>NW_020954641.1:22819337-22985683 GCF_900497805.2 Vombatus ursinus
CTATCTATCTATCTATCTATCTATCTATCTATCTATCTATCTATCTACCTACTTACCTACCTACCTACCTATCTGTCTATCTATCTTTCCTCATAGAATATGCAGCTCATTTCCCTGTGGGGTAGACTGATATTACGAGGGACCTAAATGGTTACCAAAGAACCCATACAGCTTTTCTTGTGGTACAGACTTATTTTGTAATTTGTATTTAGCAGTAAGATACAGTAATATAACATACAGATGTCCTAATGCTCAGGACATCATTAAGCAAAAATATTAGTATATCCAAAAGTTGAATTGAGTATTCAGAAATGCAAAATAATAATAGCAAATGTACTTTGAATTGTAAAAGGGGAATGACCAACTCTTCAAAATGTAGCCTCTAAGCCAAAAAAAAAAAAAAAAAGATCCTAGCTCCTAGAGCTAAGAATATGACTCTTGGGCCAAAACTAAAAGCACTTAATCAAATCTAGGTTTTTCCTTAAAATGTGAGCATGCCAGGTTGACAAGACAATGTCATTCTCATCGCTATTACTAGTGGCAGCAAAGGAGCAGTGGAGGGTCTCTTGAAGTGAATGGAAACATTTCTTGAGTAGTGTATTGAGAACACACAATGACAAAGGGGTCTGGGGGGCAGGAATAATACTTTGGGCTTTTGCTAGTAGGGCCCTGATGAAATACAACTTGACGGCATCATTGAAGTGAGGAGCTGCACCAGCCCTGTAAGGTCACCTGTCCCACCCCCTGCCCAGGCGGGATTGTTCCTCTCACTATTTCTGAGTGCTTTGTCCATCAGGGCTTTATGTCTCTCAAGTGATAGGGCTTCCACAGTCTCCCTTGGGAAGCTATTCCGCACTCGAATAGAACCTGCTCTTAAGAAGATTTTCCTGATATTCAGCCCAAGTTTTCCTCTCTGTAATTACATCCTATTACTCTTTGCTCTCCCTCTTTGCATGACCCCGAACAATTCTTTTCCTTCATTGGTGTGCACACAATCTTGCTTCGGGAGAGTATTTGATCCTGGGTCCTTTTTGTCATCATTGCTGAGTGAGTCAATTCCTATTTGGTGCTGCAGGAATTCTCCTCCTAAGTAGCTCCTACTATAGTTACTTTTAATCCTTTTGGCCTGTCTCTTTTGAATTCTCAACAATTTGCTTATATGTTTCTAGTAGGGGACCTGAAGCAATCCTGGTCTTTGTGATAATGTCTTGTTCATGTCCCTCCTATTTTGTTTATTTATTTTTCCACTGGGGCCTCCACAATGAGGCCAAGTCAGAGGTAAGGGAAAAATAAAGTTACTTGAAAGCTATAACTGAAACTAATTTACTATAATGAGACTTCTAGGATTCTCTGGGGAATGTAGTGTGAGAAGGGGGGAACTTGTTCAACTTTAAAAAAAAAAGGTGTCTTATTCAACCTTCTAATTTAATCTACTGTGAGGCTTCAGCATATATTGAGAGCAGAGAATTCAGTATTACTAAGTCTCAGAAACCTGTGTTTGATACCTTCCAGACTTTCTGATCAGGTGTGATGGGATGCCAAGGGAAGAAGGAATTTCAGGCTGGCAGCGTCATATCATTTCTGGGCTTGACACTTTTGTCGCCTGCACTTTAGTTTATTCCTGGGTATGGATAGGGAGTGAGAGAGAGAGATAGTGTTTTGTATAATTCATGTAGCCAATGAGTACCCTACAGGTATTTTCTTAATAATGATGATGGCGTGAAGGGGAAAGGAAAATCAGGTTACCACTCTCTTTTCTTAGGATTTGTTGAGGAGATACTTTCTCTTGAACATAAATCATTCACAAACAAACAAACAAAAAAAGAAATTCTATTGATTTCCAGATAACCTGTGTATAGAAAAACCCCTGGGGACATGATGGGAATGGTTGGGGAACCTGAATATTCTCAGGTTATGTCTATATTTCACCAAACATCTGGATGAAAAGTAAAACATATAGCCAGTTGGCTGGACATTTGGAAGACATTTGGATGTTTGGTATCGCTATAAGCCAAACATCTGGATGATTGTTTTGTTTTTCATCCAGATGCTTTGGCACTATGTATATGGAGTCACTATATCTTAAATAAATTATGTAAGTTTTGGATTAATGGGTATTCCACAGAGAAGTGTATTACCACCTCAAGATGGCTGACCGAAGTGAGAGAGGTCATACAAGCATTTTAATAGAGTTCATAAAAGATGAAAAATAAAAAAAAATTTTTTCAATTGATATCCTTAATTTTTATGTGTATGGATTTAACAATCTTGTATAATTGCATTTGTGTAGATGTTTGCATAAAATATATATACATCTGTTTGGTTTTTTTAAAGTATATCATGGCACTGTCCTGAAGCGAAACAAAGTAGGGGTTTCAACAAGCAGCCTGCTACCTTAGAACGGGTCTAGTTTGTTTTGATATGGAATGGAAGAAAATCATGTCCCTATGTAGGCAATGCTGCAGTGGTGCTATGTACGATTATAGCATGTGTGCCTCTGACACTCAACAGAAAACACTTGAAGAAAACGTATTTCAGAAAACGCATTGGTCTTACATAGCTCTAGCATGTGCTCTCAACTGCCTTCTGTTCCCTGGGTGGTCTTCTCTTTGTCCACCTCATCTGCACACACAGAGGAAGAAAGTCCTTCTGCCACATAGCTGGGAGCAAAACTTCTATTGGTAACCATTTTATTGTTCTCTTCACTCAGACAGAAAAAGAATATCCCAGAAATGGAAGAAAAAGCATGGTGTGGTAGAAAATATACCAGACTGGTATTCTGAGATGCTTGGGTTTAAGTACCAGCTCTGCAGCAGACTACCTGTGTCACTTTGGTCAAGCTCTTTTGGCCTCACTTTTTTTCATCCTTAAAAGAAGGACTTGGGCTAGACAACCTCTAAGGGTCCTTTCAGCTCTAAGAGTCTATGATTCTTCCCTCCTGGGCAGAACAACATATGCCCTTTAATGCAAAGGAAGAGAATGTCAAAAGAATGAAAATACAAGTATGAGTAGATCACTGGATCTTAGGTTCATCATTCATAAAATGAGGTTAGATGATCTCTGTGGTCCCTTCTCATGTAAACATTCTATTCTATGATTCCAGAGCAATTTAATAGGGTTTTGATGGTAGATAGGCAAGGGGGACAAATTGAAAGAGGGATAGAGGAGGAAAAAGGTTGAATAAGGCCTTAAATCCAGAGAAATTCCCATAGAATGGAATAGAATTTGGAATCGGGTGATTCCAAAACAGCTGACCTCAGAGCTCTGTCAAACAAACAACTTAGAACAATGAAATTTGCTCCCATTAGTCCAAAGAGCCATGTTAATGCACATGCATGTATATGTTGTAGCCAATATAAAGCAATGATCTGATAATGAACATTAGTCAAAATGTCTGTAAATATATGTGACATTCCTAGAAAGTAATGAGATAGCTTCCACAAACCACACATGAAAGCAGTCACATTTTATATTCTGTGTGTTTTTGTGTGTGTGTGTGTGTGTGTGTATGTGTATGTGTGACTGTGACTGTGAAATAACAATCAGGATGAGGTTTTTGGCTTATAGGTTTAAATAAATGGACAAACTACCTGTAATTTAAAGTCTATAACATAAGTACAAATCATCCTTTCATATACTTTTACTTTTGTATAAACTTAGTTTCCTTGAAAAGCTGCACTCTCAAATTTTCTCTGTTCTCAGGTACTTTCCTTATGTGTTATGACAAGTCTCTCTCCTCCCTCTTCTTCCCACCCCTCCCAACTTTTTAATCTAACTTACATAGAAGAAAAAAATATAAACCACAAATTCTTTCAGAGGTTGCTTACTTTTTGTTTTTATTTCATTTGCTTTCCAGAAGGTAGGATCCAGGTTGCTTCACCATGCATCCCAAAGGCAGGAATGATTATCATTGTTAGGAAAAAAAAAAACCTGATTGTGAAATGTTAGGGGAAGCAATCTATTGATCTGCTAACTTTCAACTGACAGGATTGCTTGTTTAGTACATCTGTTTACTTGTCTCTATTTTTGCTGTAATTATGTTGCCCTCCAGAGTGATGATAGTGGCTTATTATGTTTCAGAAGTTTCCTACTTTCAGGTGGGCTTTTCATTTGGGGAGCTTTTAATTCCCTTTTTCTTTGTGGAAATTGTATTTTTATAGCTCTCTTTGGAGAACAGAAGTCACTGAGTGGGTGGGATAGAAGACTCATTATGTCAAAGGTAAAGAAAAAAAATAGCAACAACATATAATTCTAAGTTGAAATTTCCACCCCCCCAGAATTAAAACTCCCCATCTGTAGATGGGTAGAGTTTTCAAAAGACTGTTACTTTTATATTTTGAACTTTGTCCACGAAACCTTACACCACTAACTTCATGCTTAATCAGTTTGGAAGATGTGGTACAATCAGTGGAGAGAGAGGAATAGATACAAGAGATGTTGTATACATGAGAGTTGGCAGTTGATTTTGTGTGTATGTGTGTGTGTGTGTGTGTGTGTGAGAGAGAGAGAGAGAGAGAGAGACAGACAGACAGACAGACAGAGAGACAGACAGAGACACACACAAACACACGGAGACAGACAAACAGATGATGACAAAGATGGTGCCTGGGTTGTGAACCTTGGTGACTGGAAGGTTAGTGGTGTCCTTGTCACAAATAGAAAATTAAGAGGAGGGTGAGGTGAGTGAGGAAAGATAACTTCTGTTTTGGACATATTGAATTTTAGGTCCATCCAGGTATAGATGTCTAGTAGGAAGTTGGAAATGTTGAGACTGGAGCTCAGGAGAGAGATGAGGGATGGTTTTGTAGATTCAGATGTATGCATGGGAGTTGATGAGACCATAGGAAGAGACAAAATAGCACAGGAATACAGCAGATAGGACATGGATGATGAACCTATAAAGGAAACTGTGGAGAAGTGACCCAAAAGAAAAGAAGAAAAACATTCCAGAGCAGTGTTGTGAAAACCCAAAGAGCTGAAAGTACCTAGGAAAAAGGAGTGACCAATACTATCAAACACTGTGGAGAGGTCAAAAAAGATGAGGATTGAGAAAAAAAAACTCATTGGATTTAGTAAGAGAGATCTCTTTGGTGACCTTGGAAAGAGCAGCAAAATGGTTGGGACAGAAGCCAAACTACAAGGAATTGAAAAGTGTGGGGTAGGTGAAAAAACAAAGGTAAATGAGGATAGAGAGCCTTTTCTGGGAGTTTGATGATGAAAAGGAGGAGAAATATGACTACCTGTATAACCTTGGGTAAATCACTTGATCTCCATGGGCCCCAGTATTCTCATCAGTAAAATATGAGATTTATACTAGATGACTTTTAAGGCCCTTTGCGGCTCTGAATCTATGACATTATCACAATTAATCATTCTCTCCTCCCCCAAATTTGGATTTTCACTCTCCTTTTCCTCCTTCCCAATCTCATTTACAATCTCTTAGTCTTGGTCACAGACTTCCAAAACCAAACTGACTAGCCAGCCTATCTGGAAAGTAGTTTAGAAAGTTGTAAAGAATTAGAAACAGGAATGTTTATCACTTCATAAAGAGAGTAGATGAAGCCTCTTAGCAATAGATCTACATATGGGCATTGGATAACATTGCATAGTAGAGTGATTTAGGACCAGAACTATTGCAGCTTTTTGCCTCATGCATGTTCTGTGTGAAACATTGGCCATAAAACTAGAATTAATGCAGTTCTGAAAGAGATATTCTTTCAATTAATGAATTAAGTAACTTAAAGTACTTATGGATGACTGCATAGCTAGTCTTAGGATGAAACTTCTTAGCATTGCAATGGCCTTTGAGCTTGATAGGCCTGAATATTCATGAAGTTATTCAATGGAAAATGTTTGGACTGGGTGTCTTTTATTTGTACCATTATATATTTTTCTTGGTGTTATCTGGATGAATTCTAATAACATGATATAAAAGCAGTCAAGAGTAGCCGAAATCTAAATTCTGGGCCCCAAGCCAACATTGGCAGATAATAATAATGACATACATTTATGTAGTGCTTTAAGGTCTACAAAACACTTAATGTACATTATCTTGCAGGGTTCTAACAACAATCTATGAGATAGGCACTATTAACTATTATTATCATTCCCATTTGATGGTTGAAGAAAATGAGGCTCAAAGAGATTAAATGGTCATGGTCACACAGATGGTAGTGTCCAAGGTAGGATTCCCACCAAGGTCTTCTTGAGTCCAAGTCAAGTCTTGGTCAGACTTCCAATCTACTCTGTAGTCTTCCCTTCCCCATAGGGCAGTTGATTGAAGTGATCTTTTCAGAAATAATGGTACCTTTGATTACTGTGCTGTAATCTTTGCCCCATCTTTGCCCAAAGACAACATTTCCAGAAAATCTCTTGTTGACTGTTGCTTACAGCTCTACATTCTCTTATACCCTTCCCTTCTATTTTCCTGTAGGGTGGGATAGATTTCTATAATCCATTGCCTGTATATCTTATGTCATTTTGAAAGACCTAAAAAGATGACTATGAGAATGAATTAAATGAAAAAGCATTAATTAAGTATTTGGTAGGGCTTAATACCAATGCTTACTACTTCCCAAATGACCATATTCTGCCTGATTCTGGGTTTTGATTGGTGAGCTTTCACTTTGTCTAGTCCTGGTCTGAGGCTCGGCATGCCACTTTCTGGCCATTGTCATGGCATATGCAACCTCGACTCTAGCTATATATGTTCTCTTCTTCTATTAGAATACAACCTTCCCATTGACAGGTGTTGTCTTGCTTATGTTTCTAGCTCTTTTCATGGTGCCTGACACACAGCAAGTGCTCAATAAATGCTTTTTACATTCATTCATTCATCTATCCATTCATTCATATATAGCTTTCATAGGAAATTAGAATTTCTAACAGCACAATGACTTCTATGTATTCAGATGCAGCTGCATTAAAGGAACAGGTTGTATTAGAAATACCGCATAAACCTACTATGTGTACAGGTATGGAATTGAAGGATTAGGTTTAATCCATCAAATAAGCAATATAAAAAAAATAGATTTCCTGCCTTAAACCACAGAATGGACCTATATGGCCTACTAAAAAGAATATAGGCTTGGAAGTTTAAAAAAAAAAGTGAGTTTTATTCCTTGCACTGTCACTAATCCACTATATGACCTTGGGTAAGTCATTTCACAGACTCATAGATCAGAGAATTTAGAACTAAAAGAAACTTTTGAGATCATCTAATTTAGGACTTTCCACCTTTTTTTGTGTGTGTCCCATACAATTTGGCAACCTAGTAAAGTCTATGAATCATGTTTTTAAATGCTTTGAATAAAATGCAGTGGGTTACAAATGAAACCAATTATATTGAAATATAGTTATCAAAATATTTAAAAAATACCACAAGTTAATGAACTCCAGGTTAAGAGGCCATGATTTAGTCCAACCCCTTCATTTCACAGATGAGAAAAAAGTGATTTACCCAAGCCCACATAGGTTATAAGTTATGGAGCCAGGATTTGAACTTACTTCTTCTGATTCCACGTCCCATGTTCTTTCCTCTATCTAACATTGCCTCTGCCCTTGTGCCTTCAATGTCCCTATCTGTAGAAATGATTGATATCCACTATTCCTATATCACTAAGAGGTTAGGAGATCATTGCATATGAAAAGCATATGCAAGTTTTTTTTTTGTTTTTTGTTTTTTTTCTTTTTAGTGAGGCAATCAGGGTTAAGTGACTTGCCCAGGGTCACACAGCTAGTAAGTGTTAAGTGTCTGAAGCTAGATTTGAACTCAGGTCCTCCTGACTCCAAGGCTGCAGCTTTATCCACTGCACCACCTAGCTGCCCTCACCACCACCTAGTTCCCCCCCCCACCACCTAGTTCCCCCCTCCCCCATTTTCAAGTTTTAGGGAGCCCATCAGAACTTTGCCCTACATTATCTTTCCAGACCCATTGTACACTACTTCCCCTCCCACACTCTGTGATCCAGCTAAACTGGCTTTCTCTTTGTTTCTCATAAAAGAATTCCATCTCTCATCCCCATTGTTTTGTACTTGCTGTCCTCTGGGCCTGGGATGTACTACCTCATCAGCTTTACCACACAGAACCTCTCTTTACCTTCCAGATCCACCTGATAACATGAAGCCTTTTTTGAACCCCTCACCTTCTAGTACATTCCTTTTCAAACTGCCTTATAGTTAATGACTTTGCATTTATTTGTATTTATTATATTTATTCTGCATATTTTTGCATATGTCTTTGTTGTTTCCTCCAAAGAACATAAACTTGTGAGCAGGGACCATTTCACTTATTGCATTTGTATTTCTAGCACCTAGCATAGGACCTTGAGCGAAAGAGGTACTTAAAAATGCTTATTGATTAATGTTAATGAGCTGTTGATGTTGGGGGGGAGGGGGGGGACCTTCACCTACATGGACCACAACTTTAGAAGCCACTGGTGACATAGTGGGTAGAGCAGTGGGCCTGGAGTCAGGAAGATTAGACTTCATTCTTCTGGTCTCAGACATTTAGGAGCTGTGTGGCCCTGGCCAAGTCACTTAACCTCTGCCTCCGTTTCCTCTACTGTAAAATGAGGCTTACAGAGCTTACTTACCTTGTAGGGCTGTTATGTGGAGCAAATGAGATATTTGTAAAGTATTTAGTACAGCGTCTGGCACACAGTAGGCACTATATAAATGCATGTTCCCTTCCCTTTCCTGTTCTCTAACTTTGCACGTGGTCTTCAAGAGTTTCAATGGAAGTTGCAATGGACAAAAAAGCCTCCTTACCGTCTAGTCAACCAGGTGATAAACTTCCGTCCATCTCGTCCAACCCTTGGACAATAGCAGTGCAGAGAGAATTCCCCCAAGACTTAGGAGATGAATCCTAGCGAATTTTCTAAGGCACATAATGATCCTGGGATCTCGGCTGGTAATGAGCAGAGTTGGGCTTTGAATCCAAGGCTTCCTGACTTCAAGGCCCACAGAGTATCTGTTCCATTATACTGCCTCAACTCTTAGGAATGTAGAAGCTGCAAATTCATATTATTATTGTGTATCCAAAAGTATATCCTATAACCCGACATGTTTTGTCTATGAGATGAATTATATTTTTATAGAAAAAAAAGTTCAAAACATATTCATCCAAATTAAATGCTAAAAGATAAGTCTACTTGACCTCAACAGTGTTGTTGCTCATGTGCAGTGGTGCAGCTGTCCGGTACATGGAACCATATGGTGATTAGGAAGAAGCCTAATTCTTACATACTGTGTGCTAAATTCAGATTGAACATCATGGCTCCCCTCACACTGATATCTCTTGATTAGACATATACTTCTTCTTCTTCTTTTTTTGACCTCTTCTTAGCTTACTTTTAGTTTTAATTGCTAAACAGAAGAGACTTAAAAAAATCATACCTTGGTTAATTTGTTGAGGTATTGTTTTAGGCACTCTTATTTAAATTGGCAGATAAAAAGAAAACATGCAACAGATACACCTGACTAACTTGCATTTGGTATTTTTAACACTCAAAAGTACAATGCTTATGGTAATGAATTTTATCTATTACGAGTGAAAACAATCACCTTTGATGACATTATAGAATAAACACATTTAACAGCATGCTGAATTGCTGAAGTATCATTTTCAACGACCTCATTAGTGTCACTTAATTAAAACTTCCTGCTCTTGACTTTGATGCTGGTGCAGGCAAAAACACAGAGGGAATTGAACAAACAACAAAAAGGGGGGGCTGCATTTTCTAGTGATAAATCGCAGGGGTTGCTAATGAAACCAAATTATGTACCTTTTTCCTGCAACTCCAATAAAATAATATGAAACATGCAGCAACTTTGCATCAAACAAATTAATCAGCTGTCAGCAGATTTGCCTTATAATAATCCCCTGCATTTATTGATCATTTAAAAAAAGGGGGGGCTTTTTTTTTCTCTGTACACAAGCATTAGGTTGGTGATAATTAAAGCCTCAGCTTCAGAAATGCCATAATAACCGTTAATTAGCAGGATGCTATTTTCAACATAATTTGCTAATTAGGCAGTGAGCTGGTATAGTGTATATACCTAATTATGAAGGGTCTTGTGCTGTAGACACATGTGACTGGAGTGTAAATGACACCATTATAGAGGTCCTAGTAGATTTTTAAAAATACAGTCTATTCTAAAGTACTTAGTTCATTAGAGATAGTCTGGAAAAAGGAAGATTGCTTCATGATGTTTTTGCGTGCCTTCCAAAAATGAAACAAACAAACAACCAAAACAAAACAACAGAAAAACCAACAAAAAACCCCCCAAACCCAAACCACATACTTATATAGCTGGTTCCTCTTATCTGAATTGTGTATAGAACAAGAAAATTCTAAAGATGCTTAGATCACTGGCACTTGATAGAAATGCTGATAATTTAGGCGTTGGAATCATGTACATTCCACTTGTATAGAATTAATCTCTATTTGTCTGTCACATACAAGTCATCCTGGGAATAAGATATTGTAAATTTCCTGATGTTATACATCTACCATATCTTGATTTTTCTGCTACGTAGACAGAGATGACACTTATAACTTGCATTTTCCTGCTTGTCTTTGACTCAGCTTCACCCACCATGTCATATGTCAGATCTAACTGCTTCCTAAAAGCGACATTTATTTAGGTTACTCCTTTCCCCTAAACAGCTAAACCCCTCCCTGAAATAATTTTTAAATGAGCAAAAATGCTAACATATGAAAAGTTAGGACGAGTCCATGCAAAATATCAAATTATATGCAGATTAGCAATATTTATGAGTTATTTTTTTTGTCTGTGCAGAAGCGAAATGTAATCTTTTGCAAGAAAAAAATATAAGCTGTTTTCCTGTATGATAGCTGATTTCTTTTAAATGTTTTACCTTTTTCCCCAAATAAAACTATATTTCTTTATTCCCTTTAAAAGAAATGAAAACTTAATTCAATAATAAATGAGTTTCGGAGCAGCACAAGAGTCACTTAACTTAAATCTTTTTGTAGAGGTTCCCACTTAAGCAGCTTGAAAGACAGTAAATCACGATGGGGAACGGACATCCCAATTTCATTGCTATGCTGTAGAGATCTGAATTAATGGCCATCTCTTTAGAATGTATGGATGTGCTTTCCAGCTGCTGAGCCTGACAGTGTTATAGCTCAATTAATGTGATTTTGATGCAATTGCAGATAGGGAACATAGTGCCTAAAAATTATATTTTTCCATAAGAATTACATTTTATCATCCAGATGTGCAGGTCTTTCAAGGAGGAATATGCTAAGTAATAGGCCCTCTATCTATTTTTATTTTTTAATAATGTATTTCAAAAAGAGAGACAGAGAGAACTCAGCGAGTTGTTGCCAAACAACATTTGGGTAAAGGGTTCAAGTATGTTTAATGGGGGTGGGGGGTAGCATTTCCCTAACAGCTCACAGGAAAGCCAAACTCACAAGCATGGGAGGAGCCTGTGACTTCTGTTCCCAGGGCTTGGTGGGGGCCTGTAAGTTGTCATGTGGTGGCTGAGTGTAGCTTCCTTTTTACCCCATGCTTTTCATGAGTGACTGGTTCTGAGAAATATCCACACTTGGTAGTATTTAACATAATATGGGCTATGTCTACTGTGACTGTGAAGGAAAAAAAATGACTTTTTGTTTTGAAACCATTTCCCCCCTCTCTTTTGTTTAAAAGGCTAATAGGGGTAACTTAGACTTGCAAAATTATAGATCTTATTTCCATAGTGTGAAGAGTGTTACAGTTTTATTCAAGTTGGGAAATCTAGAATCTTTGTCCCTTGTGGAAAAGGCCATGGAAAGATATGCTAAATGGAACTCTGAATGAATTTTACTTAGATTTAATTTGTGGGAACCCCAAATCATGGAATCAGAACCAGTAACTGAATGGACCTAAGGATCTAGTCTAAACTCCTTATTTTGCAGATGGATAAACTGAGGTAATGATCAAAGTTATGGAGGTAGTAGTAAGTGGCAGGGAATAATGGAAGATATTAGAAGGCAGAGATCAAGTGACTGAGATTGCTTATTTTTCCCAGTCTTTCTTACACGATGGAAGGAGGCTTACTTTTCTGTTGGTTTATAACCTTGTAAGTAGTAACATCTTCTGTTTGTGGGTATATTGACTGACTTACAATTAATAAATTACTAAACTCTCCATGGACAATTTATTAACAATATATTCTGTCCAAGTAATGTGCAATAAGTCCTGGACATCTTTACCGCTATGGGTCAATAACTTAATTTAAATAGGATTTTTTTCTAATATTACTCTAGATTGGAAGGCTTTAATAAATAATAATAGCCCTAATTTGTATGGTGATATCATAATAGTTATCATTAACTTCGGAATCAATATTTTAAAAAATATATTAAGTTTCAACACCAATGGGATACATTTATTTACAAAGCAAGAAGCCGCATTGTTTGTCTGTAACTAGCCTTGAAAAGAAATTGCTGCTAAGTTCAGTGTTAAAATGGAAATTCAGACATATATTCCTATCTAGATTTCATCATTTTCTGAGAGGAAAAAAGTTATGGAAATGAATTTTTTTGTTACAAATGTAGCCCATAGCCCATAAATCAGAGATGTGACTTCATAGTAAGAAAAACATAAACAAGATGGATCAAACAACAACTGTCTGGACTCGTGATCTTGCCTCCTGTAAAACTTCCATCCTTACAATGTACTGAATGGAATTCTTGATTTATTATTTGTGTCTATTATTTTGCCTCCCCACTTTTGCTCTCAAACAGAAGGGAAATGAGATCATGGGGCTAGACTGTATCAGGATAAGTATTACAGGCATATATATTGGCTGATGGTATTAACACACTTGGCATAGTGGAAAGAGCTCTGGGGTGCTAGTCCTGAGTGCAAGTATTTTGTATGGTCTTGGGCAAATCACTTTAACCATCTGGAATTCCATTTTGCCATTTGTATATAAAATGGTTTGGTCAGACCAGATAATCTCTTGTCCTTTCTGATGATAAAATTCTACTCTTCTAGTATAATATCCTGAAAAGACAATTATTGGTCATGAATATACAAGGCAATATTTTGTTGTTGTTGTTATTGTCATTGTCCAGTTGTTTCAGTCATATCTGACTCTTGGTGGCCCCATTTGGGGTTTTCTTGGCAACTATACTGAAGTGGTTTGCCATTTCCTTCTCCAGCTTATTTTACAGATGAGGAAACTGAGGCAAACAGAGTTAAGTGCCATGCCCAGGATCACAAAGATAGTGTCTCAGGCTGGATCTGAACTCAGGTCTTCCTGATTCTAGGCCTGGTGCTTTATCCACTGTGCTATGTAGCTGCCCTTAAGGTCCATATTTATTCATTAAGTTAAGAAAGAATTATGGATTAATAGAGATGGAAGAAATCTCAGAGATTATTTTGCCAGTCGTTTTATAGAGAAGTAATGACTTGTCCAAGGTTACACAGCTTGTTAGTGGAATAATTGGGACTAAAATTCAAGACTCAACTTTGGTCTCATGGTACTACTGTTCCTTCAAGGAACAAAAGGGAATGTTGATATTGAACATTTGTGGTATGGCTAGAAAGGAGAAAGATTTGGCTTCTACTCTTCTACATGAAGCAAATGTGGACTTTCTGCAAAATTCCAAGAAGCCTGTAGATGCTCATAATACTAACAACGTGTTGAAAGGCTTGTATGTCATAGAGAAGAGATGCGGACAAAATTTTAAGTTTTCTTGTCTATGAGCATTGTGCAGAGAAAGGAAGGTCAGCAAGGGTACACATAGATAAGAGCTAGAAACCTTGGATTCACTGGAGCCGAAATTAATAAAAATAATTTGCTTCCTTGGCAAAATGGATTTTCACCAAGCAGTGAGGCTGAAGGAAACTGAGTAAGAGTGAGCATGCTACCCAGACCCCACAATGAAGGTAGTAGGGAAGGCTTTGGGAGCTATAGGAAGTCAAGGAAGTAAAAGCAGAGAATGCTTTTGTTGCCTCAATTAGGATAATATTTCTAAAGAACTTTGCAAATCTCTTAAAGTACTACCTAGGTGCCAATTATGGTGTGTATTGAAAAAAAAAAACCCACTCCAACACCTCAGTGAATCTGTGCTCTCATGTGATTGATGTGGATATTCTTAACCCTAATTCTGAACTCAAACATCAAGAATTTCAAATCCTAGAATATTAGTACTGGAAAGGAACTTAGAGACATCTTGTCCACTCCCTAATTTTGTGAATGAGGAGCCCGAGGCCCAGAGAAGTGAAGAGACTTGGCCAAAGTCACAAAGCTTGTTTGTTAGTGGAATAGATGTGACAGCAGAAGTGCAAGACCATATACATGGTAGCTTTTCATGTACCAAGAACTGCTCTATTTCCTGGATACTATTGCAGGAATTAACAAAGCCTGCATTGCTTAATCAAAATGAAGATTTCTCATTTAAATCTAAATTGGAAAAATGATCTGAGCATCACTCATCCTCCCCTCCCACCTCCCAAAACATGTGAAATTTCCTTTAAAATTGTCAAATATCTTCTCTTGTAAATCATTGAATGATGATTTGCTTTCGACTTTCCACTTAAAAACATGTCTGGACTAAGAATATCTGAGAATATCTAGCCTATCCTTCTAGTGGAAAGTAGAAAATAGGAATATGGGGAGAATTTGGGGATGGGAGGTATGGGAATGCTAGGGTCATTTTAAGTTTGCTGGTCATTTGAATGACAGGTTACAATCTGGCTCCCCTGGTGAGCATTGGAATGTAAAGAACAATGCAAGAAAAAATTCTGTTTTTAAATACCAAGAGAAAGTTCTAGCCCTCCCCTCTCCCCTTTTCCTCTCTCCTCTCCCTTTCCCTTCTCCTTTCTCTCCCTCTCTCTTCCCCTTCCCTTCTTCCTTCCCTCCGTTTTTTTCAACAGTTACCCCCAGCACCTCTTCCAAAGGTTTCTCCATTTCTTATGAAAGGCCCTTTATAGAGGTACTCTCATTGTTTCCCCAGGGAGCACCTTCCACATTTTAATTGTCTTTACTGTCAGAAAGTTTTTTTTTTTTTTGCCTGATATTCAACCTAATTGGCTAATTGTAGGCACAGTCATCCACTTGTGACTGCAATTAGCCACTTACATCTTATTTTGCAGATGGAAGTGGCCAATTGAATTCACAACGAACCCACTGTGTATTTGGCTATTTGTGTCCACAGTTTTACCTGGGCAGATTGTGACTGGCAAAAACAAAAACAACCCCCACCCCCAAATACCCCCACCTCCTCTAAAAACAGAGGTGCTTAAAGTAGTATTCCTCTAAAATTTGGTTTGAAGCTCTGCCAGTGAGAGGCACACGGGAAAATAATTTTGTGAACCTCAGAATTCCATGTTCCAATAATCCATTCCTTCTGGCAGGAGCTCCCCTTTTGGAGATGCTAGTGCAGGCAATGATTTACTCCACTGCTGCTTGTAAGCTTCCTCTCCCGCTTTCCATAAACAGTCTATTCCTAATTTCTATGCTCCGCTGCACACATTTTAATTGATGATTGTACACATTTGTATAATGTGTATGTGTTAATCTCTGGAAAGCTGGACTAATTCTCAGAGAGCTTCATGAGACCCTGGAGTGTTTTAAGATTTGTTTTTATGTCAGAGTATCACTGAAAAAAAATTTTTTTAAAGCCCGAAACATTTCCACTGGTGAACTCTTAGAAAGCTTTTGGTTTTATTTGCTCTAACAAATATGCTTTATTGATATTGTGAATGATTATTATTGAATTGGGCCCAAACTATCAACCTGGGGTCTGTGACAGATGTACAATACTCAAAACATGTTACCAGTTTTCTTTAGAAGTGAACAATGACAACCAGAAATATCTTTGACAGGGAACTGGATAGAAAGTTCCTTTTGGGGGGAATTCCAGCAAAGAGATGATTGTGACCTCTGATACTCTGTAGTGTCAAGGACAGATGGGAAGAAGGTATGAATCAATATATGTCAACTGCACAGATGGTACAGCCTCTCAGTGTCCACATCCTGATCCCCTATCCCCTGAAACAGAAATTAATAATGCCTTCATTATAGGCAATAGCTGCCAACCAGCTGAAGGATCAGAGCTCGCCTGACTTAGGGCAGTTTTCTGTACAAGATATTTGAAACAGGAAAGCTGCTGTTTGGGTTTTTTGTTTCTTTTTCTAAAGGGAACAGAGAGAGGTTAGGGATGCTGGGGATTGTAATGTTAGTTTCAAAGACGGGAGAATTAAAAACATGCTGAAGAGACAGGGTCTGTCGATGATTTCAGTTTTCTAGTCTCTCTTTATTTTTTTTGACATGGAATCTTCTGGGGGCCATAACTATAGTGTGCCAGGTTTCAGGACACAGGGTTTTAAATATCATAGCCTGCTATTAGAAGACAAGTATGAAACAAAATAAGCAGCCACAAACCACCAAAACATATATTGGCATATCTGTACAAGCTCTGGCTAGTAATGATGAATTCAGGATTCATCACATGGGCTAATTAATGCGGGATAACACATCCCGATGCAATTTGCAAGTCACAGATTGCATTAGGTGATACAAATGACTCATTTGTGAACCTGAAGGATGACCTTTGGCAGGACTATCTGCTGACCTCAAAAATATTAAAGAAAGGTTATTTCACCTTGCCATTGTCTCCAAATGCCAAAATAGCCCAATTAAAAACCTTGACATGGAACCATAGGAGCAGATGTGAGTCCTAAAGGGCATTAATTATTTTCGGTGTCAGCTGGTTGTATAACTGAGGCCAAATGAGAGTTTGGAAAGCTATTAAGACCCTGTCTTACATGCATTGGGTCTAAGATTTGAATTCAAAATAAGGTGTAGATTTTATTTCATTTAGGTAAGCTTTGTGGAATTTGTGCTAGCTTCCCAGTTAAGAGTTATGGGTTAGCACAGTCAAAATGAAGCTCATCGTCTCCAGTGGGGTCCCCCCTCCACAATCATCTATCTATTTTCCCAAGTCTATTTGCAGAGCAATCATTAGTTGCCATATTGTGAGGTCAAAAACATATACATATGTTCCACATTACCTTGCTCACATAAGGCTCTTTCCCCTCCACCTCTAGGACTAAACGCCAGTGATCTTGTTGTATGTTCTTTTTCAAATGTGGTGACAGATGAAGATATGTACCCAAGCTAGGTTTCCATATGGCTAATTTCTACATTTGTTTTAACAACACACAGATTTTTAAGCAATGAAAACACAAAAACCCAAGTAATCTCTGCATTCTTTTTAGAGCATTGTCATTTCTTTCTCCAGGTGGATTGTTATTGATGCAACACACTGAAATACCTTGATGTGCCTTAAAAAAAAGGAAAGGAAAAGAAATTTGCCTATGATATACTCAAGATAATTTTATTTGATTGGTGAAAGGCCTTGTCTGCTGCTCACCAAATTTCCTTCCAATCACACTTTTAAAACCATTAATTTTTACAGTGAAAACATGCATGCAAATTGTGCACCATAATTATTCAAACAGTGCCAAGATAGAGTGTTTGCAAATAGAGAAGCTGGGGAATTATTTAATCCAACTCCATGTTTCCTTTCTTGCTTCATCATCATGACCTCTTCCCCATTTGTATTTTGAAGCCAGCCCCAATCAAAGAAGACAAAAGCCAGTGAGTCCCCGAATTCCCTTTTCCTCCCCAACTCTCTTCCCTTAGCTCTCAGTGGAAATTATGGGAAAGATTCAAAGGTCACTTTTTTCCCTGCTAACTTTTCCCCTGGCATTTCTTTGGGGGACTTTCTTATTGTGAATAATTCAGGGCTACAGTTCTTTTGCAGACATATAATTTAGCTTACTCATAGCTTCCATGCAGGGCTCTGAGGCATCTCCTGCCTAGCAGGAGAAGACCCAGCATTTTAGTGTTCAGTGGGCCTTGAATCCTAGAAAACAAGAAAGGCCTTTGTGCAAATAAGTTTCTTTTCAACTTTGGTGATTGGTAAAACCTCATTATTCATTCACTAGGACTGAGGATAAAGCAAGGTTCTCTTTTTTCCATTTGGGGTGTTTCATTAGGTTTCTTCATTATTCATGGCACTTTATCCAGAGCCCCTCATTTTTACATATCAAGGAATCTCAGGCACTAGGAGATTAAATGACTGCTCTGAGTGAGGTTGTTCAGCAAGTTATTGGTAGATTAAGAATCCAAATTCTCACTCTCTGTTTCCAATCTTTCCTGCTTACGGATAATAGCTCATTCACGTAGCACTTTACAGTTACAAAGTGTTTCACATTATTATCTCATTTGGCCCTCACAACAATCCTGTGCTTTTGGTATTGGAAGAATCATTATCTCCATTTTGCAGATGAGGTAAACTAAGGTTTAGAAAAGTGAAATGAATTACCTTGTCATGTAGCTAGTGAGTACGTGAGGTGGTACTCAAATGTAGTTTGACCCTCAGCTCAGTCCTCTTTTCAGTACAGTACATACACTCTACAGTCAATTAATCACCAAAGTTCATTATACATTAAGGATGTCTCTCACATATTTCTCCTTCTAGCACCTTAGATGTGGTTCTTTTACATGGGAAATTGTATTTTTTTTTCCCTCTGCAAAACTGTTACTATTATTTAAGCTTGTATTTGTTTCATCTTAATTGCATTCTAGGTCCTCATAAACTTTAGCTACTAAAAAGGGGATTTATTTCTTACTCTCTGGGAGGTAACCACCCAGGGAAGAATAGAAGGGTATCTGAACATCTTTCTAGGACCAGCAAGTGGTAAACATATGGCGTCTGACTCTAGAGCTGAATTGCCAAAAAAAAAGAAATCATGTCCCTTTATAATATTCCAGATGAAATTTTAATATTTGAAAATGACTCATAAGGAAAGAAAAGATATTGGCAAGATTTCCACATGAGTTATATGAATGACCCCATCATACCCCGTCATCTTACTGTGATTTGGGACATTTTTGTTTAAATAAAAAAAATTACTTCCGCTTCCCCCTCACCTTAAGTGTGGATGAAGTGCCACTCTCTATATTTATATGTGCTGACTTTTCCCAAGAGAGCATGCTCTTAGGAGGCAGAATTTTATGCTAATTTTGATATGATGCCTTGCAAAGCACCAGTGATAATGCCACTAGGTACACTACAGAGAGTAATTTAGTTTCAGAAGCAGAGTAAGCCTTGGATTTCATTCAAAAGGGTTTAATTAGTGCAGTACTAAAGGGACCTTAATCATAAAGGATGTTTACCTTTAAGGCAATCTTATGGCATAGACCTTGATGACAATATTAAAGTGAGACACCAATATATTACTAAATGGTTGAGAGACACAAATACTTAAGGTTACTGGCAACAAGGGCTGGTTGATCTCGCCACTGAAAAGATATTAGATGGAGTCTCACCAAGTAGTATAGGTGAAGATCCTATAAAAGAACAGGGAAGTTATATAAATAACCAGGAACTGCTCATCAAAACCCTTTTGCTTAATTCTCTTGCTCTGCCCCGTTTCTCAGGTGTAGTGAGAAAATGCTGCTCTTCCAATTAAGAGTACATGATAAAAGTCCATTCTCAAACAAATGCACCATGGAAGGAACTTCTCAGTCAATGCTTAACTATTTCACTCTTTTCCTCTACTCCTTTCTTCCTAGCCAAAGTGCCCCACACTGAGTATACTTTAAAATTCCATATAGCATGAAGTGTGCCTTGCTGAATTTCATGATAGGGCAATGCAGATAGCCACCAACAGGGGAGAAAATCCAAGGGGATCTTCAAGGTATCTTTAGGTATGTGAAGAGCTATTTGGGGCAAGGAGTAGAGAATACTAATAGAAAAAAATAGGGAGATTGAAGGTTGGAGTGTACATACAAAAGACTAAGTGTCTCAAAGAGGGTTTTTAATACTAATTTTGTTTTGTGTCAGCAGAGGGCCACCAGCTGTTTAATTTTATTTTGGTCTAATAAGGAGTTTAATAACTAAGAACATCATCAGTTTCTTGTTTGTTTCTTTTATTGAGTGTCAAATAGCTAGCAGCTTTTATTGCAGATCTCCCAGGGTTGGGATTGGGCAGTTGGGACATAGACAATGTATAGAGTTAGAACCTGGCAGAGTTCAAGGAAAACTAACCTTACTCTATCCTAAAAAACAATGTGTGTCATATTTTGGCAATTAAATCTTTCAACATGTGGATTTCAAGAGGCCTTTGTGGGTGGACAAAGAAAGTTGGGAGGATATTTGGGGTGCAAGTTGGAGGATAAATAAAAATGGTTATTGTCTGCATGCTCAGTAAGAGAGGAGAAACAATAACTCCAGATAGAAACCTAACTGGCCTGCCTTAGAGAATGATGTGGAGAAGATCTGACAAGCATGGTGGCCCAGAGTATGGGAGTAAAAACATAATTGAAAAGCAAAGGAAAATATAGTATAATTAAATATGCCCAGTTATAAAATTGGATTAAGGTTAGAATGTATCACAAATAGTATAGTTTTCCCTGACATACTGGATGTATGTTTAGAAGGTGTGGTCTGTATTACAAAGGTTTGGCAGCTCTAAATCTTTTGCTGGGGCTTTAGAAAGGATCACAAAGTTATAGGAAATGGAGTTGAACCTGGAATACAGGGAGAAGCTTGGGGTCGTCTTAGACCTCTTGGGCTGGTGAGTTCAGATATTAATAGCAGAGATAATAGCTGCTTATAATATAGAATATATTTATAACTAATAAAATCACATGAACATAGGTTTATACACACGGATCCCTATATATGTTATGTTGGAACCTTTTTTTTTCAGAAACATTCTCCAGCTACTCACTAAAAATCTGAAAACACTTTCCTCAAGAAGCCATGATTTTGGTTCCTTCCGCTAGTATAGATTTAAACCTTGATACTTTCAGGAGTGGCAGTGGCTAGTCCTTTGGTGATGAGGCTCTCCAAATTTAGGTAGGTTGATCTAGATGTGCAGTTTGTCACTGGACCCCTTCTCAAAGTCTACTTATCATGGCTGAACATGTCAGAACTTGTGTCTTGCTGGTACCAACTTTGAGCCCAGAGTCACTTCCACTGAAGCATTAGAACAGGACTTTAATTCAGGGTAACTTAATGACCTGGCTAAAATCTGTAAAGTCCCGGAACAGACCCTTTGTTGGCTATTGCACTAGAAATATCCATTCATGGCTCTCTCTGTGATTTCCACAGTATAGTCTGGAGATTGTTAGAGAGATTAAATCTGCAACACTATCTATTCCTATGTTTTGGCCGTATAACAAGGTTTATCTCCAGACTCCTAAATATGAGTGTCTTTTCCTTCTGAATTCCATTTAGAGTTAGAAGGTGTAGAAAAAAACAGAAGATATTTCAACTTGAAATTCCAAATTAGTAGATGTGTATGTGTGTGTGTGTGTGTGTGTGTGTGTACACAGAGACACAGACACAAACACATACAGACACATACCCAGCTCCATTTGACTTGGACTTTTGTTGACCTAATGTCTGTATCCTGGTTATTGCATTATTGTTGTTGTTCAGTCATTTCAGTTGTGCCTGACTCTCCATTTGGAGTTTTCTTGGCAAAGATACAGGAGTGGTTTGCCATTTCCTAGAAACTCTGATATTCTATGATTGGGACAAAAGGGCTCCAATTCTAGCCAGATATTCCAGAACATGAATTAATATCTATCTGCATGCAGTTCCAATTCTGCAGGAGGTGGAGGGTGATACTTACAATTGGCAGGTTTGGTAGCATTCTTGGTCTTCTCGTGGATGGATATGATTGCTAGCTTTAGTCCTCATTCCCTCTCTATGATCACTTATGGGCTTGGCATTTAAAGCAGACAGCTCTACTTTTCTCCTCTGGAAATTGGCTGAATGGTGTTGGGATAGGTGAATGGACAGGGAATAATGGGGAGAAATGGACATAGATGGGATAATTGAGTTGGAAGTGATAGCTTTGGGAAATAAAAGAACATAGAAAAGTGGCTCTCTGGAAACTTGAAAGTTTCTCCTCTGGCTTTGGTTGTATTACCTCTGGCTTTCAACATAATTGAAGGACATCAGGTCTCTTTGGTAAATTTTGGCTTTAGTGGATAGTTTTCCAAAACCAGTTCCTTAACTGGACAGATAAGATTATGATGGAATCAAGAGAAGACAGTATTGAATAAAAAGTCTCCAAGTCTGATGTATGCCTGGATAGGTCCATTATGTATGTCTCTTATGAATCAAAAGCTTAGATCAGTCCTCATCCAACATCACTACTTTAAGTGAGATGGCTGTGATAGGTTGCTTGTTTTCCCTAAACTAGGATCATAGAATCTTGGCACTAGAAGAGACATCAGGAACTCACTGGTCCAGCTCATCCATGAACCAAGAGTTGCATGTAAAACAGCCATAAGTAGTTATATTGCCTTTGATTAAAGGTCCCTAGTGAGGGGGAAACTCCCATGTCCAGAGGCAACTCATTATACTTTTGGATAATTGAGTATTAGGAAGTTTTTGCTTCTATGGTTACCCTTCTGGAACTTCTATTCATTGTTAATTCTCTTGAGCCTAGAACAGAACAAATCTTTTGCCTCTAACTTGTAACAGCCTTTCAGTCTGAATTTGAAGAAATACATCATGGGCCTCTCTGAGACATCTCTTCTTCAAGCTAACCAACCACATTTTCTTCGACGAAGTCTCATACAGCATGACCCTGATGCTCTTTAACATACTTGTCACCTTCCTCTGGATGTTTTACAGCTTGACAATAGCCTTCTTACAATGAGGCACCACAGGCTCAACACAGTACTCCAGTGTAGAATACAGTGAGACTGTCACCTCCCCAGCCCTTTCTTAGTGCAGTCGAAGATTACATTTGTTTTCTTGGCCAATAGATCACCTTGTTGACTTGTATTGAACTTGCAATCCGCCAGAATCCCAGATATTTTTCAGATGAACTGTTGCCTAACCATACCTCATCTGTTTGTGCTTGTGAAGTTGATTTTTTTTTAAATCCAAGTATAAGGGTTGACATTTGTTTCTATGAAATTTCATCTTATTAAATTTGTTTCAATGTTCTAGCTGGTTGAGATCTTTTTTTAAAAAATTTTTTTTTGGTGAGGCAATTGGGGTTAAGTGACTTGCTCAGGGTCACACAGCTAGCAAGTGTCAAGTGTTTGGTTTGAGGCTGCATTTGAACTCAGGTCCTCCTGACTTCAGGGCCAGTGCTCTATCCACTGCACCACCTAGTTGCCCCTTGAGATCTTTTTAGATGATGACTCTGTTATCTAATAGGTTTTCTATTTCTTCTAGCTTTTTGTCCTCTGAAAATTTGAGTAGCATGCCATCTATGACTTCATTGAAGTCATGGATAAAAGTGTATTCAACAGCACCAGTTCCCAGGTTATTCCACTAGAGATTTTTTTCCAGGTTAATATGGTACTACTAATGACTATTCTTAGTTGCCAGTCATTCAACCAGACCAGAGTCCATCTAAGTAAAATATTTTTATCTTTTCTACAGGAATAACAGAGATAGATTGCATGGTTTGCTAACATCTAGGTATACTATATCTACAAATGTTCTTCTGATAAAAATGTTTGGTAACATTGTCAAAAAATGAGATTAATCTAGAATGACCTGTTTT
Organism: Vombatus ursinus; assembly: GCF_900497805.2. Classification (NCBI taxonomy): domain Eukaryota; kingdom Metazoa; phylum Chordata; class Mammalia; order Diprotodontia; family Vombatidae; genus Vombatus; species Vombatus ursinus. The sequence goes on from NW_020954641.1 coordinate 22,842,918, forward strand.
TTCTTTTGAAGTATTATTTTTGTTTTTAAATCATCTTTATTTCCAAATATATTTCCTTTCCTTCCCTTCATCAAGCCATCCCTTGTAATGAAGAATAAGAGAGGGAAAAAAAAACCCAACAGTTCAACAAAAACAACTAACACTTCTGCTGTGTTTGATAGTATAGGCAACATTTCACAGCCAGAATCCCTTACCTTTACAAACAGGTAAAGGTGTTGCATTTTCTCAACTTTTCTCCAGGACCAAGCTTGGTCATTATAATTGTATGATATCTAATTTCTTCCCCACCCCCCGACCCTGCCTTTTCTCTTTCCATTGTAGTAGTCATTCCACATGTTGTTTTTGCTGGTTCTGATTATTTCTTAAGTTCATATAAATCTTGCCATGCTTCTTTTAATTCTTCTTACTTGTCTATTCTTATGGGATAGTAATATTCCTTTATAGTCACATACTACAATTTGTTGAATCATACACAAGTGCAATTGATGAACTTTTGGTTTCCAGGTGTTCTTTATTGCAAAAAGTGCTGCTATGAATATTTTGACATATATGGCACCTTCCTTTCCATCTTTAACCTCTTTGGAGTCTATGTCTAGCATTGAGATCTCTGAGGAGATGGACTGGCATGACTTGTTCTTGATGAGGTCATACTGGCCCTTTGTGATCATCATTTCCTTTGCTATGTGTTCATCACTATCAGTTTAATAACACCATCTAGAATTTTGCCAGTCATTAAAGATTGCTGACCTATGTTTTGTAGTGTCTAATCCCCCCACAAAGCAAGGCATTCACCGTTATTCAATCCTGTGGCACTTTCTCCATTCGCCACCATCTTTGAGAGACCGTTGGCAGTGGCTCAGCAATCACATCACTCGGTCCTTTCAGTTTCTTGTATATAGTTCATCTGAGCTTGGTAACTTGACCTCATCAAGGGCAGCTAGGTTCTCTCTTGCTATCTCCCTACTTATTTAAGGTATCAACTCTCTATTAGCCATTTTTGTTCTTTTCTTTATAGCCTGAAGATCATTCTCCTTGGCAGAGAAATCAGAAGCAAACATAGAGTTGAACAGTTCTGCCTTTAAATTGAAGTCTATTATCATTGTCCTATCTACTTCAAGCAACATTCCAATCCCTTTAACCCCCCTTCTCTTTTCCCCAATGTAGCTTAAAAAAACCCCACAAACCAAACCAGACAAACCTCAAAATAACCTCTTTAGTGAGAAAGAAGCCTGGTGTAATAGAATAAACATTGGATTTGGAGTCAGGCAACTTGGGTTTAAATCACAGTTCTCTACTTACTAGCTATGTAACCTCAGGCAAACTATTTCACTTCTTATTCTTATTTGTGAAATGAGGATATTAGACCACCAGCTCTAAATCATATATCCTTTCCCAAATTTTTTAAAAGGGGGAAATGAGTCTCTAGAATAGATGTGTGGCTTTGACGTGTATTTCAAAGGTGAGCAGAACAGAGAAGGGAGAATAATAGCAAAACTTTACTCAATGTCTGTTCTGTTCAGCCAGCATGGTCAAAACCTGGGGACATCTTGTATAGTTAATAGTTTTTATTTCTTCAGCAAAGGCCACAAATATCTGTGGGCTAGAGAAATGAGTGTCTGGGCAAATAGCATTAATTGAACAAACTGTTGTATCTGTTAATATACTTCCTGGTACCTGAATGGTGGTGAAAGTTCTTTCAATGTTGGATGAAGCTTGAACACCCTTCTGCAATGAGTTTTGTTCTGCTTTCATATGAGGCAGTTGGGGTTAAGTGACTTGCCCAGAGTCACACAGCTAGTGAGTGTTATGTGTCTGAGGCCACATTTGAACTCAGGTCCTCCTGACTCCAGGGCTGGTGCTCTATACACTGTACCACCTAGCTGCCCCTTGCAATGAGTTTTGTAATCAGCTGATGTAAAATGCCAAAACAAATCTACACTTTTTTTCTCTCTGCTCTTGATGTCTCCATCACTCATAGAAAGAGAACACTGACATTTTTCTCTTCCTACCTCCCTCCTCCTCCTCTCCAAATCCTACAAAAGTAGGTTCCAGGCTTAGTCTCCTCAAGGGCCAGTCCATGTCCTTATGATCAGTATGAGACTCTAGGAGAATTTTTTTTATTGCCTCCTATAAATACCCCATTAAAGTAAATTAAATATCTCTTGTTTGTCAGTGAAAACACATTTGAAGATACTGCTACTGGTCTATCTAAGGAAAAGAACAGGAGAAACAAAGAAGGGAAAACTGAGACTGTCCCTTCTACTGGTGCCATTTAAGATGTCTGTGATGCATTACAATAAACTTCATTCCACATGTTTTTGCATTGTCTCTTCTTACATTTATTTTCTGACTATTGTTTCTTTTTGTTTCAGCAACAGCTGGAAACTGTAAATTTGTGCTTTAAGTCAATGTTTTCCATTGCCCTAGCTTTTTAGAAAAGGATTTATTATCTTGTGAGCCGACAATGACAGCCAAGACTCTTTCAGAAGACTATCGTCCAGGGAGTGCCCACTGCCTTCTGATGCTGTCCCTTTAAATAAGGTATCCAGAGTTCACTTTCTGAAGTTCATTAGCTTGTGTTATCAATAATTTAGGATAATACTCAGTGGTGCCTGAGTGCTTGGCCCGCCCCATTTTCACTGTCAGTTTTCTCATACCCTAGCAGTCCAGTGAACTTGATAAGTGTCCCATCATCCTGTTAATCAAATTACTTATGAACTAAAATTGACAGTTTTCATTAATTATAAAGGATTATTCTAATTGCAATTCAAATTTATTCATTTAGAACAGACGGCATTCAGTAATATTTCAGGAAATTTGCATATTAAATGGAGAGGGTCGTCCATTAAGTATGGTAATGTATGCATATTTCCTTATTTTTAACTTCTGGGCCATATGCACTGCTGCTACTTCAGCAGGTGAAAAACCAGAACATGCTTAATTTGTTCAACAAACACAGGGGCCAGAACACATCTTTTGGCACTCACCACTGGCGTTTTCCTACCTTTATTCCTCATACTCTTTTCCCCACGTGCACACCTCCCTGTGTCCCCCACTCCCATGATAGGTATCCTTCGAAGAAACTTTTTGATAAACCTGGTTTTTTTTTTTTAATGTAGGCACAGCTGGTAGGGGTTGATTGAAATGTTTTGCCATCGAAGCTGTGTTCATTAATTTCTTCAAGATGCTGAAGTAGGCATTAAGGTTGCCGGCTGGAGTCCTTCCCTGTGACATGTGGAACAGCAAGGGGGCTAATCGTCAGCCTTGTAACATCAACTGGTTACCCCCCTCGTGCGGCATGAACCTTTCCCCTCCAGTGAAAAATGAACCTGTCTGAGACAAAAGCACAAACTACGCATGCAATGAGACAGTGCCATTATTCACACCCATATAGGCTGTGCTCAGAGATCATTAAAAATCATATCACCATGATATTAATAAGCACCTTCCCCAAACCAGGTCTCTGGTAACAGAAAAGTATATTTAGAGCCACCCCCACCACCTACATAATCCAAGATCATGAATCTGCAGAAAAGGCATGTAGGATAAAGGGTGACAAGCTTGTGTGGAGGGGGCCACTTGGCTTTTAAACAGTTTCTGTGTCCCAGGATTCATTGCATCACCCTTGCTGGAGAAAACGGTTGTAGGTCAGGGCTTCATCAAGTAGTTACTGGCGAGTTTTGCCTTAAATACTTAGAAATTATTGCTATCTGGTCTTAATGATTTGAATAAAACATCTGCCAACTCATTCATCTCCAAAAACTCACATTGAGGAGCTCATTGCTCATTTAGCTGAGTTTTAAGTAGGTTTGTTTTTCATTTTCTGCAGTTAAACTAAAAGCTTTGTTGTTTTACATACAGTTATTTTACTTGCTGAGCATATTTATTTCAGTCTGTTTGTGTAGTGTAAATGCTTTTTTAGCCATATGTTATTGATTGAAAAGCATACATGAACTTGAATTCTGAATAGGCACTGAGTGCTCGAGAGGTGCGTGTGAAACCGATAAATGCCTATGTCTTTGATGCTTCCAGATGGAGATCACCTCTTGTCCCTCAGTCCTAGTCACCTCTACTTCTCCATCCCTGGAGGCAGTAAGTAAATCAGTGAAATTATCAGGTACTACATATTTTAGTTGTTTATATGTCCCAAAGAATCTCCATGTGACCATCCCAAGGCTCCACAAACTCCTCACAGGGATAGTCATTCCTATTAGAATTAATGTGAATGATGCAAGGAGAAACATACTGCTAATGTTTTAGAAGACATTGATGGAGAAGTTCGAAGAAGTCATTAAAGTTACTGGAGTGTACTGAGTTGGATGAAGGAAGTCTACTCTACCCTGTCATCATTCCCTTTCTTTCCCCTGGCCTTTAAACTATAAAAACTTTCATCTTAATCCTCTTTCTGATCAGAGTTAATTTTCAGTGCAAATATTTTATTTAATTATATCCTGATTACTGACATGTAATAGTAAAATAGTATAAAAGAATGCAACAGCTGATTAAAGTGATACCCAGCAACATAGGCATTTTTAGAAAATCCTTGCTCTGTAGTTCTTTTTAGAGGGAAATATTAAGTTGCATGATGTTATTCGGTGGTGCAGAATAATAGCCTAAGATGTTGTATTGTACTGATACTTGGTAGATTATATCCCAATGCAGAGTAACCCTAATGATGAAATCTTTTTTTTTTTAAGGCAATTGGGGTTAAGTGACTTGCCCAGGGTCACCCAGCTAGTAAGTGTCAAGTGTTTGGTCTGAGACCGAGTTTGAACTTAGGTCCTCCTGACTTCAGGGCCAGTACTCTATCCACTGCGCCACCTAGCTGCTCCAAAGAATTCTTTAATAGAGAAAAGTGTTCCTGGATGAATGTTGATTGCATCAGAACATGGGCAGAGAAGGAGACCATAAAAAAGAGAGCAGGCTCCCTGCTCCTTGGGAAATGCTGGGCAGAGATTTACAAGAATTTCTGTTATGCTTAGTATGCATGACAGCTATATAACTCTTTATCAATCAGTTAGCGAACTGATAAGAGTCCATTGTGTGTGGGTGACCCTGTGTTGGGTGTTGTGGGAAATTAAAAAAAAAAGGTATATAGAATATTCCCCGTTCTTACCAACATCTATTCTAGGTTATAAGATAATAACATCATTTATAATAGGTAAAATTTATGTAACACTTTAAAATTTGCAAAAAAAAAAAAAAACTACAGATAACATCTTGTTTTATCCTTAGAATAACTCTGGGAGGTAGATGCTGTTATAACCCCCACTTTACAGATGAGTAAACTGATGCATAGAAAGGTTAAGTGACTTTCCCAATGACTTACACAGCTAGTAAGTGTCTGAGGCCGAATTTGAACCCAGGTCTTCCTGAATCCAGGTCCAGTGCTCTATTTACAGTGTCACCAGCTGTCTCTTTATAAGATATGAATAAAAAACAATGAAAACCAACATATAATGCAGTGCTAACTTCTGTGGGAATTCAATGTACTTACTTTATCATTGGAATTTATGCTCTGATAAGTGACACAATAGCCTGTTTAGGTTTCTTAATAGGGGCTAAAATTATGGTAAATGAACCAATGGTGAGACTTGAGGGCATGTAAACAATGGACATCTGTGGTTTAAAGCATGCAGGCAGGGACTGAATCTCTGAGCATCTTGTAGGACCCCAGTTTGGCATCTTTCTCTTTTTGAGCCTCTCATTATCACTTTAAATAGGAAAATTATGCACCTTCTTAGACTTTGGGTTGTTGTAATGCAGTTTCACAAGATGTCTTAGATAAACTAAGACATCTTGTCTGCATTTGAATTCCGGACAAAAGCTCAGATATTGGGTTATGGCTCCAGTGGGATACACACAATACGTTGTAGTGACTACATTTTCCCATAGGTTGGCATCAAATTAAAAGCAGATGCTATTTAAACAAATATGTAAGTTAATTTTAAAAATGTTCTTCATTGCCAAATAGAATATGCAAGCAAAATGCTGGCTTATATAGTCTCTAGCTTACTAATTTTAGGGCTGGACTCTGAGATCTTTGGGAATCTGAAGAATGTGGATATAGCTCCAGTTTCCATGTAAGTGTATTTATTAAGTATCATTGAAACAGAACAAATTTATATCAAGTCAGAGTAAAATAAATTGGATAATGATGGAATGATATTGTCACTTAGTCTAGCCACCAAATTTCGTAATAATTTTGTTTTGAGTTGGGTGTATATGGAGAATAGAGCAATAAGGAGGGGACTGGTAGATATTCACAAGCCCATTGGTGGGCCAAGTTGGGTGAGAGAATGAACAAAATGAGCTACTTCAACTTCTACTTCTGCGGTGAAGGTGGGGACAAAAGATTCATCAGGTCTAAGCAGAGATCAGAGGTGAGAACTGTGTGAAATAATGGTTATTTCTTCTCTTACATACAGATCTCTATGAAAACTGAAAATATGTCAAGGCTCTGGGATATGTTTTCCAACTCTTTTTTTTCCCCCTACCATCAAATCCAACCTCTTCCAGGAAACTATGTTTGAAAACACAGGAGATTTTTTTTTCCTCAATGAATTTAAAAATCAGGGCTAGTAGGAGTCAATTTACAGTGGTTATGGTCCTATAGAATTCACCAGGGCAGCAAATATTGGCCCCAGTTGGTGGGTGGTACACAGCGATGTTATCCTTCAGATGGATCACAAAGTTCACCCTGGACTTTACTAATGAAATTTTGCAGCAAATTTATGTTCTTCGAATTCTAAGCTTTTTTTGTTTTTCTGGCAGAGGGAATATCTGTGGCAATTTTCAAGGAATTGGTCTAGAAAATTGTAAATAGGGGCAGAAAAGAAACCAAGACCATTTGTTCTGTGAAATATTTAAAGATGAGAGAAAATTACCAGGTATTGCTGAGATTAGTCAGAGAGCACACATCAATAAATTTTTTATTAAGGAAAGGAAATCATATCTAAATAAAATATATGGTTTTAAAAAAATCATCCCTGCTTCAGAGATTAAACATACTGTTTCTTTACTCTGGGATCTAATTTCACCGAGGTAATTGAAGCTCACAGGTCTCCTTGAGACCTTGTCTAAGCAGGAGGTGTATTTAGGATTTAATGGTGTGTGTTTTCTTTCTTATTCTGGTATAGTTCCACGAACATTCTAAGTACCATTAATGGAAATTAAACATGTGTTTTTTAAAGAGAAATATTGACAGAAGGTTATGCTTTTGTGGAAAATAAGCCGACTTGTGCTGGGCATTTCTCTAATCATCAGCCTGGTGCTGACTTGTAGTACATGTAGAAGTTATTTCTTTTACTCCTTAGGCTAAACCTTTCCTAGTAAGGGATCTCTATCAGCAGCTATTTGTTTCCGTTTTGCAATAGGGACCAAGAAACCTAGGAATGAAATTATTTATTCAAGGTCACTATTAGAGTCGGTAATAGAACACATTCAATCTGATTGAATTCAACAGGTATTTATTAAGCACTTTCTATTGGCAAAATGTAACGATCAACAATCATAGGATCATATCTTTAGAGCTGAAACAGACATTAGAGGTCACATAATCCAACCCCTTCATTTTACAGATGAGAGGGTAAGTCACTTGCCTAAAGTCATAGTAATAGTGATGGAAGTTGAACTCAAGTCACTGAGCTCCAGATAGTAACAAACACTAAATTCTGTGTCTTCAAGGAGCTTACATTAATTTTTTTATAAATTAATTTTTTTATCATTTGTATTTTTAATAATTTTTTATATTATTTGTATTTGTATTATTATGCATTTATTTTTTCTCTTTCCTGTTCCCACACCCCGCCTTACATTACAGCACAATTTCTAGCTTTGAATTCAGTTTGCATAATGATTCCTTTTAGTTTCAGATGCCTACAGTTTGGAAAATTTTCATTTACATACTTGATTACACTACTGGCTCTCTCTTTAGGAGGCAGTGTGATTCAGTGGAAAGAACACTGGCCCTGGAGCCAGAGGACCTGGGTTCCAATCCCACTTCTTATTTTTCCCCATGTGACTTAAGGCAAATCACTGAATGTCACTGGCCTTCAGTTTCCTCATCTCTAAAATGAGGGTATAGGTCTAGGTGGTCTCTAAAGTCCCACCTCAAGAACGATGATCCTATTATTTTGAAATTCTCTTTTCAGCACAGGGCTTTTTCTTGCTACCTGATTCTTTCAAAGATAAAAACCAATTCATAACGACCAAAGTCGAGCAAGTCGGATAGCACTGTGAAGGAAAGGAGAGAATTCTTCCTGACCCTTACTCATGATCAGAGTATACCCTGAAGGATGAGTTTTGATTGTTCCTAATTTAGTATTCATGGCTGCAAATGGTAGTGATGATCATAAAATTATTCTATCTTCTTTAATATTCAATCAGGGTACCTGGCCTTCCAGTTAAGTAGTTTTCTTTTACATATGTCTATTACAAACATTGCTTTTATTTTTCAACCTGAAATATATTTTACAATTTTTCTATAAACACCCTTTCCTCTGAGCATTTTTGGACTTCATTGGTTAAGGCAGGATTTCAAGCATTTGGTGCAATTTACAACACATATATACACATCTCACATTTCAGGTTACTTTTCTGTTTGCCATTCCCAACGAGCTTCCTTTCCCGTGTGGCATATTATTAATGTTTCTTCCCGTTGGCTACGCAGCCTGGGGGTCACAGCTCATGTTTCACAACATGAGACACCCAACCATAAATCTCCTTTAAATAATACAGACGGCGGCAGGAGGGGTCACTGCAGAGAAAGCCAGTCAGTCTGAACAAAGTGGCATTGATGCATGGCAGAAGCAACAGCTTGGCTATGGTCTCTGCTGGACAGGTACTGTGGGGGCAGCTTTTACTTAAGGGGGAGAGAGGCGTGTGCTTTGCATTTCTCCTGAAGAGCCAACCAGTTTGGGTTCTCAGTGTGAGCTGGCTGCCAATCATTGAGGCTCCCTGAGAATAAACACGCTGCACCTCCCAGGCTCCAGCTGGAACACCTCATTAGCATAATTTGTGTTTGGAGGTGCAAACGCATATCTTTGGTTATAAATCTGCATTTCTTGAGGTCTCTTAGCCATATTTAAACGGAGTTGGGCCCTGCCAGGATGGAAGTAACAATGCACACCTGATCTGAATACTGGATGAGTTGTGGTATGGCCGTTTCCTGTTCCAGGACCCAGAGTGGTTAATTTAAGGGCATTGGAAAAGCTTGATGAAATGCGAACCTTGTAGTTGGAGTTAATAGGAGCCTCATTTGCAGAGGAGCTCGATGAGGTGGGGAAAGAGATGAGCATTTGGCTGGGAGTTTGTTTTTGTAGATAAAAATTACAATAATTTCTTGGCATCCACAGGACAAAGTAACACGCTTAGATTACACATTTGTGAATACACTGTCACATGCAGAGATATGCATTGCATGTGTACAGATTTAATTCAACAAACATTTATTAAGGACCTGCCATGTGCATGGCATTGGGGATACAAAGAAAATGTATATGTCTCTGTATTTCTATCTGTATAATGTACAGCACATAGGCTTTTAATGATACTGAACAAATGCACAGTGTCTATGCATACAGATATGTTTATAGCCCAGATACACAGCATACATATATGCATATATATGTATATATGCATATTTGCATATATATGTGTGTGAGTGTGTGTGTTTGTGTGTACTGTGTCCAGAGTTGAACTGTACATATGTGTGTGCATGCATGCATATGCACACTTTCTACATGCTTACGATGAACAATTTGCCCAAAGAGTGATTTTTAAGTGCAGGTATATCAATATACTGTGTGTGAAATAATTACTAAGTATAGGCAACTTGTCTTATAGGCAAAGAATGAAAGTATGTATATGTGAAACCGTAAAATTTGGTATTAATGTATTGATCATCAGTAGCCAGATTTGGACCTGTCAAACTATGTGGGAGAGTGTACCCAATTCCATCATATATCTTAGTTTTGCATTTTATTTGATTTGTTTCTAGATTCTTCTTCCTACAAGTATTAGTTGATTCAGAAAAAAAGAACAAAATGTCAATACTTTCCTCCTTTTCTACAGCATTCTCCCTCTGGAGGGAGATATGCTATTCTGCCAGAACTGGAGCCCCACCAGACTGCCAGTCATTTAGCTCATTGCAGTAGAATGGTATGAGGCCTCCATTGTAATACAGATTATACCTTGTAAATGCATTGAGAACAAAAGACCTAATGTCAACTCAGTTGAATATTACGCCTCTTTTGGTTGGTTTCACATCTTAGCATTAGTTATTTTTTATATTGTCAGCATTAATTGCTGTCATAATATATTAATTATCTAGGAACTAATTTTGGGGAGAACTGTTTCTGTTCCTATTAATTAATATTAATAAATTGCATTGATTTGACAATTCATCTAATAGTACCAGAAAGACTGATTAGCTCACCATTATTTACTTGTATGGAATGGTTTTTTGATAAGATATTAAGCATATTGAACTCTGGCTTATAATCAGCAAATGCTATTAAATTTTTGCATTTCCTTTGAAAATAACTATGACAGAGGACACTGGCAGTGATAAGTAAATGTGTTCCATAAAATCCTTTTAAAAATCCACTAAACATGTACCAATTCACTAAGAGCATGTATATATTCTTTCATATGTAAGCTGCATGTGGAATTTTAAATTCATTCAGTTCAACTCATTAAGCCCAGATTGAATACCTGCTTTGTGTCAAACACTATACTAGACTCCGGGGTTAAGGAAGAGAGAGACCTCCCAGGAAGTATATTGATACAGTTCCTGCCATCAAGCAGGTTACCCTCTTTGGGGAAGATAAGAATTATACAGGAAGACTTGAATTCAAATCTGGCCTCAGACACTTACTAGCTATGTGACCAGTCACTTAACCTCGATTGCCTCCTCTCCACCTCAAAAAAAAAAAAAAAAGATAAGAATTACACCCATGAAGTTGAAGTTGACCTGGATTGTCAGTTTTGAAGTAAGTCACCCAATTCTGTTCCTTTTGACTGAGTAGGATTGAGTCTCATAGGATCACAGATTTAGAGCTAGAAGGTGCCTTAGAGGTCACCATATTCAACTCCCTTATTTTATAGGAGAGGGAACTATGACTGAGAGAGGTTAAATGACTTCCTGAGGGTTACACAGATGGTGCAAGTGCAAGTGTCAGAGGCAGGACTCAAACTCAAGTCTTCTTGATGCCAAGCCCGTTACTCCATTGACCAAGCCGCCATGATGTACTTACAGCTCAGACTCAGACACAGTTGGCTCCCCAATGAGAAACTCTTTATCAAGCTGATTGCCATTCTTAGGTTTAGACGCATAAGAACATGCAGTGTAATCCTGGTCTCCTGAGAACAATTACAGTTTAATTCTACCATGGACCACTGAGGAGAATCCTGAACTATTCCTTCTGGCCTAGACTCAAGGATGGAGCCAGTTGGAGGCAGCTAGCAAGAGTTCTCCTTGATGCTCGCCAAAGTCTTGGGGCTATAATACACCACATACTTGGAAGGTCCATAACAATACAGCCTCAATTTGAGGGGTCAGAAACAAGAAGAAGGTCCAGAGAGTCAGTTATCAGAGGAGTATGAAATACTAAACAAATGGGGCCCTGAGGCAGTGGGTGCATCCTGGTACCAGAAGAGACATTTAACAAAAAGGCATGCACAAATGTTAAGGGTAAGGCAGGAAGGAAGCACAGTCAGGCCTGGCTAGAGTTAAAAAAAATTGTGTACAATATAGTCTGAGCTTGGACAGAGAGAGTCGATATACAATTTATTACGTTCAATGAAGTGGCCATTTTTGACCCCTGGTGTGATGTTGACTCTGCCTTCTTGTTTTCTTCAAATGAACTTCAGCTGTGGACAGCTCCTGAGTGCTGCTGTCCTTTCCTTCATGGAAAATTTCTGAGTCCAAGTATTTGGGTAGGGTCCCAAACTCCTACAAGAAGAAGATGGAGAGTGGGAAATGGGAAAAGGTATGAGATCGGTCTGATTCAGGTGTCCTGCACCAATACACTTTGCCCTTAAGCCATTTGAGACATAGAAAATAACTCAGTGGACAAGGGAAATGGAATTGCAAACTCATTAGTCATCCAGGAGAAATTCCTGGTTCTTAATAGTAGGGGCCATATCATACATTTCTTTGTCACCCCACAATTATTAAAACAGGGCCTTGAATATAGTGGATGTCCAGTCAACATTTTTGATTTTTTTTCTCATGAAATGATTATACATAAAAGAGGGAGAGACTAATATAATAGGTATATAATCAGGTACTAAATTAAATATAAGCAATATATGATAAAGATAAGAGGAAAGGCTGCTTAGCAAGGGGTGAGATCATTCTGAGGTTCACATTGCATTAAAGTGTTCTCGAGTTGTTTTTGTGTGATACATCTGTTTTGACAAAGATCTGTCCTTTCTACTCCCTTCATCCCCCAACCCCAAGTTAGTTTGTGAGGCACGCCGTTTTATCTTCCTTAGAAACTTTATATGACTTTTATGTTATTTCAGTGCCAGTACTGGCAAGGTAAGACAGGCAGCCTGAATCCAATCGAGTAATCTCTTCCAGGTGGGATAGTGAAACTGTCACTTATAATTTCTAGTTCAGGATGAAATGACAAACAACTCTAGACTATTGAAAAAGGAAACTATTAAAAGGGGGGATATTTTATATCAGTTCTCCATTTTCCCCCCAAAACTTGACTCATCTCGACTAGGTGCCTTCTCTGCTCCCCTTCCTCAACTCCCTCATGTTGTTGGGCAAAGTCAAAACATTGTGCAGTTTGGGACCACTAAAATTGAATGCTATTTGACCTCAACTAGTCCCTCACTATTGCATACCAATTTTTTCATTCTGATCCCACCCACCCCCTCTTCTTCATTCACATTACCACCACCTTCATCCTCCTCCCTTTTCTGTATTTCTTCTAGGGAGAAAAGAGGAATTGGGGGTGGGGTGGATGAAGTGCTTTAGTGGGAGGAGCTGGATTTGGAGTCAGAGAACATGAGTTCTCTGACTTTTACTTCAATATTGAATAACTGGGTGAACTTGGACAAGTTATTTCATCTTTCTGGGTCATGATTTTCTTTAATATTAAATGAAGGGTTTGGAATAGATGGCCTCAGAGATCCTTTCCAGGTCTTAGTCTATCTACCAGTGCTCTTTAAAGTCCTTTCCCACTTTAAATCTCATGATCCCGTGGTTCTGTGATTATTGCAATAGCTTCCTAGCTTGTCCCCCATCTTCAGGCTTTTTCTCTCTCCAAATCCATCCTTCACACAGCAGCCAAATTCATGTTCCTCTTGCACATACCATTCTCCTGCTCAAAAACTTTCGGTTGTTTCCAGTGTTTTTTGGATAAAAAGCAAACTTTTCAGTTTAGCATTTAAAGCTCTCCACACTCTGCTTCCAAACTATATTTTCGGGTTCCTTGCCTCCATTATGATTGTCTATGCCCTCTATGTTCCAACTGAATTTGTAGCTATTCTCCACACCTGACTTGCTTTCCACTGCCTTGGTATCTTCGTATAGCTGTCTGGCACAGTGGAAGAGTGCTGCACTTGAGGTCATGAAGACCTGAGTTCAAATTCTGCCTCAAACATTTACTGGCTGTGGGACCCTGGGCTGCTCACTTAACCTTTTAAAGCTCCCATCTGTAAAATGGAGGTAATAATAGCACCTACCTCACAGCATGATTTGAAGGATCAAAGGAGATAATATATGGAGATTGCTTTGCTAACTTGAAAATTCTATATAGGGAGCAGCTAGGTGGTGCAGTGGATAGAACACCGGCTCTGGAGTCAGGAGGACGTGAGTTCAAATCCAGCCTCAAACACATAAAAACAACAGCTGTGTGACCCTAGGCAAGTCACTTAACCCCAATTGCCTCACTAAAAAAAGTTCTATATAATTATTAATTATTATTGCTGTGATTATTATTATCAGACTACTCTCTATACTTGGAATTCATTCCTTCGTTATCTTTGCCTATTAAAATCTCCCTCTTCTTAAAATTCCCAGTGTAAATACCATTTATGCTATGAATCTTTCTCTAATCACCTAGTTGAAAGTAGCTTTCTTTACTCAGATATTCTTGCAGCTCTTTTTTTCTGCACTCTTCTTTGTTTTTTATGACATTCTATACCATATCTCATCTATATACATATCTTAAAAAATATTTATTATTTGTTTCAAGGGTTGCCATGGTCAAAACCTCTGTCAAGCAGTGGCTAACCTCCTGGGGACAAGCCTGTCAATACTAACTTAGAGTGGTCTCCAGAGAGCAGTCACAGTCTTTCAGGGGCCCATACCTGAAGACTTTCCGTCTTGGTGGAATCTACTAGAATTTGTGCTTCTTTGTATATAACTGCTGAGAAAGCAGAGTCACTTCCGTGCCACCATAAGGCAGCAGAGTAGAAATTTTGTGTTGTAGGACTCTTAGATTTTAAGTTCTTTGAGGGCAGGGGCTGTATATTTATATATCTTTTTATCTATAATGCCTGCACATTGTGCCTTGCTTATAATAACCCTTGATGAGAATGGCATAAGCTTCATGAAAAGAATCCCTCAAAATCATTGCCTTGTTTTTACCTTTGCTCCCATATCCTTCCTGTAGGAAAGTTCTTAATAGGTTCCTGTTTTTTTTCAGGGAATGGGTTGTGGTGGCAGTGTGTAGGGTGGAGAGGGAAAGAGACAGAGACACAGACACACTGACTCACTAGAGTGCCTTTGAGTCATTAACTGCCCCCCCTCTTCCTTCCAGCAGCCCAACCTTGCATATTTTAATAATGAGCAAGAAAAATTGTTTTATGGTAGTTTAATAAAAGCACAAGACAAATGTTGCCCCTGTGCAAAGGAACTGAATTACACACTTCATGAACCAAATTAGTACCACAACACTTGGCTTTGTTCAAAAGGTGATATGCATTTATGGGCCCATTTTTCAGCAAGATAAATATGACACACGCCAAGACTTCCCTGAAGTAAATATTGTAAATAATAAAAGACTCTGCCAAGGAAAGCTGAGAAATGACTTAATCGTCACCCATTTATACTGCAGTTCCAAAATGCCGCTGACCGAGCTGTATAACAAACTGCCCATTTAATCAACTTGACTCCATGTTAAGAGGAGTCCCTTAATTTTCTAATAATAGTCAATATTCCTCAATTCTATTTCATACACACACACACACACACACGCACACTCACTTATGCACAGGGACTGGAACATTTTATACCATAAACAAATCTGATTACTTGAGTAACAAAATATATTTTTAGGACAGTAGCTTACTAAGGTGTCACCCAACAGCAATGTTTACATGACTTGGGGAAGAATATGACTTTTGCATTAAGTTGGAGTCATCAGTCTGGACCTGATACAGTAGTCCTCATTTGGACTCATCCTTTAAGTGCTGACTGAACTATAAGCCTATCATAAGTTGGGGTTCTTTAAGGAAAGGGACTTTGTGTCTCTGAAACACTCAGCACAGGTCTGTCATATAGAGCCAGGGCAAGAATGATGAATTTGTTAGCAAAAGACATTGGTTTGTCTCCGTCACACTAATCCTTACTACTTGTGTGACTTTAAGCAGGTCACTTAATTCTTCTGAGCTTATTTCCCTTACCTGTAGAATGGGGATAACAGCCCTTGTACAACCTATCTCATAAGATCGTTGTGAAGAATATGCCTTGTAGGGGCAGTTGGGTGGCGCAGTGGATAGAGCACCAGTCCTGGATTCAAATCCAGCCTCAGACGTGTAACAATAGCTGTGTGACCCTGGGCAAGTCACTTAACCTCATTACCTAGCCAAAAAAAAAAAAAAGAATATGCCTTGTAAATTGTAAGGTACTATCTAAATGTGAGTGATTATTATTTGTTGAATAAATGAATTGGCTTTAGCAAAAGTTTGGCTCTAGCCAGATGGGCAGAGTTTGGCTCCTTACCCCTACTCTACCACTACCCATTTCCTTTGTGGAGAAGAGAGATAATTTCCTTATAAATTGGTAAAACAATATCCAGAGCTTCTGAAATATGGTTAATTTAGAAGTTCAAAAGATCAGCCAACATCTACTTAAAGGATTCTCTACTTAAGGGCCATAAAGTTGGCTCTAATAATAATAATAATAAGTGACATTTATATAGTGCCTAAGGTTTGCAGAGCACTGTACAGATATTTTATCCCTCTTCTTTCCTGCCGTAATAACCTTTTGAGGTTATTGCTACAAGTATTATTATCCTCATTTTGCAAATAAGGAAACTGAGACTAAGAAAGGTTAAGTGACTTGCCTGGGGCCTAACATATAGTAAGTATTTGAGCTGGGATTTGAACTTGAGGTTTCCTGTAGTCGCTATAACAGATCACCTCTCATACAGACTTCTATGTATTTGAAAGATCCCTGGATTTAGAATCATAAAATCCAGGATCTACTTGCTGTGTGTTTTATCCTGGGTGAGTTATTTACCGAGTCTTAGCATCCTCATTTGTAAAATGAGCATGTTGGACGTCTCCTTTGCCTCTAAATTCTGTGGGCTTATGATGTGGGAAAAAAACCCTGAAGTTTATATTTGTGGTTAAAAAAAAGAAAAGATTTGTGCAATTTAATCTTGAAAGGAGCTAGCAGCGGCTGATAACACAGAGGTTAAAATGCTGGGCCTAGTCAGGAAGGCCTGAAGCCTTGGACCCTTCCTAGCTGTGTGACTTTGGGTAAGTCACTTCAGCTTTGTCTGCCTCAGTTTCCTCAGCTATAAAATAGGGATAACAGAACCAACCTCTCAGGGTGGTTAAGAGGATCAAGTGATTTATTTGTAGAAAGCACTTAGTACAATGCCTAACGCATAGTAGGTGCTATCTAAATGCTTATTCCTTTCTCTTTCCCCTTGGATGTCATATACCGGAAAAAAAAGCCACTAGGCTTTAGTTCTGCCACTGACTAGTTGTTTGGCCTTGGACAAATTTACTTAACTCCTTTATGCCTCAGCTTCCTGTCTGCGAAATGAAAAGAATACATTCCTTATCTACTTTAAGGTTTCTGAGAACATCAATGAGATATTATTTGTGAACACAGTTTGGAAAAAGTACAGTGCTCTATAAAAAAATCCGTTATTATTATGCATATTTATACGAAACGAATAGACAAGTGAGTGTATGGCCGCCGGACAATCTTGGCTCACAAAAGATTTGAAAGGGAAAAAAAAAATCCTGCCCTGACATTTTGACTCAGCAGAATGTCTATTTGTAGAAGTGGTTTAAAACCCAGCTCACTTTGAAAATTAATCAGCCACCACTAATGACTGCTAAGTTATCAGGTTGTATTACCAAAGGGAAGCAGTTCTACCCCCTCCTTCCCAGCGCCCCCCATTCCTGTTGTTCTGGCCTGTATGTGCAGAAGGAGCTCTGCCACTGACCGTGATCTGCTGGCTTTGTAACAATAAGGAAAGAGCTTTAGGAGAACCCCTGCTGTCAGTGCCTTTAACACTACCTCATCAAGAGACTCCAGGAAGGAGCAGCCTAAGCGAGAAGCTCTTTCTAGGTCTGATCTGGACTGGCTAATTGACACTTGCTACTGAAGGAGAAAAATCCTGACCTGATACAAGGCATGTATGTGTGTCTGTTTAAAAAAAAAGAAAAGAAAAATAAAACAAAACAAGAGGAGAAATAATCAGCCACCCAGGAATGACATAGAGAGTCATTTATACATGTAGGCGGTGAATAATCTTATTTCTAAATGAGTGAGCTGACCAGGAGCAGGAGGGGTTTGTAAATTATAATCACAATCAAATATGACAGAAAACCAGGTTCACTAACGAAAGGTGCCTCTCTCCATTGACAGCAAAATATCTCACGCCTTTTTTCCTACTTATTGGAGATAGCAAAAGCTTCATTTACAGGTTACAGCAATAATGGTAATTCTAATTTGTCCTTACAACATGCTCCTATTTTATCTGAAGATCTCGGCTAGCTTAATGTACAGCAATCAAATAATCCCTTGCAATATTCATTATAATTTCTGTAATGTCTGTGCTCCAAAGCACATCCTCTTGTATATTAGGCTTTCAGTCAAATATACAGTGGCTTCCTGTTGTATCAAATCAGAGGCCAATCTGGCATAATGAAGAAAACTAGACCAGGAGTCAGGAGATCTGGGTCCTAGTTTTATCTTTGTCACTGGATATGTGACCTCAAGCAAAAAGTGTGTGTGTGAGTGAGTTGACTGTGTGTGTGTGTGTGTGTGTTTTGGTTGGGACTTGTAATTTATTTAGTGTAGGTAACTCCCAGTATGTTAACTCCCTCACCCAACTCAGATCAAGGCATCCCTCTGCAGTTTTATCTTAAGAGTATTACTTTAAAGGAAGGCAACAAGGAAAGAATCATGAATGTGAGGGCACGAGAGGGCTCCTAAGTTCCACCCAAAGGCTCAGGCAAAGAAAATGGTTCTGCTCTCCATTCCTCTCCAAAATCCCTGGCCCTACCCGAGTTTCAAGGCTGATCCTTCGTGACTTATTTTCCATTTCAAAGCTGCACTTGAGAGTTGTGTGTAATATAAACAGAAGTGTTTTGTAGTTTACAATGTGCTTTCCTTGTCTCCCCAATTAGAACCTAAGCTTATTGTTGTTGTTGAGTAGTTTCAATTGTGGCTGACTCTTTGTGACCCCATTTGGGGTTTTCTTGGCAGAGATACTAGAGTGGTTTGCCATTTTCTTCTCCAGCTTATTTTGCAGATGAGAAACTGAGGCAAACAGTTAAATGACTCGTTCCGGGTCACAGAGCTAGTTAGTATCTGAGGCTGGATTTGAGCTCAGGTGCTCCTGACTCCAGGGACTTACTACCTAGCTGCCCTATAAACTTCTTAGGAGTAGAGATTGTTTCATTCTTCATAATTATACCTCCAGTGCCTGGCCAAGAATAGCATTAATAAATGCTTCTGATTGAATAATTGGGAGCAAATAGCTCAAGTATTACCATTTCCATTTTACAGATGAGAAAATTAAGGCTTATAGAGGTTAAATGACATCCCAGGATTATAATAGCTAGGAAGTAGCAGACTAGGGATTAGAACAGAGATCCTGTTCTGACTGTAGTCTGTGTCCTTTCTCATCTAAACTATATTGCCTTAGCAGCATTGTGTAATGATGTTCTTTTTAACCCTATTTCATCTGGAGCAAAATGCTGAGGAGGGAGAGAAAGGCACACAGTGTGT
Source organism: Vombatus ursinus (assembly GCF_900497805.2). Classification (NCBI taxonomy): domain Eukaryota; kingdom Metazoa; phylum Chordata; class Mammalia; order Diprotodontia; family Vombatidae; genus Vombatus; species Vombatus ursinus. The sequence continues at coordinate 22,862,140 of NW_020954641.1, forward strand.
CTTGTTCCTGGCTCCACAAACCCTTAGGAATGGCCTGGGGCCCACACTCCCCTTGAGGAGAAGTTGCCACACATATGTGTTTCTGATCTTGGCATGTCCATGTGAAATATGGCCTGGGAAAAAGATGCCAGGATCCTCTTTTCAGATAAGAACACGCTAATCCCCCAGAGTCCAGAATGACTTGGAGTGAAAAATAGTATCCAGAAGAACAAGGCAACTCATAAACAGTGGAAACATGTGACACATCTGGAGGGAACCCCAGATACAATGGCCCGAAAATTCTGCCAAAGGGCCAGATGCTGTTGCTGGAAGAAGCTCTTCCCCCAGCTTGGCATCTGGTTCTGATGATGCCATCCAAAAAGAAGATGGACCACAAAGTGGGAGAGTAATGAGCAATCCATCTTCTCCCACCCCACAGTTTTTATTGTGTGACATGAAGGTGGTTTTTTTTTTGGATGTCTACACAGAAAGTCCCACCTTTCTCATGAAAAAAGCCGACCACCCGAAGGGGTCAAACTAGTAGCCTGTGACAGAGCAAATCCCCTCCCCACCAAATTATTTCCATCAATAGCAGCTTCCCCACCAAGAGGCATAGGGGAAAAAAATACATTTAAGTGGGAACTATTGTCTTCTGTCAAACTGGAAATCCATGAGAAAATCTTTGAACAAACTGCATTTATGGTTATATTGGAAGACTCCATGTAAGGCAAGAGTTTGTCCTTTTTAATAGCTTTGGTTTCTGATCTGGACCAAAGCAGATCATTGTGATTCAAGAGGACATCCTGTCTTTTGTGTGTTGCCAAAGCAATTGAGATAAGCTGTATAGCACACTTACGAAAGAAAAATGATAAAAATTGGAATGCGGAAACAGTCATACTTCAGACATCACAATTTCTTGCAAGTCTTTCTCTTCAGGAATCCCATTTCTACCTGAAATCCCATTCCTCCCTACCCCCCCCTTCATGTGTATAATCATATGCAGTCAAGATGTCAAATATATTTCTCTATCATATATGCCTTATATTCATCAATAGGCTTTGGGGATCATAATCTATTTTTTACTTTATAACCTTTTAAAATAAGGGAAGGGACTATCATATAAAAATAGCCATTTTCTATTTCTGTATACTACATAGGTAGAGCGTATGTATGTGTGTATGTACGTATGTGTGTGTACCTATATATAATGTATATTTGGTATATGTATATAGTGACCATAGATCTCTTAGATTTGGATAATCTGATGATGTTATTTTCCTAGGTCTTTGTACTTGCAAATGTTATCTAACACGTAATTTGGAACTTGGAATACTTCTTTCAGATAACTAATCAGATAGTTCAAAAATTATTGTTGTTCAGTCATTTTCCAGTCATGTTCAACTCTTCATGACCCCATTTGGGGTTTTCTTGGAAAGATGCTAAAATGGTTTGCCACTTCCCTCTCCAGCTCATTTTACAGATGAGAAAACTGAGGCAAAGAAGGTTAAGTGACTTGCCCAGGGTCACATAGACAACAAGTGTCTGAGGCCAGATTTGAACTCGCATCTTCCTGATGCTAGACTGTGAGATCTATCTACTGTGCCATGTAGGAGGAAGTGTTATTTCTATGTTATCTACTTTGGTAGCAGGGGAAAAAAAGCACTGGCTGGCCTAAGACTTAGGAAACCTGGGTTTTATTTCTGGATCTGCCAAAGGTTAGCTCTGGGAACATGAACAAGTCACCTGATTTCCCTATGTCTTAGTTTCCTTATTTATAAAATAAGAAGATTAGACTAGATGACTTTTTAGATCTAATATTCTTTATTATCTAATATCATTATCTAACATTCATTGTCATCTAATGTTCTTTATTATCAGATGATTGGTTAATAGTTCTTATGGTATTGTCATTGCCACACAGTTTGGTACTTCATTATTCTAATATTATCATATATTACTAATACATGGTAATATAATGTTAATATTATTTCAAGTTTGTTCGTCCTGTTTCCCTGACTAGATTGTAAACTCCTTCAAGGCAGTGACTCAGGCTTTCCTTCTTTGTCTGCCCTACATCACTTGATACAATAGTAGATGTATAACAAACACTCAGTATATCCTTATTCATTGGTTTTTTGTTTGTTTTGTTTTAGTTTGGTTTGATTTTCATGGACTGAACTTATGATTTCATTGGTATGGGCAACTCCCAGTGGGGAAACTCCATCTACTAACACAGAACCCCACCTACCCTGAAACTTATTAGAATGTTGGTTTTCCAGACCACTGAGAGACACATGGCTTGGCCAAGGTCACAAAGCCAGAACTGTCAGAAGCCTTGACTACAAGGCCAAATCTCTATTTTCCATGTCGTGTTGCCTTTATTATTTATTGATTGCAAAAATATGCAAAGATTCACTGAAGGTTAATAAAACTTAGTATAGAGGTTAGGAGGTGTGAATTCTGGTTCCAACTACACCACTAATTTACTATATGACTTTGGATAAGTTTCTTAGTTTTTGATGTTTGATATATGGAAAATGGGAAGAGGATTGCTGTCTCCTTCCTTATGATTGAATGATAACATTTATTAAATACTTACCATGTCGCAGACCCTGAGAATACAAATACAAGAAAACAAGATAGTTCCTACCCTCAAGTAGCTTAATTCTCATAGGGAAAGCAACGCATAAAAGTGTGCTAGAAGTCGATGAGTATCCATGCAGTGACATGATTGGAAATAGGTAGGAAGTGATGTGGAAGCCTGCTTCCTGGCAAGATAAGGCCAAAGTGATTCCAGGTGCAGAGTCCAAGATTCCAGTGGGAGGAGGGTGAAGAAGATGAAGAGAAGGGCCAGAATATAGGCCACACGGCTCAGAGATAGTTGGCAAGTGAAAACAGAATTTCTTTGAGCTCTTTGTCTGAAAGGTATCACATAAACCCAAGGCAATGATGTTTTTGTTGCTTAATGTGTCATTTTGGCTCTGGGGGCACTTTTGGTGTCAGTCCCCCTACTGTAATGGTTGTGAAGAAGATGGCAAGATAATTGAAAGAGGAATTTCTACCTCTAGGAATTTTCTCTCTATGTATTTCTATAAAAAAGACACAGGGGCCAATCTCATAAACATCTACCTTTCCTGTCAATCAAACAGTAGATATTTTCTAGTACTTACCAAGTTCCTAGCCCTGGACGAGGAGCTATGGAGGACATAATATTAGTGGTAGACCATTGAGCCTGCTTTCAAGGCACTCACAGTTTAGTGGAAGATAGAACTCAACAACTTTAAGAAGGTTGAAGATAATGCAAGAGAGCCATATACTGAAATGGTGAATTATGTGGTACAGGATGGGCTGGAAGTACCATCCGAGTTCTGAGGAGACAACCACCTTCCCTCAAAGCAAGGAAGCCTTTGATTCTTTACTAATTATTGAATGTGCTTTGATTTTATTGAATGCTCTTGGAGTCCTCTGTCCTCTGCTGGCTTTCCCAGTCCATGTTATAAAGTTGACACTATATTTTTCCTCCTTTTGTTTTATTTCCTTTTTCAGTCTGTGTATTAAAAGAAGCTTTAAATAACTTGGTAGGTATTTCTCTGGCCTTCGTTTTCCTCTTTCTCTTAGTATCTGAACTCTAAAAGGACTTTGTATTTCTTTTTTTTTAATCTTCACTTTTTCTTTTCAATCCATTTCCTCTCCCCTAAAACAGCAATTAAGATAGCATTTTGTGAAAGAGAAAAGCTCTTGTGTTTTTAACGATCTTGGAAGTATAAGGTGGTTATTATCAAAATTTTATTTTTGGAACTTGGGAGTTGCATTTTGATAGCTTTGTGTGGAACTCCACCTTCTAATAAGATTATTTGGTTTAATTATAATCAAAAGCTGATTTTTAAAACTTCTCAACCTCGTCCTAGACCATTTTTCCCCTATCCCTGAAATGCGACAATCTCTTATGTAAAAATCTAGTTTTATATTACAAGTAGTTTGTAGAGGAGCAATTTATGTAATGGAAATTCCTTTGCCTAAGTCACTCCCGTTGTGTGTCTTCCCCTGCATCCTATGTTCTGATTCCCCTTATAAAACCTGATTCTAAACTCATAGTCCAGTGGAAAGAGAAATGGATTTGGAACAGGAGGTTCAAACCTTGGTACTATTACTTGCTACCTCTGTGACCTTGGGCAAGTCATTTAACTTCTCTGTGCTTCATTTTTTAATTTCTAAGATGAGGGTAGCCTACATGATAATAAGGTCACTTTCGCATCTAAATACTGTAAGATTCTACATACTTAAGGAAACTTTTTCTGACTTTAGATGTTACTTTACTTTGGTCTTTACTTTGTACCCCTCTCTGTTTTCTGCTCTATATTGTATTTCGAGTTACAGAGTTTTATATATATTGGCTGTTGGATCTAGAAAGTCCTTAATAGATAATCTAGTCTACACTCCTCAGTGGATAGAGTGCAGGGCCTGGAGTCAGGAAGACTCATCTTCCTGTGTTCAAATCCGGCCTCAGACACTTACTAGCTGTGTGACCCTGGGCAAATCAGTCACTTAATCTTGTTTGCCTTAGTTTCCTCATCTGTGAAATGATGGGGTAGGGCCCTTCCAGCTCCATAGTTTATGATTCTGACTCCAGATACAGTGGTTTTCTTTTTGTTTCCCCTACTCTATTTACTTAGTTTGTGGTCTATGACTTGACACTCTGAACTTTGTTTTGTTTCATACATGCTCCTAAATAGAAGCTTTAACAGGACATGGGTTCAAATCCCCTTACTAGTCATATGATCCTAGGGAGGTCATTTAATCTCTGGACATCTCAGTCAAATTCCTTAATCATAGAGGGGCTGTTTAAAAGAGTTTGTTCTCTATGATGTCACAGATAAGGACTTCTAAATCTTTTTTTTAAAACAAAACTTATTTCATCTGTTCAGAGTATTCTCGGTATAGAATTTCCTGTCCAAGAAGATCAGCATCATTTCTTTCATGTATAGTCCTAGTTGCCTGGGAAGCATGTGGAGGTAAAGTGACTTGCCTGTATGTGTCACAGATGGGACCGGAACTAGGTTTTCTTTGACTCAAGAGACCAGCTCTCTCTCTAGTGTGGTCAGTAATTCCAGTCATATAGAAAACCCATTATCGACTGAGATTTTCAGCTTTGATTTTCTCTATTTTCCATGGTGCCCTGGGGGGTGGTGTTTTGAATATAGTGAGGCAGTTAGTAAGTGATCTTGACTAAATACAGTAACTCAGAAATACAAAATTTGGTTTTGGAAGTTGTTACACTTTTTTTTTAAAGAAAAAAATAAAAGTGTAGATAAGTCTTGTGAGTTAGGTGAAATGATCTCTTAGGAACTTAAAATCATATGATTCAAGTGATTTCTTAATAGGTTAATTAATTTCTACTTTTCTGCCTTTTCTTAGGCTCACGTTTTAACTTAGAATGCCTTGCCTTCTCCTCTCAGGCTGTCCAAGTCTTAACCATCTCTCAAGGACTAATTCAAGTCCTTCTTTTAGATTCATTTAAAAACCTCTTTGTTTAGCTTTTAAAGCCCTTCATGACCTTGCCTCAAGTTACCTTTCCAGCTTCATTGTCTACTACTCTCCATCCTTCTCTTTACCTTTCCCACCTTTGTGCCTTTCTATCAGCTCTCCCTCTTCTTTGGAAATCACTTTCTCCTTACCTCCTTCTCTTAGAATCCATTTTGCCTTCATGATGCCTTCTACGTATACAAGGGAAGTACTGCCTTCCACATTAAGACTGCTTATCTCCCCAACTGCTATTGCCCTCCCTCCTAAACTTTATTTATTAATTTGCAATGTATTTAGCAACTTTATACTTATTTTCTTTATATTCTGCAAATATTTTTACATGGAGCCTTGTTATCTCCCCTCTTAAGCTATAAGCTCTTTGTGAGTATGGCTAATTTCATTGATTATATTTGTATTCCTAGTGCCTAGCATGGTGTCTGGCATTCAGTAAATGCTGACTAACTGCTGTTGATTGATTTATGCCTCATCCATAGAACCTTTCCCACTACTCTGTTAAACCTCCCACAGGAATATTAATTTTCTGAAATTTTGTAACACTTAACAGGTTGTGCTATGTGATTCAGCATGTGGCCATGTGTGGCCTTGAATTATTCTTTTTCACATAATGTTTCACATCATGGGAAACCTAGTTTTTTAACTGGTTGAGGGACAAATGGGTATTACACTTATTTTGTATCATTTTAAATGCCCAATTCTTACTGGATGCTCAGTAAGTACTTAGTGATTGATTTTTGATGTGTTGGCATATCTAGTTTCTCAGATGAATCATGCAGTTTTTTAAGAAGGAGAATATATCCCTATATGCTAGCATAAGGAAGAGCCCTGTCTCAGGATTGATCTCTACTTCCTTATTGTTTATGGAGGACAGTTCCCTTCCACTCACTGACCCAGCACGACCCTGCTCAGCTTCAAGAGAAATGAGGGAAAGGGAGCAAAAGCTGATGGGGGCAGAGAACATATTTTATGAATTAAATGAGTTTTACTGTTCTTCTTCCCCTCCCCATTTCCCCAATATTTTCTCTGTGTTTGTGAATATGAAGAGCTTTCTAGAATTGCAGAAAAAAAATTAAATGATCTTTCTCTCCAATTCAACAACTACAAATGAGCAGAAATCATATTATATCAACAAGAGACATTTTCTCCTAGTGTTGGTATATTTTCGCATCAAAATTGCTTAGAAAAATTTTAAGACTGTTTCATTATATAATAAAAATCTCAGGAAGCCCTGACTGTGCAGAATATATTCCTGTGCCACATTTCTAGAAACTTGGAAGTGATCATCTCAATAAAATGCTAATATTTTTTATTATAGCCACTTTTGGTCATTTGTAACACTTGTAATATTTTGGCCAGATCTGCTTAAAGTACATTTTTAATGAACCTTTTTTTTTAATAACATACGTCTCTGATCATTTTAAATGCTTTAGCAGAGTACTCTGAAGGACACCAAATCTCTGTAACATTTCTCAGATAATATTGTCATATACTTGGAGCACAAGACCCATTTTGAAACAGTAATTTGGTCCCTGAAGAGCTCTTTAGCCTCTGCCTTGCCTACCCACCTTGGCCAAACTGTCGAGGAGAGCAGCCCAAGATAGATGGTTTGGATTTGTGTAGAGTAATTTAAAGCATCCTGCCTTTTCTTGTCCTTCTTGTGGGGAAATATATTTGGAAATTTATTTTTGTCTTAGGCATCACTGGCATGCCCGACTTCATGATTTTGTTTTCTCCTTTTCTCTTAGTGGAACCTTTATTAGAATACTGATGAACCCTGACCTCAGCAAAGGATTAAGTGAACAGATTCTTCAAGTAATAAATCTAAAGGCATGTTAAAAGTAAGGAAAAAGGAATTTCCCCCATGTTTTGGGGTATTTATAAGTGCCAGAGGCTAAACAACTTACAAGAGAAGTAAGATTGTTCTTTTTTCCAACCTGGGACATGTTTGAATATTGGAACATGGTATGGAATTAAGCTGGCTTACTAAGTAGAAAACATGTAGTGTAATTGAAAATGAACGACACAGATAGGAGTACTCCACACAGCCATGTCTTTTGATAAAGATTACACGGATTTATAGGGAATGTTTTAACTCCTAATCTCAGCCACACAAAATCATAGTGACTCTCTAGTCTTTTATAACCCATGAAATAAAAAAAGCTTAATAATAAATATTATTAAAATTGAACATAGAGGTAGAATTAATGGTCAAGCAGGACATTTGTTTTCCTGAAAACAATTCATTAATGAAAACGTTTTTGTTACATTTTGACATGTGGATGGACATTCAAAAAAGTTTAAGCATCTACTATTTTAGAAATGATGAGTAGAGCCAAATCATAAGATGAGTAGTGAAAATGAATGGCATGTAGAGGAGAAAGAAAATATTGTGGGACATAAACTATTTTAGAAAAGATCAGAGGAGGACAAAGTATTGTGCTAGTGGAGCATAACCAAAGGAATAACCTAATATCTAAACCTGGGTTTGGAAACAGTTAAGTTGAAAGGGGGCCTTGGAGTAAATGCTGATAGAGCACAATCAATACAGCTTGAAATTAAATAAAATAAAGAGGGAAAATAAGAGCAAAAATACTTTATAGGTTACTTGATCAGGAATGACCATCTACCTTAGGGATGATAAAAGTAAGAAATTCCAATAGATTATAGACTGTTGCTGAAAAAAAGGAAAAAAAAAAGATTCATCTCTGACCATAGTTCTAAGTGTTCTAATTTCTACTTATTTTTCTTTCTCCTATTATATAAAAACAGTAATAACATTCATATTGACTTTATATCCTTCCATAAGTAATGAGTAATAATAATAATTAGTACTTATGTAGTACTTTAATGTTTTCAAAATGTTTTGCATATCTAAAGCATTTGATTCTTGACATACATAATATTAAAGTGCCATAATTTTGTGTATGTGTTGGTGTATCATATCCCAAGATTTCCTCTTTTTTGAGGTAGTTGCAGCATTGTCTTGTGTGATCTTGACTGTGATTTCTTGGTGTTTGAAGTATTTCTCTCTGGCTATTTGAAAGATTTTTTTCTTTGACCTAGAATTTCTGCATTTTGGCTCTGATATTCTTAGGCGTCTTTAATTTTAGTTTATTTTCTGGCTAGGATCTTTCAGTTCTTTTAATTCTCCCTTTATTTTCTGGTTCTGGGAATTTTTTTTCCTTTTATTTGATATCTAAGTTTTTTGTTTGTTTTTCAGGGAATCTAATGATTCTTTAATTGTCTCTCCTCAGTTTACTTTCTGAGTTAATTGTTTTTGATTCCATATACTGTATATATGATTCTAATTTGTCAATCTTTTCACTTTATACTTATATTATTTCATGGAATCACTGAATTCTGTCTACTTCATTTTACTTTTCATGGAGTCCCTACTTGGAAAGTTGTGTATCTTCTGTTCTAAGCTATTTTTTCTCCTTTCAACCCCCTCCCAATAGCTCTAATTTCATTTTTATTATCTCTTGCTCTATTTCCCCTAGGCACTCTTGAACTTCTTATAGCCAAATCATCTTTTTCTCTAAATCTCTGTTTGTACTTGGGAAGTTACTTTCTCCTTTTAAGTTTACCTCTTGGGCTTCTCTTAACTCATTGTATTTTATCCATTGTATTCATAATTTTCTTTTCTTTTCTAACTTACATCTTTAGCTTTAGTTTCTCCATTTTAACTTTGTTCCAGGGCAGGGTCTACCCCCACTCTCCTGACATTTTTGGCTAGGGTGGTGGGCTATGTTTGGTTCTGTCCTCTCAGCAATCTGTGTGGTGTTGCCACTGCCATTGTCGTGCTGTAGCTCTGGACAGGGTGACTGAAAGTAGGCACTGCTCTCTACCTCAATCCTAGACTTGTTTCTATCTCAAGAGTTGGCCATGTTCTCTGCTATGCTCCTGAAATACTCCATTCAGATGTGAATCTCAGATCTACTTCAGAAGTCCTAGAGCAAGCTGACACAGCCCTATCTCCTACAGGAATGTTAGCTTTAGGACCTATGGAAAGTCCATGGTCCTGTCTCCTGTTCAGTACGACCTTTCAGGGGCTGACTCCGTCCCTTCCTGCTGTTCTAACAGGCCAGGGCTGAGGCTCTGCTGGCTTTAGGCTCTGTTTAACTGAGTTCATGTTGGCTTCTATCTCCCCTGGCACATTCCCTCTCCAAGTGCTAGCAACTAAACATTTGCAGGCTCCTGGGCATCTTTTTATACGGTGTTGAACTAGATACAGTAGCTTACTCCTCTTTGGTATTCTTGATCACTGTTCCATCTGGTGCCCTTTTAGGATTTTGCTGGGGTATTTGTAGGACAATCAACCTCCTCTAGGATCTTTTACATTGCCTTTTTAACCAGAAGTAATTAGCTAATCTCTATAGCAAAAAAGAAAATGAGAAATTCACAAACTATACATGTTTTCACTTTTTTGAAATATTTTAAAAAATATTTTATTTTTCCCCAATTATATGAAAAGACAATTTTTAAACAGTTATTGAAAAAATTTTGAGTTCCAAATTTTCTTTTTCCCCTCCCTGAGATGGTAAGCAATTAGAAATAGATTATACATATTCAATCATGCAAAACACATTACCACATTATTCACTTTTATTCTTAAAGATAATTTTTGTTGAACTGAAGCTTCTGTCTTTGACTAAGTACATATGAAGTGCACAACACATGAAAATGTGTTGGAACTCATTAATCCATGCATTTCACACTTTGGCAACTGGATTTGGTCAAAAACTTTTCATTTGTTAACAGTAAGCCAAATCTTAGGTTTTACTTGTTTAAATCCTACCAATTACTTTCTGGATTTGTGTGAGGTCTTTTAGGAGTTCCAGGAATCAACTTAAGATCATAGGATCACAGAGTTAGATAGAAAAGTCTGTTGATGTCATCTACCCCATATCCTCAGATGAAAAGATCATACATTTGGTGAGGTCAAATAATTTACCCAAAGTCATTCAGATAGTAAGTGGCAGAACCAGTATTTGAACTCTGGTCCTCTGAGTCCAAATTCTGCTCTTTTTCCATTGTACCACGGAGGACACTATTTGCTATCTGAAGAATTTTCTAAGGGTGAAAAGTTGTATTGCCTAATGGAAAGAAACACTAAAGAGGACCTGGATTCAAGTCCTGCCAGGAACTACATGACCTTAGCCAGTTAATTTAACTTCTCTGAACCACTGATTAGAAATGAATAGTGAAGACCCTCACTAGCTCTGCTAATCCTTTCTCTGGGCTCCAGTTTTCTCATCTGTAAATTGAGGGGACCAGACTCGGTAACCTCTCAGGTCCCTTCCAGCTATAAATCTATTATCCTATAATCTATAAAATAAAGGGAGTTGGACCAGATAATTTCCACTGGCTAGTCCTGAAGTGATACATTTATTTGATTATCTTAAGGTTAATCATTTCCTAAAGGAACTAACTTTCATTGTTCTCAAGGAACAACCTCCATTGCTCCTTGTGAGATTTGACTCATTAAGCATAACAGATGCAGGGGCTGGCTGACTTTGTCCATGGGAAGGATCATTGTGGTGTAGTGATTGGAGAGCTGAACCAAGAGTCAGAAAGAGCTGGGTTCAGATCTACCTGTGAGACTTACCAGCTGTGAGATCATGAGCAATTCATTGAAGCTTTTGGACTCTCATTTTTCTCACTTGTAAAATGGGAGTGTTGAATTAGATGGCCTTTAAGCTCTAAATCTACCTGTCTTCACACACATGTATAGATATGTATATTTATATATATACACATACCTACATAGACATATGTGTATATATGTAAATATACATATCTATACATATATGTGTATATATATATCTTTTGAGATATTGAAAAGTCCATTTCAGACACAGTCTTTTTCCCCCCAAAGTGAAAGAACTAGGATTTTAATCCATATTTCCACACTTAATTCAACAATCTTTATACAACACTACCTAACTCAGAGGTGTTGTGAGGAAAACACACAGACACACACCTACACATATATTATTCTCATTACTATTATTATGGAAATGGTAGAAGATTGAAGGGACCTACAAGTCCAGGGGCAGGACTTTAGTCCCAAGTAGGACTGGCATTTTGGCAAGGTAGGATTCCAACCCAAGAGAAATTATTCATTCTCCACAAAAAACTAGAGAGAGGAAATCAGGCCAAGGAGGATGAGACAAAAGTTTAGTTACTGCATTACAAGGTGAAGTGAAGTCTTAGTGAGAAAAACAAGAGAAGATCCCTGCTATGGGAACCAGACAGACATACCCTTAATGTGATCCAGTGATCAATATAGTCAAAATTGCTAGTTCAAATGAGAATTTATTTGTTATCCAAACCAGTACTGCTGTTTGAAGATCTAGGATTCACTCGGTATAGCAATCATGACACCTCTCTTTACTTTCATATTTTCTTAGCTTTGTTTTAGGTGTGACCGTACAGTAATATGACATTGACATCGAATCCCAGAGCTGGAAGAGACTTTAACATACTTTAAAGCAAGGGTTTCCTAGAGCTAGCTTGCACCAGTCCAAGCCAATTATTAAATTTTTAGAGTGAGCATTTACATCTCAGAAATTGGCAAGTGCTACAAATCAGGACTTGATTTGTTATTTTATTGATTGTCTAGACTTAAGAAATCAATGGAGGAAATGTTAATATTGCAAATTCAACATAAAAGTGTGACATGAGTTTTTGGAGAGCCAGTTGTTAAACATTTGCCAGCACACTCCTGCTTTAAAGGGTGTATAGTCCAATTGATAACTGAACAAGAATCTCCATTTGTAGCACCCCTGACAAGCAGTCATTTTAGCTTCTGCCTCAAGCTATCTAGTGATGAGGAATTCCACTTCCTCCCCAAACAGCTTATTCCACTTTTTTTCTGCTTACATGACTAAAAATTTCTTCCTTATATGATGATGGCTGAAATTGAAAAAGTAGAGCCTTAATGCCAGCAATCATCCTTAATGATTACATTGACTATTGTTTCTTGATAAACTGAAGGAATTTTGATCCCGGGTCCTGAGATGATGGCTTACACATCCAAGATGTCAACTCTGAGTCTCTGATTCCTCACCTGTCAAATGAAGAAGTTGTGCTAAATGAGTTCCCTTCCAGTTCACAGCTGTGATGTTATACATACGTTTGCTTTAAGTTATTGAAAAGCCCATTTTGAGGAAATATCATTTCCTCTGAACTGGATAAATACTTTTTACCTCAGAAATAAACTGTTGTCCATGAAAAAAAGAAAATTGTATTTATTATAAATACATGGACTTTAGAGTCCTCATAATACCAAAACATTCGAATCAAAAATTGTAATGTTCTATAGACTGTACTGAAAGTTTTCATCACAACTCCTTTTGTTTGGACAATGAGCATTATTCCCTAGTAGGCAGCTAGGTGGCAAAGTACATAGCACAGTGAGCTTGGAATCTGGATGATGAGTCTTCCTAAGTTCCAATCTGACCTCAGACACTAGCTGTGTGACTTCAGGCAAATCTTTTCATCCTGTTTGCCTCAATTTCCTCATCTGTAAAATGAGCTGGAGAAAGAAATGGCAAACCACACCAATATCTTTGCCAAGAAAACCCCAAAATGGGGTCATGGAGAGTTGGACACAACTGAGCAACAACAAAAGGCACTTACAGAAATTTCTGTTGGCTTAAATTGAGACTTTCTCGACTTTTTGATACCTTCACCTCAATTTTCAGCTCCCTTTTGTGGGTTGTTACCTTCCCCAATGAGAATGCCTTTGGGGGGGCAGGGAATATCTTTATTTTTGTTTGCATTAATTTCCTCACTTAGCACAGTGCCTGGCACATGGTAAACTCTTAAGAAATCCTTTTTACATTTCTTGTTCCCATCTAGCTGTAATATTTTCCTTAGATGGGTGAGTTCTCCACTTAGGTCTTGAAAAGGAGGCAGCATGATCACAGGTTGGAGACATTACAGAGCAGATTCCACATCACTTATGACTTAGACTAAGTTGGCTCAGAGGTTTCTTCCAACTATAAAGTTCTGTGATTCTGTGAAGCACGTTCATTCAAGAGATGACACTAATGGGAATGATTCACCCATAGGCCTTGTCAAACCAAGGAACATTATTTCACCAAATGCAGGTTGTTTTCTTCCATGAAGACTCCTTGAGAAGCTCTAGACTTACTCTGATGATGCATCTAGTGCTGCGAGTATCTCCTGAACTCTTATTTAGGAGCTGCCCTCAGAGCTGCAACACATCCCTTGACCATCCCCCAAGGATGTCAAGTCTTTGTTCTTTGATGAGGGATTTGAATTTTTGAAACAACCGAAAGTTATTCAGAGGCAAAGACAGGTGATTAAATTGGGGGTGACCATACAGAAGTCACACTAACTCTGAAAGTAGTTCTCAAAGAAAAGTTCTAGAAATGGTTTTAGGCAATAGTAGCCTCCTTGTGATAAACATAGGGCTTTCCAAAGTGACTTCTTTGGAAGGGACAACCTTCTTTTGAAACTTGAATGAAATTGTATCATTAGAGTGATTACTGAATGTTTGTCAAATACTGAGTTACATTACTTCATAGTTGTATTTTATAAGCAAATTGACTGAGCAAAATCCTACTCAATGGAATGTTAGACTTGTCACAGGAATTTCTTTTCTTTTTCTTTCTTTCTTTTTTTTGGCAATTGGGGTTAAGTGACTTGCCCAGGGTCACACAGCTAATAAGTGTCAAGTGTTTGGTCTGAGGCCAGATTTGAACTCAGGTCCTCTTGACTTCAGGGCTGGTGCTCTATCCACTGCACTGCCTCGCTGCCCTCTCGTCACAGGAATTTCAAGCAATAATGGGCCAGGGAATACTGAAATGGGAAAATCATTGGAAGCTATTTGGACTCAAGTCTGTGTACATAGCACCATTCAAGTAAGAGGTTACATGTAAATCAAAGGCTGTTTCATGAATGGGAAAATATTGTAAAAATAGGAAGGAAGGTAGGTTGATATTTTTTAACTGAGAAAAGAAAAATGGAAGAGTGAAATGAATTTTTTACACTTGTATATTATGAAGGTTTCTAGAATGGCAGGAATGAAAAAGATTGTGAGAGGAAAAGGTGTTTCTAAGGATTTCCAAGGAGAATTTACTGACCAAAGGGCTGTTTTGAGCATTAAAAAATAAAAAAAAAAATGAAGTGACTTATCTTACTATCCTTCTCACTCTAACCCATGGGGATATAAAGAAGAGGAAATATCAATGAAATAAAGATCAGCTCAAAGTTGGTGACTAGAAAAGTGGTAGGTTTGAACATTGCAAAGCTTTAGGACCTAAATTCTGAAAGCTGCCAGGGAGATTTATTCTTTGCTTGCAGAGAAACAGGCAGTAAGTAGAAAAAAACCATATATATCGGTAAGAAGGAGAAGATTCAGCTAGTCTAAGTCATGGACAGAATCTTTCCTATGCTTATGTGAATGCAACTCCTACTGAAATCAATTTCTATTGCATAGAGACTGCTGTTGAGGGAATCAATTGGCCTTCCAACTTTAGCAGTGGGCAAAATAGAGGCATGGCTTCCAAAAGTAAGACTAGTTATGGGGAGGAAGATCTATGGCATCTTAAACAAAACTTCTCTACCTTTCTAAGTCAGGAGCTGCAGTTCTTTTCAGAGTAGCACATGAGAGTGGGAAAGTAGGGGCTATAGACTTAACTTCCTCCGACTTCAGGATTGCTTGTGTTATCTTAGTGCAAAGAAGAATAATGCACAAAGTTGGTTCATAGTTTAACCCCTTGGATGGACAGAAGCCTCACTTAGGCGTATGTAGTGAATGAAAGGTGAAGGTGCAATATATATATATATATGTGTGTGTGTGTGTGTGTATGTATATGTATATATATATTTACATACACATATGTATATAATTTTCCCCCATTACATGTTAAAACAATTTTAACATGTTTTTTAAAGTTTTGAGTTCCAAATTCTATCCCTCTCTTCTTTCCCTCCCCACTCCCTGAGATGGTAAGCAATCAGCTATAGGTTATACATGTGCAATCATGTAAAACATTTCTATATTAGTCATTTTATATAAGAAGACTCAAAAGAAAAAGAATGAAAGAAGGTGAAAAATAGCATGCTTCAGTCTATATTCAAACAATAGAATTTCTTTCTCTGGAGGAGGATAGCATGCTTCATCATAAGTCCTTTGGAATTGTCTTGGATCATTGTATTGTTGAGAATAGCTAAGTCATTCACAGCTCTTCATTGAACAATATTGCTGTTACTGTGTACAACATTCTCCTGATTCTGTTTACTTCACTTTGCATCAGTTCATGTAGGTCTTTCCAGGTTTTTCTGAAATCATCCTGCTTTTCATTCTTATAGCACAATAATGTTCCATCATAATCATATACTGCAGCTTGTTTAGCCATTCCCCAATTGATGGGCATCTCTTTGATTTCCAATTCTTAGCCAGAAGGTACAGTATTTAACTGTTCAGGTGGGAGTAAGGTGACTAATCATGGCCTCTTATAAAAGGATGAAGGGTACTGATATCCCTAGCATGGGTGGAATGAAAGGAAGGTGATACTACAAGGAAGAAAATAAATCATGATCACTGAGACTTAGCTAAACAGACGGTTGTGTTAATAGCTGTAAGTCTTCTTAAATTTTATTAAATGCAAAACAAGAGACATCTACAGTCAATAGTCATTCTTATACAAAGGGAGGGAAAATAATAATCTCTGCCATAGTGTATTAAACTCTCTGCTACTTAGTCCCAGTTGCAAAATCAGAAAATAAAACACAAACAAATCCCAAAGATGATAGCAAACAGTGTGAAAAGTATAAATGGAAATAGGAAATTCACAGTAACCAGGAGACAATTATTCTAGCCCAAAATAACCTGCTTGCATTTCTAGCTTCTATTATAAATCAACAAACATTTATTAAGTGCCTACCAAGTTCTGGGCATTGTATAATTATATATACACACTACAGGCACCTCAGTGGTACAGGTGAGAAAAAAATTATATAGGTTCCTCAAGAGGCAGTGGGATATAGTAGATGGAGAGTTGGCCTCGTAATCCAGGAAGAAATAGGTTCAAGTTCCTTTTCTGGCACATCCTGGCTGTATGATCCTGGGTCAGTCACTTATCTTCTCAATTCTCTAGGCAAGTAAGACTCTCTAAGACAATCAGCTGATGAGAAGATGCCTACCTGCATTCTTAGAGAGAGTTTCCTTACCAGGGAGTTTCCTATGCCAGTGAAATAACAGGCCCAGTCCCTACCTTTTCCTACTCTTCTTCTAAAAAGAGAGGAAAAAAAATATCCGGAGAGCAGTTGAAATGTTTATGTATACAGTTTTGAAAGGAATACAAAATATAAAAGTCATTGAAGGATTTTTATTTTGGTGTCAAATGTGAGGACACAGGTACCTGAACTAAATGAGCCAATCAGAAATGTCTCTAGATTATTTTATTTTCCAGGAGGCATGATTAACACATTGAATACTTATACTGTGTGGAAAATAGTAGAAATTAAGCTATTAAAAAAATTCAACATGGTACAGAAGGAATAGATTAAGAAGACCGGGCTACAGATCCTTGCTATGCCACCTACAACCTATGTTACATTGGTGAAAGTGATTTAACATCTCCAAACCTCAGTTTCCTCATTTGTAAAATTGAGTTGGGGTAGATGACTCCCAAGATCCTGTCCAGCTCTCAAGCAGTTTCCATTTTTACTACGTGAGAGAATTATCAGCACTAAAGCTGACATAGTTCACTTGGTCATTTGGCAAGAAAGAAGCAACATAGCCTAGTGGATAGACAGTTAACCTCAGAGCCAGAAAGAACCGATTTCTAGTTCCACATCGAAATACTTGCTGTGTGACCCTGGGCAAATCACTTAACTTCTTAGTGCTCTAGGTAACTTGCTTAGACAAAAAGTTACCAAAAGCTGCTATCTACATTGGTAGAAGAAGTTCCTTACCAGGGAAGTCCTCACATCAGTGGCATCACAAATCCAGGTCTGTCCCTATCCCTATCTCTATCTTTACATGTAGAGTTACTTTATACCTTTACAGAACAGAATTTCAGAGTTGCAAGAGACTGGCTGTTTAGTACAATCTCAAATTGAAAAAAGATATTCCCTCCCGCCCCCAACAACATACTTGCCAACTGGTCATCCAGCCTTTGCTTGAAGATTTCCAGTGAGGAGGAACCCATCACCTCCCAAGGCAACCCATCCTACTTTTGGATAAATCTATTTTCAAGGAAATTTTTTCCTTACATCAAACCTAAATTTGTCCATTTGCAAATTCCATCCATTGCTCTTAGTTCTGTTTTCTGGAATCAGACAGAACAAGCTTAGCTTCTCTTCCTCATGAGTGTCCTTCAGACCCTAGCTATGGAAGATAGCTAACATCTCTCCCCCTAACTCCTTTCTCTTGCAGGTTAAATATTCCCAGTTCCTTAAACCAATCATCACAGAGCATGAAATGTCCTGGTTGCTATTCCTTCCTAAAATGTATTTGGAGCTGAACTCAAAATCCCAATTGTAATCTGACTAGGGCAGAGTACCATGGAGCTGACACCTCCTTATTCCTAGAAGCCATGCTTTAGTGTTACCTAAGACTATATTACATTTCCTAGTTGTTGAGCTTGTGGTCCAATTTAAAACCCCTAACCTTTTCCAGACACACTGTTATCTAGCCATGCCCCTATCTTTTATTTGTGAAGTCAATTTTTTGAACCCAAGTGTAAGACATTCCATTTATTCCTAATAAATTTCATCTTCTTAGATTATTGATAATGTTCTAGTTGGTCCAGAATTTTTAAAAATAATGATTTTGTCATTTAGTGGATTAATTATTGCAAATTTAGTAAACATTCTAACTATGTCTTTATCTAAGTCATTGATAACAATGTGAAACAGCATAGGGTCAAGCACAGATCCCTTGGGCTATCTGCTGAAGATGTCCTTCCAAGTTAATATTAATGTATAGCCTTTGGGTCTGATTTTTCAATTGGTTCTGAATCCATTTAATTGAACTATCATTTACTGTTTGGCCTAAATCCTTTCAGTTTATGCAAAAAGATATCACAAGAAACTTTGTCAAAATGCTTTGTTAAAATCTAGGCAAACTATGCAGAAAGCAAGCTTTCCTCTGATCTACCAGTCTTCTTGAAAAAGGAAATGAGGTTGGTCTGGAATAACCTGGTCTTGTATGCTGGTTTTTGGTGATCACTAACACATTATTAATAGTTCTTAGAATTTTCACAGGAATCTAAAAGTCAAACTCACTGGCCTATAGTCTGAGCATCCTACTCTCTTCTCTTTATTGAAACCTGGGACATTTCCTAATCTGTAGAACCTTTCCCACTCTCCATGATTTTTCAAAGATCACTCACTCACCATAGCTCAGGAATTTTTCTTTTTCTTTCTTTCTTTCTTTCTTTCTTTCTTTCTTTCTTTCTTTCTTTCTTTCTTTCTTTCTTTCTTTCTTTCTTTCTTTCTGTCTTTCTTTCTGTCTTTCTTTCTGTCTTTCTTTCTGTCTTTCTTTCTGTCTTTTTCTCTGTCTTTCTCTCTCCCTCCCGTCCTTCCTCTTCCTTCCTTCCTTCCTTCCTTCCTTCCTGTTAATCTGGGACAACTGACCCGAATTCATTAAGGGCAGCAAGGTGCCTTAGTAGTATCTTCTTAGTGATTATTAGTTTCATCTCCCCTTTAACTATTTTATTTCATCCTTTTTATTCCAAAGATCTTGTTCCTTGGAAGAGAAAAATAAAGATGAAATAAGAACTGAAAAGCTATACCTTCTTTCAATATAGTCCCACTAACCCTGATTAGTCCTAACCTTTCTTTAGTTCTCTTATTTTCTCTACTTCTCAAAATTCTCATATTCAGTATCTCATTTAATCTTCACAAGAGTAAATTGAGGGGCAGGTGTCCTCATTTGATGGATGAAGAAAGAGTTCCTGATAAATGTAGTGAGAAGAGAACTGATCTGCAACTCAGGAACAGTATAGTTTTAACTATAGACCATGGATTGTAAAGCTGGAAGCATCCTTAGAGATCCCCTAGTCCACCCATCATTTTACAATCAGAAGCAGTAGAGTGGATAGAATGCTGAACTTGGAGTCAAGAGAGATCCTGCTTCTGAATTTTACTTTCTGTATGACCTTTAACCTCTCTGACACTCAGTTTTTTTCCAATTCCATGGAGTCTTAGATATGACAGACCCAGGGAAGTATCAAAGAGAATGATAAGTGAATCCCTTCAAGGCAAGGTGGCACAGAACAAAGTGCTCTGACTTTGAAGCCAAGTGCTCTAGGATTCCAGTCCTGCCTTCTGTTGCTTAACTATCCATGTGACTAGGAGTGAGTCATTTAACCTCAATGGGCCTCAGTTTCCTTACCCATAAAATGAGGTGGTTGGTTTATATGGCCTCTGAGGTCCGTTCTAGCTCTAAGTCAGTGTCATATAAAGGGAAGAGTGTTGACCGACTGGCTCTAGGGTCAGAGGAACTGGATCCAAATTCTGGTGCTGTTACTTCCTAAGTATGTGACTTCAGGCAAGTCTGTCCCTGTCTCTGGACCTCATTTTCCTTACCTGTAAAATTAGAAAATTGAGCCAGATAACCTGGAGGAACTCTACTGGCTGGAAAGCTATGAAAGCTATGCTTCAACCAAAACAGCGCTAACTGTTCCATTCCTCAGACTTTCATCAAGGCACTTTTTTTTCCCCTAGCAATATTCTCCTGTACATTTTCTCTCTTCTTGTATCTTCACTCTATTGACTTAGGCAGCCATTGGCAACACATTGGGATGTTGAACATTTTTATAAAGGTCATGGATCTTGGGATAGTAGGAGGCATGCAACATTTTGGTATTACATTAAATGTTGCCTACCTGTTTTCTCTCTCCACGGGGTTCCTTATTTAGGGGAAAACCCTTTAAAAATCAGTGGGTAATTTTGCATGACTAAGAGTAGGATAAAATGAAAGGAGGAAAGGGGAATTAAGAAGGAAATGAAAAAGAAGAAGAATTTTATAATGGGTGGGAAGAAATAGCATTGTCAGCGGGTATAGAGGGAAGGAGGAGACTTCTGGTTTGAGACAACACTACTTGAAAACTTTTCTGTACTCAGAATGCATCAGTATGGGTTTCGTGGTCTCTAATACCATTTGTCAATTTGTATTGGAATTAAGCGAATATATAAATTAGGGCTGGAAAGTACACAGTCAAGAAAATACTCTTTACTGGCCCACTGAACAAATTTAGCACACAGAGCGTGAATTATTTTGTAGCTATGTAGATTTATTGTTTTTATTACTGTGGAGTGGGATACTTTTTTCCCCCTCGGTAACATACACAACTTTCATTGAAATCAATTTGGCCCAGTTTCATTTTTATTAGATATAATACACCCTGGGCATCCTCAAATCCTCTGGAGTTTTGAGCTGTAACTTTGACATTCATTCCACACCCAAAAGAAGAGAACAGAAAAACAATAAAGGAAAGAAATAAAAATGCATGAAGAGTGAATTTTAAGAGAATCTTTTATTCTTTCAACCATCTGGGAAAAAATGGAAAAGAACTCAGAAGTAGTGTCTGTCAATATATGTTGCCTTTTGAGATTCTCTTCCTGATCAAATAAATAATTTGTAAGGTTTTGATGACAAAAGGATGTGTCTTCCACTCAGCAGATTATAATCTGCCAGCACTACTCTGAGCAATCTGATTTAGAGATTTAAGCAGAGAAATCCTCCTTTCTCCTGTTTCCCCTGGAAACAGAGAAGAGCCCAGTGGAGAGGTTAATCATTTGAATTTTGCAATTCATATAGAGGAAAAACAGAAATAATTTCTCATGTTGGGTGCTGGAAGTATGTCGTCAAACTTTTTAGAGCTCAGCGTTAGAGCCCCCCTACAACTCCTGAATCATAAGCATGAGATGCTCTAAATATATTGTTTGGTAACCCAGTCTCCCACTGAAGTGACTCCTACCATGCTATATAAAATAAAGTGGAAATCACTTCCTGGAATATTGGGGAAGAGAGAAAATAAACAGTGAAGCAAACAAGGCTCTTTCATTCATGAATACTACATTTAAAAAGGATGAGGAAACCCACATGTGAGGCTAGTCCTTGTGAAAAGTGGACAATCACCCCCTATTTCTTTTGAGATTTGTGATTATTGCTTATGGTTTTCTTGAAGCAGGGGCATAATTTATATTTTGATGATAATTTTCAAAGGCAGGCAGTGTATGGCAGTGGAAAGACCCCTTGCCTTGTAGTCAAGACCTAGTTTGAATCTGGGTTTCTGATGATTACTCCCTGTATTACTTTTGGAAAGTCACTCGATTTCCCTGAACCTCATTTTCCTATTCTTTCAAATTAGGATGTTGGAATTACTTGCCTCTGATGTTCCTTCCAGATTTAGACCTATGATACTTAGTAAACATCTATTAGTGATATGAGTAAGAGAAAGACCAGAGTTGCTCCATTTTTCAGAGACAAAAAGACCTCAAAATATCTAGATTGTCTTAGTGTAGTATTTTCTAAACTTCCAATCATACTCCGCTATCAGGAAAAAAATGTCAATAAACCTGAATCACTGCAAGACTAGCCATTCTGCTGACAATAAAGTTAAGTTTGGAAGAGAGGTATGTTTGGGGAGAAAGATGGTGAGATCTGCAATATGGATTGTAATACATTTGTGCACGCTCTTCTTCTATGACCCACCCAGAATGAAAAGGAGGGAGCAGGGCTATTACTAGCTATTGTCTGCCATAGGATGAGTTGATCTGAAGAAAGAAGGAAGCATTTTGTTAAACATCTACTATGTGTTGGGCAGCTAGGTGTCTCAGTGGATAGAATGCTAGCCTGAAGTCAAGAATACTCATCTTCCTGAGTTCATATATGGCCTTACTAGCTGTGTGACCCTGGTCAAGTCACTTAACTCTGTTTGCCTCAGTTTCCTCATATATAAAATGAGCTGGAGAAGGAAATGGCAAACGCCAGTGTCTACCCAAATGGGGTCATGAAGAGTTGGACATGACTTAAATGACTGAAAAACAATGTTTCAGGCAGTATGCTAAGCACTTTACAAATATTATTCTATCCTCACAACAACCCTCAGAGGTGCTATCATTATCTTCATTATACAGGTAAGGAAACATAATTAGACAGAAGTTGTGACTTGACCAGGTCACACAGGTAGGAAGTGTCTAAGGCCAGATATAAAACCAGGTCTTCCTGACTCCAAGCCATGTTCTATCCACTGTATGAGGATAGGAGGGAAGTAATTCTCCCTCCTGCATTTGTGAGCTGCTGCTGTCAATGTCCTAGAAAGGGTTAGGTTATTACTTCTCCAATGGGGCACCTAAAAACCAGTTCAGAAGTGAGGGATGCTGAGAACTTGCACAGCAAAAGGAAGAGGGCAATAATGTGGTACTTATATTAGAGAAAAACTCCATGATTGGTTACCACAGGGAAAGTGAGAAAAGATTCATGTTTTCATCCTTAGCATCTGTTGGTCATATACTTCTTGGGGTCTGTCTGTGGTCCCTCAGGCTGCTGTGGCCCTTACTTAGAAAACCATTGTTCTAGTGGAAGTTATCATCTATATCCTCTTTCCCCCACCATCTTTCTTCTTCTCTATTCTTCCAAAATGCAACAAAAACATTGGGCCAAACTGGGGTCCAAATTGAATCTAGTGTGCCGACTTAAGGGAAAGTGATGGTCAATATTTAGGATTTTATGTTACAGAAATATTGTATAATATACCTGTTATTGACAAGTATTTCTGGAAGACATGAGTGTCTGGTCCTAGTTTAAGTCCCTAGTTATTTGCCAAGAAATGCCATGCCAATTAGCATGATCTGGGGCTTGTTGTATTCTAGTTACTAGTCCACACTGCCTTTCTTGTATCACTTAATGATTAAAAATAGGAATACCTCAAAAGAATACATTTCTTCCAAGAACTTTAAAATGTTTATGGTGGATATGGTGGAAAGATTGCTAGAATGAGAGTCTGAAAACCTCAGTTCAAATGCTACCTCTACCACTTACTCTGTGACCAAGAGCAAATTCCTGAAACCCTCTCAACCTCAGGTGCCCCATTTATGAAACTAGGGGACAGTGTAGATCAGATGATATGTTTCCTTCCAGATGTAAATCTATGAAATGATAAAAATGTTCTAGGAGGCAAGTGGGGGGACAGGAATTGGTATTTTCTTCTTATTGATGAAAAAGGAGGAGATAGAGGTAAAGGAATATATTTTTTTCCCATTCAGGCTAAGAGTTTGGCAGTGCCAGTAATAAATCGACTTTCTTGACCCATCCCTGTTGGGTTTACTAGACCATCTGGCTTCCAGTTATAATGAAAAAAAAACAAACCTCTAGGAGTGTGTTTTTCATATTGAGGTCACATCAAATAATTAATAAGTGGTGCTAGACTTAAGTTCCATAAGAGCTTTGCATGACCTATGACTCCTAGAACATTATTCTAACCATAGTAAACTTTCGATAAATAACTGTTGAATGAATAGGTTTGTGGGATATTTCTATTTTGGTACAATGAAAAGAATGCGAGATTGCAAGTCAGAAGAACTGAGTTTGAAGACTGATTCCATTGATAACTGGTGCATGCTTTGACCCAACTTTACCAATTGCTAGAGGTCTCTCTGTGTGTGTATATTTGTGTGTGTTCATGTGCTACATGTGGATATATACCCACACACTGTTTCAAAAATCTTAGTGCAGTTTTAAGCATTTAAAAAACTGCACTAAGACTTTTGGGACACCTTGTGTATATTTTTTTTAAAAACCGCTAACTAGTTGTTTGATCCTGGGCATATCTGTGTCTCAGTTTCCTTATCTGTAAAATGAGGGAATTAGACTAGATTACTGTTCAGGTTATTTCCAGAGCTTCTTCCATATAATTCTTTGATGCTACTGTTGCATGCACTGTTGTAGGAGACAAAAGATTTACTTAGATGCCCTCTAGTAGCTTACAGTTTAGTTGAGGGGAGAAGACAAATACATATGAAAACAATTAGAGACCAATGCAAAACAGTACAGAACATACGTACCCAATATGTAGCCTTGTAAGACAAATGGGATCCTCCTGATATGTTTAAATCTAATTAGCTAACATACGTGAACTAGTTGCCTAATAGGGACTTAACTGCCTGCCTGCCCTGAGATATCATGCCAGAAGGCTTGGATCAATTAGTTACTGTAAGTGTAAAAAAATTCATGCTGCCCAAACACATGTGGATTATCTCTTGGGTGACTGAATAAAGAACCCCCTAAAACTTGGGTGCCCCTAATATAGAATCAAATGCTAGACTGTACAGAATATAAGGGCTGGAAGAATTCTGAGAAGGGAGGGGGTGGGGTCTGAAGCAGTTGGGGAAGTTCTTATGTGAAAACAAGAAACACAATAAAAAAATCATTCTGTTTAAGAAGAAAAAAAGATTATGCCAAAAGGAAAACAGTCCTCTCAAGATGAATATTAGATGCTTCTGCGCCCTAGAGTTTGACAGAGGAGGACAAGATGGGTTTAGAAAGGTGAAGAGATCAGTCCTGCAAAATATGCTGTTCTTGCTTCTGCAAGATTCAAAAAACAAAGCTCAGGGACAGGTCTTCTGCTTATACACACTCTGTCAATGGTATAGTCAAAGAATTCTAGGCGGTCCAGCTCCATGCAATGAATGGCCCATTTCCTGCCTCTACCATTTTTTGTCCCTTCTACTCATATTGTAAAAACTGCATTTTAAGAGTGTA
Organism: Vombatus ursinus; assembly: GCF_900497805.2. NCBI lineage: Eukaryota > Metazoa > Chordata > Mammalia > Diprotodontia > Vombatidae > Vombatus > Vombatus ursinus. The sequence goes on from NW_020954641.1 coordinate 22,887,413, forward strand.
ACTAACAGCTCCTCATAACCACAAGACCACTTCTAGCTGTAGTTGGCTTTTTTCACAGTACTCTGAAGGCACCTTGTGGTATGACTCCAGCCGAGCAATTGTGATTATTGCTATCAGTGGAAGATGAGTATATGTTGCATATTGCAAAAATGTTATTATAACAAATGAAGTCAATGGGATATGGCTTATTATGTAGCAGAAAACAGTGGAGTAGGAGTTAGGAGAATTGGCTTAGTTCAGGCTCAGATATTAGGCAGCCATCTAGGTGACCTTGGGTAAATCTCTTTACCTCTGTGGGCCTCAGTTTCCTTATCTGTAAAATGAACAGGTTGGACTCAATGATCTTCAAGGTCCCTTCCATCTCTACATCTATGGTTTTATGGTCCTTTGAAGGAATTGGACTTAGATCTTTTTTCTAAGTGAGGGAAAGACATAAGGAAATGGATATGTTTACCAAGTGCTATGTAGCCATAATAGTCCTATATTTAAGTTAAATTATTATTTAATTTATATGTGCATACACATGACCTATTGCAGGCCATATGATATAATAGAAAGAACAGTGAATCATTAATTGTTAAGAATTAGATTTAGTTCCAACTCTTCTACTCATTAGCAATGTGACCTTGGGGACTAACCTCTTTGAGCCTTAGTTATATGATATAGTATTTGTATTCCTTGCCTTCACTTGTTGTGAAGAACAATGAAATTACACATATACGCCTATATATACACATATTGCTATATAAATGAGTTATATATACTCATATAGCTATGGAATACAGCTGGGTGCTACTATAACACATGCAGATATGACTGACTATTAAATGTAGACATATAAACACTTATAAGAAGTCAGCGTTTCTCATCCTGTTTTGTATATCATGGAATCCCATAATTTTCCATGACATGATTAAGGATTCTAAGAAAAATCTTCAATGTTAGTGATATTTATCCACTAAAGTGTTAAATAATATGCTACTAAAAGTCTTGTAATTGTCTACTGCAATTTTTGGCAATGAAAATAGATTTAATTTCTTATATTTTAATTAAAAAATTTTCCAATGCCTCTATCCCGAGAATATTCCAGATTTTTCTCTCTTTCTTCTCCAGGCTCTCTAACCCTAAATCTATGCTTCTATCAATATATTAAAAGACCCAAAGTCTTCCATTGGCTATGGGAGTGCTGACAAAACCATATAAGATGAGCACATATTTTCTTAATATAGATGTAGAACATCTTTGTATGAAGTAGTCTGTTGTGTGTGTACAGATATGTAACATAATTGCCTATGTTGCACACTGACCTCCTTATTGGGGAGTTGGACCAGATGACCTCTGAGATCTCTTCCAACACTAAGATTGAATGATACTGTGAATCTTCCCATTGGAGAAGTTGAAAGGAGGCAGTCCTTCCAGCCAAAAAATCAATTGCTTCTCCATGAATTATTGAGATATTTGCTATCAGTTTCTTTCTTCTTGTTTAAAGCAGGCTTTGTTGGATAGCTGGATAGGTTCCTTCCAAGACTCTTTACCTTGTGATGACATGTAGTTGTGGGTGTCTGCTCCCATTCCCCTACTTTCTGCAGCCCAGGCACATGTATACCAGTGTTTCAGTATTTGTGTTTTTGCCCAAAGCTTGCAGGGCTTAAAAGTTGGGCATATGACTCCCCAATATGTGACAGCCCAGAATGAAAGGGAGACTCTGGGGACTTTGCAAACTCTGATTCATTTTAAGGAGAAAACACTCATTTTCCTTGCAAGCATGAGCATGACATTCACATGTTTGCATTCAGAAACGTATTGGAGCTTTTATACCGAACTGTGAGATGTTACTAAATGAACATTTCTTCTTCTTGTGTAAATAGATAGATTAATGACGTTAAGCGAAAGCCAAGCTTGCCTGAAATGTTAACTTCCTTATGGGGTTTTGAGTTTCTCTTATTTTTGATAAATGGACCAATCTAGCAATAAAATTCTTGCACAGTAGGTTAATAATGTCATAGCTGAACTGTGAAATAGTAATGTGTGTAGTATCTCTTTGCAAACAATAATCCTTGAAGCCTGATAAATCTATTTCCAGCCCAATTGCACGTTCATTGTTACCAACAGCTCCTTCTTTGCAAGTACAAAGCAGTTTTGTCACATGCATTTGTAAGCAGAAACAACCGGGAAGAAGGGAAAGTAAGAACATAGACTAGACTGCAAAGAAGGAAGCAGCTTGTTCATTCCTTGCCCGTCCCCCCTCCCCAGCTTTCCTGTCTTGTTCCCTCTCTCTGGGGTAGGAGCCATTCTTAATGCCTGCCCCACCCCCCCTCCTGCAGTGCCACTGCCTTTGGGAGCACAGCTGCTCTATGGCGACTGATGGTGTAAAGCAAGGGGGAACGCAACACTATGACCAAATGGGGAACTAATGGTATAGTCTTCTTTTTCTCTTCCCCCCCAAGACTCTCTGATGTCAGGGCATTAAAAAAAACAAAACAAAACAAAACAAAAAACCAACTTTTGTTAAAAGAGAGGCAAGTTGCAAGGTGGGAGGGAGGAAGGAGAATGCCAGGCCACGGCAGCTTTTTCATATTGAATACAGCATGTGCAGGCCTAGTAATTATGAGAGCCTTCATACAGCACCAGCACTGAAACACCCAGGCAGAACACACAGGAACACTACTGCAGAAATTGGATTGTAAACAAAAGATGACCAAACAGTCCCTTTGCACCAAGGCATTGGTGGAAATACAGCCGCCGGGTTGCCTCTAGTCTCAGGCAACTCCAGGGTAAAATTTACACTGTGTTGGCAAAAGGAAAACTGTATCGGAAATCACCGCTGATTTTGAGGGGATTATTTAAGCATCAGTATCTAAGTAGCTCGGGGCAGTGCACATAAACTTGACAAACAGGCTACTTTAGTCCTGCCTGCCTATATCAGCATAATAGGGCAATGAGACTTTTATTCATTTAAAGAAAGGTTGAGTTTGATTGGCAGGGCAGCTTGCCTGAACACCAGGTGCCTCTTTTCCCTAACACTTCACTGCTATCAATTACAGTTTTGAATACAAAGTGTTTCTAATGTAAAATAATGCCAACCTCTGCCTCTATCCTCAGGCCAGAAAGCCTCTTTGTGCTATTTATTCCCATTCTGTGACTGTCTCAGGACTTCCTCTCGCCTCCCCCCCTTCTTTCTTTCAGTATCTAAATGATGTAACATTGCCAGTAGAAGTAGGGTTCATGCAGAAAACATTTCTGTTCTTTATTTTAATCAATAACCTCCTGGGTGAGTGACATTTCCACCTTGCTGATTAAAAATCAGAAGACCTGGGGACATCTTGGCTTGCGAATCTTGTTCAGTTCTAGGAAGAAAAAAGAAAGAAAGAAAGATTTTGGTTTTGTAATTTTGTTATCTGCTACAAGTGATTGGGGCAGTCAACTTCTGTTTAGAAAAATGTGAACAACTGAAATGAATGTAGTTCTTATTGAAATAGGCAAGTGATTTGCTTCAGCTGCCATCTGTTGGCCAGTTAGCTATTTTAATTTGGTGTTGGAACTCTACCTGGCTTCCTACATTGCAATTTTGATCCATGCTGCATTTGAAAAATGTCTGGGGATGAATGGAAGAGTAAGAAGATTCCACCAAACAAATGTGTGTGAATGCATATGAAATGCTAGGTACGTGTGTGTATGTGTGTGCGGGCTCTGGACAGCTGTAAATATATTACAGCATATATACACACAGAATGTTCTTTTTTGAACAGACTGATGACAGATCCCAGAGGACTTTGATCCCTTTTCATTTCTAACTGGCCTCATTCCCTTTAAAAATGGTTGCCTTTGTGAGCTGCCAAAGTGATGACAGTTTCCATTGCCGTAAACCTGAGCTCCCAGTTGATCATTTGTATAACCCTTTCCAGCAGGATTCAGGAGCAGGGGCCCTTTGGTGGGGACAGAACAGTGTGGAGTACCTATACAGGCCTAGGAAGTCTGACAGTGAAGTTCTTGGGTCATTGGGCAAAGGCTGGAGGTCAATGATGCTTTTTTTGTTAAAAAATTAAATTTTTCTTGTCAGTGTTTTGACATCACCTTCATTTCCCAATATATCCTTCCTATTCATCTTTCTGGAGAGCTATCCATTAGAACAAAGAATAAAAAAGAGGGAAAAAACCAGTTCAGCTGAACTTATCAACACATCATCCAAGTCCATAATCATACACAGTGTGCTATACCTATGGTTACCCATCCCTGCAAGGAGGGGAAGGAGATACATTGTCATAATACTTCTCTTAATACGTTTCATATCTCTCAATGTAGATAAAAAGGCATTAGCTCTTTTTTGGGCTACCATATATCACACTCTTGACTCATGTTTAAATTTGTGATCTATTGAATTCTTCTTTCCCTCTCTTTCCCCTCCCTTTCCCCCTCTCCCCAATCTTTTTCATCTTTTATTCAAGTATAAGATGTACATATATGTGTGTATATATATATATATATATGTATATATTCTTCTCTCTCTCCATGTTTTTGGACTGGATCTGTGATTTCATCATTGTATGTAATTTCTGGTAAGGAACTTTTCTACCAATGTGGATCTGTACCTTCTCTATAGCTTGTAGTGTTATCAAGGTGCATGGGGACACTGAGAGATTAAATGACTTTCCTGAGATCCCTCAGCCAGCATGTGACAGAAGTGAGACTTAAATTCAGATTTGACTGACTCAGAACTCAGCTCTCTATCTACTATTACATGCTGCCTCCTTTTAGATTGATCCCTATTGAATTTTATCTTACTAGAACTGGCCTAAGGTTCTAGGCTGGAAAGATATTTTTGATTCTTGATTCTGTCATTCCATGTGTTAATTATCTCTCTGAGCTTCATGCCATCAACAAAGCTGATAAATGTACCTCTATTCAAATTACTGTTAAAAATGTTGAACCGAACAAGACCAAGCACAGATCCCTGGGGCACTTCACTAGAGACCTACCTCTAAGCTGACATCACTCCATGAATAGTTACTCTTTCTTCTTTTGAGAGTTGCATGTTCATATCCTTTGGCCATTTATCTATTGGGGAATGGTTCCCGTTCCTATATATTTGAGTTAGTTCCTTATATATCTTGAATTTCCTACCTTTATTAAAGAAACTTTCTGTAAAGACTTTTCCTTACGGTTAACTGTTTCCCTTCTGGTGAAAGATATATCATTCCACTCTTCTTATTTGTTTGTGATGGAAATTTTTATATCTAGGTCACATATCCATTTGAAGCTTATCTTGGTTTATGTGTGAGAAGCTGATTTAAACCTAATTACTGCCAGATCATTTTCCAGTATTCCTAGTAATTTTTGCTGAATGATTCCTTATCCCAGTACTTGTAGTCTTTCTATTTATTCCACATGATGCTACCCATTTTCTTGTAGACTTTATGTTCTTAAACCTTCCCAGTGATCAAGTTTTATATTTTTTAAAACCATTATCAAATAGTTTTAATGATTACTGCTTTGTGATATAGTTTGAGTCCTGTTACTGCTAACTCCTTTTATTTCCAGGTTTTTTTTTTAATATTTTGTTACTTAAGTTCAAATCTGGCCCCAGACACTTATTAGCTGCAAGTCACTTAACCTCTGCCTCTTTTGATAATAACAGCATTTACCTCTGAGAAATGTTATGAAGATCAAATAAGATAATATTTGTAGAACACTTACCACAGTGCCTGGCACATTAGTAGGTGTTACATAAAATGTTTTCCTCCTTATTCCCCCCTTTCTTTGAGGTTATTGTTTTTCTTGTTGTTGTTGTTCCTCCAGATGAATTGTTTATTTTTTCTTCTAACTTTATAAAATAATCCCTTGGTAGTTTAATATAGCACTGAAAAAATAAATATTTAAGTAGAATACCATTTTTGTTATATGGACAAAGCCCAGTATTGAACAATTAATATTCCTTCACCTAGGTGAGTCATTATTTCTGTGAAAAGTGTTCTATAGTTGCATTTGTAGAATTTCTGTGTGTCCCAGTAGATGTATTATCAAATATGTTTATACATTCAATGGTTATTTTGAATGGAACTTTTCTCTATGTCTTTGTGGTGGATTTTGTTGGGAATATATTAAAAAGTTGATTTGTGTGCTTTGAATTTATATCTTGCTACTCTGATGAAGTTATTATTTCAATTGCATTTCTAGGGTCTTCTAAGTAGACTATTATCATCTTTTATGTATTTATTCATTTTCTTTTTCTTGTGTCGTTATGATTGCTAACATTATTAGTACTAAATAAAATAATAGTGGTGATAATAGACATCCTTGCTTTACCTCTGATCTTATCAGAAAAGTTTCTAGTGTTCCTACTTTACATGTAATGTTAGTTTGTGTTTTTAAATAGATTTTTTTTTATCACATTAAGGAAAGGTCATTTGTTCCTTTGCTTTTAACAGAAATAGATATTTTATTTTGTCAAATACCTTTTCTGCATTTATTGGTATATTCATATGATGTTCATTTTTGTTATTCATTTTGTTTATTTTGTTTATGATTTTCTAATATTAAATCAACCTTATATTCCTAGTATAAACCCAATATGATATATAATCTTTTAAATCTAGTCTATCCACTAATATTTTATTTAGTGCTTTTGTATTGATATTCATTGGGGTATTTGTCTATAGTTTTATTTCTGTGTTTCATTATTCCTTTATTTAGATATCAGACCACATTTTTTATTATAGAAGAAATATAGCAGGATCCTCTCTTTTCCTCTTTTGTAAACAGTTTATATGATATTGGGATTAATTAGTTTTTGAACATTTGGTAGAATTCATTTATCTAAGATTTTTTTTTTCCTTTTGGGAGATCTTTTATTGTTTGTTTAATTTATTTTTCTGAGATTGAGTTCTTTAAATTTTTCTTTTTTTTTCTGTTGATTTGGGTATTTTATGTTTGTATAAATATTCATTTCATTTATCAAGTTTGTTGACATAATGGAGTAAAATAGTTTCCAATAATTTTATTTTTAATGACTTCTACTTTTTCATTTTTCATATTGGTGATTTGGTTTTTCTCTTTCTTTTTAAATTATATAAACTCGCAGTTTATTTTATTAACTTAAAAAAATTCCCTAGTTTTATTTATCAATTCAGTGGCTCTTTTGCTTTTAATTTGGTTAACGTCTTCTTTGATTTTAGAATTTCTATTTTTATGCTTAATGGTTTTTCAGTTTGTTGCTTTTCTATTTTTTTTAGTTGCAAACTCAATTTATTGAGCTATTCTTTCTGCTAACATTTATGTAAGTGTTTAGTTTTTCCCTCCAGAGGATTGTTTTGGCTATATTCAAAAAGTTTTGATCTATTGTTGTGTTATTATCTTTGATGGAATTATCTATTATTCTATGATTTGTTCTTTGATTCACCAAGTCTTTAGAATTAAATTACTTAGTGTTCATTTACATTTTAACTTTTTCTTTAAAGTCCCTTTATTGATCGTAATTTTATTACATTATGGTCAGGAAAAATGTGTTCAATATTTCCTTGTTTATGAAATTGTTTATTATATTTTTTGCCCTTTGTACATGGCCAGTTTTTGTAAAGAGAAAAACATTTTTTCTTTTCTGTTTTCATTCAGTAATCATCAGAGAGCTGTCATATCTAACTACTCTAAATTATTATTTAAGCCCTTACCTTCTTTGTTTTTTATCTTTTTTGTTAGATTTGTTTAGGTCTGAAAGGGGGCACATTGAGATCTCTGACCATTATAGTTTTACTATTTCTCCATGGAATTAAAATAAAATATCTTTTAAGCAGTTAGATGTTATGCCATTCAGTGTGTGTGTGTATGTGTGTGTGTGTGTGTGTGTGTTATTTTATTCCTTAGAGTGTCTATAGTTTCTCTATCTCTGGTAGCCATATATATTTTTGTTGCTTTTTCTGAGATCATGACTGCTATCCTTGCTTTTAAAAAATTCATCTTAAGCATAATATATTTTTAACTCTGAGTGAATCTCTGTTCAGGTATGTTTCTTCAAAACAATATGTTGTTAGATTTTGCTTTCTAATTCATTCAGTTATCTTCATTCATTTTTTTGGGGGGGGATGAGTTCATCCCATTCTTTTTCCTGGTTAGGGCTATTAATTGTGCATTTCCCTCCATCATACATAACCACTAACACTTTTGTCTCTCTTTGCCTCTGTCTCACACCTTTACAAAGAAAAAAGAAGTTGGTGAAAGAGAAGTGATTTGATAGGTCCAATGATCTGTAATTGAAATGTATGTATTCTACTGCCCATCTTTTCCAATTCAAGCTATTCCCACCCCTGAAGCTCTACTTGTATTGTTGTGGGGTTATTCTCATTTTGGTTTTCCTTTTGGGTGGCTCTTAAACTACATTATTTCTTCCTTGTCTTTAGTGTCCTCTACTCCACTTATTAGACAACTAGGTGGCACAGTGGATAGAGTGCCTGGACTGAAGTCAGGAAGACTTATCTTCCTGAGTTCAAATCTGGCCTCAGACACTTACTAGCTGTGTGACTCTGGGCAAGTCACTTAACCTTATTTGTCTCAGTTTCCCATCTATAAAATGAGCTGGAGAAGGAAATGGCAAACCACTCCAGTGTCTTTGCCAAGAAAACCCCAAATAAAGTCATGAAAAGTCAGACATGACAGAAACAAATGAATAACAACTCTACTTATATCTATCCTGAGTTCCTGAGTCAGATTAAAACTCTACCTACCTTGTCTATAATCTTGGAGAAGACTGTCATGCCCTTTTTGCTCTTGACCTTATTTTCCTGGGTTCTTGCCTCTGGTTTTTCACCTGGGTTGGGGTCCTTGAAGGTTTCAGTGTCCTTGGTCAGAGTTTGCTGTTTGGCTGGCCTTGGTTGAGACCCTGCCATGTTTAGATTTGCCTAATTGCAGTGCTATCTGGGTCTTCTAGCATGATCACCTTAACTTATGCTAGCTTTCCTGGTGGGACCTTGTTTTCCAGAGCTTCTTCTGGCTGTTTTGCACAGTCCTGGGCTAGGTGAAGGAGCTTGCCAATATATCTCTTTGGATTTCTTTGTCATTTAAAAACATGTGGTGCTCTTTTTAGGTAATTGTTGGAGTACTTGTGGGAGAGCTAGTCTCTGTGTTGCATCCTTTCACATTGCCATCTTAACTGGAATTTTGATACTACTTTCTTAAAGTGTCTATTAACTCTCTGCTATGCCCTTAGTATCATGTACTCTGTGCATTGTGGAAAGCACATCAGAAGAGCATTTGAAACAGACCCTGCCCTCAAGGAGTATACATGTTCCCTAGGGAGACAAAATTGATACCCATAAACCAATCAGAAAACATTCTATGACTGTATGTGATTGAATACTAAAATGAAGTTGGGTGACTATATGTATGTTGCTAAATCACTAACTTGTTATCTCATCCCCATATTCAATGTTTGTCACCTGAGAAGTCCCCTCAACTCAAAATAATAGGATTTTTTATTCTTCTTGAAACTATGGACCTCAAAATAATTCCTTTATCTCTTAAATTTAAAAGTACCTTTAATATATTGATTATTGCCTTTCTACTATGTCTAATAATGTTCCAATGGATAATTATTAGATATGTCAACATTTAATAATAGGTATTTTAAAATATTATCACATTAAAAAATGGAGGAGGATAAGAGAAAGTATGCTCATGTTCTTTCCTTTCTATTGTGGCAACAGCTTTGCCAAAATAACTTTGATACCAATGTCTCTCTTGGGTCCCTTTCTTTATAAATCTCCCAATTTCTGGAATGGACCAGAAAAGTGTTTTGCACACATTCTCTCATTATATCGACCCTGCCTTACAAAGTCTATATGTACTGAATGATTTCATTATTTTCCTATTTAGCGTATGTGAGTGTTGGCTTGCAGTATTCTCAGAGACATTCTCTAAAGCCAGCTGCACAGATATGACTCCTGCCTCTGACAGCTTACAATGTAAAGCAGAAAAATATTTAAATAAGATTCCAATAGCTGAAAAGATGTGGTATCATGGAAAGAATAGAAGATTTGGAGTCAGGGGACTTGATTTTGAATCCTGGCCTGTTGCTTTCTAGCTGTGTGAGTAATTTAAACTCTTTGCATCTCAGTTTTCTCCTCAGTAAAATTAAAGAGTTAGACTAGATGATCTCTAAGGTGCCTTCTAGCTCTAAAATCTGTGTTCCTATAGGACATCGATTGAATACATATCACATGCCACTTTAGTAGCCAGGTGGTGCACTGAGCCTGGAGTCAGGAAGAATTGAGTTCAAATTCCGCCTCAGACACTTACTAGCTGTGTAGACTCTGGGCAAGTCACTTAACTTTGCCTCAGTTTCCCCATCTGTAAAATGAGCTGGAGAAGGAAATGGTAAACCACTAAAGTATCTCTGCCAAAAAAACCCCAAATGGGATCACAAACAGTTGGACAGAATTGAAAAATGACCATTTTAAGAATGAGAGAATAAAGGAAAGTGTATAACTAGTGGGGATAGGTACAAGGTCACCATAGGAGCTATATTTCTAAACTTTGGGAGAATAAGTATGGTCACAAGCTGTTTTATTTGTGCTTAAGAGGCTTGTAAATAAAGCATATTGGGAAAATGATAGGCAACTTGATCAGAGAAGCAAATGTCTTGGTCAGATCCATACCTAGACACCTAGTAAGATGGGGTATCAATAATGCTCACAGACAAATGTGAAACTAGAACTCACTGTAGTCCATCTGAGGAAAATCTGTGCAGCCTCCCCCCCCCCACCTTGTAAATACAAACAAGATGATGAACACATTTCTTCCCCCGCTCTTCCCCCACCCCTCACTTCCAGCCGTTAAATATTCCTACTGCTATTAATTGCAGAATGTCAAGGAATTTATTCCTGAACAAAACATTATTTGGATTCCACATTTGAATACTAGATCTGTTAGCATTTCTGGGTTCTTTCTTGTTTGTGTATTGATTTATTCAAGCAAACAGTGGTGAGCTTTCTGGAAGGGAGCAGTGGCATGCATGAAACCCTGGTACATGGAGAATGACTGACAGGGTTGCAGTTTGTTTCACTTATATACAGCGGTGACACTGGCTTGTGTGCTTTTCCACTGTGACTCAGGAGTTGGCATTTACATTCTATTTTGTGCTGGGTGTACAGGCACCGGAAACCATTATTTCCATAGCGAGTTATGGCAAGCGGAAATAACCTCTCCCTAATTATTATAATAAGACTCCCTGAGCATTATTGGAGAGTAAAGAGGACGAAAGCATCCACTGCCACAAATTTTTGCCCTGTCAGCAGAAGCTCCATGTCTAAAAGGTTTTCTGAAATTTAATCCAGATTGGGTGGGACTTTTGTGCCTTTGTGTATTTGGTTATAAACTGTTGTCATAACTCAGAGTCTACAAAACCTCACTTTAAAGAAATGGCCCAACCCCAATGAAATGATTTAGTCTCTATTTTTATGAAGCAATAATATTTTTGAACAGTCAGCGGAATGCCTCCTAAGTTGCCTGGGAGCCTAAAGGGCTTAGAAAGTTCGTCCATGGAGATAAATAAGCTGTCAATTCATGATGAAGAAAATCAAACTCATGGTGTTGTTCTTGGCCAAGGAGTCCGTAAAAGTATGAGAGACCTTTTTTTTTTTCGTGGAGTTGTAGAGCACTCCATGTGTTAGCAGTTAGCGCTCTAATACCACATTGTGCCTGGGATAGTCTTTTGAAAATATAAGCAGAAACATCAAAATAAGGAAAAAAAATTAACCCATTCAGGTGCCTTTAAATATCAAATCAAACCCTCTTTCCTTGGAGTACTCAGGAATAAGAGAGGCAAGATCTACAGAGACCCATTTGTTTTTCCTGTTTCCTAAATTTTCTTTTTTCCCGCCTTGAATAGGTTTGTAGACCTCAGCTTGAAAATATATAAACTGAAATATGGGGTTTTGAGGGTGGGGGAAGGGAAGAGAGCGTGAAAGGGAACAAAGGAGAAAGGTGTGAGGTTTAAAGGAAATTTATGTCAGAAATCAAATCATTTTATTTAGTTCTTTACTTTAGTAGTAACAGATATTTCCTTTGCCTTCTTGCCTCGTCATACACTCTTATGCACGAGTTTTTCCTAGGGCTTTCATATCAAAAAAAATCAAATTCAATACTTCTCTTTCTACAAAGTCTGTGGTAGTATGGAAGAGCCTGCTTGTCCCTGTCTTTCATATATCAATTTACATTGGTGGATTGTTTGGTATGGTAGTGAGAGTAAGGAACTGAGGTTGGGGGAAATAATTTGTTTTTCTTTCAGTCAACAACAGTTTATTAAGCATTTACTACGTATCAAGTATTATGCTAAGAGCTTAGTTAGGTACAAAGAAAATCAAAAGTAAGGTATGTCACCTAGAGGTGCTCAAATTCTAATGCAAAGATAACATCTAAATAACTATGTTCATACAAGATGTCGTTGGTGTAAATGGAATGTGATTTCAGAGGAGAGGTACCAGCAGTGGGGAAAACTATGAAATGCTACCTACAGAAGGGATGATTTGAGCTGGTTTAAAAAAAAAAACTGGGGAAACTAGGAGACAGTTAAGGAGGAAGAATAGTACAGGCCTAGGGGGCCAGCCAGTGAAAAAGCACAGAGCCAGAAAATGGAGGTCCTTGGACATATGTTGGGAAAGCAATAAGGTCATAGGCCAATGGAGTTGCATCATGGTACACATGAAGAGGAATAAAGTATAAGAAGACTGGAAAGGCAAGAAAAGGTCAGGCTGTTAGGGCTTGGAATGTCAAACAAAGGACTTTGTATTTGCTCCTGGAGGTAATAGGGAGCCAGTGAAGTTTATTGAGTGACATGGTTAGATTTGAGCTTTAGAAAGGTCACTTTGGAAGATGAATGGAGGTGAGCTTGGAACAGGGAGAGATTTGAAGCAGGGACACTCATTAGAAAGCTTTTGTAGTAATACAGGCAAGGATTGTAGAGGGCTTATACCAGGGTGTGATGGTTATGTGAATGGAGAGAAAGAGATGTCTACAAGCAACCTGGTTAGGTATCAGCTGGGGACATGAGGTCACTCAGGGGGAGGAGTTGAAGATGGTGCTGAGGTTGTAAACCCTGGGTGATTGGGAAGATGGTGATACCTTTCACAGTGGTAGGAAAGTTTTTGATATGAACCTGTGATTTCATCAGTTTGGGTAGGACTGTGTGGAAACTCCTTTCTCAGATACAGATCTTCAATTTCTCTGTAACTGATAGCCATAGAGAATTGCCTTGGGGGCAGTGACAGGTCAAGTGACTTGCCCAGGGCCACACAGCCAATTTGTCAGACGCAGGTCTTCCTGACACCAAAGCCAGTCCTCTGGCTGCTGCTCATAAACTATAAAACATGAAGAGGAAAAAAAAATTACAGTATTACTTTGATTGTACTTTTATTAGTAAGATAAAAAAGGAGAAACAATATCTCCAGGAACTGAAAGTTTCCAAAACACATATGGACACACCCTTCAGCTGTTGACTTGCTGATGACCTGTCTCAAACTCATCTAAAAGCTTGTTTGGCTGTTTCCCATCTGTGCCCTGATTATGCCCCATGGTGGAACTCATTTTAAATTTCTCAGCTTCATCATAGAGGTTTAACTATCACCTTACAGAGTAGAGCTATCTCTTTGAATGTTTCCGTGAATCAAAACAATGGCAGAATATTGGAAAGTCGTGGAGCAATTTTATTGTTTTTCTTGACATTGAAGCAAGTTGGTTCATAGCTAGTAGATGCTCAAAGCAACATCCATTAGAAAATGGAAACTGAGTCTCATTTGTTTTTAAGTTGAAATCAATCAATAAATACACTTGCTTCATAATGTATCAAATAGCTGAAATTCATCAACTGTTTCAGTATACAGACAGTTCTCACTCACTGTAAATAGACCCTTCTGCACTGTGACCACTGCCGTCTGCTGGATCTGGAGCCAGCCTGTGGCTTGGGGGTGGGGTAGGGGTGGGATTCTGCTGCCCGCCCCGCAGGGCAGTCTAAATTTACAGAAAGGGAGAGCTGTCTGTACACTGACATAGCCTGTTTGGGGCAAAAGAGTATGGTATGGTAGAAAAAAGCCATGAGATCTTTCCATAAATAAATTGTGTGACCTTGGGCAAGTCATTTCACTTTTCTGGGCCTCAGTTTCTCCTTATGAAAAATGAATGAGTTTTGACTACATACCTTCTTGATCTCTCTGAGTTCTGACATTTTATGTTTTTTTTTTAATTTTTATTTTCATTTTTTTTAGGCAAGTGAGGTTAAGTGACTTGCCCAGGGTCACACGTCTAGTAAGTGTCAAGTGTTTGGTCTGAGGCCGGATTTGCGCTCAGGTCCTCCTGACTTCAGGGCCGGTGCTCTATCCAGTGCGCCACTATTTTCTGTTTTATAAACACAGGCAGCTAGGATTTTATAAGCCTATGCCTGTGTTTCTATAAATATAGGCAGTATATAGAGTTCTGGATATGGAGTTAGGAAGACCTGAATTCAAATACTGCCTCAGATACTACTTACTACTTGTGTGACTTTGGGAAAGTCACTGAGCCTTTACCTCAATTTCCTTTTCTGTAAAGTGGGGATAATAATAGCTTCTAGCTCCCAGGGACATTGTGAAGATAAAATGAGATATATGTAAGGTACTTTTCAAAGCTTAAAGTGCTCTATCAATTCTAGCTATTAGCTAAATAGTAATTATACATATTTCTGTATGAATTAGGTGACCCTTCATGAGAGTAAAAAATTATTGTGAAATTGGAACTCTTAGATTCGACTTTAAGAATTTAGGGGGGTTATATAAAATTAGTGTATAATTTAAAGTGTTGGTCATATTGCAGTTTAAATGATTATGCATACAAACACTGGTGTTTTGTAGTAATTATGCTTTTTTCCAGTGCAACTGCCATCAGAGATTGTGTGTATAAATGTAAGTAAAGATAATGAATGCTATTATCTACAGTATTTGAATTAATGTGAACTCATATCTCAAAAACAACTTATGGTGGTTAAATGAAACTTTTGGTTAGGAAGGGCATAAAAGCTTATAATTAAAAAAATAATTTTTACCTGCTTGAAGTAGTCTCAATAATGATGAATTCCAATTGTTGGGCTGTGAAAGGTGTACAAAATGTACAGTATCACTCATTGGCTAATAATAGATGATATTTGTGTTGATCCTTTATATATAGTGGCATATTTGTTCAGTCCTATGACTATTATGTCTTTTATTTGATCAATGTAGTGAGTCTGTATTTCAGATATTCCACAAGGAATAACTAGAAATAAAAGCTTATTTAATCTAGGGCAATTTTGACTTCAGTATAGGTAAATGCTTTCTTTACCAATCCAGAAAGGAGGGATAGCTTGCTCTAGTTTCAGTTTTGGTGATATAGAGCTATTGCATTTTTTGCCAAGTCCATTTTAGATTTTTAAAAAATCACTTAGGATCTTTATACATAGTTATGGTAAAAACCACTCTTCTTGTTACTGGTCTCTTTTGTCCTGCTTATCACTGGTTTGGTAGACCCCTTTTTCTTCTTTTCCATGTGTTCATTCACCTTTTCAAAATTAAATTTGAGTCAAAAAAGATTATAAATATCAGGTCTGTTTTTGTAAAATATAGGTGTACCAGGGATCAGATAGAAGCCATGTGTTGGAACAGAACTTGGCCAAAAGCTCTGTGTGTGTGTGTGTGTGTGTGTGTGTGTGTTCATCTATCCATGATTCATTCTGAGGGCTGTTTTAGCCTTCATAAAATATTCATGCTAGTTGTGCATGGTTCTATAATTGCCATCTCAGGCCTTGAATTATTTATAGGTTGTACTGTTCACAAAGTCTCATTTACTGATAGAGAAGATAACACCATAGAAGAGGATCCCAAACACTCTAATGCCTGTTACTTTGCATTAAGTAGTGGAATTATATTACTGTAGGTGTAAAATGCTGGCCCTTTTTTCTCCTCTCCCTTTAATATATCATTTTTGTATTTATAATATGCTAATTGTCAGGATGCTGTTAAGCCTCATAATTCCTGCCGAGTTTTGCAGAAATCAAGATGTGGCTGAAATGACTTAGCTCTTGATCCCAGAATGATTGTTCTTAAAAACTGTCTTTATACACAGCATAATTTATTGAAATGATGTATGACTCTACATGCATACCTGAGACCCTTTGTTTTGTCCTATTGATCAGTTGACTCATCTTTCTCTGTTAACCAACACACAATTAGACTTCTAAGGCAGTTATTTACCAAGAATGTTTTCAAGTTTGTTGTACCCAATTAAATGCTGCATTTCAGTTCACGTGGGTGAAACGACCTCACATTTTCATTGTGTCCTACTCATTCATTTTATCCCTTTTCTTCCCCATTTTCATGAATTGGGTAATTATTCCATCCATACTATATAGGCTGTGCCTTAGGCAAAAGGCATGAGGTGCATACATTTTTTAACTTCTTTTTCTTTTTTTGTTTGTTTATGGAGTTACATCATTAGTTTCAGAAATGCCCACTAATATGAGTCAATGTCAAAAGATTAATCAGTCATGGAATTTACTTTTTAGCTATTTTTTTTTGTTGAGATCACCAAGTTCATAGCAAATCATAACACAAGAGCTGATGTGCTTTAACGCTCTATGCTCTGCTGCCCTACTGGCAGCTCATACATTTGATGCTGGGGTGGGAACTTCCGCCCCTGTACAAACATGCTTGTGGATACCCCCTGGGTTCCCCCATCTTACCATTTCTATCTTTCTTCTCAACCTCACATGCTTTCCCCACCTCCCAACCCCTGTTTAGGGGCTCCGCTTCCTACATGTTTGTCTGCTGCTTCTGTTCAAGTGGTGAGCAGATGAGCAAATACTGGAGGAGGGAAGCAGTGTGGAGAAAGAAAGTGAGGAAGGAAGATGAGTAAGACCTAAGACGGGGAAGGCAGAAAGTAAATGGACTATTCCAGGTGGTATTGTGGTGCTGAGAGGAGCATAGGCTATGAGGGATATTCCATATTTCAGTCATTCTTTTCTTTGTCAGAAAGAGAAGGTCCTAGTTAATTCATATGTATATAATACTAATATATCATAGACATATGTATACATGTGTATATATACACATACACATATACATACACATGTATGTATATGAAACTAAAAACAACAACAGCTAGCATTTATATAGTGCCTATTATGTGCTAGGCATTATGCTAAGGGCTTTTTAAATATTATCTCATTTGATCTTCACAACTGCCTCAAGAGGTAGATGCTATTATTATCCCCGTCTTGCAGTTGAGGAAGCTGAGGTTAAGTGACTTGCTCAAGGTTACACAGCTAGTGAATATCTGAAGACTGGATTTCAACTCAGGTCTTCCTGACTCCAGGAAGCGCTTTCTCTACTAAGACACCTAGTGGCCTCCAAGTTAACCCTCTTATGGTTGAAAATGCTTTTAATAATAACTGTATAACTTCATAAATGACTAGAAACAACTACAAAACTCTTTCACATTCATTCTTTTATTTGATCATTGTAACAACATTGTTAGGAGCATAGAGCATAGCTCTTATAGATAGACACAGGTTTTTAGATTTAGATCTGAAAGGGAACTCAGAGGCCAGTCTTATCTAATTCACTTATTTTACAGATGAGAAAACTGGGGTCCAAAGAAGGAAATGACTTGCCCAAGGTGACAAGGGTATTAAGTGGAAAATCAAGTATTAGAACCTAGGTTCTCTGAATCCAAATTCAGTGCTTATTATCTCTATTTTACACATGTGGAAACAGACTGAGGAATGAAGTGACTTGTTCAAAGTCATGCAGTTAGTTGGTGAAACAACAAACATTTTGATTCTTTCTGCCACTCTAAAATCAATTAGTCCAATTTTTGACTTGGTAAAGACAATATGGTGAACGTAATTGATTCATTGTTTGATGGGTGAGCATATTGTAGGGTCCCAGGGTCAAGGTGCTAAATATAAATGGTCATTGTAAAATATTATATGTGTTTAAATCCCATCCAGTCCAACAAGCATATATTACATCATGTTATGTGCAAGACAATGGGTTCTGAGCTGGAGAAATGAAGAACATTTAGTAACTGCCTATTAGGTACTTTGTGAAGGATGCAAAACTTTTTTTAAAATGACACTTAAGTAGCTTATATTCAATTCAATAAGCATTTTAAAACATGTACCATATGGAGGGCACTTGATTAGGGAGATAAAGATTAAAAAAAAGACAAGCCTTTTAAGGAGTTTATAACCAACTAAGTTCAGTTGCACAAGGCATTGTACTGAACACTCAGACTACAGAGACAAAAATGAGACAGTCACTGACTTCAGGGAGCTTATGTTCCACTAGAAAGCATGTAACATATGCACAATGCATACTGTTAGAGGGGGTATAATATCCAGAAAGACAAGTATAATGCAAAGTACAATGTGTTGGTAACAAAACAGAAACCCTGACAGTGTTCTAGGAATATTTAAGATGAAGAAGAGCACTTTTCTTTGGGAGGATCAAGGAAGGCATCATGGATATGAATTTTGAGTTGATACTTGAAGGAAAAGGGTTCTGAAAGTTGGGGATATGGAGAGAGTGCCTTTCAGGGCTGGGTCAGGGTCTGCGGGAATGTAGAGACCCAGGAGACGGAATATTGAGTTGGAAGTGCTTGAAGGCTGATTTGACTTGGAACATAGAGATTTATGTGAAATGAATCTGGAAAGATAGACTAGAGCTGCACTGTGGAGGGACTTCAATATCAGGCTGTAAAAGTAACTTTTATCTTCAAGGCAGTAGGGAACCATTGAAAGTTTTCGAGCAGAGAAGTGACATGGTCAGACCTGTGTTAGCAGGATTATTTTGGCAGCTAGAGTAAACAAGGATTGGATAGGAGAGCAACTGGAGATAGTGAGAACTATAAAGAAATTATTACAGTAAGAAAGGGAAGGAAAAGGAATAAGCATTTACACAGCACCTGCTATCTTTCACGTACTTTGCTGAGTGATTTTTATAAATATTATCTCATTTGATCCTCACAACTATCCTGTGAGGTAGATGCTATTATTAGCACCATTTTACATTTGGGGAAACTGAGGCAAACAAAGGTTAAGTGATTTGTCCAAGTCTACACAGATAGTAAGTATTTGAGGCCAGATTTGAACTTGTCTTTTTGACTCCAGGCCCAGCATTTTGTCCATTGTGATGAAGCCTGAGCAAGGATTTTGGGGGGGGGGGGGGAGAGAGAGAGAGAGAGAGAGAGAGAGAGAGAGAGAGAGAGAGAGAGAGAGAGAGAGAGAGAGAGAGAGAGAGAGAAATGTATCTGTATATAGGTTATGGAAGTAGCCTCTCTAGGACCTGGCAATGGATTCAATGTGAGGAGTGAGAAAGAGGCTTCATGAGTGCACAACTGGGAAGATGATGTTGCATCAGTAGAAATTGGGAAGTTGGAGAAGATCTGAGTTTAGCTTTGGACATGTAAAGTTGGAGGTACTGGTGGGATATCCAGGTGGAGATGTCCAAGGTAGTTCTGATGTGAGATTTGAGTTCAGGGGATAGAACACGGTAGGATATAATAGAATTTTGGAGTCATCTCTATAGAGGTTTATAGAAGTCAAGAAGATTGTGGTGATTGTGGTCCATTGGTCGCCTGTGGAAGGTATTTTTCTTAAAAATAAAAAGATCACTTGCATTTACTTGCTTTGCTGCTCTTGGCTGCTTTCTCCTGAAGTGAGAAAGCTGAGAGAAAATTCCAGGGGGTTGAGTCTTCTTATTTTACCTTGATTCTGTATAACTGAAACTTTATTGGAAATTCTGATTAATTGAAGCAACTGGTTTAGTGCAGGGGTAGGGAACCTGTGGCCTCGAGGCTTTGACTGAACAAAGGGCCACACTTGAGGACCTAAAGGGACACATGTGTCCTTGAGGATGCAAGTTCCCCACCCCTGGTTTAGTGGATAAAGCCCTGGATCTGGAGTCAGGAAGAACTGAATTTAAATCCTCTGCCAGACACTTTCTAGCTGAGTCACCCTAGGCAAGTCACTTAAGTGCTGCCTGCCTCAGTTTCCTCATCTATAAAATGGGAATAACAATAGCACCTACTTTCTAGGGTTGTTGGGAGGATTGAATGAGATAATATTTGCAAAGCAATCGGCAAACCTTAAAGTGCTATAACAATACAACATTATTATTCTAAACGAAAGGCCATAAATTGAACCAACCAAATTTGAACCAAATTGAAAATTGAAAACAATTTTGCAACCAAAATTGAAAATATAGGAATGATCTAGCTCCTCTAACCTCATGGAATATCCTTGACATTCTAAGTTAGTTCTGCTATTTCTTTTTGGAAGGGTAGAGTCAGCATGGTATATCGGAGAAAGACACTTGGTGAGAATTCAGGATAGCTAGGTCCTATTCTAGGCTTTAGTACTAAAAGCTGTGTGACATGCAAGTCACTTAATTTCCCTGGGCCTCAGTTTCCTCCACTGTAAAATGAGGGTATTGTACCAGGACACTACTTGATTTCTAAAGTTTTATTCAGCTTTAATATGCTATAATTAGTTAAAAGATCTCTTTTTCATGCCTATGATGCTCTGCCTACAGCCCATATATCTGGATTATACAGCCCAAATAAGACTACATTTCTTCTTCTACATTCATGGATACAAACATTTGGTATTCTACAAGGCTGACTTCTAGGAAATTTTTCCTATGTTGGGATAAAAAAAATATTGTTATTATGTTTCTGTTACTAACACCAGTATTTGTGTTAATTTTAACATCTTGCTTCCAAGAAACTAAAAATGTACTATAAGTATCATTTGATAGATGATGTTGTTATTCCCATTTTTCAGGAAAACTTGAATTAAGAGACAGGAGTGTGAGAAGTTACTGTGATATGAGACTTGGCATTCTAAATGCCTGGTGTTTGGTTTATGTCTCTTAATCTGTGTTTGTGGCACTACCCCAGTCTGCATGCCATGAGCAAAAATTCCACTGCTCTCCAAGTGTCTTTGGCAAAACCTCTTCCTTGGAATGCCATTTTTGCCAGATTGTAGTCAGTGCACAGGCAGAAATTGGACAAAAATATGGAGATAAAACACATTCTGCTTGATTCCAAAGCAGGAGCCACTTGAAGATTGTGGCACAATCTTCTACCTCATGGACATGGTAATATTGGAAAGAGGACAAGACCAGGTTTCAGGAGACCTTGGATTATAGTCCCAGCTCTCTCACTGTCTAGCTATGCGACTTTTGCCAAACCTCATGATCTCTCTGGGCCTCATCTTCCTCGAAGATAAAATGAGAAGGTTGAACCAGATGATCTCAAGGGTCTTTTCAGTTTTCACAATATAAATTATTTGACTAGGTCTTGGTGTGGTTGATTCAGTTCAATTTAACAAGCTTTTATTTAAGTACCTACTTTGTGCCAAGTACTGGATACACAAGACTTAAAATGAAAACAACTTTTGTGCTTAAAGACCTTAAGTTTTCCTGGGTCTCTATACGAAAGGGACCTATGTTCTATGATCCTCACAACCTTTCCTCCCCAAATCTCTGTGTAAACACAAAAAAATAGAATTGATTACTAGTCATGTCACCCTTAATTACAAATCATGAATTATAGAATTGGAGCCAAGTAAAGGACCTAGAAAATAGACTTTCCAACTTTATTCTTGCTAGTCCTTGAGCAATTCCATAAATGTAAGAAAGAATAATTTCATTATTGAGGAAGTGTACATAGCACTGAGGGGTGATCATAATGGGCCAAATTCCCAGTGAAAATGAGACAATTGGGTAGAAGGGCAAAGTTTTGAAAGTAAGAAGGAAATGGTGAAATATGAGATTTGAAAAAAGAATTAATTGCAGGGCCATGGGTCAAAGTCAAAAAAAAATTTGAATTTTTTTTTAAAACAACCCCTTTTTGAGAACTAAGAAATTCTTGAGGAAATATGTCTGTGACTGAGAAACTTGTTTGTTTCATACAGTAGAACATTCTAAAATGGGAGAGGAAAAATAGCTATTCCCCTCTCTTCCCCAAACCCCTTTCTCTAGAATGGGCTGAACTGGAAAAGTGTTTTCTCTAAATGGCTTCGGATCCAATGGGCCCTTTAGGATAAGCAATGGCATATTGTCATACAGATTTTTCTTATTCCCTGGGGGATTTCATAGAATCTGTGAAGGTCCCTCTTTGCAAAGAGTTCAGCTTTTTTGCTGTCTCTTCTGGAATTGATATCTTCATAGAGAGCCTGGGAACAGAAGCTGTCTTCCTTTAGCTGCACAAGGTGGCACACTTTTTAATGTTCATAATGAAAAAACAAAAACCTGATGCACTCTTTCTTCTCCCTCTTTATTTTTCCACCCTGATCCCTGCCAGTGCCATTACTACTAAGGGCTAGATCTGCTGTGACTCACTCCAATTTGGACATCACCCCCATCTCTTTGAATACACCAACACTGAGAAGAGAGAAAGTTTAATGACTCACTTTGGGGGTAGTTAAGTTTCTAAGTTAAAGTGCATTTCAGCTTTTTTCTCCTCTGGGGTCAAGCGGACTTCAGTTCCTTTCCACTGGTTGTTAACTGGTTTTATGAAACCACTTTGCATTGTTTTAATAGCTGGTCATACATTGTTTCCCATATCAAAAATGTTGAAATATTCTCCTGTTTTGGCTATGGTGGGCTCCTCTCCCCCTAACTCGCTCTTTGCCAGATGCAACCATCTTGTTCCCTTGACCATTGGACAATGTTTTCAGTGTCTTTATTACCTCTAAAGTTGTGCAAACGGCAGGCTGTCAGGACACCAAGTCATCACTTAACTTTAATTGGTCAACTAGCCTTTCCCGTTGTGCTGTGCATGCGGGCACACGGTGCGTGACCTTAGACTGCACTTTGAAACAGTTTTCTTCAGCACCAGACATTGCCCAATTATGGGGAGTATAGAGCAGCAATGCCCTGGCGCTGCCTCCAGATTGCCCTCAGACCCATTAGTTTAGATGTGTCGAGTATGTTAGCACTTGAACAAGAAAACATTCATATACCCCAGGAAAACAAATTGGGAAATGCACTCTCTTCCTAGACAAAGTGCAGCCTGAGTAATTTCCTAATAAAAATGTAATGAAAACATATTTGTAACTCTTGATATTTTATTCTCCTTTAAATTACCTAAAGTGTTGTGGGATATACATGTGGGTGTGTATATACATTTAATCTTAGCTCTTTAACATCTCCAATGTGTAGATCTGGACAGACTAAATTCCTGTCTACACATAAATGTGAAAATCTTTATAAAGTATCTGGGTTTGTAATGCATAGGACTTAGGGGATTTAAGTCTTGAAGCAATTATTATTTATTAAATGGAGGAAATGAGGTAAGAAAATCAAACTTTAAAGGAGACATTTCCCTTTCTTGGACCCTCTGCCCTGCTAGGTATGCCAATTCAAATCTTGGCACCTATGTTTCAGCCAAATCTCTATGCCATGCAGCTGGGCAAAGAATGTTGGGATTCCCGTGTGCCTGAATGGGTAGTCAGTCTCTCCTGGCAGAAAGAAAGCTTGGTTTCTTTAGGTCTTGCATGGTCAGAAAACTGCAGTGATGTTAGGGATCCACTGGATTCAGTAGATACAGTGGAGTTAGTGACTAGGGAATTTATTCTTCAGATAAGGATTGTATTAGTTGCCCTCTAAATTCCTTTCTTATTCAGAGATATTATGATATTATGAATAAGCAAATATTCATAAAACCAAATGGATGAGGACATTTATTTGGTGAAAAAACAAATGAGACACTGACCTTATAAGAGTAGTCCAAAGCTTATCAATGCCAAAATTTGAAAGCGTGACTTTACAGTAAAGGAAGACAGACAGCCAACAGCAACAGCAACACCGCAATGAGGCTGTGAGTTTATCATCTTGGAAAATCAGATATGGGTGAGGAAGTGGTAAGAAATGTACCCATCTCAGGGCCTGTGAAGATGGAGTCAGGGGTTGCCCAGGTGAAGAGTTCAGCCCTTGAGGCTGCTCTGTCTTTTGGTATAAACATGGAGTTTTATTTGTTCAGATTTCCAAGGAAACTACTTGCCTGCCCTTCTGACCATTTGGTACCTTTACCCCTATGCAGTTTAATCAGAGGAGAGAGTGATTAATATACCTGTATGGAGATCCGGATGTCCTTCATCAATCTCAAAGCTGCCATGCATACATGTGAAATAACAAAGAAAGATATAGGCTTAAATAACTTTAAGAAAAAAAAATTCCCAGACGATGCAAGTCTGGAATAAAATGGAAATATTGAAAACTATTTACACCCAAGATCATGGACTGCTTTTTTTTCCCTTTCTTTCTAATATGCACTGGTGGCTTGTAAGCAAATTTGAATTATTCATATCCACTTAAAAACAAACAAGCCCCTGTAGCACACAGATACTATCAATTTTACTTCAGAAAGTTAGTCCTTTAGTTTAGTTGTTGGTATATAAAATTTTAAGACTCCTAGTGTTTTAAAGCTGAAAGACATTTTAGATATCTAGTCAATAACCCCCTTATTTTATGATGAGGAAACTGAGGCCTGGAGAAAGGAAGTGACTTGCCCAGGGTAACACAAGTGACCAGTTACAGATCTTTATAATGCTCCTTCATATCAACGTCTATCACTGTTCTAGATAGCAGAATGTCTTGTTATATATAACAAGCATGATAGACACAGTGGCAATATCCCAGAAATTGTAGGAGGTTTCAAAATGGCATTGATTATATTGGTGATTGTCATTGTACTCTACACGTAGACTTTCAATTCTGTGAGAAAGAAAGTACAAGGATGGGGTGGAGATCATGCAGCAATTTATAGCAAATTATACAGCATATTTGTATTGTGTGTCTGTATGTTTGTGTATGCACTTAGATGTATGTAATATGTAGCTATATATATGTATTACTGGAATCCCTAGTGTATAGTTTATAGTTTGGAAGGAAATCATCCTCCATCATTCGTCACTGCCTTGCTGCTATAGACTGGGCCAGCACATCATTTGTTAACAGTGACAAAGCCGCACTCATAAACGCCGACATGTTATATTAATTTATAGGCACTGAGTGACTTATTAAAAGTGACGTGTGAAATATAACAGGGCGCTGTATGGATGATTAGGTTTCGGGCTTTGAATTGTTGACAAGGCAGGGGTAATGAATTGTGGGACACAAGCTCATGTGTTTCCCCCTCATTAGTCAGTATTAGCTGCATTAATAGCAATAATTGGATATATTCATCATTTAAAATGTTTTAATAAATGTTTGGACAGCACCTGATCAGGGCTGTCAAATATTAGGCTGGAAGGCTTGTGACAAGAGAAAAATTATGATATTCCTTAGGTAGAGATTTATGCTGCTCTGAAGGTGAGAGTCTTGCCTTGGCCCTCTCAGAAACTATGGGATGAGATGCTATGGGGGAGAGAATGCGGCTCATGGCAGCCTAGAAATCCAGTCATCCTCTGTCCTCTGCTCTATTTGAAATTATTGTCAAGCAGAGGGGGAGGGTATTTCCAAGGAGAATAATTTACATGTGAGGTGCCACAGAAGACCTTATGTCTATGAATGGTTAGGCCAGTTAGTGATTATAATGATAACAATAATGATGATAATGATAACAGTAATAATACAGGACCATGTCTTTATCACTAAAATGACAGG
The DNA here is from genome assembly GCF_900497805.2 of Vombatus ursinus. NCBI lineage: Eukaryota > Metazoa > Chordata > Mammalia > Diprotodontia > Vombatidae > Vombatus > Vombatus ursinus. The sequence goes on from NW_020954641.1 coordinate 22,913,074, forward strand.
TTATCTTTAAGGGGTTCAGATTTAACGGTTGATTCAGGTTATGCAAGGAAATAGTTGAAACAATGTAACAAACCACTGCAGGTTGCAAATATTTAGTGCCCACTGAATACCTAGAAAGACAATTTGGTGGGCAGAAATAAACACCAGAAGGTTAATATCTTTCCTAAACTAAAGGATGAAAAATTCCCATAGGCCCCAAATATCACTCTTGAGAATTAAACAAATAAACTCTACAGGAAGCAGGCATCATCCCAGGCAAAGCCTTTACCCACAATTATTTAGAAATAACACAGTTTCATAAAAATTTACGAATCTTTCCAATAGATGCCACCAAACAAAATACTACGAATGTTCAAACTGCATAGAAAAAAAAAACTTTCAAAATGTAGGGCTATATGGGAACAGAATGAAGCACTTATTCTATTTGTCATCCCCACTGTTATTGACATTTTCTTGAAGAGTTCATTGAGCCTAAAGAAGAATTTACATTTTAATATTTTATCCAACTACAGAAGTCAATTGATTATTTTGCCTATATGTGTACTAGTCATTAAATTTAAAAGAATAGAAGCAGGATAGTGACATCTCAAGACCACTGCTATATGAGCTCTTTAGAACAAGATGAGAATAACAACAATATGGATGATAATAGTTGCCATTTATATACCACTTAAAGGTTTACAAAGTACTTTATAGAAATGTTTCATTTGAGAAACACAAGGTGAACGGAGCCAGGCTCTGAAGTATTTTTCTGTGTGGGCCACTTAGTCTTATCACATTCCACTGCCACAGATTGCATTTTTAACCTTGCCCAGCGATCCTGGAAATATTGATCTAGTGAAGAGTGACTAGTGAAGAGACTGGAGATGGATAAACACACATTCATCACCATGATTAGGCATAGGATTCCAAGTTCATGGCTGCCTGATGCTTGGTCTTCTTCATGGGCTTGTGAAGACACTGCCGTGTACAAAGAAGAGGGCAATGGCAGTCTTTCAAGTGCCTGAGGAGGCTTGAGCAGAATTCTCCTCAGATAGAACTGATGACTAATACATATGGCTTCCCTCTCCCCTTCCCCTACCCCTGACTTTTTGCTCAGACAATCGGAATAGTTGCTTCCATTCTCAACTTTGCATTGTATCTGTAGGTATTACCTGAGAATTATGTTTCTTTAATCACTTTCAAAATGATGGCTCTTTTTATGTTTCCAGTCTTGTTTTCAAATGATCTATCCATTCCAGTTAGATTATTAACTATAACTTATTGTCCCCCAAATGAGTCTTGTGAATTTCTAACCTTGTGATCTTGAATAAGGGAATTATCCTGTCTGGGCCTTAGTTTCTTTATCTACTAAATGAAGGTACCAGACTAGATCTCTAAGGACTTTTCCCAGCTCTGACTTCTGTACCTTTTTCTATCATAATTTGTTTATTCTCTGTATATATCTTTTCTATCCCACTAGCTTGTCTATTCCCTGAAGGTAAAGTTTGTGGCTTTATGCTAGACAGTGTGCCTTGCAAATAGTGGGTGCTTGTAAGCTACTTTAATTGATTGAATATATAAAAAAAACCTCATCTTAGGAGAAATCATAAGTAAAATCTTGGTTATTTCCTTAGTTCAGATGACTTTTTAGAAATGGTGTGATATCAAAAAAGATGGAGTGGGGGCAGTAACTCTTGGTGTGTGCCCCATACCCCTTGCATGAGGCATGATACTCTATGGTTTGGTTCATTCACTCCATCCTGCTCTTACATGGACAGATCTAGGTTCCCAGAGAAGGACCACCACAACATGGTTACACTAAAATTCTCTCAGTGTGCTTAGAGTAACCTTGTTAAGGGGAAATATACTTCCAGTACTCAATATTCTAGCTTTTGAACCTCCCACTGATGCATTTCTTTTTATACAGTAAGCCATTCACAATAATGATACTTTTAGGTGTCAAAAATAACCCTTTATTTAATAACAAGGTAAAAGATATCATATCACAAGTACTCAAAATTAAAGTAAGTGCATAAATAATAAATGAATCAAAATCTATGCATAAAGCTGTGTTATACTCTTCCACCAATGAACTCAATAGAGGTGTAGGAGCGCCTATATTTATTGGTAGGGAAGCTCGTGAGAGAGAAAAATCAGTGATCTCAGGGCAACTCATAAATCTAGACAATAGATTTTGCTGATATTATTAGACCACTTATGAACATATGTATCACACGAAACTGCTTTTTTTGCTGTTTGCCTGTTGAATCTTACCACCTTCTAACTGGACAAATCCTCTGCTCTAGTATTCTCACACATAGCATTTATAAGCTCTTTCAACTTATTACCCTTAAAAGGTCATTTAAAAATAATTCTTAATTTAAATAGTACTTTCCTTTGAGCTAGAAAAGCACAAAGCTCATCAGACTGGCTATCTCCGGGCTACAGAGACCAGCCCAGTTATTTGTTTTCTCACCAGAGGATGATACATTGTGCAATCTTATTGGACAAGCAAACATTTCAAGTTGACTCTGTGATAGAGACAAACCAGCCTAGTCAGCATTTCTTATACAGAGAAGAAGTAGCCATGCTTATTTTTTCCCTTTTCTCTCTAAAACCAGTGAGGACAGAAAAGTTTACCTTCTCTTATGCTTTAAATGGCACTGGAGGGCAGAATCTAGAACTTAAGCTCTGGTCTGGTGAGCTTGAGCCTCTCTCTAGCCAACCAGGAATTGCATAGCTGAAACCTTCTACCAGCTGACTGCTCCTTCATTGGTGTCTTCAAACAGCTCCTTAACCATTTGCTCAAGAGCACTCTTACACTAGGTTAGTAGCTACTTTTCTGATCCCCTGCTGGTTTTTCAATCTTCACTTGCCTCAGCCTTAGCCTACTGTCTTCTACACCTCCTATATACACACTTGGAGTCTCTTTTGCAGTCAATGACTCCCTTTTCACTTAAAATGTAACAATTTATCAAATTTCCCCAAAGAAATTAATAATCCTTTAAAATCATATCTCAGATTTAGCCTCTTAAGCTAAAGGTTCTTTGGCCTTGAAAATTATATACAAATAAGCTGAAGGACCATAATTCCCTGCAGCTCAAGTGTCGCAGACATCCTTCTTTATTCCATTTTGAGTCCTTAAGCTGTGTTTCTTCACACTTGTATTTTTCCAGCTTTTAACAAATAAATCTTTGTCTCTGCCTCTTTAAACTGTCAAACTATTCACATACAAATCATATATCATTTGATATCTTTCAAAAGGTGATTTTAATCAGCCAAAGCACCTTCCTTGGAAGTGTGGAATAGCTGTTGCTATCTCAAAAATGTCTGAGAATGAATTAAATTAGTATAGTACTGATGATAAGCCAGATTAGAAATCTTTGCAACTTTAATTTACTTTAGATCTTAGAAATATTTACTATAGATTATTAAAACTGGAAGATGATCTAATCCAACCCCTTCATTTTTACAGATCAGAAATCAAGGTCCCAAAAGGTAAAAATACTTACCCTAAGTCACACCTTAAATGACTTTGTGCCAGAGCTAAAACTAGAAACTGTGCCCTGCTAACTTTGTGTCCTGTATTAGCTCCAATGTATTAAGCAGACCTGTTCTACTTATCCCTAAAAGTCTAGTGGCTTTTTGAGAAAAACAAAAACAGCTTTCCATTTTCATAAGTGAAGGCTGGGAACCACACAGACTTTTGCTGTGAAAGTATACCTATGGTACATCATACACTGTTATGCTTTATTTAGAAAGAGGGAGAGTTTCGGAGTGGAATTAATCTTGTGGGCTTCAAGAATAAGGCTCCCTTGGGCAGAATATGTAGATATGGTTTTATTTTCTTCATTTATGTACATAAAGTATTATGTAAAGTCTCATTTATATAAACATAAGATTACTATTGTTAGCAGAATATTTTCTAGGTCATCCTTGATAAAGTAAAGTGAACTTCAGGCCTTCCAAAGGCTGACTTATTTATCTCTTATAGATTTATAGATCTTGTAGATTTAGAAATAACTTGATTTGGTTACTTTATCTTTCACTTACCTTAAGCAGTGTGGAAAGTGGTGGGAAGCTTTTCTATTAAGCACCTGTTTCTCAGTAGAGGCTAAAAATTGTCCCAAGGTCTAAGTCCTCTTTGGTATATATCCTAAATTGAATAGGAAAGGGGAAATTGAACATACATTTGATTTCTACCTGCTTCCCCAGTGCATTGGTTTCAATGACTATTGTATTGTCAGAAGAAATATCTATAAGTAGACGTAATTTTTGACGTGTATGTAATCTGGAAAAAAGACGTAGGAAAGAGCCCCATGGTAGGTAGGGGCTGGGGGATGGGGAATTGGGTGTCTTTTGCTAATTATTTACTTATGTTATGCCCACAAACCATGGGTATGTCTCAAGGCTCTGTCCTGGGCCTTCTTCCCTTTTCCCTCTGCTATATCACTTTGGTGATCTCATCAGCTCCCATGGATTCAGTTATCATCTTCATGAAGATCATTCCCAGATTTATATAACAATCCCCATTTTCTCCCTGAATTACAATTATTCTTCTCCAATTGCCTTCTGAATGTATTGAACTGGATGTTGATTATGTATCTTAAACTCAACATACCACACTAAAATAGAATGCATTATCTGTTTTTCACATACACATGTTAGTCTTAACTTAAATCCCAAATAATAGGTACCTTTCTATATATGTAGCGGAACAGAAAGAGAGACTTACACATGAAACTTCAACTTTCTGTTAACTGCAGTTTGCTTTTCTAAGTATATAATAAGTTCAGTCTATAGCTTTCAAAGCTGCTTGTCCATATTTCTTTTTGTTTTTTCTGCTTTTTTTCTTTTTCTTTTTGAGGCAACCAGGGGTTAAGTGACTTACCCAGGGTTACACAGCTACTATATATCTAAGGCCACATTTGAACTTAGGTCCTCCTGACTCTAGGGCCATTGTTCTATCCACTGTGCCACCTAGCTGCCTCTACTCTTTTTAATTTTAAAAAAGAGACCTCAGTAAGCCTCTTTTCCTTCCCTCCCTCCCCCTCTCTTCCCTCCTTCCCTCCTTCCTTCCTTCCTTCCTTCTTTCCATTCATCTCACTCCCTGCTGGAAAAAGAGAAAGAAAACCTCTCTACTTTGTGCTCAGCACTGTAGGCATTGCAGCAAAGACGAATGAGAAATTGTCTTTATATTTAGCAAGCTTAGAGTCTAGACTCTAGACAGTATGTTTATAAGATAAATGCAATTGTAAAATATATCTTTTGTAAAAAAAAATCTTTTGAGAGGCATCATAGAACGGTGGTTAGAGGGCTTGATTTGGAGTTAGAGAAACCTGAATTCAAATCTTACCTATGACATTATGATCAGAGGCAAATCACTTACCCTAAGTCTCAGTTTCCCCAATTGCTAAATAAGGAAAATGCCTACAGTATCTACTTCACATGGGGTGTTATGAAAGTCAAGTATGATAGTATATATAAAACATTTTGGAAAATGTGAAGCATTATATAAATGCCATGTGCAAAATTTTTCCTTTATTATACAGGAAGAACAGCTGAGATAATAGAAAAATATTAGTCATAGACTCTGTACTTGTTTATTGCCATGATCATTAGAGTTACTGTATTTTTTTTTTTAATTGCATTGTGTAGTTTCATAGGATTTTACAATTTTGAGTGTGAAGGGACCTTGGAGCTCTTCTAAACCAATACTTTCACTTTACAAGTGGAAAAATTAAGGCCAAGAGAAGGGAAATGACTTACCCAAGGTTGTACAAATAAGAACTTGTTGGGGGAGGAGGGGAACTTAAACCCAAGCTTTCTGACTCCAAATCCAGAGCTCTTGCCATAGTTCCATTGTTACATTGTCTCTTTTGGAAACCTTTTGGAAACATGTCTGGGGAAAAGCTTTTGGTGACTCTTCTTCCTTCAGCAAGATTTATTTGTGCTTCTATGTTTTAAGCTTCACATGTTAACAGGGATAAATGCAAAGTTCTCTGGGGTAAAAAAAAAAATCATTTACTTTATATAGCATGGGGAGAACTGGGCTTTGCAGCAATTCATTTGAAAAAAGAACTGGGAGTTTTAATTGACCCATAAACTCAAATCAGGCCAACACTCTAACGCAGTAGTAGGAAACAGTGTGGTAGTGAAAACAGGGCTGGGCTTAGAGGTAGTAGAAACAGAGGGGCTTGGCTCTAATCCCCGATCTGCCTCTTATTTGATCTTGGGTAAGTCACTTAAAACACGCAGGGGCTTTCTTGACCTATAAGATGAGGAGACTGGACTAGATGATCCCCATAGTTCCTTCTCTAAATCTCATGAAAACGATGCTGTATTAGCCTACGTGAATAGAAACACAATACCTAAAGCATGAGATGTGAATTGTCATTCTATCCTGTGTGAAGGTCGTAGTTAGAAAACAGTGTTCAATTCTGAGTACACCTCTGGAAAGGGGAAAGTGACTTGTGTGGTAAAGGGACACAAAACTATGCCATCAACTCATTAAGGGAACTATGGTCATTTAGCCTACGGAGAAAAATACTAAGGTGATATGAGAATGCTATCTTCAGAGCTGTCATATGGAAGGTTGAGTCTATGCTGTTCCAGAGAGCTGGAATTAGGACCAGTGTGTAGAAGTTACAGGGGGGCAAAATTTAAGTTCAATATGAGGTCATAGATTCATTGCCTTCCTGCTGGCAAAGATCTTAGAAATCTTTCTATACCAATTATCTCATTTCATAATAAGGAAAATGGGACCCATAAAGATGAAGTGAATTGGTGATATTATATAACTAGTAAGTAGTTTAATCAGGACTTGGACCCAAGTCTGATTCCAAGTCTAGGGTTTTTTTTTTAAAATTTTTTGAGACTGGGTCTAATGATATTGCCCAGGCTGGAAATTGCACAACTCATGGGCTAAATCCCATTATTGATCGGCACTGGAGCCTTGAACTATTCTGGCTTTTTAGTTTCCCCCTCATTAGGCAGTTTGGTCACTCCCTGTTCCCTAGGGCTTACCATATTGGAGCTGGACTTAGTGCAGACACCTGATTGTTTTACCCCACTGAAGTTCAGAACTCCTGAGCTCAAGCTATCTATCAGCTATAGCCTTTTAGTGGCAGGTGTTACAGGCATGTGCCACTGCATCAGACTCCAGGACTCTTTCTACTGCACTTAACAATCAGAGGTATCTGAAAAATGAAATGAGTTGCCTTATGATTTCACTGGAAATGGGGTTTTGGAGGTCCCTGATCATAAGTACCTGTCAGGGATGCCATAGAAGATTCTGGGACTTAGTAGGAGAGATGACCTTTGAGGTCCCTTCCAACTCTTTGATTCCATGATTTCCTTGGAGTGAAGCAGTGCCTGATACCTCCACACCATCAGAAAGATAAAGGAACACCTTAGGTACAGAAAAATATATTCCATGTCTCTCTTAGTTTAGAAGCCAAAACATACTATCTTCATGTTTGAAATAAGCCCTGAGCTAATGAGTTTGATTTGCTCCCTAAGTAACTCTGCAGGAATTCTCTGCATCTGCTACCATTCCCCTTCTGGTTCATGGGCATCAGCATGAAACTTTGGCACCATTTACTTAAAACATGTTTAGAATGTACTGAAGAAAAAGTCTGGATTATAGTAATGAGACTTTATAGGACTTGTGTTTATTATTACAGATGAGATTCTGTTTCATAAAAAATTGAGATTATTGCCACATAGTGAATAACTAGAGATGTTTTTCATTAGTGCGATTTAGTTTTGTGAACACTCTAACAGATGGTTCTTTACAGTGAACCATGATGGTTTATATGTATAATTCACAACTTAGAGGTTATATATGCTCCTGCTGAATTTGGTTCATTTAGCCTAGATGTCCTCAAAACACCTGTGGCATCTTGTCATTCGCATAGAGAAACATGAAGAAAACATAAATGTGTAAGTATTGTTGCATGTGGTAAGTAGGTCTGAGGTTATTATGTCTAAAGCAGATGCCCCATGAGAATCAAATGAAACTCATTTCATTTAGAATGAATTGAGAGCCAGGGCCATTTTTTTAATTGTTTGAGAAATATTGACCTCAGGCATGACTTCTCTCTGATAACATATTTTTTATGTGATATTTTCTGTTCCTTTAAGAAAACACACACAATGAGAAAGAAGGGTCACTTGTGCTAGCTTTGCTATAAAGCTCTGCTTTGATTCCGTCAATAGGAATCTTACTTCTTGATCCATTTTATTTTATTTTACTTCATTTTTACCTATTCTTTTTTTTGGTATGGATGACAAGATGAGAGAAGCCTTGAAGTTCTGGAAGCCTTGACTTTCCTTTAAAATCTCTTACACTCTGCTCCCTGGATTAACATTATATCCTATTAATGCTGTTCCCATCATTGAAATTCTCTGCCCAACATGTTTTTACCTTACTTTGAGAGAAGAATTCATTCCTCACACTCAAGTATGTATGATAGGATTAATAGCAATACTGCACATGGTTTCCAAACATGATATGCCTCTTGTGCATTACTGATTGTAACTTGAGGAGATATTTCAAGATCTAGTCATTACTAAAATATTCCATAATTATGGGCGATGTGGATAGAAAGGCTGTGTGACGTAGTGGATAGGGGATTGGCCTTGGTTCAAATCTTGCTTCTGACATTTCTGACATGGATGAGCTTTGTGATCGTGGGAAAGTCACTGATCCTTTCCAGTGTTCCAGAAAGCTTTAACAAAGAAGTTGCCAATCTAAATTGGTGGAAGTAGTTTCTACTTTGGAAGTTCTTTATATAAGTGAAATCAGAGATCTAGGAAAAGAATTCCTTCTATAGGAAGCCTTTCCCAGGCTACCTTAATTCTAGCACCTCCCCTCTGTTGATTATTTCCAATCTACATGGTATATAATTTGTTTGTACATAGTTATTGGCATATTGTCTGTCCCATTAGACTGTGCGTTCCTTCAGAACAGAAGCTAGCTTTTGCCTTTCTTTGTACCTTCAGCACTTAGAACAGTGCCTTACACATAGTAGGTATAAGAATGTTTATTGACTGACGAAAGAAACTGAGCCAGAGTGCAGGACCTGCTGATATGTGATATACATGATATGGTTTTTTTTATTTATGTGGTCTCTATAAGCTCTTGGGGTCTGGTCATTCTCAGGGTTACAATCCTCTTGAAGAAGGTCACAGCTCTGTTCAATCAGTTTGGAGCAATGATTCCCCAAACTGGTTTGTGCTTTTGTGACATTCCAGTTACATAGTTTTGTAAAAATTCTGAAGGTATAATTTCTTTGAACTTAGCCTAATTAAAAAATTTGTGCAATCTTTGGGGGTAGCTGAAGAGTTGTCATATAATCAAACTATAATGGTATATCTGTCTTTCAATGATCAGCCTAAGTTAGGAGAAACATGTTATAGTTTGAATGCAAGACAATATGTGTTTGAGCCACAATAACTCTTAAAAACTGTCTACCAAGTCTTAGAGGCTACAATTTACATTAGTGGAGGGAGCATGCTTGCTCATAAAGTTGTGAATTCTTGGAGGAAAGTGAATCAAATGATGATAGGCCATCATTACTTCCAAAAATTTAGGAATTGCTTTTTCAAGGCCAGGTTTTTTTTTTAAATTAGGAGCTTATCAAGTACCAAACTTTCTATTTAAGACTTTTAAAGAAGGAAACTTTTAGTTTATTTCCTCAATTCCGATGTAACTGGTTTGAAGTTTTTCTAGCAGAAAAAAATGGATTGAAATGAATTGAAAGAATGAAGCAATGGGATTAACTTTTTCAAGGATAATATTTAGAAGTTCAATTTTTTACCCATCCTTTGTAATCACCATTTTTTCCTCCTGAAAAATGCTAGCATAGGTACTCACTATGAATCAAAAGAGGAATATATTCACAGAGTAGAGCATAGATTCTATTTGTGATTTTCTTCTTGAAATTTTCACAGGTTTTCTCTCCCTAGCCCTACCATCTCCAAAGAACTAGGTTACTTTAGGTTCTTTACAAAGTCTCTTCTGTTAGGGAGGGTCTGTGAGTAATAGAGATGTAATTGGCCAAAACTGTTATTGGGTTAAATTCACTTGGGGAGTACAGGGCAGTGGAGGTAGGAAGTCAGCATAGCCACATCATAGCAACGGGGTGGGCAGAGATTCTCTTGTGGTTTTTTGCACCCCATACCTCCAGATACCTCTTAAGGTATGGTGGAGCTTAGGGCAGGTGAGGCTAGGATGGGGATAGGAAAGGTGGAGCCTACCCTTCCCGTGTCAGTGCCTTAGGAAAGGCTCCTTTGGTACCATGGTGACTATGTGTCTGTCCAGTTAGATGTAGAACAGAAAGTGTTTCTGTTAATGCTGTTTGGTTTTGAAGATCACCTCCTTTTACCTTCAAGTACAGCCTAGAATCATACAAATTCTTTCCCATCAACTACCAGTGCCAATCATAAGTGTCCAGAAAAGAGCTGAATAGCTTCTATTCAACACTTTAGTGGGTCTGTCACAAGGAGAGGAGATTTACAGTTTAGGTTCTAAATCAGCTATGGTTGTTAAAGTTTTTGTTGAGGATTTAGTAAGGCTAACGCTAAAACTGGGTGTCATCCCAGAGGTTAATCCATCGGGCTCTGGAACGCATCTCACACTCACTGTGATACTGATGCAGCGGAACAGCTGAGGACTAAGGCCTTTCTGCTGCATATGGGCAGGGTGCTGCAGGCGGATGTAATGACAGTGATGTCAGTGTTCTGAGTCAAAAGGCATTTGTGCCCTGAGACATGCATGCAGTGGAGACAGACACAGGGTGCTAATTAGGCAAGACTGCTGATCTGAATAAGGATTGAAGGGAAAATGCAGAAACCTATCCAGAGTAATTGGGAGAATGTCACCTGCACAACTTGCAAACCATTAAGCAGCAACAGAACTCAAGTTCAGAGTCTAAACAGACCACGGGGTTTGAAAAAAGCATCACAGCATGGGAGTCAGCTGGCACAGGGTTTTCTCATCATCCGTGAAAGTGAGATTGGCCCAGTTGCACCAGAGGGAGCCATGTAGAGATGCCTGCCAAGTCTGTAGCTTGCAGAGGCCATGGAGGGTGGCACCTTTCCACCTGATGGTGGCTTCCCTCCAAACCCAAGACTAGGCCACTTCGCACACTTCAGTCTCTCATTCTCAGCCTTGAGGCCTGGTGGGTGAGTAGGCAGAGCCGAGAAGAGAGTCTTGGACAATCAGCTTGAATATATTCTGACTCAGCGACGGCCTTGGTACAGATTGTGTCTCCTCTTGGCACCACCTTAGCTTTTGAACTCTACAGCAGACTCAGTCTTGTATGCTTTGGTATGCTTCAGACTACAATATTTAGCCAAAATTAATTAATTCATCCATTCAACAGATATGTATTGAACACTTAATATGTACGTGGTGCTGCTAGCTATTGGAGGTGCAGCACCAAATCAGATAGTTCCTTAAGGGGTTCATAGACTGGTTGGAGAGATAAGTTGTGAATGCATCACTTTCAATACCAGGCATTATATGATGAGTGCCCCGTGAGTGGGACCAAGTAGAAGAAGGTTAGAGAAGAAAGGAGAAATCACTTCTTGTTGTCACTGTTAGTGAAAATTCCATGGGAGGGATATTATTTTAATAGAGCTAGAAAGGAAAAGTAGACTTTCCATCGACAGAGATGGGAGAGGCAGAGGAGTAAGACCAACAAACATTTGGAAGCAGAAAAAGGTAAATCATCTTTGACAGTGAAAAGTGAAGAGCCCAGTTTGCCTGAAGCATAGGGCTCCAGGAACATATTTGATGGGGGAACTATTGCAAATTCCTTAAGGGAAAGGATTGGATCTTATTTCATCTTTGTATCTGCAGCCCTTGAGTACAGGCCTTTCAACTATTTGCCTAATGTGTAATAATAATAGTTATATAGCTTATTTAGTGCTTTGAGGTTTGCAGATCCTTCATTGGTTATCTTCTTTGATGCTCATGACCACCCTGTGATGGAAGTGCCATTATTACCTACATTTTACAGATGAGAAAATTGAGGCTGAGATAGTTTGAGTGACTTGCTCAGGGTCACACAGCTAATAAGTGTTTGAGGCAGGGTTTAATTGCAGGTCTTTCTGAGCCCAAGACCAGACCTTTATCCACAAAGACTAAAATCCATAGGAGCAATTCTAGAGACATTTATCAAGGTAGAACTTTGGTTGGATTATTTCATTCAGAGGTGAAAAGAGTGCTGGATTCAGTGTCAGAAGATCCAAGTCTGCTGCTTGTTACCTGTGAGGTCCTCAGCAAATCATTTAACCTCTTGTGACCTCGGTTTCTTCTTCTGTCGAATGGGCCTTAGTTGAATGATGGGATTTCAGGGTCCCTTTCAGCTCCAGATCTCTGCTCTATGAACTTGGCTCAAATTCCTCTGATTCTCTGACAATAGTAGAATTTCTGGGGATAACAGGTCCATTCTGGGAAAGTAGGACAGGGTTACCTCCTCCTTATTCTCCTGATGAAGGCTATTCTGCCTCAAGGCTCTCTGAACTGTACTGACTCTAGAAGAAGTTTTCTCTGGAACTGTCCCCATCTAAGTATGACCCATTTGTCCCCAATGTTCATTACAAAGATACAATGGAAAACTAGTAGGAGTGATATCTCCTGACATATTGGGTATGTTATAGTGGAAATTCCTTTTTTTCCCAATAAAAAAAGTTAACTTATGGAATAAAACAAGCATTTCCACAATAGGGTACAATGAAAAGATGATTGTTCATAGTGGAAATTCCTTTCATGCAGAGCTTGGATAGGTGGCCACTGAGGTCCCTTTTAGTACTCAGATTCTGTGATTTTATTTATTACCTCCTGATTTAACTCTGATAGATATTCTTTAGCCCTGTTTTTTCCTCCCAGTGAACCTACACAAAATAAAATAGCACATGGTATCAGACTTTTGGTTGATTACAGTGTCTTCCCCATGTACCCACAGTGAGTGAGAAGGCCTCACAGTCTAGCCATCCACTAGACTGTACCGTTATCTGAGTGGTTCTGCCTCAAAGTAGTTGGAATCATTCACTTCTTACTTTGGCATCTTTTCTGTTCTGGAACCCAGCATCCACTGACCTGAGTACAAATAACTTTCATTCCATTAGGAGTTAGTAAACTTCTCTCTTATCTTTGCTAAATAATTTCTAGGACTTCCATGCAAGCTCATAATGAGCTATAAATTTGAAAGCAAGAGGTCTGGCTTTAAATCCTGGCTGTATATTTGTGTGGCCCTGGGAAAGTCTCAACCTCCCAGTTTCTTCATTTGTAACTTGAAGGAGTCGAACTAGTTGATTTCTAAACTCTCTTCCTATTCAAAATCCTATTATTGGGGCAGCTAGGTGGTACAGTGGACAGAGCACTGGCTTGTGAAGTCAGGAGGACCTGAGTTCAAATGCAGCTTCAGACACTTAATAGCTGTGTGATCCTGGACAAGTCACTTAATCCTGATTGCCTCCCCCCACCAAAAAAAAAATCCCATGATTCTATGATCAGTATGGGCCACAACAATTTGAGAGTTGCCTTACAGTGTCAACTCTCTGACTCCTCAGTTTGAAATAGAGATGTGAACAATTTTGTTTCCATAACAGAAAAAGAAAGGGAAGGACAGAAGACATTATTAATGGGATAATAAACCTCTTAAAGGTTTCCCATTGACTCTTTTATTGCCTTGATATCTTGCAAAAAAGAAAACCCCCAAACAAAAGAAGCTACTATCAGCCTGTCATGTTAGCTGAAAGTGACTTTATTTTGATATTAAAACAAACAAACAAACAAACAAACAAACACAACTTCTCTCCCCTTGAACACATGGGTGTGAAGAAGCAACTGAAGAAAGAAGTGGGTGTCAGCTATGACTGGTGTTTTCTTTAAAGAACTGTTGGTTTGATGCTCCTGATTTTCTCAGACACCTGAACTAATGCTGGTTTACCACTGGAGAGCAAGTCTTGTAATGGTAGTGTCATATTACAATTAACAGGCATTCTGTTCTCTGTCATCACTTACTCTGAGCAGATCTCCAGCTAAAGGATGACACCATTATGGCTGCTAATTCAAAGGCATTGTGTGAACTCTGACAGACCCTGGTGTATCTTTTATATTTATTCAAATGAATAAAGCTTAGCATCATAACTGGTACTGAGTGTGTGTGTGTGGGGGGAAGTTTTAACACATTTTTTAAGCCGAGAACATGAAGGGTCAACTTAGAGGAAAAAAAAAAGTTGTGCTAAGAAAAGTAATTAAACAGAGGCAGAGTGATTGAAGATCAGTGCTTTTGCTGAGTAAATGAGGATAAATTCTGTTAATTAGGTGACTTTTTCAGTCCTAATGTGATAATAAAGGACTCTAATTCTGGAAAGGCCTGTCACAATCCCAATGCAAGCATTGACCCTTCATCTTGGAAAGAGTCAACAATGGCTTATCAAGTTCTTCAGCAAAAAGCAAGAAACTAGACTTACGTGTGGGTCATTTTCCCTTTTTCTTCACTTTCTGCATTTAGCATAAAAGTAGGGGCCTATTATGTGAGTATTAAGAGCTCACATAACATTAGATTTAGAAGGAACCTTGGAAGTCATCTACCGCAGATTCTTAACCTGAGGTTCAGAGAATTAAAAAAAAAATGATAACTATTTCAATATAATTGGTTTCTTTTGTAATCCTCTATTTTATTTGCGCATTAAGCACATTATTCAGAGAAGGGATCCATAAACTTCACCAGTCTCTGAAAGGGCTTCATGATATTAAAAAAAATATTAAGGGCTCCTGATCTGGACCATCTCCCAAGAAAAGGAAAATTACTTCCTCAGGGTCATGTGGGTATACCTATCTGTGCAATTATCATTATGTGAGAGATGGGAGCTGTCTGCGTAGGGTGTGCAAGTGGATGAATTCTGTCTGCATGAAGAGATACCCTTCATGGAGAGTGAAAGTAGAGGAAGGCTTATGTTTACCCTTAGGCCTAGGTGATGAGGAGATCAAAGAAAGAGATATGAATCTGGTGCTTGATATAGTATTCCGATACAGAATTCTAAAACTTGATCACAAATTCCAAAGCTGCATTTGAAATGTGGAAATTCTAATTTCTCATTGCTTGAGTATGGTTTAATGCAGAGGTAGCAAACTTAAATAGAAATGGGGCCACATATCAATTTAGTTTTAAAACATAATATTATCTATGTTGTACGGTATTTTATTTTGTTAAATATTTCCAATTATATTTTAATCTGGTTCTGGCCACAGCCAGGAATGTTGGGGGCTGAGTGTTTGTCACCTTGGGTGTAGTAGACAGAATATTGGCCTTGAAGTTAAAAAGTCTGGATTGGGTCCTAGCTCTGCCAATAATGATGTGACCTCAGGCAAATCACATAATCTCTCTGGGCCTCAGTCTCCCCTTTAAAATAGAAAGAACGTCATTTGAACATATATCAGAGATTGTCAGAGGAAAATACTTTGTAGACTATAAAGCCCATGAAAATGTAAGATGTTATTGTTACAGTAATAGAAGAAGCAAGAGGTATATGGCTTAGTGAATAAAATGCTGGACAAAGAGACAGGAAGACGAGTTCGATTTCTTCCTCCTGACGCTTCCTAGCTGTGTGACCCCAGGGCAGTCCCTTAACCCCTGTTTGCCTCAGTTTCCTCATCTGTAAAATAAGGATAATAATAGTACCCACCTTCCAGGGTTGTTGTGAGGATCGAATGAGATGATAATTGTAAGACATGGTGCCTGGCACGTAGTAAGTGCTATTTCAATGTCAGCTGTCATTATTATTATTAACCTCTCCACGCTGCTCAGACAGATCCAGGAGTGGCAGATGGAGGGAGAGCCCTATCCTGAAGAAATCACAGATCTTCTGGTAATCTGGTGATTTATAACGCTGATGGAATGGGGGCGATGGTACTAATTTTGGGAAACCAAGAAATGAAACTTTTTGCAACTTAAAATGCATGCGTATTTTGCCAAAGTGTTGGGTTTTGGTATGATTTCCAGCTTGCTTTTTATTAATAAAAATGGGTAAGTTGCTGATAGGGGTGGTAGAAGCAGCGTGATATTGAAGAAAAAGGAGTCTATTGGTTCTGTTCCAGTTTTATCATTAGCCTGCTGTGTGACTTTGAATATGTCACTTGACCTCTCCGGGCTTTGGGTTTCTCATCAATAACATGAAAGTATTGGATTAGACTTTAATGTCGCTTCTTTGTCTACCATTCTATAGTTCTATAAGTGGTTTATTCAGGAGTGAGAGAGGAGGTTTTCAAAAGACAATTTCTAGCATTTTTCCTTTGAGTATCAAGAAGCCTAGAGAGAAAGCACTCTGATGAAAGAAATTCTTACTCCATGCTTCAGTAACACAGTGCACACCCCCCCACCCCCCACGAACAAAACAAGGTTGTACTATTTGGTGAACTGAGTGGTAAGGCTGCCTTTGGGCAATCCTAGCTTGTGGTTTGAAAATTATGTGGCTTTTTCCTCAACTATTTACAGAATGAAATTGTAATTTGCCATACCAGCAGTGGGGAGGCAGATTCTGGACCCATCTCTTTGGCTAAGAATCACAAAACCAGAGTGTGCATAGAAATCTCTTATTTTTCAAGAAAAGAAACATGAATTTAATTCTCTATTCTGCTTCTGGAAAACCATTTAAATGTTGAATTTGAGGAAATCCTCATGTGGAGCTGAGATCCTCATGTGGAGCTGAGATCCACTTGGATCAACCTAGAAATGCTAGGCTAGAAACACTAGAGAGTACAGGGATAAAATGTTATCACGTGGCATTGGGATCATCTTGTTCCAAACTCCCTAATAGCTCACATTTAGATGACACTTTGAGCTGTGTAAAGCACTCTCCATGCATTATCTCCTTTGAGTCTTATAAGAACCCTGTGAGGTAGGTACATCTATTACCCACATTTCACAGATGAGAGAATGGAGTTTCAGAGAAGTTAGTGACTTTGCCAAGATTACACAGTTGCTAAGTTTCAGAGGCTAGATTTGAACCTGGGTGCCCATAATTCAAGATTCAGTGCTGCCACAGTGGAAATGGGAAGCAGTTGGTATTTTCTCCCCCACAAATTTTCCATTTTATAATTAGATAACAAGCACTGAGGAGAAATGGATATGCTTATTTGGAGACAGCTGCATGTAGGATTTTCTTTAATCAGCACTTAGCACAGTGACTAGCACATAGTAGGCACTTAATAAATGTTAATTGAATTGAATTGAATAGTGTGGTGCAGATGGTCAATTCAGGCAGTGGAATGACTTTCATTAGGGGAGTAAAAAGGAGATGCTCCTAACTCTACCTTCCCAGAAATATCACCAATATCTGGGATTATACCCTAGAAATTTTAATCTGGTTTCAGGGAATCATGGAATTTGGGGCAGAGATTATAGATCACATGTTTAGAGCTCTAAGGCACCTTGGAGGTAGTCTGATCTGATCTACTTATTTGACAGAAGAGGAAACCGAAGCCCAAACTTCACACTACTACTACTACTAAGCTTTTGAGTTGTTTCTTTTTTACTATTTAAAAGTGTAAAGAGCCTGGGTCTGAGAACCAGAAAATGAGGGTACTGGTCACTTAGACTTTTTTGGGGCTCAGTTTCTTCTGCTGTCATATGGTAATAAAACATGTCCTTATCTACTTTATGGGGTAGTTCTGAATGTGATTTGAGTTACTGGATATGATGTCTCATTGAAAAGCTAAAAAAAGCAATAACATAGGATAAATGACTATTTGGCCCATAAAGGTTGTTAAGAGTAGTTTCTATTCTGGAGTTTTTCTAGGAGATGACTTTGTATGGTAAAGGATTTGGAAATGAGTCTCCAGGTGGTGTATGGCTGAAAGAATCAGACAGGCATTGTTATAGTACTGTTTTGCCTATTACTCATGCTTGGGGGCAGCTGTTTTATAATGAGTTCAGTGAAGCAAAAATAAGAACTAATTACAACCATAGATTGGTCAAGCTGGAAAGGATCTTAGACATCCTTTAGTACAACTCTTACATTTTATAGATGAGGAAATCAAGACCCAGAGAGAGGAAGTGATTGACCCAAGGTCACCTGCAGAATTCATAGCAGAGCCAGCTGGGTGGTGCAGTGGTTAGAGCGCTGGGCCTGGAGTCAGGAAGACTTGAGTTCGAATGTGGCCTCAGATGCTTTCTGTGACCCTGTGTGACCCTGGACAAATCACTGTCTACCTCAGTTTCTACATGTATAAAATGGGGATATAATAGTACCTACCTCCCAGGGTTGTTGTGAGGAGCAAATGGGATAATAATTGTAAAGTGTTTAGCACAATGTCTGGCACATAGTAAGTGTCATATAAATGTTAGCTACTATTGACCAGAACTAGGGCCTTGTTCTTCTGTTCCCAAGTTTGTACTCATTCCATTCCATTGCTTTTAGAAATCTTTATTAAGGACTGGTGGTCTACTGGGGACAGAGAATCTTTGAAAAACTAGGCCTCAGGTCTCAATGAATTTTGGAAGCTATAGACCTTGTAAAAAGTGTGAAAAGATTTGCAAAGTAGTTCATTGTGTTGGGGGAGACACTTTCTCAGATGTTTGCTTTCTTTCCAGAGTAGCTAATTGGTTGTAAAATGTTAACAGAGGTTGTCATTTTGGGCTGAATTAAGATCCCTGAAAAATCCAGCTGTGAACAGGTGGGAAAGCAGAGGTTTCTCCCATATCTATATTTGCTTTTTAGCGATTACCTCATGATAGTAAAATACCAGCATCAACTTTCATTTTTTTCTTGAAAAAGCTGCCAAAAGTCTGAGAGAAATTTGAATATGGTTGTATTTG
This sequence comes from Vombatus ursinus, assembly GCF_900497805.2. NCBI lineage: Eukaryota > Metazoa > Chordata > Mammalia > Diprotodontia > Vombatidae > Vombatus > Vombatus ursinus. The sequence goes on from NW_020954641.1 coordinate 22,931,892, forward strand.
GATTTCAGTGATTACTTCCTCTGAACCAAATGTGATTTATAATAAATACATATAAATATTATATTAAATTACAAAATAGTTACTTATATTTGTATAGTGTCATAGTTTACAAAGTAGTTTTATATAGATTGACTCATTTGGTGCTTACAAAGCTCTTTTGAGGTGGTTAGAACAAATATGATTATTCCCATTTTACAGAGGGTGAAACTGAGGCTCAGAGAGAAGTGAAGTGACTTAGTTACATGGGAATAGAGTTGGAATTGATCTTAAAAAACTTCTTTCCAAACTGAGACCTATAGAGGGAAAGAGGCTGGCCTAAGGTCAGAGAGCTGGAAAATAACAATATTAACGTTTGAAATTCCGTCCTTGGACCGATTCCAGGTTGCTTTCTGTTGATCTATTTTGCCTCTGTTAGAGGAAACAGCCCCTTGCAGTGGGGCTCTCAGCAGTTCCAACAAAGGTTCTTAAACATGTTTAGACGCCAGCATAAATAGTCAGCTACAGACTGGGAATCAGCAAGGTGGCTGATCCTTAATTGTCTACATTGATAAGTTCCAGTAACTTTGGGATGTCTTGTCCCATCCTGTTTGACTCTTATGGTCATAGTAGGTAAAGCCTCAGCCAGCCACTTCTAAGCACCAGCTAGTTAACAGATCCTGGGATATTTCCCATAAGAGATTTGATTGTGTAAGGCCAATATCAATCAATCAATCAATTAACAAGAATTCATTAAACACCTATTACATGCCAAGCACTGGGCAAGGTGTTGAGAATATATTGTCAAAAGCAAAAGTAATCCTAGACCTTAAAAGCTTACTGTCTAGTTAGGGGAGGCACAAACATAGATGAAATCGACCTAAGATGATTTTATAGGGGGTGGAGTCCAGGAAGCCCAAGATTTGAATCTTACCTCAGATCCATGTTAACTATAAGCATATAACTTAATCTCTCTGAGCCTCAGTTTTCACAGCTTTTGTAAAATGTAAAAAAAAAACCTAAAACTTTATTTTGTAAAAAAAAAATACTAACACCTACTTAACATACTATTGTGAGGATCAAATGAAATAATGTTTGTAAAGTATTGAGCAAATCTTTAAAAAGTGCCTATGTAGATGTGAGCTATTACTGTTCTGCAAGAGCAGTGTGCTTTACTGGAAAGAACGCTGGATAAGGAGTCAGAAAGTCTGAAGTCTAGTGCTGGTTCTACCACCAAAAATCTGTTACCTTAGGTAGATCACTTCTCCGTGAATCTGCTTTCTCCTCTCAAAAATTAAGGAATTAACCTACAAAATCTCCAAATTTCTCTTTGGCTCTGTAATTCTCTTTTTGGTGGTTTGGCTAAGGTCCAGGGTTACTGTTTTGAGAAGAAAAGAAACCTCTGTGCAATGCTATAATTTCTGTGGAGATGTGGTATAATCTTTGAGTGATTGAAGTGCCCCGTAAAATCTAAAAGTGTGTGTCATTCATTGTTCAGTATGCAAGGCAGCTTCTGCCTCAGCTTTTCCTTATTAGTTTCTTATGATATCTTTAGACACAACTCTCAGTAAAATCAGGTCAGAATATATTTTGCATTCCCTTTAAAAATGATACATTCCTACTTATATTTTTATGGACTCAGCACACAGACTTATTGGATAGTCTATAATATAAACCAGAATAATTTGGGACTCATATGATTAGCATTAGTCTTCAGTAGATATGGCATTCTCTGGCCATTTTTATTTGGAGGCTAGTCCAGAGCTTTAAATCCAAATTAAGGAGTCACTTGTTTTATTTGGCTTCTGCCTGTGTTGGCATGTTAAGATTCACTGAGATTTCAATGAAAGTCATTGCTCAAATTAAATTCATTATCAGTAATGATGTGTGTGCCCAGACAATGATGGTGAGAATGTCAAAATGCAGTGTGGTGAACTCAGTGGGTGTGGTTAAAAAAAGTTATTGGACCAGTGAAATTAGTTTAAAGGAGGATAAGCTTCAGTCTCTTAAAGATCCAGACATAATTTGTTGCTTATGGCCTGCTACATGTCTTTATTTCAGTGTTCAAATGCTAGGACCTTCACACTTAATCACAGAAAAGTAAGATATCTCTTCCCAAAACAAAGTTCAAACAATGAGTTTTCTGTGACTGGATTATCTGCAGTGACTTGGGGCCTCCTTATTTCTGCTTCCCAGATCACTCTCAGTTTACTCATAGCAGAGTAAGGCTAAAACAAGTTTAGAGATAGTCAGAATATAATATATGAATATTATATACAGGAATAAGAATATTTATTTTAGTGTGGTTATATCTGAATGGGTCTCTGATTTCTAAATTCAAATATTGAATGATTTAAAATGATCTATTGTTTTGGGTACTGTAGGCTTCTCCTCTCCATTAGCATGCATAAGTGAGAGTTGACTAAGGTTGATCAAGAGAATGGCTAGTGCAAGAATTTCTTCTGGTCTTTTCAGTTTTCTATTCAGACCATGTAAGAGATCCTTATATTGAAGGTTGAATTAATTAAATGCAGTATGTCAGAGAGGTGGGGCATCTTGTTTATTGGTGTTTTCCAACTCAGATCTATTGGTGTGTTATTGTTAGCATGGTCTCCATCTTGCTAGATATAAATATTAGAATGGACTTTTCATTCATCAAGAGGGAAAGTTCCTATTTCCGGAATAACTAGCTCTGCCCCATTTCTTCTTGCAGATTACAAGCACTTGACATTAAGCTGTTTTGTAAGTCTTAGGTAAACTAGATGTTACAGCAAAAGTCAGTTCATTTGTGTTTCCCTAGAACAGATTTGAAAACTGTGGGACCCTTGACATTTCCCTTTCTGCCCATTGGAACGCTGTCCTACCTGTCTGTTTACAAATATCAGAATTTTAGAGTTGGGATTGATCTCAATCTTCATCTAGTCTAATCTACACATGAAGGAATCCCCACTATAATCAATAAAGGGCTTAGAATCTGATTTTCTCCCAAGTGTGAGCTATCCACCTACACAGAATGGACTTCAAGTTCCCTTTGAGCCAAGAGTAAGACCTCCCATCCACACTTTGCTGGGCAGGCCTTTGCCCTGAACTCCTAACCCTATTCCACTTTTTCATAATTTTTGATAATTTTCTCCATTTGAGTATAAGCCTTTTATACTTGAGTTCTCCCCCATACTGATTCCATTTCATCTTCTACTGCCCCTGCTGTCCATGTGTGTAGTTAAAACCTGTTTGACTGTCTTTGAGTTACAGGAAATGGGGATACTACTTTTCCAGTTTTATCTCGAGGTATGTTTGTATATTGATTTAGCTTAAGTGTCAATCCAAAGACCCTGCCCTGCTTCCACTGCATGTCTTAAGGAGTAGATGTGGTCCAATAAGTGAAGAGAAAATAGAAAAATTTTTGAGCTTAAGACATATGATTTCATACAAAGTTGCTAGAATGATTTGTTGTTGTTGTTCGGTTACGTTATGTCTGACTCTTCATGTGCCCATGGATCATAGTGTCCATGGGGTTTTCTTGGCAAAGATACTGGAGTGGTTGGCCATATTCTCTTCAAGGGAATTAAGGTCAACAGAGGTCAAGTGACTTGCCCAGGGTCACACAGCTAATAAGTGTCCGAAGCCAGATTTGAACTCAGATGCTCCTGACTCCAGGTCCAGCACTCTATCCACTGCGCCATCTAGCTGCCCCCATGGATTATTTTTAAAGAAGAGTAGTAGGAAAAGGAATGGGTTGAGGAGTCACTCGAACAGAATTTCCCTTTGGTCCATTCTAATGGTGACAATGACTTCATCTAAAGCCATTTGGATGCTCCATTTTCCCATCCTTAAAATGGGAATAATGGGGGCATCTTTCCATTATCTCAAAGAAAAAGTCTTCTGGGGTTTTAGAGAGGTGATAATATGAATTGAAGATATTTTGTTATCGTATGAGATTATTTACTTTAAAACTGTCACTATATGGTCATTGACCACATATATTGTGTTGTTGGGAGAAAACCATTTGGTAATATGGCAGACAAATATGAGAAGAAGCCTGCATATGGACACATGTTGATGGCATGTATGTATATATGTCTACATGTATGCATATGTATTTGTATATATGTTCTATATGTATACATGTGTGTACATATACATATACACACTTACATATGCATACATACACACACACCTTTCCTTAAGATGTGTCTATGTTGAACTCTCCTTAAGATGCTATTTGTTATTGATTTTTATTCTCATGTTCCTCAGCATCCACATTTCTATTGGCTCTTTCGTCAAACAAAATACTCCTTTACTTGTTTGTGTTTGTCATTAATGGTTAATTGTTATAGTGGGCAGGGGTGGGGGAGGGTAATGGCCATGAAGGGAGTGAGTGAAAGAAACTGCAATCTCTCATTAAAATTTGTAATCGGAATGTCCTAGTGGCAATGACAGAGATTCCCATGTTGCTTTCAAATCTCATTTCAAAGGAAGAGATAGAATGGATTTTATTTCAGGGCCAGCCTTAGAGATGGCTATGAAGGTGGTGCAGTTTGTCTTTGTCACCCCTGGGCTCTGTGCTTTTTACTTCCTTGATCACTCCTCCCTGCCTCCTTCAAGAACCCAGATCCCTCCTGCTTTTTTCTCCTCTATTATCGAAACTTGCTCTGACCCATTTATTGAACCTGCTGTAGGACTTTGGTAGATTCTCAAAAAATATTTGTCGAATGAATTAATGAATTCACACTAACTATAAATGACTTATAGTTTATAGTGTTATTCTTTCAGTGGTGTTCATTTTCATAGGCTGGGTAGTGAAAAGAATGGTATACTAGAATCAGGAGACCCAAGTCAAAATTCTAGCCAAGTGACCCTATGTAAAATCATTTACCTTATCTTAGTCTGTTTTTTCTTCTTTAAAAAAGGGATAAACATACTCACCCTACCCACCTCAGGGTTCTGCTCTGCTAGTTCTAAAGTGCCATATAAATATATTTTGGTTTTTTTTTTTTTTTTTTTTTTTTTACTAATAACTGTGGAATGTTAAGCTTATACCAGGATATGGAGGAAATATTTTCAGGAAAATCTTTCTGATGTCCTTGAAATAGTATCTTAATTTGCACCTAATATAAGGTCAACTCTGCTTTAGTCTTTGGCTGGCTTCTATAGCCTTGGGTTGCTATACTAAGTATTCACTGTAGACATCTGTTAGCAAGGGAGAGTAGACAGTTGTCATCTGATCATGTCCTCATCTGGATCAACTTGGGCCTTCATGGACTTGAACTAGTGACCTAGAAATGAAACTCTTGGTGTCCCTTTCCCAATCCTAATCCCCAAGGTGTTCAAGCACTACCTTCTGCGTGATTCTCATCTAATTGTGTTATTTTTGATGATAGCAATTTAAAGACAGTCCTCATTCCCCAAGGAACAGGCAAATACTTCAGGTTTTGCTTAGGTTAACTATTTGTCTCATTCTTGATGACTATGACTGAGAGGACCAACTCTGGGGATAGGCTCTGTGCTCTAGGAGGCTTTGATGTGAAAAAATTAATGAGTGTCACTGAGCTAATATAAAAGAATCTGACAAAAAGGTGGTGGCCATTTTCTCTCTTCTCATTCTGCTCACCCCTGGTTCAAACTTGTTAGGGGCATCCGTTGGGTAACAATAAGCAGAAGTAGGAATTAACAAAGCTATGTGACTTTGATTTTCCTTTGTGTTGCTTCTAAGGAACCACTCAACTGATTCTCTTCCTATTAGGAAGTGGTCAGTTCTCACTTTTTTTTCTGACTCTTTATTTCCTGACTTTGGCATTTGACTTTTGCTATGAGAAAACCTATTTATAATGGTCCCCTTTCTTCCTGTGTTGTTCTATTTATCACAGCATCTTTTTTCTCCCTTTCTTTCCACTCCACAAATTTTTCCTGCTCATCTATGCTCAAAGGGAGTGGGTACTTTTCAGTTCAGTTATGGATTTCTCTTTGGACTGAATACTTTCCTAAAATTATCAAGATGTTAGAGAGTGATAAGTAATATGTTCCATGTTCTTCAAATTTTCTTGTAATATTTATCTTTCTATCTAGGTTATATATCCTTTTTGGCCTTATCTTAGTAAATGGTAGAAGATATTGGTCTATATTCAATTTTTGCCATTCTGCTTTCCAGTTTTCCCAACAATTTTGACCAAATAATGAATTCTTATCATTTGTTCTAGTTACTAATCAGTTACAGGGATTCTCACAAAGCCACACTCCTCATAATCCCATGATGGTTCTCAATTATCCCCTCTCCTTGAACTTCTAAGTCAGAAGATGCAGGTTAAAATTTTTGCTCTGTCATCTAACCTTCAGTGAAACACTTCAACCCTTTGGACCCCCATTTCCTCACAATGCAAATGGCAAGGGTTGAATCAGATGACCCGTCAGGTCCCTTACATCTCTTCTTTTAGGTTATTAAGTTGTTTTTAACCTGAGTGGAATCTCCTCTATGTCATGACTTGGTCCTCAATCTTTCACCTCACAAAGGAGACCTGTAGAAGTTGGATTTGGTGCAACTAGTCTTTTAGAACTTTCAGTCCTTGGAAGACGTGGAGGTCAGGGAGGGAGTTAGCTTCCTTCGTCCCTACACAGTTTTAGTTTGTCCTCCAAGTCTTCCTTCATTCAGTACATCTCCACAGGTCTTCCCTGATCTTGGCAGCCATACAGGTGTCATATTTTCACATGGATGAACTGTTCTCAAACAATTTCTCCAATGTATTGGGAACAAACAAGCTTTTCTTTGACATTAGGAATGCAGGATCTTCTCATTCCAAGTAGCTTTTTTTTTCTACTTCTTCAAGAGACATATTTATTGTAGCAATGGGCAGGCAAATCCTGCTTACCCATTCATGTAAGAGTTTATTAAACTCAACTCCTTGCAGCTCAGCATCTCAGGGTAATAATAATAATAATTCACATTTCTATGATGTTTTAAGGTTTGCAATGCACTCTCCCTATGATAAACCTGTGAGGTGGGTTGTAGAGGTATTATTATCCACATGTTCTAGGTGAAGAATTTGAAATTCAGAGAGGTAAGGTCACTTGTCAGTAGTCACACAGCTAGTGAATATTGAAGCTAGGAGTCAGATCTGTCTCCCAGCTTGAAAGTTGGGGTTCTTTCTGCATCTCATACTGTCTGCTTATAAGGATAGAATACAGGAGGTAGTAGTCCCTGCTATCCTTTTCCCTCTGTTGTTGGAAGCAGGAGCCAAAGCCAATGCCCCTCATTGAAACAAACAACTTCACCACTGAGGTCTGTGAATCGTAAGTCATTTCCCTATGTCACCCTCTAGTTCACTGCGTATGGTGCCAGCCCAAATACCGTACAAAAGGAACCCTATGGCTGTCTTGACACAGCTGTTCCCTGCTCAGGGGCCAGAGTGAGGCTCCATGCTCTGAATATCTTTTGGCAGGATCATCTGCCATGTAAACCATCTGCAGGCATAAGTTAGAAGAGCTTGTAGAAAGTCTCAAGACTGCAAATAAGATTTTTATGTCTTGGGTTAGGTCTGCCTTGTTCCTTTCCTTTTTAACTCTGGACATTATAAGAGCAGATGAAAACAGCCAAACGTGATTTTTTAGGATTAGGGTATAGGGAGGGGAGAATTCAACCTACTTGCCTCTGATCTATAACAATACTTTGCATAATAATTAATGATGTACAATCTGTTACCTAATGGACTGTTTTACTGAATTTGCCCTTCAGTTTTGAATAGCTCGAGTTTTTTAAAAAATGATTTAAATGTCTGTGTTTTCTGGTTGTATGTCTCAGGACTTTGGTGATCATTGCCTGAGTTATTGTTGGTTTTCTTACTTAGCTGTTTTTTGGTTAATCACCTCAACTTATGGACTATTTATTACGTAGATGGCATTGTGCTATGAGACATTTTAAAGCCATATACACTAATACCCATAGCCTCTCAGCAGAGTATTATATATCCAAGGTGTTGATATAGCACAACATCTTAAAGCTGGAAGAGATCTTAGTGGTCATCTGGTCCTAGACTGTTATTTTGTGCTTAGGCTAGAGGTCAAATGAGTTGCCCAAGGTCACACATTAGCACATCCAGGACTAAAATCCAGATCTTCTGAGCTCTAGTCCAATATTTTTTCTCTACCTCCAGCTCTCTGAGAGTGAACAACCTTATGGGGATGAAATAGGTACAAAACTGTATGTTCCCCCATTCCTACCATGTGATAACTCTATATTGTGGCAATATAGACAGCCAATAAGCATGTTTAAATGTTTATTATTAAGCCTACTATAAGCTAATATAGAGATATAGAATCTCAAATCTGGAAGGGACCTCAGAGGTCAACTAATCTGGTGTATATCTGAACAGAAGTAGGTTCCACAAGATTTCTAATACGACTTGAAAACCTCTAGTGACAGGAGGCTAACTACTTCCCAAGCCAACCCATTCTACTCAACTCTACTTTTTAGGAAATTTTTTCCTATATTGAGTCGAAGTCTGACTCTCTGTAAATTTTATCTGTTGCTCCTAATTCTGGCCTCTGGGGTCATATGACACGAGTCAAACCCATCTTCTACATGACAAGCCTTCACATATGTGAAGTTGGCTATCAGGCCCCACAGAGCAGCTGGGTGGTACAGTCGATAGAGTGTCTCAGATATTCTACTAGGCCTCAGACACTTACTAGATGTGTTACCCTGAACTAGTCACTTAACCCTTAGTTTCCTCATCTGTAAAATGAGCTGGAGAAGGAAATGGTAAACCACTCTAGTATTTTTGCCAAGAAAACTCCAATGGGAGTCACAAAGAATTAAACATCATTGAACAACAGCATTATTACTGGGCCGCACCTGTATCTTTTCTTCTCTAGATGATGCATCCCAAGTCCTTTCAACTAATCTTAAGGCATTGAGTGTGCCTTTACCATCTTTTTTGCCCACCTTTGGATGCAGATAAGAGTAGATCCTCCTTGCGTATCTAATCAATTTGAATCCCTTGTGAAACATAGAAGTCCCCCATAGTACCTAGATGCAATGCTCTGGGCATATCAACAGCATTCTATAAATGCTTTTGATCAAGTGTTAGATTGATTAGTCACCAGCATGGAAGACTGCCTCAACTGGATCAAATTAATTGATTATATCTATATACTTGTATTACAACTAATGCTTAATTGTAGGATATGGACTAATATTAGCCCAAAGGGTTGCCTCATGCTTAACATAGACTAAACACCCATTTTAGGTGGTAATGTACCTTTGATTTTGTTGTATATATGTGTGTGTGTGTGTGTGTGTGTGTGTGTGTGTGTGTGTGTGGTGTGACTATATCTTTCCCAATGGAGCAGGTATAAATTAAACTATTCACACTTAAAGGTTTTTCTTTCTTTCTTTCTCTCTTTTTCCCTTGAGCTTAACCTTGCATTGAATGTTTACCAACCCCTTAGACTAAAGTTGGACATTAGGCTATTGTTGGTTATAACATATATACAAGCGTAAAGTTTCCCACCAAAAAAAAGGCTAGCGTTAAAAGGAGTTTGGTCCCTGCTGGGTTGTTTCCTGGAGTTTATGGAGCTATGCAGGACTCCGCAGGGTAAATAGGAGCTTTGTCCCCGCCTCTGGGTCAGGCTCTCACAGTTGGAGTGAGGTTGTGTTACGGTTCTGCTGACAACACTTTATAAAACACACACACACAAAATGTAATAATTCATTAGAGAAATGAAAACTTTTGAGCTACAATAATTAGGACTTCGTTAAAAAGCCTTCTCCATGTTTTGGGACCTTTTCAATTGATCAGCAGATTAACATATGTCCCAGTGTTTACAGACGCCTTGCAACCTTAGCCTGACAAATCTTTCCTACATTTGCATGCCAGAGAAGAGTCCTTCTCTCCAATGGCGATTATTTTTAACTCTTAGATCTACTACCTCTCTGTGGAATATATTCCTTTAGGGAAAGTACAATCCAAAGGGGTCAGCCGCTTGGCTCCTGCTTAGGGGAAAACTCTGAAGAATTCCCACATCCCCCTGGGGTAGAGCCTGCTTTTCCCCAAAGAATAGGGCGTTCAAAGTGTCTTTGCCACATAAGGGCTTGTGTGAGGCCCTGGGCACCAGTTGACAGGGATGTCTATCCTCCACAACAGATGGTCAGGCTTTCGATTTCAGCAAGCAATCCATCGGGAGAGGGCCCTGAAGGGGCGGGCTTCACATTCTGCCAGCATTCCACATGGCAGGGGCAGCTTAGGGCAATTGGTATCTAGTGTCCATGCCCTTCATAACTTGCATGCTAAATGATGAGCTGCTGACAGGAGAGCCATCCAGGGGCCCATCTCTCTAGTGTAAGATCTACAAGTACCTGCATTCTGTTTTTCTTTGGCAAGAATTAATGCCCTATTACTTGTCTTTCAAAATCCATTTTTGGCACCGGTACAGACCTCCTCACGGTGGCAAGCAGTTGTCTGCCAGGGTTTGTGCTGACAGCTCCTTCTACCACAATCTGACTCTTAACTGTCAAAGCCAGGCTTTGGAGGCTTACATAGTGAATAGTGTGCACCTGAGATGACCAGGACTTGGAGAGTCCACATGAAGGAAAATGTCAATGATTTCTTCCCATCATTATTTTGATCTTAAACCTTAGACTCCATCCTGCATCTCCCTCTCCCACTCTCCCATTCTTATTTCTACCAAACACATATATTCTTACCTGCCCTAAGCTTGGGGTGGTGGGCCTTTTTATTTGGAATTGTTCCCTCAGTCAAATAGGTTTCTTTTCCCATCTAAATTCGTTAATCTAGCTTGGTTCTAATGTGATTTCTTTAGGGGTACCATGAGGTCAGTTTCTGTATTTCAATTTTCCTGGATCAAGTAACCCCATCATGAGAGGGAGGGTCAGTAGCAACTGAACCCCCAACCCCTGCATGAAAGGGGTTTGTTCCAAGCCTGTTAGAACCGTGACTGAGAGCTGTATGCAGAGGTCCAAGCCATTGGGTACCTGCTGTATACAAACCCAGGGCATAGGGCCCCATGAAGACACTTATTATTTTTATCCATCCCCGAAACCTTTGACCTTACTATCCAGACCTCACTGGAAAGGAACCTGAGGTAATTAGTCTATCTTTTATTAATCATCTTCTACATGCAAGTGCTGCTGAGTCCACCACACATGTGTTTGTGTCTGGGGTAAATGCCCACACTCAGATTTCATTTTACACAGTTAGGTTTCAGTGGTGCCCGGCCAGTAGTTTATCTTGGACAAAAGGTTGACCAACCTTGGCTCCTGGGGAGAAAGCCTGGAAACTGAGATGGATTATTATTCAAAGGCTGATTTTCATGGGTTGACAGTTGAGTGATGCATAATACAGAAGAAAATATTTTAGTCAAATGTTTACTTTTGTGTGCATGAGTGTTTGTATATGTGTGTGTGTACTCTCATAGAAGTCGGTGTCTTTTTTTAAAGAGGTATCTTTTCATTACAGTCTTCTTTCAGTGAGCAAATTGGCGGAAAATGGAAAGTTTTTTTCTTTTAGAGAAATGATTTCATTGTTAGAAATCACTTTGACCTTCTTCATCTCTGTTATGCCTCATCCTCTAATTTGTTAAGACTGTAGTCCATTGTGATTTCTTTCTTGAGATGATCAATTGATAGACGTGTTAATTTTTGAATTAAAATTTGGATTGTATGGTACCATGAATCCTCTGGACACATTTGTGTTGAAGTGAGACTTTGACATTGAGATAAACTTGAGGGTAAAATAAGAAAAAAGAAAACATTTTCACAAAGAGAAAATTACATAGCTGGTATTTTATGTGTTCTGGTGCTTATGGAAAATACGTGTATTTGAAAACCCTTTGCTGAATCTTCCTGAAACATCTGTATTTCAAAGTACTAGGGGGTAGGAACATTTGGGACAACTCACAGAAATAGATATTTTTTTTTCCCCAAATGTAGAGATTTTGGTTCCCTTGAAAGTCATTAGCTGTGGTTACATCTTATGTTGGTCTTTTCCATCACTGCAGTCTCTCCTGTGCTTACTTAACATCTGAGTCTGGCCCAGGCCATGATTCAGCAGAATTAAGCCCCTGGGTTTCACTGCGGAGTCGATTCAGGGAGGAAAATGGTCTGAAAGAGGATTCTCCTTTGTTGAAACTTACATAGCTTTTGTCAAGGGCCTATATCCTAAGAAATTACACAGGGAAGATATGAAAACCTAGGTGAACTTGTTCAAGGCCAGCAGGGCAGTTTCTCTACTCGTAAATCCCAATGAGTATCTGTGGAGTTCTGATAATCAGCCTAATTTATTCAGTGTAGTTGTTTGGGTAAATATGCTTACCGAGAATTTATATTCATGGTGTATATTTTGCCAGATATTCATCTTTTGTGAAATTAGAGGGAACTGCCTCATATTACTACAAATATTCTGGTTTAGGGAATCTTGGGAAATTCTTGTACAATGAATATCTGTCTTAAATTACAGTGAAATTTTTACTCCATCTGAGTTTGGGGTTTATTTTTGCATTCTTCTGTGAGATCTGTTGGTAGTCCTGGAGATTTTGCTTCCATGAAGATGGTTCAGATTGGATCCAGCAAAGAGGTTAAAGCTTCCTATGTGAAATGTTGGCTATGATAAGTTAGTTTATGTTTATTTCAGGAAATGCTGGAGAACAGTATACTCTGCCTAAAAATATCTTGTACCCTTTTTCTTAAGGTGTGTGATGCTGACCAAGACATTTGTTTCTCCACAGGTTCTTCTTGAAATTTTTCCTCAAATGTAACCAGAATTGCCTAAAAAATGCAGGAAACCCTCGGGACATGCGGAGATTCCAGGTGAGTATACCATCTTAAAATCTGACTCATAAGATGATAGATGACTACGATACTGTAAGGGATTCTTGATCTCATCAATAGAGCATTCCTTTGAACTGTCAAGACTGTAGCCCATTCACACTTTCTCATCCTGTATGACTCTTGTTCATGTCCCTCTATACATTTTCCACAGGATGACCTTCCATTATTGGAGGCCTTCATCTCTTGATTTTGTCTGGATGCCATTAGAGCCTGCAGGCTCTCCACCCTTAGCGCACTTTACAGAACCAGGGCACCTCTCTTTCCAGTTATCTGTATAACAATTCTATAATTATCATCATCATAACAATAATAATACCTATACTATATATAATGCTTTAAGATTAGAAAGCCCTTTACATATGTTAACTCATTTTATTCTCACAATAACCCTGTGAGGTAGGTGCTATCATTATTCCCATCTTACAGATGAAGAAATTGAGGCTGAGAAAAGTTAAATGACTTACCTAGGGTAGCACAGCTAAGTAAGTATCTAAGGTGAGATTTGAACCCAGATCTTCCTGACTCCAAATCCAGTGCTCCATCCATTGTGTCACCTTGCTGCCTCTGTAGGCAGCCTACTCAAGGCCACCATGTGTCTCTCTATTTCTTTATGATCCACCATTTTAATTCTTTAGAGACCATAGTATTCTATAGCTTGCAGCAATGAAGTACCATTGGAAGAGTGGAAGATGGGCCTTTGCTTTAGAATAATCCTTGGGTTTATTAAAAGCACTATGCGATTCCCCCAAATGCAGTCTTGGTTATGAGTTTCTCCCAGACCTTCTCAATTTCAGCAAGTTGAAAGTGTTTTAGGGAAGGAGACATCATTTACTAACTTTCTGCTCCCTTGAATAAGTAGTGTTCCAGTAGGTAGGCAACCTGGAGGGAGAATAAACCCTGTTACCTGGTCCAGTCCTGGAGCATTTTAACTTGAAAATCATATCTTTAGAGATCCCTTTGAAATTTCCAAACCATATACTTTTTATGAGCCTTCCTAGATAGGGTAAGGCAATGATGCCAAATCTTTTTTTGGCCACACAGATAAATGGTTTGGTTAGCATACCAAGAAAACCTCTGTGGGTTAAATAAAGTTTGAGTTGCTGAAATGGTAGCCTCTTTTTCAGAAACCTATGTCTATTAAAAAGCAGTCTACGTTCTAACTCTGTTCTAGCCTAGAAAAATATTCTGTCCCACAACAATGTAAACATGAATCCCTTGAAGGGCAGGCAGAGCAGGGAAAGACAGCTTGCTAAGATGAAGGCTTCTGAGGTTCTTTCTGACTTAGGGCATGGGATTGGATAGGAGGTGACACTCTAGTATTTTGGCATTCACTTTCTCTCATTTTACTGCTCACTTTTTCACGATGTTAGGTCAATGTAGATGCCTCAGTTTCTTCATTTGAGGAGTGGGAACAATAATCTATATGTGCATTCCACCAAGGTTTAAGAGGTGAAGTTGCAACCATACATATGGCATATTTTTAACACCCCTTCAGTATTAACTGCTTTTTCTCATGATCTTTGCTAATATTAGCTTGGCATTAGTTTTCATAATTGTGAATAGAAGCGTGTGATCACTGAGAGGCTCCTGGATAGCCCTGGCAATATTCATAGCCTGAATTCTAAGGGGACATAAATGATTAGGTAGCTCTGAGCAAGTAGAAAGAAAACACTGAAGTAGGAATTAGGATACTTCTTTTCTAGTCTTGGTTTTATCACTGATACACTGTCTGACCTTGGGTAAATCACTCCGCTACTCTAGGGTGCAGTTTCTTCATCTGCACAACGGTGGAGCTGGGCTAGATGTCATCAGACGTCCCTTCAGACTCAGGAATTGTATGAGTATCTGATTCTCAGGCCCTGTAAAGAAGACTGGAGATGTGTCCCCTACCAATCCCCTAGGATGACTTCTTGCTAATAGCTTTTGAAATCTCAACAGAATGAGAAGTAGAAAGGCAGACAGCATCTCTCTAAGTATTTGGTCCCCACTGTGAGGTTACCTGGGCCATTCAGGCTTTTCTCTTAAGACTTGACACAAAGTATCAATCAAGGTAAAGGTTTTGGAAGAAGAGGCCCCTGGTGGACTTTGCCAAAAAATTGGCACAACAGCAGCTTCCTCTCCTGTGAGATTTTCTTTCTTAAGGCCAGAGGCCTCTGCTTAGCATTAGGCCTGGGTTTTACTTACTTTGCTAAAGTAGCTCAAGGGACTGTTTTCTTTCTATCACTTATAAAATAAAATTGCCCAATATTTTGCTAAAGAAACAAAATTGAGTTTTCGTATAAAACTTCTTGCTAGCTCAGTAAACCCTTTGGATAGATTCCGTATCTCACTTGAATATACTTGGGGTGGTTATAATAATAACTATAGTCATCATGATGATGACTGCTAACAAGTTGCTTTAGATGATGCAGTTCAACAAGCAGGGTTTTTTTTTTTTTTTTAAGTGCCTGCTTTGTGTCAGGAGGCCACGGTCTAGTATGGGAATTAGACGGGCATATACGTAACCGTTACTCATGGTTCAAGCCTAAATCATTTACATAATGATTGAACCTTGAATTACGTAACTATAATAATATAAATTAGGAAGTAGATTTGGAATGCCTGGATTAATGTTGGGGTACTTGTTAGGATCTTAAATTTGTAAATGCTTTTGAGCGACATTGGGAGACTGGGTGTCTATGAACTACTTTCAACAGTTACCTTGCCTTCTGAAAACTGAAAGCAGGGAGGGTCAGCTGTTCAAAGACTGGAGAGCCTCAGTGCACAGGAAAGCAATGTCCACCCAAGCTAGAAACCTTTCTTCTTCTTCTTCTTCTTCTTCTTCTTCTTCTTCTCCTCCTCCTCCTCCTCCTCCTCCTCCTCCTCCTCCTCCTCCTCCTCCTCCTCCTCTTCTTCTTCTTATTCTTGCAGTGGGGTTAAGTGACTTGCTCAGGGTCACACAGCTAGTAAGTGTCAAGTGTCTGAGGTTAAATTTGAACTCAGGTCTTCCTGAATCTAGGGCTGGTGCTCCATCCACTGTGTTGCCTAGCTGCCCCACTAGAAACCTGTCTTAAAATTGCGTGTCCATGATTATTTAGAATGTCTGGATAGCTCTGCAACTGTGGAATACTTAGTCATCATGATTTTTTTCCCCCTAAAAGGGTACTTCTGATAAGCTAAGAAAGATGGCAGTCCTGGAATTTCCTGTTAGTTTGGAAAGGCTTCCAGGTCAGGGGACTGTTGTGTTTCTGTTATCCAAGGACTACCCTAGCTGGGTTCCAAAAGTTTGCCCAATAGGTGAATTTCTTTTGGCTATTGCAACCCGGTGAAAGGTGGATGAACTGGGAGTCAAGAAAACAGGGTTTGGATTTTAGGTCTTCTGTTTAATAGCTGTTTGGCCTTGGGCAAGTCACTGAAGTTCCCTGAGGTTCAGAGAACTTAAATGTTAAATAGATAATTAGCCCTACCCTGCCTGCCTCCTATTTAATATCAAATAAGCTAATACATATGAAAATGTTTTAGATTATAAGGCAGTATATAAACATAAGGCCTGATTATATTATTATTGTATCAGCATCCTTTAAACAAGAATTCTTAATCTTCTTTTGTGTTATGGGTTCTTTTGGCAGTCTGATGATAAGGTTAATAGTAATAATAATAATAATTATGATGGTGATGACAGCTAGCATTAACGTAGTACCTACCATGTGCCAGGCCCTGTACTAAGTGCTTTATAAATATTATCTTGCTGATCCTCATGACAGCCTTGGGAGGTAGGTGTTTTATTATCCCCATTTCACAGTTGAGGAAACTGAGAGAAACAGAGGTTAAGTGAGCTGCCCAAGTAAGTGTCTGAGGCTGGATATGAACTTCCTGACTCTAGGCCCAACATTCTATCTACTGTACTACCTAGCCTACCCTTTCTCAGAAGAATATTTTTAAATGCATAAGATGAAGAACATTGGATTACAAAGAAAACCAATCATATTGAAATGCAGTAATAAAAATATTTTTTTTAAATTTTGAGTAAAGTTTAAGCCCAAATTAAAAGCCCTTATTTCATATATTTAACATGTTAATTATCATTCTTATATATACTTTCTGTTGTCTTAGTCATTATTTCATTCAGTTCCTTTACTCATAAGACTATTGGTTCATAGGTTATGGTTCACATATTCCAAGCTGGAAGGGACCTTAGAGTCAACGGCGTCCAATCTCACCAGTGGAGAAACTGAGGTGCAGAGAGTTTAAATTACTCTTCCAGGGTCACCTAGGTGGTAAAAGTGGCAGAGGTGTGATGCAAATCTTCTTCCTCTGACTCTGCACCCACTGTTCTTTCTGTTCTGCCATTTACATTTCCTAATTTTGCTCATTTTGCTTCTCTTTGCTCTGGCATAGTATTTACCCTTAATCCAATCCATATTGATTATTACCATTTTTTGACTAGAGCTCTTTGGCCTTCTTGAAAAATTTATTTACCCTGTCATAGCTTAGCCCAGATTTTGGATAAAGGTCCCTGCCATGTGAGCAAAATGTGAGCCAGGTGGATAATGGATAAAAGTATACGCATTTTTATATGTTCAGTCTATGATTAAGTTAGCTCCATTTTACAGATTGGGTGACTCAAGCCCTAGGACAATCAGAAGCTTCCTTAAAATCATGTAGGCATTACTGGCATATCTGGGACTCCTGTCTTTTTTCTTGACCCCAAAACCAGAATGACTTCTCATAAATATGTGTTAGAATCCACCAAGAAGCCAGAAAGAGATTTTAACATACCCCTACTTCCATCAGGATTAACTGATTACATTTTTCTCTTTGTACCGTAAATGGAGAGCTGGAATCAGATGACTGCTGTTGACTGGTCTTGCCACGAGAAAACCCCAGTCTACTCTTTACACACTGATGAGAGTTTTATAAGTTATACAGAAAAAACCCAAGTCCAGGAGACATCTGATTGAAAACATGTTCTTATGTCTATTAAGCGTGTTCTCTCCAACTGGAGAACTAGCCCATCATTGATGCTATCCGTCCCTCACTGCCCATTTTATATGCTCACTAGTCCAGACTGATTTTCATATGGTAATACTCATAGTATGTCTCCTCAGAACAGCAATCAGGAGCTTATGTAGGTGACTGGGGAAGACATGAGGAAGATTGTTGATCTCTTGACTCATAAAGACATTCTGTCAAGCAAGTGTAGCTTCACAGCAGCTGAGATTCTAGTGTGTAAACAGAGACTGCTTAATTACGCAGGTCATGTCAATTAGTGTGACCTTAGCATTTTCAAGAAATTAATCACTTTCAACAGAGCCATGCACTGTTCATACTTTAATGCAGTATGGAATTCAAGCTTGTAGAAAATCCATTAGAATCAGTACTTAAAAAAAAATTCCAATGGATGTTTTCTTTTGAACTCCCTAGTCTGTGGTTAGGGTAGCAAACTTACTTAAATAAAGCTTTGGAGCTCCTGAGATACAGGCTTCATTCAGTGCTCATGGAGGATGGGGGTAGAGAAAGATGGCGAGAAGCAGGGTAGAGGTGGGGTTCATTAGGGGGCAACCAACCTGGTGCCAAGTCGAAAGTCATTTTTGACTCTAATGAGCAACTCTCTTCACTTTGACACTAAAAAGGCTTTGTCAAAAGACTCCATGAAAATCACGCCAAGGGGCTGGTCCTAAACTGACAAAAGCCAGACAATTAAGAGTTAAAATTTAAATCCTTATCAGCAGCCTTCCTTATTGTGTCTAAAGATTCCTGGGGCAAAGGGGGTAGATGAAGGAAACAATATGGCGTGTCCAACCTTAGTGCTGGATACTATCTTTATTTAGGGAATATAGAGCAAAATATTCATTCTCAAAATTTTCTCAAGCTTAGGAAGATTGTTTATGTCCTGGAACTGTGATTTCATTGGTGCTGGGAACATTGTTGAGGTTACTTCTTCTCCAAATGCTGTGCTGCAGTTTAAATGCAAGAGGACTTGAACCTAGGGCTTCCTGACCCTGAGACTGCCTATTATACCCTGTGACTATATATGCCTTCATGGGGAGGGTGGAGCCAAGATGGTGGAGGGAAAGCAGTGACTGGCTTGAGCTCTCTCCCAAAGCCCTCCAAATACCTAAAAAAATGGCTCTAAACAAGTTCTAAAGCAGCAGAACCCACAAAAAGACAGAGTGAAACAAATTTCCAGCCCAAGACAGCCTGGATGGTCTATTGGAAAGGTATATCGTGCCAGGCAGGGAGAAGAATGCAGTTTGGCATGGGCGCACAGTCTGCATTGACCCTGGAGCAGGACTCAGAAGACTGAATTGCCGGCAGCTGTGGTGGTTTCCAGACTTCTCAACCCAGGAACACCAAAGACAACTTAGAAGGTCAGTGGGAAATGCCTGTGACTGCAGTGAGAGAGGAGCTAGGTCTCAGCCTCAAATCTCGAGCGCGGCCCGGGGCCATGGCTTTTTCCTGAGCTTCTGGCCCACAGACTGAGGGGGAATCGAGTGACTGATCAGAGGGGGATTACAAGGATCTCTTTGCCAGTGCTGAAGCAGGAATCTCTTGCTTTACCGGTGCTTAGATCTGGGTCACAGTTCGGAGGGGCAGGCCTGGGGCAAGGAGGAACACTGGTGTGGTGAACCTTGTTGTGGCTGTGGAGAGGAAACACCTCGCCCCTTATCATACCACCTTGGAAGAACTGCAATTTTACAGGTCCCTAGAAGTATCTCTGAAAACAGCTGTACAAACCCCTGAAGCTTGGGACAGTACACTGTTCACATTGGAAGCAGACTTTTACCTTAACAAAGAGTTTAAAACTCAAGTAATTGGCCGGGATCATGACTAAGCAGTGCAAAAAGAGTCAGACTATATTATCTTATTTTGGTGACAAAGAAGATCAAAATGTACAACCAGAAGAAGACAACAAAGCCAAAGCTCCTACATCCAAAGCCTCCAAGAAAAATATGAATCAGTCCCAGGGCTTGGAAGAGCTCAAAAGGGATTTTGAGAAGCAAGTTAGGGAAGCAGAGGAAGAATTGAGAGTAATGCAAGAAAATCATGAAAAACAAGTCAACAGCTTGCTAAAGGAGACCCAAAAAAATGCTGATGAAAATAACACCTTAAAAGATAGCCTAACCCAAATGGCAAAAGAGGTCCAAAAAGCCAATGAGGAGAAGAATGCCCTAAAAAGCAAAATTGGCCAAATGGAAAAGGAAGTCCAAAAGATTACTGAAGAAAATACTTCCTTAAAAATTAGAATTGAGCAATTGGAAGCTAGTGACTTTATGAGAAATCAAGACACTGTAAAACAAATCCAAAAGAATGAAAAATTAGAAAACAATATGAAATATCTCATTGGAAAAACAAGTGACCTGGAAAATAGGTCCAGGAGAGAGAATTTAAAAATTATTGGACTATCTGAAAGCCATGATCAAAAAAAGAGCCTAGACATCATCTTTCAAGAAATTATCAAGGAAAACTATCCTGATATTTTAGAACCAGAGAGCAAAATAGAAATTGAAAGAATCCACCAATCTCCCCCTGAAAGAGATCCTCAGAGGAAAACTCCTAGGAATATTATAACCAAATTCCAGAGTTCCCAGGTCAAGGAGAAAATATTACAAGCAGCCAGAAAGAAACAATTCAAGTATTGTGGAAACACAATCAGGATACCACAAGATTTAGCTGCTTCTACATTAAGGGACCGCAGGACATGGAATATAATATTCCGGAGGGCAAAGGAGATAGGATTACAACCAAGAATCACCTACCCAGCAAAACTGAGTATAATCCTGCAGGGGAAAAAATGGTCATTCAGTGAAATAGAGGACTTTCAAGCATTCTTGATGAAAAGACCAGAGTTGAATAGAAAATTTGATTTTCAAATACAAGACTCAAGTGGAACATGAAGAGGTAAATGGGAAAGAGAAAATCATAAGAGACTTATTAATGTTGAACTGTTTCCATTCCTGCAAGGAAAGATGATATTTGTAACTCATGAGACCTTTGTCAGTATTAGGGTAGTTGGAGGGGAAAAAATTATATGTACATGTGTATAGATATAGATAGATAGATAAATAGAGGGCACAGGGTGAATTGAAGATGAAGGGGTCATATCTGGAGAATAAAATTAAGGGGTGAGAGAGGAATATACTAGGAGAAGGAGAAAAGGAGAAGTAGAACTGGGTAAATTATCCCACAAAAAAACCAAAACAAAACAGAAAAGGAAATACTCTTACAGTGGAGGGGAAATGGGGGAAGGTAAGAGGGAATGAGTGAATCTTATTCTCATAGGATTTGACTTAAGGAGGGAATAACGAACACACTCAACTGGGTGTAGAAATCTGTCTTACCCTATAGGAAAATAGGAGGGGAAGGGGACAAGAGAGTAGGGGAATGATAGAGAGGAGGGCAGATTGGGAAAGGGAGTAATCAGAAGCAAATACTTCTGAAGAGGGACAGGGTCAAAAGAAAGAATAGAATAAATGGGTGGGTGGGATAGGGTTAAGGGAAATAGAGTGAGTTTTTCACAGCATGTCTACTATGGAAGTGTTTTGCATAACTGCACATATATAACCTATATTTAGTTGCTTGCCTTATCAATGAGGGTGGGTGGGGAGGGAGGAAGGGAGAAAATTTGGAACCCATAATTTTAAAAACACATGTTTAAAAAAATGTTTTTTTCATGCAACTGGGAAATAAGAAATATAGGAAATGGGGTATAGAAATCCATCCTGCCCTACAGGAAAATTGAAGGGGAAGGGGCTAAGAGAAGGGGGGGAGAGATAGAAGGGAAGGCAGACTAGGGGAAGGGGTATTTAGAATGCATGCCATCTTGGGGTGGGGGGAGGGGCAAGATGGGGTGAAAATTTGAAACTCAAAATCTTGTGGAAATAAATGTTGAAAACAAAAAAATAAATAAAAATTACCATAAAAATAAAAAACAAAAAAATATGCGTGCATGTATGTATATGTGTGTATTATATATGTATACACACACACATAAACACCCATTTGTGAGTATATACATGCAAATATGTTTATGTTTATGTAGATGATGAATGAGTTTATTTTGCTCTTTCTACCATCACTCTTGGTTCAATTACTCTTCTCCCCTTATTCTATTAAAAATAATAAAATATCAAAAGTGACTCTAAAATCTATGTAAAATTTAGGAGTTTTTAATGAATTAGGTGAATTAAGAAGAATTTAAGTTATTTATTTAAAAGATCCATACTCTCGAACTGTTTGTTATGATTAGGAGGTTCTTAAAAGACACATTTGCCCTCGGCCTTCAATTCTGCACTTAGCCTCTGTTTTTTACAAAGTCAGTATTTCCATCTCTTTCTTCTCTTCCTTTTCTCCTGCTACTCCTGCCACATGAACTTTTTTCCCTATCCTTTTGAATGGATTTATATTGTTTTGACAAATAGCACATCTGGCAATTACATTCCATACTAACCAAACTCAGTGAGCAGGGGCCCCGACCAACCTACTCAGAGAAAATAACACTAAGTTACATCACACTGATTAATTATACTGAAAGCAACCCTAATGATAGTCTCAGAATGCAGGATTAATTCACGTAACATGGTAAATACAAAAGGTGGATTTTCAACCTGATATATTAAGCCATTATGGCTTATCGAGTAAATACACGTCTTGGCATGAGCCTTATGCTATGCCCAGGGAGAAAGGATGCATCATAAAAAAGGAAACCTTATGAGGTGTTTGATAAGTGGCTGCTCTGCATCCAGAGTAGGTACTTTTCTATATTAAATATTGTCATCTCTGTAGAAAATGTAAAATAAATAAAGCAAGCATTTGAGTGGTTTGGATTAGATCAATGTTTTCTGTTTTTAATCCATGAAATACCCACAATGGCTAGATTCTGCAGGAGTGATTAGAGCTGTAGTGTGAAGAGATAGGATGAAAGCAGGGAGATGTGGTAAAAGAAGTCTGGATCCAGAATTAGGAGATCTGGGTTCCTATCCCAGCTCCGCACTAGCTCACTAGAATGTGAATTCCTTGAGGGCAAGCAATGTGTTTTTGCCTTTCTTTTGTATCCCAGTGCTTACCATGGTACCTGGCACATAGTATAGTTCTCAATAAATATTGGTTGACCAACTGAATCTCTAGGTCATGTTAGGTATGTCAGATAACTTCAGTGAACTTCAGCTTTTTCGTCTTTAAGATTGATTTTAATGAAATGATATCTAAACTGGCTTTTAAAAAATTCTTCATTCTACAAGAGGGGGCATTTCCCCCCTTCATTTATTCCTAGTTATCTGTAGACCCAGATTCCCATCCATTCCTGCCCCTAACACTAACCCTATACATACTAACTTTTCTTCTTTCTCCCTCATGGATTCCTGCTGATGAACAAATGGTACAGGAAAGTCAGGATGTCCTTACATAGCAAAGGCACTGCTGAGATGTAAAAAGAAAAAAAAAGTGGTTGGGAAAGAGATTACTGATGAATTGTTTGAAGACTGAGTTCTTGGTTCAGAAAAAAAAAATATCAGAGAACTCTGATGTCACTTCAAGAAGTTTAAATTGATGTACTCAGTTACCTGAGCAATTTAGACAAATATTACTGTTAGCCAAGTCACCCTTTTCAATTTATTTTCTAGGAAGAGAATATTTTAATTCAAAGTATTACAGTTTTCAGCTATTTATAGTAAACTATTTATCAATAAAATTAACATTTCTTCTCATCCTTAATTCTACCTAGTTTTACCAAAATAATTATTACTTCCTCCCCACTGGCCTGACCCTCCCACATTAGCTCTATCCTGAACTCTTTTTTGCCTTTTCACTTGGGAATGAGTGTTAATTGCAGAAAGCATTGCCATCTTGCCATCTTATAGGTTCCAATGAGTATCTTAGCCCATGTCAGTTAGATGTATTATAAAAGAACAAAGTGCAGGAGAATTTACTATAAGCACTTATTTTAAAGAAACCTCTTACTATAGCAGTAGACAAGTCCAAGAATTTCCCACTATGTAAAGGTCAAATATTGGCTGAAAGCAGGGGAAGCTAAGGGAAAGGAATTTGGGTCTAGATTAATGAAGGAATAAGTGATTCTGGAGAAAGGATGTCAGGAAAGATAATAAAAATAATAACTAACACTTATATAGCGCTTACTATACACCTGTCACCATGCTAATTGCTTTACCATTATTATCTCTTTTGTTCTCACAACAACACTGGGAGGTAAATGGGGATAATAATACCCTCATTTTATAGATGAGAAAACTGAGGTAAAGGTTAAATGACTTGCCCTAGGTCACACAGCTAGTAATGTTTGAGGTCAGATTTGATCTCAGGTCTTCCTGATTATAGGCCTGGCACTCTATCCACTCCATCACTTAATAATAATCATTATAATGATAATTATAGCTAACATTTATATAGCACCTACTGTATGCCAGGCACTGTGCAATTATTATACCTTTTGATCCTCACAACAACCCTGGGATATAGAAGCTATGATTGTCCCCATTTTATAGATGAGGAAACTGAGGCAAAGAGGTTAAGTGACTTGCCTAGGGTTACACAGCTAGTAAATGTATGAAGTCATATTTGAACTCAGGTCTTTCTGACTCCAGACCTGACACTCTTATCTACTGAACCACCTAGCTGCCATGTGATGGGATTTGAATGTCAGTATGCGTGTTTGAGGATGGGAGAAGGAAGGTGGAGCTGGGAGATGGGCTGAGAATATCTTTTTGTAATCATTTTGCTCCAAGCTGGTGCTGTTGCTGTTGCTGTCTTGCCTGCCTGAGTTCTAAATCCATGCACAAATTAAAAGAAATAAAACCCAAAGGAGGCAAACCATATGACAGATTGACTTCAGGACCAAAATTTTCTATCCAATTAAGTCCACTATTGAACTCTGTATTAGAAATTCCCTTATATTTATTTATGTGTTTTATTCCCTAGGGTGGTTCACTCAAAATTGAACAGCTGATAATGTTGAACTTTGTTTATTTTAGGAGAGGAAATCAAAAAAGGACATACTATCTGAGGACAAATTTTTATGATCGAATTATTGTCTAATATGTTATCCCTAGCTTGCAACTTATTATGGGGATATTGAAAGACGTAGATTTTGGCCCTTCGGAACCTATCCATCATAACGTCTATGTCAGCATTAAGAAGCTAACTTGTGTTAATGTCATCTTGCTACTCATGTTTGAATTTAGCCACTTGTGTCTGCTTGCAAATCTGCACATGAGGTAGAAGTTATGCTTCATGGACCTTGGATAATGTAGTGAGGACATACAAGGTCCCCTGAGAGGGAAGCTGAGAAATGACAAAGAGGGCTAAGATGCACAAGCCTAAAACCACAAAGTGACCAGCAACCAAATCCTCACAGCTCTGCACTGAACAGGCGTCATGGCTGATAAACCAAACTTCATTTGGAATCATAGTTTGTGTGTGTGTGTGTGTGTGTGTGTGTGTGTGTGTGTCTTGTGATAGGGGGGTTGTCAAGGGGAGAGTGAGATTTGGAAAAGACCAATTGATTTAATGAAAATTCTTTTTTAAAGCAGTACACTTTTATTACAGTTAAGCATGGCAAATAACCTAAGATAGAAATAAGTTGTTGTTCAGTTGTGTCTGATTCTTGGTGACCCCACTTGGGGTTTTTTTGGCAAAGATACTGGAGTGGTTTGCCATTTTCTTCTCCAGCTTATTTTACAGGTGAGGAACTGAAGCAAACAGGGTTAAATGACTTGCCCAGGGTAACACAGTTAGTAAGTATCTGAACTTGGATTTGAACTCAGGAAGATGAATCTTCCTGAATTCAAGCCCAGTGCTCTATCTACTGGGCCACCTAGCTGCCGTTGTAAATGAGTACTGTTAACTAAAACTACAGTGTCGATGGGAAAGAAAAAACAGAATTCACCAAAGGCCTGTTTCATAATAACATACAGAGTCGGCAGTATGCTACTGTTTTAGTTGGAACCAAATTCCCTGGGTTCAAATCCTAGTTCCACTGTTTATTACCTGTGTGTCATTGGGCAAGTCACTTAACCCCCATAGGCCTCAGTTTCCTCATATGTAAAGTTAGGATGTTGGAGTAAATGACTTCTAAATTTCTTTCTAACTCTAAATCATAATCATATGATCATAAGCCTCACAGTCCATTAAGATGCAGAAATTCATTGTTGGACCTAGGAGTCATAGGCACAATGAAAGAACTTGTAATTTTTGGATAGCTAAATTGGAAATAACAATTGAGCTTAGATAGGATACCCAGAATACGAACTCTCATTTGTAAGCGAGACTTCCAAATTCTCGGAGGGAGACATTATTTTGAACTTTTTGCTAGATAAGGATCAAGTATCCTATGTCTGAATTTTTCCAAATTCTGAATTTCTGGGATATGAGCTTTGGGATATGAGCCTGTGAGGAGACAGTTGTATATCTTTTATTTGTCACACAAATCTAGTGGAGGGTAAAACTAACATAATTCCAAACCACAGCTATGAGCCAAGGAGGTCTCCAAAGTCCGCAGCTAATTTACCGTTCCCCTCTTCTCTAGTCCCAAATATCATCTGGGAGGTTAGGAAGATTCAGACGGGGAATGGAGGCTGGCAGATGAGGGTATAATTTTGAGTGTTCATCAGAATGCAGATTTTAATGGATTGCTGTTAAATGAAAATGAAGCCCCAAGGTGCTTAATTCAGATAAATGAGGTGATGTCCCCAAACAAATATATTCCCACCAAGTATAATCTTGTTCTTGGATTCAGATTTTAACTTGGGAATAATATTAACTGAAATTTAGGTAGAGTTTTATGGATTACAAAGTATGCACACTTTTATTTGATCTTCACCACAGTGCAAATGGGGCAAGGATGATTAGTCCCATGTGCAGATAAAGAAACAGACACTTAGACCAAGTGGTTTGATCCAGGTCACAAAGCTAGTGATACTCAAGACACTCACTCACCATCATCAGGGGCTGCTAACCATCTGGCAGAAATGGGCCTCACACTTCACTCTTCTGACTCAAACCCTAGGGCTCTGTCCATCACCCCACAAGTACCTAAAGAATGAATTGGCAAAACTGATTTCAAAGCCTTTTTAATGAAGGCCTTGCTCCAGCTAACCCCAAATCCTGAACTTACCTCTTCTTCTGATTACTACCATTCATTGCTTCTTTTCTTACTTTGAAGCCCCTAACAAAGTGAGGCTTAGGCATTTTGGGGAGGTTGAGTCTCAACTCAAACTTGTTCTCCATATATGCCCACCCGAAATTAAAGCTCTGTTCTGTTGACAAAATTTGAAAAAGCTGAAATTTTGGCCTGTCTAGTTTGCCCCTCTTACAGGAATATGTCAGCACTTCATTAATCTTGCATTAAGCTGCTCTAGGCCTTTTCTCAAGGATGGTTCAATACTCTTCTGCATCTACTACTTTCATCTTTATTTTATAATTTGGTCTACAGAAGATATGTTTTAATTTATACCTTGATTATTCTCAAATCTGAAAGAGAAAGTGGATTTGATTCAATTTCTCAAGCATTTTTCAAATTATTATTAGTATTAGCTAGGTAGTAGTAGCAGTAGTAGCAGTAGTAGTAATAGTAGTAGTAGTAGTAGTAGTAGTAGTAGTAATAGTAGTAGTAATAAAGAAATATTCTAGATGAAAAATTGGGCAGATAGGTGGCACAAGATAGAGTGCTGGGCCTGGAGTCAGGAAGATTCATTTTCATGAGCTCAAATCTGGCTTTAGACACTTACTAGCCGTGTGACCCTGGGCAAGTCACTTAACCCTTTTGCCTCAGTTTTCTCATCTGTAAAATGAGCTGGAGAGAAGATGGCAAACCACTCCAGTAACTTTGCCAATAAAATCCCAAATAGAGTCATGAAGAGTCAGATATGACTGAAAATGACTGAACAACACAACAACAAAAATGAAAAATCACTCAGTTATAAAATCCCTTGGGGGATTTATAATCTAGGAGGGAAGAGCCATGACCTGGGTGAGTTACTTAACTTCTCTAACCTCGTTTTCCAATATGAAGATAATAATAGCACCATCCTCACAAGGGGCATCTAGTGAGATCACATATATAAAGTGCTCTGCAGATCTTAAAGCCCTCTATAAATTGCAGCTGGCTCTTATTGCACAAAGAGCTGTAGTACTGGCTTGTTATTGTTAAGTCCCTTCAGTCGTGTCTGACTCCTCGTGACACCTTGTGTGGTTGTCTTGGCAAAGATCTTGGAGCGGTTTGCCATTTCCTTCTCTAGCTCATTTTACACTTTACCTTTCACAATTTTGGTCTCAGTTTGTTCAGGCAAATAGGGTTAAGTGACATGGCCAGGGTTACACAGCTAGCAAGTGTCTGAGGTCAGATTTGAACTCAGGTCTTCTAGACACCTGGCTGGGCACTCTATCCGCTATACCACCTAACTGCCATAGTACTAGCTACAAGATGACTAGCATCATCGAGATGGGAGAGACCTTGGCCATCATCTAGTTCAACCCTATCATTTTGCAGATGAGGAAATGGAGGTTCATAAATTTATTCCTTGATTTTTTTCAAGGTCATATAGTTAGTAAGTGGCAGAGCTAGACTTCAAATCCCATGTCTTCTGACTACAAAATATTGCATACTTTATGCTGGGTCTTTCGCTTCTCTAGCTATACCTTACACCAAGTATGTAGGAGATCTAGCTGAGGGGATGAGAGACAGTTTAATGGAGATATTATTCCTTGTACAAGGCCTTGATAGAAGGGAAAGATTGCAATAGATGGGAATGCAAGGGCTTTAGACATTGGGGCTGGTATGTGCAAAGACATGGAAGTGGGAGAGGAGAAGGCCAGAATGGAGAAAGTTGAGAAGTACCAGTGTGCTAGAGAAAGAATATGTGGTGGGAGAGGGGTAGAAATCCTGAAAAGGCAGATTGAAAAGAGATGTTAAAGCCTTCAACTCTAGGTTAAGTAGTTTTTATTTTTATTTATTTATTTTTTAGGCAATTGGTGTTAAGTGACTTGCCCAGGGTCACACAGCTAGTAAGTGGCAAGTGTTTGGTCTGAGGCTAGACTTGAACTCAGGTCCTCCTGACTCCAGGGCTGGTGCTCTATCCACTGCACCACCTAGCTGCCCTGGTAGTTTTTATTTTATCCCAAGCAATTGGGAACACTAGAAGGCTTTTGAGCAAGAGAAAGCTACAGTCAGACCTATGCATTAGGGAGATTAATTTGGGGAGGCAGGGAAAGAAAAAATGTGTTGTATTTGGTGTGCATAAATATAGTTAACATTTAAAATGGAAATAGAACAGAGCAGAATAGAGTAGAATATCTCAGCCAAAAGGGATCTTTGAGAACATCTGTAAACATGTTATTTCTAGATGGGGAGACTGAAGTGATCAGTGAGGTGACTTGTCCAAGGTCACACAATTAGTAAGTGGCAGAGCCAGGACTATAAGCCAAGTCTTTTGATCCAAAGTCCCATGTTCTTTCTGCTTAACCTCATTGCCTCTAAATAAAGATGTAAGAATTTTCTAGTCTTTCCCTCTTTCCAGCTATGGTTAGGCTCTGCAGACAGATTAGGCTGGTCTCAGGGCACTGAGAGTGAAAGGTGGCAAAAGAAGGAATAAAGAACCTGGAGAGTCTCCTATACGTGCATATAGTTTTGATGGAATGAAGAAAAATGGACAGTGTGCATTATTCTTGTTGCCAATCCTTGTCCTTAGTCTTTATGTTGAATATAAAACTTTGATGACAGTGGGGCCTCTTTGAAATGCATTGAATATTTAAAGAATTAAGCCTGTGGCACTTGAGTGATTGTCTTACAGGTGCACAGCAAAGTACTTTTTTTTTTTAAGACAGACACAGAGCGTAACCACTTTCTCTATTTCCTGACACTGGAAACAGATACCGTTTGGGATTCCTTTTATAGTTTCTTCAGCTAACGACTCCATTGACCACTTTATTGTGGTCTTTGAAAGACACAGATAGATGGGTTATGTAATTTAAAATGTTCCAAGTAGTCTCCTTTCTGACTAAAAGGGATAGAATAGATGAATTTCAATTTCTTCAAATAACAAAGGTTCTGCAACCATGTTTCTGATCTCTTTTTTTCTTCTTTATAAAAAACGACTAGAAAACTCTTTGCTTTTTTTTTTTTAATTTCATCTGTAAATGAAGAGGCCTTTGAAGAAGCTAATTCTGTCTGAAGTCTAGTTAGCCAGTCATAAATGGAGTGATAAATTGCTTTGGAACTTGCCTCTTATGCTTACTATCATTTAACCTTCCTCCCTCTCATGAATGACTTTAGCTGGGATTTGGGGTTTTGTAAATGACTAAGCAGAAAAGCCTAGATCCCTGTAAGTGCTCTGAATCACTCCCATAGTATTTTAATATCATAGATTACAACAAAAATGCAAACATTACATGGTGGTACTGTGAGTAGTTCTCTCAGCTATTACTGGATGGAAATCATTCTTTTTGCTATCTTCTTTCAAGTGAAAATGTTTTGTCCTGACAGATTTGGGCCAGATCTCTGGGGGAAGGGGGTGGAAGAGGGTCTTTTTCAGTGTTATACATTTGGTGGGAGGCCTAATAATAGGGTTGACATTCTCCAGGACCAGGCCAGGAGCCCAAAGTTTTCCCTTTTGTCCCACTCAGATGATGAAATTGGAGTCTCCAAAGGTCCTTTGCGTACCCCTCCTCCCCCTTGCCTTCCTTGGCCAATGCAGAGAGGTGACTTCTTCCCAGAGCTGCCGCAGTGTTTGCCAATCCTTGTAAAGCATTTCACCTCTTCAGAGGCAAACGCCTCTCAAAACCAAGAACAATTAAAAGCAAGAGCCTTTCGAAACAACTGGGGAATTCAGCAAAATAAATCAGAAATCCTCAGCCTTCGCTCTGGAGGCTTGCCTCATTATGAGAGCAGATCTATTAGCCCCTTTGCCATTGTCTTTCATTTCTCAAGTGAGGTGATTCTAATTAAATTAATCTGCATGTCAATCTATCGGTGATCAATCAAAGAGCCCGAGGTCCCCCTATGCAGCCGTGTGCTTGCGGCTGACAGGGGCTGATAATGGAGGAAGAAATAAACTGTCGAGCAAAGTTAATTAGTCAACATAATAGGTGGATTAAACAGGAGCTGGATGATTGCTGTTTCACAAGTCGAAGCATGAGGTGGGAGCTGAAACTGCAATTAACAGACAATTATTATATTTGGTTGTAAGAGGTCGCATGAATAAACATATCTCTGCGGGTTTCAGTTTTAATCCCTTTTCCCATTTAATATAAGGAGAAGTGTAGGTCATTCCTGCTCATTGTTTTAGCCCAAGTTCTTGAAGACAACACATGCTTCTTTCTGTGGCCCCTTTGGCAAACAGGCTCTGAGCGAGCTGGTGTTCAGTGGGGAGCGTCTGGGTGACAGCCCAGGAGCTGGGCCCATGCCACTGATCTGATGGCCTCCAAAGGAGACAGTCTGCACCAAGATGCCTGTCTAGCTGGGAGTTTTGTTGTCGTTCTGTTTGTTTGCTTTTTTGTTTGTTTTTATTAGTCACAGGAGCCAAAACTGATGGAGAGGAGGAAAAAATATCTCTCAAATACCCAACCACCAAAATCCTCTTCAGGAGAAAAAAACAATAAAACAAACAAAACAAAACAAAACAAAAAACAAAAAGCCCTGCTTTCCCATTCTCTCTTCTTTTCTGTCTTTTACATTTTCCCAGACTCCTAACCCTCAAGCTTTGGGAGTTGGGGGTGGGGTGGGGTGGGAGGAGGTGATGAGGTGAATTAAAATGCAAAGGTTTTTATTTTTAAGATCAACTGTGATATCTGCTTCAATGTCTAAACTGAAGGGTAATTTAGGTGAAACACAACCACCCTTGTGTTAAAAAAATATGCTAATAAAGATTCTCTTGTTAAAATTATGGTTAACAGTGTACCTTCTGCTGTATAACTATAAACTGTGCAATTTTACTTAAAACTGCATCAAAAGCTTTCCATGCCAAAGACCCACTCATCAATAGCGTCTCTTGTTAGACTTGTACGGCATAAGCACCAGTTATTATGGGAAATAGCTATGCAATTTTCTTCAGCTCCCAGCTGTTATTTATTTAACTTGAGTTTATTACCCTCTATGCTTTTATATTAAAATGTTCATTCATTTCCTTCTTGTGTCTCTAGGTCGTGGTGTCTACGACAGTCAATGTGGATGGCCATGTCCTGGCTGTCTCAGATAACATGTTCGTACACAATAACTCCAAGCATGGGCGGAGGGCTCGGAGACTTGACCCCTCGGAAGGTACGCCCTCTTATCTGGAACATGGTAGGCAAATCATTTTCATTGGTTGGCATTACTACTTTAAATATGAATTTATTTGGTTTCTCTCCTCTGTCCTTTCCTCATCCCCTTTCAGCTTTCCAACCCCTCCCCCAACCTTTCAATTTTCAAATTGTCCGTCTGTCAAAATTGACATTCTAGGTTTTTTTTTTCTTTAGAATATAATGGCCTAGTAATTAAAGATAGGAAATTTTTTTTGTCCCATTTACTATGCTTAATTTTTATGGCCCTCCAAACTGGAAAAAGGGTGACATGTCTATCTGTAGGTCTTAGAGGTAAATTATTACACAATAATATTTGCCTTGGGCATCCCAGCTTATCAGTGATGATTTTCAAAGGGTAAGCAGAAACCAGATAAAATTTTTCTCAAGGAAAGTGAATGCCATAGAAATTCTAAGCTAGCTGGCTACATATCTGAATTCATATGTGATACATGAATAGTAAACTTTTCTTTTGTCCATTCATTCATTCCACACCTATTTATTGTTCACCTATGATGTGTAAAGCCCTGTGTTGGGTGTTTGTTTCTCCTCAAACAAAATTTGTGACCCCTTCCTTGGCTTCACTTTTCTGTTTGCTTCGTCAGCAGTGTTATTTGAAAACAAATTTCCATCTCATTTCCTGAGGCTTCCATGGGCATGAGCTGTCCTGATGCTATAATTCAAAGGTAGAAAATTCCCTTGGCTGCCAGCATCCCAATTTAATAAACAAACCACTATCATAATTTTTAGCCGATTTTTTTCCCACCCTTAAGGAATGTACAATCTGTACCTTTTATTAATTAGCCAGATGTAGGGCTCTTAGGAGAAATACTTCACTACATCCAGTTTTACAGTCTTCTTAGAGTAAACTATCATCTTTCAAAAACTGGTTTTTTTTTTATGGTTTCATTAGGGCTAAGATAGATAGATATTACTTTTTCCAGGAGGCTATTTGGAACACCTGCTTGTGATTGCATTTCTATTTCCATTCCTGTACTTAAAATTATTTTGATCTTCACATTACAGTAATGTTGCCTTTTTTTAAATGCCTCTAGAGTTACTTAAGGCACTGTATATATAGAGCTGTTTAGGCAAGGCAGAGAGGGAAAACATGGGGAAATACCCAGTACTCCTCAGGCTATGTCCAAAGGCTTGCAAACCTAAGCTTTGTTTCTGTGCTGTGGCTAGTTCAGTCAGGTGGCCAGAGTGCCATGATGAAGACCAAGGTCAAACTCATTGGCCAGTTGGTTCCGAGTTCATAGACTTCTCCCTCATTCTTAGTTTTTTTGAGAAGGTGTGCGAAGGAGTCTGGGTGAGACTGTCTGGAAGGATCACTGCAATGAATTCTCACTATTGGAAAAACAACCCAAAGTACCTGCTGTACTAATGGTGGATCCATAACACCATCCTTATGTACGAATAACATGTATTGACATTTTGTGGGGGGGGGGGGGAAGGATATATGACTTTAGGAAAGTCTTTTGATTGTTCTGGCTCAACTTGCAAATCCATACAGTGGTCATGCTGCTATTAGCACCTTACTGAAGATATAAAGTGCAATTTAGTTACTCATGGAACGTTCCTTCCACAAACATTTGTCAAGTACTTGTATGCAGAGCATGTAGCTAAGCATTATAAATTTAGAGAAGACTATTTCTCCTCCCTTTATGGAGCTTACAGTCTAATGAATATGTCCCATTCTCAGATAAGTATAGTATGCAACATCTCATAAATGAATTAAAGCTTAAAAATAAAGTATTGTATAAAGTTCAAGGGGAATGAATGAATAAATAAATGAAGCATTTATTAAATGTTTATTATGGTCTAGGCACTGTGCTAAGTGCTGGAGATACAAATGCATAAAAACAAGAACAGCCCCTGCTCTCAAGAACTTAAATTCTAATTTGAGAAGATAATACATAAAGAACTAGAAGGGGGGAAGGAGGTTCTTGCCCCCATGAATCAGAGAAAGTGTAATGGGAGAGGTGGCATTGTTCCTGGGTACCTGGAAGTGACTCATTCTTTCAGCCAGTGAGCTTTTCTCTCCTTGCATTTTATGATTTCCCTTCAGCAAAACAAGAATCCACATGGTCAGGTCCATATTGCTGATGACAAAAAAATTTACTTCTTGTACACTCTGTTGTCTGAATCACCCAACCACACATAGCCACCCACTCATTTAGATGTTTCAAGCTGAAACATAAATATCTGCTCAGCAAAGGGTGAATATTGAATTACCATCCTGGAGATGTGTGGGAGTGGATTGGGTGCTTACTGCATTCAGCTTTGGGGACATTCTAATATTCCTCCTTACTATAAAATTTTTTTTCCTGTAAAATACAATTTTAAACTACATTCTCCAAAGAATATAGGTGTCAAACAGTAAGTCTGAAAAGTATTTTCACCTCTAGATGCTTGCAGGAGCATTCTTTTACCATTTTTTTTAAACCATCTCATTCTCAGGTAGCCTGAATTATTTTTGAGCTATTCCACACATCTCTATTTATATCCTGCTTGTCAGACAGTAGAGGGAAAGTTCCCTTCATGGCTCATCTTTCCATATATAAGTAGAAGCAGTGATCATGGTTTACATTCACACACAGCACTCCCTATGTTACCTAAGGCCTCAGAAATGTAGTGCTCAAATAAATACTCCTATGTTTCAAGCATAGTAGTTGACAAAGGCAAATTTGTTTTGTAAACTCATGCAGGGGGTGCAGGGGAAAGAAGTCTACCTTAGCAAGCTGTAGCTCATGATAATTACAGTTTATTTTCATTCATAAATACCTCCCAAGTTTTATATTTATGGTAAACCACAAATGAACTGCTAATGTATTATTAT
Organism: Vombatus ursinus; assembly: GCF_900497805.2. Classification (NCBI taxonomy): domain Eukaryota; kingdom Metazoa; phylum Chordata; class Mammalia; order Diprotodontia; family Vombatidae; genus Vombatus; species Vombatus ursinus. Next base: position 22,966,814 of record NW_020954641.1, read on the forward strand.
TATATAGAAGCATGTCCAGTATAGACTGATGACATTTAAGTTACTTAGTTGTTATCAGAACTCTTAAGTTGACTTAAAATCTAGTTAATTAAGAAAGGACTTTTGTCCAAGACATTATAGACATTAGACTTAAGGAAGGCAGTGGTTCAAAGAGACAGTAAAGGACTGGGTTCTCAAGTTACCTCTGACATTAACTGACTGTGTGACCCTGGACAAGTCACTTAACCTTTTTGTGTCCTAGTTTCCTTATCTGTAAAATGAAAGAGTTGAATTTGATAGCCCCTGAGGTCCCTTTAGATTCTAAACCTACAATTTTATGATCTTGTGAAAGGCCCCATTCCATAGAAGACGTGGTTCTATAATGCTCTTAGTTCAATGTAGTAGAAAGTGCTACCTTTGGAACCTGAAAACCTGAGTTCTAGTCCTTGGCTCTTGCCACTTTGTGACCTTAGGCAAGTCACTTAACCTCTATAAATCTCAGTTTTCCCATCTTTAAAATGTGAGGTTTTAGATTCAGAGCAAAACTAGGGTGGGAGGACCGGGCTCTTTGATCAAGGGTACTAACCTGCCCTCTTTTAGTTGGTATAGACAACTGGTCTTAGCACTGGGATAGCAAGAATAATTAGTTAAAACAGAAATTATGAAATGGTGCTTGGATATGAAGTAAACTCTTCCCTTGTTCACTACAACCTTGTTTTCTCTCCTGGAAGTGGGAGTATTTCCTTAGAAGCATTCAGAAGTATCTCTGAAGAAAAACCCACCACCTTGTCCCAGAAACATTTTGAAGTATTTGCCTCAGGTGCCAATATTGCTAGTTATGGCTCTGTTGAGACTATTTGTTGTCTGAGGTCCCTTCCAACTCTGAAATCCTTAAGAGTTGTTGCTTGAGGTGAAGGGATTTAAAAATTGAAGTTCTAGCCTTGGTGTTTGCACCCATCCTCCTCATCATTTGGCAGTTTTTGAAGGAACTTACTACTTTTTTTTTGTCTGTAAATTATTATTATTGTTATTATTATTATTATCATTATTCTTATTACTATTACTAATCATTATCTTTTTGTTTCTCCTGATTCTCCAGTCATGTTTACTTGAATTTAAGGACAATTGTGGCATCAGTTTCTCTATTTTTTCCCCTGTGGCAAAATTCAGTGCCCTCAAAAAATGATAGTGCAGAGACCCTGTCAGTTTGCATGCTCTAACACTTTATTATCTAATGATCTAATATGCAACAAGGCAAAGTGCGGGCGCTCATCATCCTGACACAGAATGCCTGAGAGAGGTGACTAAATTACTTTATGTACCATTAGCAAGAGCAGCTACGGTGAACTCACCGGGAGCATTTATGCAAATGTGTGTGAATACACTCAAGTGGCTTTGTCAGGCAGCCGACTGACAAGCAGTTTAAACGCTCATTTTTTTTTTTTAAAGGGGCAGTTTCTTTTTTTAAAATTTTTTTAATTTTTTTTTTTTTTTTAGTGTGTGTGTGTATATGTGCTTCCCTTCCCCCCTCCCATTCTTGGTGAATGTTATCATTTGGCTCTTTGATGGAGGGTTTGAGGTAGGATTGAGAGGCTACATGGAGCTGGGCAGGTCAAATATGTATGAAAGGTTAGTAAAACTTTTCCAACCAGGGCTCATAGGATCCTAGATTCAGAGCTTGAAGACACCTCAAATACCATCTAATTCTGTCCTCTCATTTTATAGATTGGTCTTCCACGTAGTTGCCAAAGTGATTTTTCTTAAGTACAAATCTAAACATATTATCCCCTACTAAAACAACAACAACCCAGCACTCCAGTTGGATCTCTGTTACCTCCAGGATAAAATATAAATTCCACTGTTTGGCTTTTAAGGTTTTCACAAGCTGACCTCACCTGTCTCTCTAGCCTCATTACTCTTTTTCCCCACACTCAATAGTCCAGCCAAACTTACTTTCTCTTTCTTTCTCTCATGAGTCATCCCATCCCTGAATCTCTGTATCATCACACTAGCCATCCCCTATGCTTGAAATGCATTCCCTTCTTACTCCTGACTCATGGGATCCCTATTTCTCTTCAAGACCCAGCTCAAACATCACCTTCTTCATGAAACCTTTCCTTATTACTCCAACTGCTAGTGTTCTCTCTCCATAGCTTTATCATGCTTCTTTATTTTTAAATTTATGTACTTATGTATCTATCTGTTGTCTTGCCCAATAGAATGTAAAACTTTTGAGGGTAAAGATTGTTCCATTTTTTTGTCTTTGTGTCTCCCAGTGCCTAGCATAGATCCTGGCATACAGCAGACTCCTAATTTATGCTTGTGTGTTGGTTGATTGCTTGACTATTAAGTTGTAGATTTTTATAACCTGAAGGCTTCAGGGGTTGTGAATTTTGGCTTGAAATTCTGTCTCCTGAGGTTCCAATCCTGTAACCAAATATAATCTGGCTTTTTAGTGAGAAGGTTAAGGCCTTTAACAACCTTGTTAAAAAGAAGAGGCTTGTGGACTTTAAATAATATGTAGAAGAAAATTAATAAGAAAATGAATCATGAATGAATTTCCCTGCCAAATACATAAAGGTTGACATGTAAAGAAAAGTGAAAATGTTAAGGAAAATGAGGGATTTGGTCCAATCCCAAAATATTAGCTAAAAACAAACAACAACTACTAAAGAATGATAAATAATGACAAAATCCAATCAAAGCTTTTTCTACTCCATGATTTTTAGTTTGGGGGAAACATTCTATCATTTACTGTCACTATTGGGCACAGACCTTTCAGCTATCATTGACACTATGCATTTTTCATTCTTAAAGAATATTAAACTTCTTAAATATTCTTGAACGAGGTGTCATGTAAGTTTGCGTAATACCACCATATCTATCTTTCAACTCCAGTAAATACTTATGCTTAACACCACACAGAGTATCTAACCTTGAGGGAAAATGGTAAGCAAGAAGGGATGAGAAACAGGAATAAAAATTTCTTTTTTCTGTCCTTCCCCCATCAGTTAAATGTTATAATGGGGATATACACAATAAATTCACATCATGCCAAGGGAAGAATACTGCTCTGAGAATCATACAATTATAGGATTTAGAGTTGGGAGGGATCATAAAACACATCTTATTCAGACATCTTAATTCACAGATGAAGAAACTGAATCTTAGAGAGAGGAAATTACTTGCCCATGGTCACATAGGTAGTACATAGGAAGAATTTGAACCTATATTGCTTGACTCCAAGTTTAATATTCTTTCTACTATATCACACCTTCTTTCTGGGAGACATGCGTTCTATTTCTGGCTCTGTTAATAGCCAGCTGTTCTCATCTTTCTGGGCTTTACTTTCTTCGTCTGTATAATGAGAGGGTAAGACAAGAACATCTCCAAAGGACCGTATGGTGTCTAACAGTCTATGATTCGGTGACCTAGGAGCTCTTGTTGCATTGGACATGGCCAAATGCCTCCATGTTGCTGTGAATCTTTGACCAAGGTGTTAGGTTGTGCTGGAAGCCTTTGGGTAAATTACATTTTTATGGAATAGAGGAATTGACTGGTTTAGATAGTGGATGATGTGACCATGAGGCCAGTCAGCTATGTGTCTCCTCTGGCAGCTCTGCAGGTGACGTGGGACCAAAACAGGCTTTGATTAACTCAGGTTCAATTAAATGTACTCCTGGAGTCATACAAAGGCCCAGGGCAAGATTGTTCTGAGTTGGTTATTAACTTGGCCTTTCATTGTTGAGCTTACCAGGATCATGCAGCTGTTTGCTTTGGTTTGAAGCTGTCTCTTTGATTACTCCTCAGTCTATCAATAACATGTGTATTCAATACTGAAGAAAAAGTCAAGGACTATGAGGTTTCTTTTCTGGATGGTGTTAGCTAATAGATTTGTTTTTATAGACTCACAAAATCTCAGAACTGGAAAAGACCTCACAGGCTATCCAGTTTAAACCATATCTGAACAAGAATATCCTTGCCAGCATCTCTGACAAGTGGTCATCCTCTTCCTGATTAAAGATCTCCAGTGGTGTGGGCATCACCACTTCCTGAGGCAGTTCATTCTGCTTTTGAACAATTCCAATCGTTAGGAAGTTTTTCCTTGAATTGAACTAAAATCTGCTTGTAAGCTAGTTAAAAATAATTTTCTTGTTGGCCTAATTTTCACCTAGAGATTATCTCATTTGATCCCTTTATTTCATAATTGAGAAAACTGAGGAACTCAAGTGACTTCTCCAGTGTCATAAAGTGAGTTGATGATGAACTAAATGTATATTATTTGCCTATCCAGGTACTGGAACTCAAAATTTGTGTGCCTCCAAAAGTGACTGTCAGAAATGTAACCCCTAGATCATCATCTTTGTTATCATTCCCTTATCCAGGTGTTCTTGATGTGTGAGTAATTATAAAATCATAGCATTTTAAAGCTGGAAAGAAGCTTAAAAGCTAGCCTAACCTCTCGATTTTGCAGATGTGGAAACTGACACTCAGAGAGAAGCTATTACTTAGCTAGTTTGTGGTAGAACTGGGACTAAGAGCCAGATTTCCTAATTCTCAATCCAGTGTGATTTTATTGCACCAGACTGAAGAATTGAGTGTACCTCCCTCACCAACTACTCCACAAACCCATTCTCACCCTTCATTCCCCACCAAGAAAGACTTGCATGTTAGGTTGGTAATCCTCCTACCCTTTAATGCAAGAATGCAAGGGTGTAGTACTTAGTCAGAGTAGGGTAAAATTTCAGGAGATCTGCCATCAGCCCCTAACATTAGTTCTCAGTCCCTTTTTGCATTCCTGTTTTCAAAAATGGGCCTTGGACTAATGCCTGCTTGCTGGTCTCTCTGGGAATTACGATGACAAATGAGAAGAATGTCTGTAAAATCACTTGAGCTTCCTGGAAGAAGTGCACTCTCCAGATACAAGTGCACAGAATGAATGGCACCTCTCTTCAAACTTAGATGACAGCCCTTAATTTGACTGGTGTCAGTGCAAAATTACAGTCAGGCCCACTTAGGCAGGAGAGGCATAGTGAAGAGGTCCAGGTTAAGTAGAAAAATATTGGTGTCATCTTTTGGTTACTGTGGGTGGCATATCACATTTTATTAATTGATTTTTCTACTACAAAAAGGACGACAGAGATGCAACAACAGAATACTGGGGTTAAGAATATACTGATGTGTCATAAATTATAGTATTGTGGCCTACATTTTCAAACATCAAATCAGGTCTTTTTCTTTGTAGTAGAAAGGGAGCAGTTGCCTTTGTCCAAAATATAAAGGATTAAGGATTATATACATACACACATACATACACACACACATATATATACACACATACACACACACATATATGTATGTATATATTTATGACAGTGAACAGGACTAAAAACAAATACTGATTTTGAGAGGGGCCCTTGAAATTCAAATAACCAGGACTTGGGTAGCCAACAAGAGCCCATCCTCCCAGCTGAAAGATAATACTCAGACAACTCATTACAAGGTGGTCTATATTAGCTTAGTTTGAATCCTGTCCAAATGGTGACATTATCAGAAAGGAAGAATAGTACTGAAACTTAACAATGATACCAAATGGTGGAATTTTTTATTTTAGTGACATATAGCATAGCTCCTATTTCTCTGAAGTCCAACCAGGGCAGTAATGACCATAAATTAGGCTCATTGAAAATTAGTCCATAGTACATTTTTAAAAAAAAAGTCAAGCAGAGTATTTCTGGGATATAGGAATAAAACATTTGCGTGTTTATTTTCTGACTTTTCAAGTAGCCAATTTTCCAACTGGTACATCATATATGGTTGAGTGATTTTTCTTTTTTTGAGAGACAATAGGGTTAAGTGACTTGTCCAGGGTCACACAGCTGGTAAGTGTCCAAGGTCAGATTTGAACTCAGGTTCTCCTGACTCAGGGCTGGTGCTCTATCTACTGCATTATCCAGCTACCCCAAGTGAATTTTTTTAAAAAGGAGATACTGATCACATTTATTTTACAACTTGCATATTCCCCCTACTCTGAGACATCATGGTATAGTAGATAGATTATTGGGTTTAGAATTAGGGAATTCCCTATGCTGATGAACTCATAGATCCTTTTTATTTTTCCCTCTCTTTGATTTTAAGAGTCCAGATGGGACGAACAGGCTGTTGTTACTTTCCTTATTTGCAATATTGTTCTAACTCATTGTCTTTATGGAAACAATTCCTTGGCTATAGAGACCTTATAGAGTTTAAGCAATGATAACAATAATAGCTCATGTTTCTCTATTGCTTTATCATTTTCAAAGCACCTTGCTTACAGCAACCATGTGAAGTAGGTAATGTATCTCCATTTTCTAGATGAGGATATTGTGCCTTAGAGAATGTAAATGACTTGACCAGGATCACATAGCAGATTGAGTACTGTAGGTTTGATTCGAACCCAGGTCCTCTGACTTTAATTCCAGTCCTCTTTCCATTATAACATACTGATCCCCAAAGGAGAAAATATGAGACTGTGATAAGATGACCTACATAATAAGATGACATAAGCTCAAGGATCATTCATTATTATAGGGGAGGTTTACTAAATATCACAGTGGAAATACCATTCTTACTGATATGGGGTTTTTTTTTTTTGCTATATTCCCATGCATCAACTCTTCAGTGAGGCTGTTGACTCATAAATTGGGGCAAACTTACAAAATTGTGCAAGACTTGATAAATGAGTAATCCACAAGAGACTTGTTCTGTGGACTAATTAAGCACATTCATAGCAGGTGATAGCTGCATGGCATTATGGACTGAAAGGGCAAGACTTTTTTTTAGTACAATTTTCTATCCCATGTTTAGTTACAAGAGCATAATAATTATGTGTTTATTTGCATAATTGCCTTCTCAAAACTAGTTGCATCTCACTGCAGCACTTTTTTCACAAGTACTAACAGCACTTGAGATTTTTAAAGGCCAAAAAGCATAGGATTCAAATGATGTGAACATGAAAACAAAGCCTTCCATGTGTCATCCAGAAATCTCCCTTGGGAAGAGACATTATGGAACAAAGGTTAGTGGTTTAGTTCAAATCCATTTTGTTTTGTTTTGTTTGCAAAATTGCAAATTCAAAAATGCAACTTTTCAAAGGAAAAAACAAAACAAACTTTGCTCATAAATCACCCAGGAAGGTCTTTAGAGCCTTGGAGGAACTTAGGGATAGTCAACTTCTTTTGAAATCTGATGTGGAGACTACTAACATGAGAATTCCTTGGGAAAAAAAAAAGATCATATGTGTTATTTTATGCTTTGTCCTGAAATTGACTCAGAAAAGGAACCTGTTGGTATGTGATGATTACTTCCATAAGGCCATAGGATAAATATGCTGCTCCCTTGTATCATGGATTTTGGTGAAAAAAAAAGTTATCTGCCCCATCTTAGCATTTAGCACACTTGACTAGTTGAGTAATAATTGCACTACATGTGTTGAAGTCTATATAAAATTAAAGGTAGGCTAACTTGGGATTGTTAAAACATCACTGTTTCTCACAGAACATATTGCTTCCATTTGTTCTAATATTTCCCTCCTTAGCCTCCACAGACCATACAAGAACAACTGAGGAGTATCACCACCAAAATAAAGGATAGGTAGTCATTTCCATTAGGCATACTTCCTTTCTCACACCTTGGACAGCTCCAAAGGGGAATTCATTGTACCCCATGAGGCCTGGAATCATTAAATCAGGGGTGGAAAACCTGCGTGAAATTTGGATTCAGTGAAAGGGCTGCACTTGAGGACCTAGAAGGCCACCTGTGGCCTTGAGGCTGAAGGTTCCCTATACCTGCTTTAAATAAATTATGAATACCGTGTTGCTTTGGGAGACATACCCCTGACATTTTGTCCCCCTCATTGGGTTTGTTCATTGTGTCAGTCTGGTTATGAGAAGTTATATTTTTCAGGATTTGGTGGGAAGGGGCATTAACTCTTTTGAAGCATCATGAAACCATTTTGGATGCTAGAAATTATTTGCTAAATAGATTTTAATAGGAAAAAGACTATAATATGCCCTCCCCCATTTCCCTGAAGAGGATATTTTTGAGCCCCCTTGCCAAATGCATCAAGATAAATAAGCCTTTTAAAGTTGGTAACATTTTACTTTGTTAAAACCCTAAACTTCTCCAAAACAAAGTAGTCTTAATACCTATACAGGGTGGGTTTTATTTTTGTTTTAAGTATTAGGTAAATGTTAGGGAGAAAAAAATAGTTTGGAAAGTTATAAACTCCACTAAGGATTTGAGCAAAGAGATAGAATAGGCTAAGGTCCAAACAGGCAGCACATTATGATAATATATACAGAGTGAGCTGGACACTGGGAAAAGCTGACATTGTATTGTCAAGGGCACAATCGCTCATCAATTTCAGAGATAGGAGTTGAGTTCGAATGACAGAGTGCAGTAACTCTGTTGAAACTGATGCATAAAAAGAACCAAGGCTAAAGACAGGAAGTCCTGGCAGCTCCGGAAGGGGTGGCTCTCTGTTTTCTCATCTGGCTCTTACCCTTCCTTCTAACCTTAACATCTGTCAGCTAGATCCACCTGGTCCCTTGCATGATTAGAGCCCACTGTAGAGGGAGCTTGGTGGTGCTTATTTAACCCCCGAGGGACTGGAATCCCTGCAAATGAAAAAGAGTCAATTCAGACTAAAGGAAACATACCCCTGCCTCTAACCCACTCCAGAGGTCCAACAAAGATATTCAGAAAGGCTAAAAATAGCTCATCACATGTTCCCATTTTATTCAAGACCCAATGCTAGGCACCAGTGCTAGGTATAGAGAATATTATAATAGGAATTGGGAATCCTGGTAGCTGGGGATGCAGTGGATAGAGTACTGAGCCCGGAGTCACGAAGATCTGAGTTCAAGTCCAGTCTGAGGTACTTACTAGCTGTGTGACCCTAGGCAAGTCAACTTAACCTCCAATCTGCCTCAGTTTCTTCAATTATAAAATGTGGATAATAACAACACCTACCTCCTAGGAGGTTTTTGCAAGGATGAAATGAGATATTGATGGTTTACAGTCTTTGACATCAGGGAGATTACACATGCTAGGTAACCCTTTGTGTAACCTACCAAATTTTCTACAACCATAGTTCATGTACTATGATGATGGCTCTGTTAGATGTGAGCTTTCATAAGTTGGTAGGACAGTCCTGATACTCTGGGTCTGAATTTCATTTTTGAGAAAATAAAACTAATATTTTTTCATAGGACCACGTTTTTCTTAAAACCACAGATCCAGGGTTATTTATTTGTTTATTTGAGACTAGTTTTCTGCATCTCTCCCATGCTGGAAGTGTAGTGGCCATTCACTGGCCAGTCCTACTGCTGATTGGCATGGGTACTTTGACCTGTTCCCCTCCTGATTTGGGCTGGTTAACCCTTCCTTTAGTAGCCTGGTAGCTCCCTGTTCTCAGGGAGATCACCATATTGGTACTGGACTTAGTACAGACACATTAGCTTAGCATACTCCAGCTAAGTATGCCCTAGCTGAAGCTATCCACTAGGCTCAGCCATGCTGGTATTGGGGATTACAAGCATGCTCCATGGCATCCAGCTGAGAATTTTCTTAATCCAATGGTAGAAGAATTCATTTACTGGTGGAAAGAAGCTCACCATTTCCAGGGGCTACATAGCAATGCAGAAGCTAAAGTCATTCCAGCTTTTGTGCTTGAGGGGGTCCATAGAACATAAGACAATCTTATTCACTACAAGATAGAAAAAGGCTTAATTCATTTCATTCAACAAACACTTAAATTCCGGTTCTGCATCAGGCACTGGGCTAGGTACTAAGGACAGAAAGATAAAATGGAAATAGTCCTTGCCTTCAAGAAGCTCACAGTCTGTTAGATGGGCACACATTACCCAGATAAGAGAATACAAAATATATGCAAAGTAATTTGAAGGGAGCATCAAAAATTGAGGGGGCTTAGGAACATCCTTGTGTTGGAGGGAGGTGGCACCTGGGCAGAGCTTTGAATGAAGCTAAGGATTCCATGAGGTGGAGGTGAGGAAGGAGAGTCATACTCTAGATCTGGGGGGTCACCAGAGTACCAGGTATGGCATGTTGGCAGGATGTAGGATGTGCAACAAGGAGTAATAGGAAATAAATCTAGAAGATTGCAAAGGACCTTAAATGCCAAATAAAAGAGCTTATATTTTTATAGAGGCAATAGGGGCTCACTGGAGCTTTGAGAGCAGGAAAGTAGTTAGACCTGTGCTTTAAGAATGTCACTTTGGCAGCTCTGTGCAGGCTGGATCAGAGAAGGGTTGGAAATAGAGGTAAAGAAACCATTGAGGATATTATTCAAAGTGCAAGAGAAAGGGGTGGTTGAAAGACAGGTTGTGGAGTGTTGGTAGAATTGAACTGACTTGGCAATTGGTTGGTTATGAGGGACAGAAGAAAAGTAAGCATTGAAAAGGACCTGAGATTGTGAACCTGGGTAACCAGAAGGATAATGGTGCCCTTAACAGGAATTGGGAGGTTAAGAGAAGGAAGAGGGAGTGAATTTGGTGGGGGCAGACAATGTTGGATTTGAGATGCTATAGGACATCTAGGTAGATATCTCCAACAGGTAGCTTACAATGTGAAACCGAGGGAATAGATATGTAGATTTGGGAGTCATTTATGGAGAGGTGATAATTAAACCAATGGGAGCTGATGAGATATTAAATAGCAGTTTGAAAAATATCTGGGGATTTTGTGAATTGGAAGCTCAGTAGAAGTCTGCTGTGTGATGTAGCAGCCGATAAAACTCACGTGAAGTTAGGCTGCATGAAAGAGGCTTAATATCCAGGACCAGGGAGGTGATAAGCAAGCTATATTTTACCCTGACTAGACCACAACTGGGGCATTGTGTTCCATGTTGGGTGCCATATTTTAAAAATATATTGTGGCAACAAGAATAATGATATAAAGATTGACTGAAGTTACTGAAAATGTTAGCCTGGATAAGAGTTGCTAATCATCAGCTAATTAATTAATTAGGGGGTCATAGTTTTATTTAAGTTTTTGAAGATGTGGAAGAGGAATTTTAGTTATCCTGTTTGTCTCTAGAGGGCAAAGTAGGAGCCATAGAGGGAAACTGCAAAGAAGGACATTTATACTTGATGTAAAGAAATGCTTCCCAACAACTGGAGCCATCCCCAAATGGAACAGGCTATTTCAGGAGGCAGTGAAGTTCCTCTCACTAAAGGCTTTTAAACAAAGGCTGGATGACCACCTGTAAGGTGTACTGTAAAGGGGATTCATGTTCAGGTATGGGTTGGACTAAGTGACCTCTGAGATCCTTCTAACTCTCGGATTCTATAATTCTGTAACTATTCCCTTTTTTACTGTTGGGTCTGTGTAGACCTTCTCAATGTTGGACTTCAGAGGCGGGGAGAAATTCTCTGGCTATTTGATCCTGTTACACAATATACACATCAAGTGAAACAAATTGACGGCACTTCTCAAAGGAGAATTGAAAAGCCAGATCAGTTCTAAATCCCCAGAGTAAGTCGGTTGGCATGTGGAATGGTATATGGGAAGGTGCTTTTCTGGGTTGAGAGAGAAAATCCTGGTATCACATCACGTTATCAGGTCCCACATCTAAAATGCAGTGTGCCAACTCTGCAACTTGAAATTCTCAGTGGGCAAAAAAGAAACTTTATAGAAATTGGGTGATAATCATCTTTATCAGATGAATATGATGCCATTGGCTTGATTTAGTGTCTTAGGGAAATGGGATTTACCTAGTGAGAGGGAGGGAAAAAAGTCTGGGTTTTAGGATTTTTAAGTCTGAAAACATTGAGGGGGGAAGAAAGGAATAATAATAAAAACCTCAATGTCACTTTTCTACCAGCCTGTGACATGCAATCTGGTTCTGAAACAAAGGGCTGAGAGATGACATAGTAATTAAAATACGGGCTAAACTTATGCTGCCAGTCAGTATTAACAGAGGGGCCAACACAGGAAACCAGAGGGTAACCAGAGGAGGGAGAAAAAGTGAAACATAAAAACAACACTCTCACACCCACAGGGTACAGATATGAATCTGAATTGACCAAAGAAATACCTGACCACTAAGCATGAAAGTCGAACCCACGTACTAGTATTTTTTACCACACCCTGTTAAGTTGTGAAGCTTGTGTGTCTACGTGCACAGATGTATGTATGTGTACATGTATGTGAGTTCAGAGGAAGGTGATGACCCTCAAGTCACTAGTGACCTTAGGCTGTCCTCATTAGCTGACAAATCGCAGAGATTCCAAGGCAAATTGAACTCATGTCGCAAAAGGAACTGGGTCATCTGATAATGACAGAATGAGAGAGGGCCTCTTAATGCATGTTCTTCCCTCACTCATTAGATACATGGTGTAGTGGATAGAACACCAGACCTGGAGTCAGGAAGACTCCTCTTCCTAAGTTCAAATCCAGCCTCAGATACTTACTAAGCTATGTGATTCTGTGCAAATCACTTACCCCTGTTTGCCTCAGTTTCCTCATCTGTAAAGTGAGCTGGAGAAGGAAATGGCAAACATCTCTAGTATCTTTGCCAAGAAAACCTCAAATAGGGTCATGACGAGTCAGACAAGACTAAAATGACTGAACAACAACTAAACTTGAAGCAGCTTTGTTTTAAAAACAGAGAAATATTAATATTTTTAGGTTATTGAGATATTGAGAAATTCAGAAATAAAGTAGATGGATTTTTAAAGTGTCTTTTGTCCTTTTATTTTTCTCTTATTCTTTTGTGGTTTCTCATTCTGAAAATCTCCAGCAGAGAGATAAATATCTCCTTTTTCCCCCCATAAAGTGTTTTTGGTCATAAGATCATATATGACTTTACAGGCAAAAGGGATTCTAGAGACCACCTTTGGGGACTAGCAGCTAATTATATAATTCCTAGAAGCATTTATAGAAAATCTTTCCTTCCAGAGAAATGCTAAGAAGGGAAAGTATAACTATTTCAGGTTCTGCATTCTAGAATAATTACATTCTAGAATGGGAGAAGACATCTAGCTTAACCTAGCTTCCTTGCAGGAACCTCTTATTTTACAGATGAAGAAAATCAGACTCAGAAATATTAAGCCTTGTGTAAGGGCTTTGAAGTCACAGGGTCCAGCTTCAAATCCCAGCTTTATCTATTATCTATATTTATTACCTTCTATCTGAAATAGGTCTCAGGGAACCTCTCTGTGCCTCAGTTTCCTCATCTGTAACATGAGGGGCTTGGAACAGGTGATCTTTGAGGTACTCTTGTCCTGCTGTGCTTTTGAAGTTGTCATTGACGTGAACTGTAAATAATAAGAAAATTTAATTATAGAAAGGCAGCATAGTACAAGTGAAAGCAACTTGGACTACATAGAAGTCAGGAGATAGGAGAACCAAGTTCTAGTTCTGACTCTCCACTAACTAGGTGTGTGACTTTGGGAAATTCCTTTCTCCTCTCTATGCCTCAGTTTCTACTTGTGTATAATAGGCATAAGGATACTTCCACTACTTACCTAATGAAATTGTTGTGAATAAAAACTCTTCAGAAACTATGATGTTTTATTTAAATGTATCATTTTTAAAGAGTTATAATGCTTTGATATATCAACTGAAGCACAGAGGTCTTATTATGGGAGATAGAGGGAATTCAGAATCCACAAATTATTATTTGCCCAATATTCTTATTTATTGAAGGATTTAGAATCATCTGATGATAGAGGATGAGATAGGATTTCTACTGTTCAAGTGAACTTTGTCAGTATGTATCTGTGTGCAATTCTCATGTGAGCTACAATTTAATAACATTTGTTGAGAGAAAAGGAAAAATAAATATGTCATGGATTAGGGCAGCAGTTCTCTGCTTAAATCTCTTTCTCAAGGCAGTTTTGCCATGTGCTTGAGCCTGTTGTAGATTCTAGAACTTAGAAGGCTATTTGTCAGTGTTTTGGAAGAAGTCCTGAACTTCTCCTTTGTTTGATTAATTGAAGGCCAATGCAGTTTTCCCTTCATGTAGCAGGCACTCAAATATTTGTTGAATAAATAAATGACTAATAAACATAGGGGCAGAATAAACCCCCAAACTTCATTTTCCTTCTTTGCCTATAGCCTATTTATTTATCACTTTAAACCTTTTCTTTCACAGATGTAAAATCTTATATTGAATGAACATTGTTATGGCTGAAGAATTAAGGATGGAAACATAATATCATATGCTTGAAAATGCAGATTTCAGTAGGGGTGGTATTACCCACATTAAACATAGAGACTTTTAACATTGCATGTTTAACTGCTCAACTTATAAGAATAGAAAGTCTTCTAAGTATGACAAATTGATAGCACTTATATTATTCCTGTATTAGAATTGGCAGTTGTATTTCTGTATTGGTTTGCCAGGTTTGTTGCTTGGCCAAGGAGTCTAGGAAAAAGAAAATAAATTTTTATTAAAATTTGTATGAGGGTCATTGTCTTCTGCAAAATATAACTACAATCAGAAATAGGTGGCGACATCCTACAAAGCTAATGGGCATACATCATACCCTTGATGTTGGGACCATGGAAATCCCAGACTAGGGTTTTATGTCTGCAGGAGATGACTAAATTGACTATTTTAATCTAACTGAGTATGTAATAGCTAAACAACAACAATAATAGCTTACCTTTTTATAATGCTTTAAAGTTTATAAAATATTTTATATATTTTATATCATCTGATCTTCACAATGCCCCTGTGAAGTTGGTGTTATAATTATCCCAGTTTTACATGTGAGAAAGCTGAGACTTCAGAGCAATTAAGCAATTATCAGCGTCACACACGTAGGAAGTGTTTGAGATAGGATTTGAACTCAGTTTTTCTTGACTCCACATCCAGCATTCTATCCACTGTTCCATTCTTAGAGGTAAGCTTCTTTTTGGGTGTCATGGAAGTACATACTGTATTATCCATTAAAAGTCTCTATATGCCAGGTACAGATCACTGCACTGAGTGTTATGGGTGGTGCAAAGCTAAATTAGGCAGTGCCTATCATCAAGGAATTTACTTGGAAAGGCAAGTCATATATAGATACAAATGAACTAATGCTACAAGGATGTATATGATAAGTGTTGCATGAGTGGCACAGACAAGTGAAGGATCTGAAGTTAAGTATTTCAAGAAAGGAGTAAGAGTGTGAACAAGGATAGCGAGGAAGGAAATACAGTTTGCCTTGGTTGTAGAGAGTAGACAAATCTAAATGGATTATATATATATAGGAAAAGCATGGGAGATGATACTGGGTAGGAAGATTAGATCCAGGTTTTGGAGAATTTGGAATATCAGGCTAATGATTTAGGACTTTATCCTTAAGGCAGTAGGAAACCATTGAAGATTTTTTTTTTCTTTTTTAGCACTAGAGTAGCATCTGATAATTGTGTGTAGGATGGACTTTAGTGTCCAAAATAGATTAGTGTGTTAGTGTGTATTTATCTCCATGTGAAACACCTAGAAAATTAAATTTAATGTAGTCATTTATGAGGAAGCTGCATACTCTGAAAATGGAGTTAAAATGGAGCCTGCGTCCCATCTTTCCTTTGGTGTTGTCGTGAGTTCAGTGATGCACATTCCAGTGCTGGTGACATCACAGACCATCACCACGGAAACATCTGTGCTATCACAAACACTGGATTGCAGCATCACTGAATGTATCAGGCAGCAGAGGAAACTGGTTAAAAATGATAAGACTCTCAATAATACAGCTTAAACTCACTCACACTTGGCAATCTCAGCTTTGGATGTGAGAGGAAATGTAGGCAGAATTATGCTTCATAGCATAAAACAGTAGCTTCTGAATATCATGAAAGGTTTGGGCAGGTTGTCTTTGACAAACAGCTCACATTCACAACATGGTTCCTCTAATAGTCATTCCTGATGCTTCCATGCAAGATGACAAGGAAAAACATCATAGGGGGTCAAGAGCTGATTATATATGATCTAGCAGTATTGCAGAGAAATGCTAAGAAGGGACAATATAACTATCAGATTTTGCATTATTAAATAACAACGTCTCAGAATGAAAGAAAACCTCAAAGGTCATCGGTCATCTAGTTCAACCCCTTGCTTAATACAGGGATTTCCTTTGTGATATTAAAATAATCATCCAGGTGAGCTTTTTTTTTTTTTTTGAGAGGGAGCAAAGAGTAGCAGTTAATGCAGTCTTAGAATTTTAAATTTGGATGGGACTTCAAAGGTTACTTTGTCCAACCCATGCCTTCAGATATAAACCCCTCTGCAGCTTCCCTGACAAGTGTTCATAAGCTTGAATATCTCTGTTTAGGAGGCATTTACTACTTCCTGAAGAAGCTGGTTCTTTAAGGACAACTGGAATTTTTGGAAAGTTTTTCTATACACAGAGCCAAGATTTGCCTCCTTACAGTTTTTGACCCTACTACTGCTCTCTGGCCCCAAAAACATTGATCATGTCTATCTGCAACAATCTTCTGAGATCATGTAGTCTAACTTATTCATTTCATAGAGTGATTGGAATCTGGGGCCTAGCGGTGAAGTGACTTGCCTGAAGTTACAAGGGTTATAAGCAATGAAGCCAGAATGTGCTTCTCTCTCAGGGCTTCTCTTCTCAGGGTTACCATCTCTGATCGCCTTACCTAGACGTCTTGTGGCATGATTTCCAGTTCCCTCACACATTAACATCATTAGTCATTTAATGTTCTATATGTAACAATACCAGATTATTGTAAAAATCACATGCAACATAACTTTCTGACCAGCAAAGAGTTAACATCCTTCAAAAAAAGCATGTTAGTATGATCATACAGAGCAAAGGCATACTTAAATCTAACGAATGTTTTTAATTACCTCTTGCAGGAATGGATCTGTTAGGTGCCATATGTTGCTTTTTCTTTTTTAGTCATGTTCAGCTCTTCATGACCCTGTGGACCATAGCATGGTAATACTGTCCATAGGGTTTTCTTGGCAAAGATACTAGAGTGGTTTACATTTCCTTCTTCAGTTGTTTAAGGCAAACAGAGGTTAAGTGACTTGCCCAGGGTCACATAGCTAGTGAGTGTGTGAGGCTGGATTTGAAGTTAGGTCTTGTTGACTCCAGGCCCAGTGCTCTATCCATTGAGCCGTCTGACTACCTCTACAAGACACACATACACACACACATGTATATACTCTATTCTTTAAAAAAATACTTAATTTCCCCCCAATTACATGTTAAAACAATTTTAACATGTTTTTTGTTTTTATTTTGAGTCCCAAATTCTAACCCTCCTTCCCTTCCCCCCTCCCTAAAATGGAAAACAATCTGATATAGATTACACATGTGCAATCACGTACAACATTTCCATCTTAGTTATTTTGTACAAGGAGACTCAAACAAAAAAAAATGAAAGTGAAAAATAGTATGTTTCAGTCTGTATTCAGACAATATCTTTCTCTAGAGATGGATAGCATGCTTCATCATGAATCCTTTGGGATTGTCTTGGATCATTGCGTATTCTTAAGGAACTTAAATCTATTTGAGGAAGATAAGACAATGCACACATGAAATAGCCAAATGTCAATGCAAGGTAGCATATAAATTTCCTGTGAGAGGTATAGAAAATGAATGCTACAGGAATTCTGAAGAGGAAGGAGATGTCTGTTGTAGTCAGGGAAGGCTTCCCGGAGGAGTTTGGACTTTTGCTGGAGCTTTGAAGTCAAAGTTGAATTTCAAGTGAGGTGCAGAGAGAACACTATGTAAGGACTCTGCAGAAGTAATAACGTACATGTTGTGGTCAGAGACCATGAGAAAAGGAGGCTGACTGGAGCCGAGTTTGTGTTGAGCTGTTATGTGTTCCATTCTGGATTTTAGAAGGGACATTGATGAATTGGAGCATATATAATTTGGAGGGTGTTGAATGGACTAGAGAATCTGACACAAGAGACAGTTGAAGGGACTTAGCATGTGTAGCATGGGGAAAAGAAAACATAGGAGGTCTAGAATAGCCATCTGACTATTTGAAAGACTGGCTATGCAAGAGAGATTAAAGACTGATTCAATTTATTCTTTCTTGGCCCAAGAGGAGGGAACTAGGATCAATGTTTGAATAGGAAGTCACATTTCATCTGGTTGTAAGGAAAATCTTCCTAACAAACAGGACCGCCCACAGATGGAATGATTTGCCTGGTAAGGTAATGAGTGATCCATCACAAGAGGCTTTTGAGTGGAAGGTGGTTGTCCGTTGGTGAGGGATCCTGTAGCCGGGATCAGGTAAAGTGTTGGACTAAATCACCTCTCTGGCTGCTTGTATTGTATTCTATAATTCCATGGACTTAAAAAGCTAGAGTTTGTACCCATTTTGTGAAAGATCTCAACTCTGAGACAAGTCATGTGGAGTTGCGTAAGGCACATAGAGGTCAAATGACTTGGTAAGCTTAGAATAAGTATCAGAGGAGAGATTTGAATCCAGATCAGGTCTTTCTGACTCCAAACTTATTCTAAGTATTCCTAATTTTATTTATTCCTAATAAAGCATGCTGCTTCCCTCCTTAGAATCACACAGGGAATAACAATCTCCCTAACAGTGAAGAAACAATCTCTGGAATGATTTCTTTGCCCTGAGACATCTTGTAAAATTTAAAAGCAAAAGACAAGTATAACCCTATCTACAGAAATATGTAGTCCTGAATCCAAGTCACTTAAATGTGTTCATTTTCACCATGCTTTGGTCAGAAGTTTTCTGGTAAAAGTATTGCAGAAGAACAATAAATGTATTTTTATGTTTGTGTTTTTGTAAGTAAAATCTAAATTATTGGAAGAGCTACTTGATCCTGCCATGAATGGTAACACACACACACACACACACACACACACACACACACACACACACACACAC
>NW_020954641.1:22985693-22998130 GCF_900497805.2 Vombatus ursinus
CACACACACACACACACACACACACACACACACACACACACACACACCCCAAAACAAAACAGAAACAAAGGAGATGATATTCTGAAAGGTATTGCTGAGAGTAGACAAGAATCTCTTGGTCTTTAAAATGTAGTGAAGATCTCATATTATTGCTTAAAATGCAGTCCAAAGTCTTTTGGCCCTATCACCATATGAATGCCATTATAAATATGGAGACAAAATTGTCTCCAAATAGAAGGGAAATACTCCCCCGCAGCCAAAAACTCCTTTCCTTTCTCTTCTCCTCTCCCCTCCCTGCCCTCCTCCTCTCTCCTTTACTATTTCCTCCCCCTTTTCCCTCAACCAAAGCCTCATTTCCCCCTTCCCTTATCTTCCTTTATTTTTTAAGGAATTTTTTTCCATCACCTCTTTCACTTATTTATTAATGAATCATATTTGTCTAGGAAGTTCCTGACTGATTGAGCTGCCTTTTAGAGAGGCATGGAGCCAGATCCCTTCCTATTTATTTGGCTCAGGGCTTGGAATCCTAAGACTCTCCATTGGACAATGGCTTTTCAGTTGGCAACATATATATAATATGTCAAGAAACCTACCGAAGACCAATTTTTCAACCTTCTTGCTGTCTCATGGTAGCTGGTGAAATAGATTTGTGAAAGCTAAATAAGTACAACAATAACACATACATAAAGCCAATATTCTTTATGTCCCACAGTGCTTTGCAAATATAGAAAACCCAATGAAAATGGAGGAATACAGAGTTGTTCATGGCAAAATTTCTGTTCATTCTGTAATACTGTAACTTATAAAACCATATTTACTTTTGGTGTTTGTGATCAAGGAGAGAAACTAAAACATACAAATATCTTTCCTGCTTAGCTTTCTGAACCAAAGTCACATCAGAGTTAACAACCTTGATACTATATAAAATGATCTATTAAATATACTTATTCTACATATACCAATGGGTACCAGTGTCATGACCTCATGAATTGAAGGGATTCTAGCATTAAACAGGAAGAAAAATGCATATATAGACCCTGCATAGTTTTTAGGTTCTTCAGAGAAACAACAAAGCTAATATGTTTGACAGTAGGAGAGTGAGCTCACTTCAGCTGATATGGCTAATCAAACATGGAATTGTTTGTGTGCATCTGTATTTTTAAGTCTAGAGTTTAGTCATGCTCCTGGGCACAGGAAGACTTCAAATTTTATATTTAGATAAGGAAAGGCAACCTTCACGAACAGATGGAACAGAGTTCAGCATAAAGGCTTAATCCTATCAGGATGATTCTTGTATGGCCATCTGGATAATCCGGCGCGCAAATTCAACGCCTGTTAAAAATATGACTCTGGCCAAGATTAACGTCGCAGATTTTCCACTAGACTTGTTCATATTTGACTTTATGATTTTTTTAGACCCAGGAGGGGTCTAATTCTCTGATTTATAAAAGAAATCTGGAGGTGAATAAAGACCTGAGCCTCAATTCTTTGAAGAAACAAAATGTATTTACATATATATGTATATATTTTTTAAATTTTAAATTGTTTTCTCTTTCATGTAGTGATAGTTCAATTTTGGAAGATGGTTTCACCTCCCTTTCTTTCATAGCTTCACTTTCCTTAACTTTCCTTACAGGAAAATTAGGCTAAAAATACTTTTTGCACAGGAAAGTTCCTTATGGCAGGAAGAAAAGAATTATTTACTTATTGTACAATCAGAGGCAAGTGAATTTACTATTGTTACAACAAATATTACAATCTTAGGCATGAATAATTCATTTCTAGGGTTCATTCCCCTCCCCAGCATTACTTTTCTCTTTGCTTTGCCATAGAGCTGCTGACAATCACAGCACAAAAAGGAAGAAAAGAAGAAAGGAAGAAAGAAAGAAAGAATAGGAAGTAGGAAATCAAAATTGATGGTCATATTTGCCATCAATGAGAGAGAATTCATATTTGTACCTCATAATTTTGGATTTGAACATGAGACAGAAAACTGTTAGAATACCAGCAAACCCTCTTGAGTTGAAGAAGTTTGAGTTCCTAAAGTGTATTTAACTAAACAATTTTCACATATTATGAAACAATACTATGTTGTGTGTTATTAAATCAGAAAAGCCTTCAACAAGTCTTTCAAGAGCAATTTAGAAGTTATAGGTACATCAAAATGTCAAGAATTTTTGCTATTGAATTGTTAAATCAATTTGTATCTGGAACCATCTTAGTTTCTAGGGTAGCAGACAGCTTCAGAACTCCAAAACTGCTTTGTCTAGAATCTTTTGCATTGCCATTTTCACTTGCTACCACCCCCAACCTCCCAAGTGAGGTGATGTTTCTACAAAGACTGAAGAGAAATTTTACTGCTCCAGAATAGAGTAAGGAAGGAATACAGTGACTGGGAAGTAGACATGAAGTGTAATTAGCAAATGGCCTGCTTTGCAACTTGGAAACTGTCACAATAAACTTAACAGTGTACAGATTCTTACAGTCATACTGTTTCCTTGAATTTATATCCAATTTTGAATCTATGTCTTTATATACCAAGTATATTTTCTTTTCTCCATTTAGTGATAATGCTTAATCTTGTCAAAGCAAAGGAAGTCACTGGGAGATACAAAATTAAAGTCCCTGAAATTCTTAATCTCATTTAATATTTGTAAAAATAACTATATCTAGAGTGAAGAAATCTCTATACCACAATTGCTTTCAAAATAGTGACCTTAAAACATGCATAGGTGAATACAAGCAAACATATGTATAGTTATTGGTTCCACTGGAATTTAAGAGCTAAATAGTATCTGTGTGTATGTATGTATGTATGCATATGTATATGATATATATATCATATCATATATATTACATGTATAGTAATAAATATATATCAAATATTATTTATTTATTGGAATGTAGACATCCTAGTAGACAAATCATTAAATACAGACTTGAAACCCCAACAAAATAATGATACACTAATCTTGGTTGAATGAAAGGAAATACAGAAGAAAGGAGAATGTGGCAGCAACACAGTATCAATTGATCAAAAACATCAAAGAAATATCAGCAAGAGGAATTTTATTGTCCTCATAATGATAGGCTGATACAAATTTACCTAGATGGTAAATTGTGCAGAATATTGAATTTAGAGTGATGGAACCATTGATTTTTTTCACAGCTGAATGAGAGTCTACTCTTCTGGCTGCTCTGAATGAAAGTCTTGCATGTAATAGGGCCAGGACGTAGGGCGAGGTAGTTTCCATTCTTGGAATGATGTCATAGCAACTGGAGTTTGTCTCTGATGCTTCCAGTAAGAGGATGCTTGACCTAAGAATAGAGCAGCCTCCTGCATGTGGCTTAAAAAGATATAGGGCCAATCTCCTGGATGGGGCCAAACCCCTTCTTTCCCTGTTTCCTGCCCAGTGACTGCTTATTGTCAGAGGTGAAGGGGAAAGCGTTGTTCAGTGTTACTGAGAGAGCAGGCAGGAAAATCATCATTTTACTAAAATAAACAGCAAATACAATTGTTTAGTTTAAACAGGAAGATGCAATGCTAATGGGTAAAACTCAATCCAAAGTGTGTGATTTTCCCCCTAATCCCTAGAGTAGGTATGCCTTTAAGCACAGCATTACTGAAATTTGAAGAGAGAAAATAAAATTAGCCCGGGTTTTATGTAGGGTCTGTCACTAGTAAGCAGAAGGAGGAAGCTGAGTTCATGGTTTTCCCAAAATTTTCTGCCAAGTCTCAGAAATTTAGGCCAATAGCATTAGTCTTTTCTTTTCTTTTTTTTTTTCCAGAAAGTTTTCCCTTAGGATTATCAGATTTCATACAAGGCAGATGAGATGCTTTTCCTCCCATACCCTTCAACTTTGAAGAAAGATCTTTGCAAGTCTCAGTTTATCTACTCCAAAAAGATTAATCCTAAATCCACCTACTCAGTAATATAGCCTCACATGTCAGCCAAAACAAAAATCTCCTTCGAAAGTTTGACTTCCCGTAATCTTATGATTCCCTTATCAGAGAATGCAGTGCTATGATAGATCAACATATTCTGGTTAATAGTTACCATCCGTACCTTAACCAATTAAAAAAATTAGGCTGAAATAAAATATGCTTCACAGGAAAGCTAAGGGGACAGTCTCTTCTGTCCCTTAACTAGATGACATTCAGGGTCATTCATTCATACAATAAAAATTTATTAGCCAAATACCTAATGTGTGCAACAATACTGTGCAAGGCATTTCAATACCTTCAAGTCACCATTCTTAGTATCATTTTCTCTTACATAGTACATCTGTAGAAGTGTGAATTTAATGCCATTTCAGTTATGGGCATACTGGATACTGGAGAGTTTTGAATATATTAATACACAGAAGAGAAAAGTTAATTTATTTCTCAGACTTATTTTTATTATATTTGTGGAAACAAGACTTAGACTGGAATAATTCAGAATTTCTAAAAACAATTGTGACTGGATACACATTACTTTGGTCTCTTTCACAAGAACAAAACAGACCAAGAAATTTGGGTTCCTATAATAAAGCACCAATAGTTACAAAACCTTCTGTTTGGAATAGGAGAGGGTAGACCTAGAGTTGATGATAAATACTGGACCGCTGACCAGGTCATTCTTACAGCCACTGAAACGAGCCAGATATTAATCACAGCACAAAGAGATTTCAGAAGTAAAAATAAGAGCAGGCCCAGAACCCTGCTGATAGCCGCACACATCACTAATTCACCTCAGTGGGCATGTACCTCTGAGCTCAATTAACCCTTATTCCCAAGGCCACCCATAAACTCTGAAGTAAACATGGCTTTCCTGGCCCCGGTTTTATATCAATGAAATAGATCATTTCTATTGGAGGGTGAGATGCTGTTACAGCTTATAAATTCAGTTTGCTAATAAAGAGCCTGATGCCTCCAATGTGTATTTGTGGGCACTTGAATCATATACCATTGATTCTATAAATCAAAAAATTTCATATTGCTGTGGGTATCTGCTATTTCTTCCGTCTTCTGGTGCTATTTAAAGGAGATAGAAATACTCTTAAGGTTGAACAGGTGATGGAGAATATTCCCTGTGCAATTTTCTCCACACAGGACCTTAGTTGTTAAATATATACTAGATGTGGTAAATTAAAAAAAAAATTCTCTCTCTCACTCTCTCTGTCTCTCTGTCTCTGTTTCTGTCTCTGTCTCTGTCTCTCTCTCTCTCTTTCTCTCTCTCTTTCTTTCCCTCACATTTTCCCCCACTCCCCTACCCCAACCATTGTTCAGAAGCAAATTGGAAATCTGGTAATTAGGCCCTGACTCATAGTGTAGTATTAGAGTCCCAAGCCAAAGTTCAACACCCTGAAATGAAATTTAAACCAATTAATCTGTTAGATTTTTATCGCTTGTCCGTGTTTTCTCAGCAATTCCCCCAGCACGTGGCCTTTGATCAACTCTCATACAAACGCTAAAATGTGTGCCTGCTGCTAGCGAGATGGGAATGACATTAACATGGCACTCATAAAGCAATCAGAGCAGAGAAGCCCTCAAACAGGCAGGGCATAGTAATATTTAATAAAAGCTCGCACATAATCTTCAGAATTAGCATTTTGTGCCTTGCAGTACCTTTGGGAGAAGAGCTTTTATTTGTGGAGTGATCATTATTATAACAAAGAAGAGCTACCTAATAATTTCCACTTTAACTCTACAATATGCCATGAGCATTTCAGAACCATTATGCTAAACCGTGGTGGGGTAATCATTTTATTGTCATAGTCTGAAGGGAGGAAAATCTCCTCTACTTTGGTGGCTGGGGGAAATAAAACAAAAGACAACAAAGAAACTTTTGTTTTTAATGAGATCTAGAACCAGCAATGCTGGGCTTACAATGTGCTGTGGACACCAAAAGTATGAAAATACAATGGTGATAAAAATTTGGAGAGAAAACAACAACAACAACAAAAACCTTTCTTTATTAAGTCAGGACTTGCCATCAACACAGAATTTTGTATTTAAATTGACTTTCTCGATCCTGTTGTGTCTTATTGGTAAAAGAGTCCTACTGGTTGTCCAATTCCTAGATTGAGCAAGTTTTTTTCAAATACCATTGAGCCCTCAGATTCCAGGATCCACTAACAACACATTAGTTCCATGCGCATTGTTATCTTCAGATTGACTTCTCTTTCCCTTTTTATTCCTTGAGGTGAAGTGCATTGGAAAGAGTATGAGACTATGAGTCTGGGTTTGAATCCTGTTCTACCACTTCACTGTCTTTTTGACTTTGGAGAAATCATTTCACTTCTCTGTGCCTCAGTTTCCTCAACTGTATAATGAGGGAGGTTGGACTCAGTGACCTCAAAGTTCCCTTCCCACTCTTAATCTCTAACTTACACACTTGATGCTCTATTTTGGTAGACTAAGGAACGAAAAACACTGTCAGGCCAAATCAAACTTAGCTTTCAAAAACACAGTATCCTTAGGAGAGAAAAATTGATACGAAGGAGATGTGTGGATTTGTTCATCTCCTCTCACTGCTTTCTGAAAGTCAGGCCTAATCTGATGATTTGAGACTTGGTCCGCTGGTTAATACTTCTTTTTATGGATGAAGTAGTTAATCAGTGTTATTAGGTGCATGACATCAAATCAAGAGATGAACTGGTCTAGTGTGAAAAGGACTAGGTGTCAGGATGTCACTAACTAGGTGGGTGACTTTGGGTGACTCAGTTTCCTCATCTATTAAATGAGAGGGATAGACTAAATGATCTGTAAGCCCCCTTGTAGCTCTAAAATTTTATGATTCTGAGAACTGCAAGGATTCTATGTATTTCTTGTAAGATGAAGCGAAGTTTATTAGCTGGGTTCTAGCATGTTGCCAAGTGTGGAGTTAGGACATGCTGAGCAGTGCACTGCTGCTTTTTCACAAGCCTTCCTTACAAGGAGATTAAGAGGATGGTATTAAACAAGCTTTGACTCATTTGTTCCCCCACCCGTGTTTGTAGCTCCTCTGAAAACTTGAATCTGTTCTCTCCTTGTTTGCTGGCTTGCAGGCTACTTTATTATTGGTGGGTTGCTTGCAGAGTTTGATAACATGAGTATTTTCAAAGTGAAAACTACAGTGAAGGTCTTGGAAAAAATATTTTTTGAAACACACACACATCTACCTCCTCCATAGGACTTTCAAAGGGATGAAGGAGGAAGGAGTCCCCATCACTTCTAAAGCCTGAAGGCTTTAGCTATGTTGGAGACTCTCTGAAGCAGACATGAACATGTCATGGTGGCTTTTGCATAGGGACTAACAAAAAACCTGAAAGACAACATATTTTAAAAAGAAATATGCTAACGGACAATCCACCCCTCCCCCCAAAAAAGAAATTGAATTTTTAAAAAACCCAAAACCCAACACAAAGTCTTATGTGTGGATTATCACAGGACCACAGAGTTAGGTGGGGCCATTAGTTAAATATTATCTTCAAGCAGTATTGCATTAAAACCAGTCCTAATCAGCACTTGCCTCTCCTGTTTTGAAGATCTTCAAGGATTTGCTTCATTTGGAGAGCTAAAACATTAAGATGTTGGGAGGAGAGGGTAAACTGAAGTGATTCCAAGTTATTTTCATATATGTATATATATATATCTTATATATATGTGTATATATGTGTGTGTGTATATATATATGTGTGTGTGTGTGTGTGTGTGTGTGTGTGTGTGTGTGTGTATATATATATATATATATAAACTCTTAAACTTCTTCCAGTTTATTGGTAAAGCGCTTTGTAACCATAATTCATATTCTGTGACTGATTTGGGGTTATTCAACAGTTTCTATATTTGGAATCAGAAAATCTGGGTTTAAATCCTGGCTTTCATATTTATCATCTGTGCAACATTGGGGAAGGCAGGAACCTCTCTGGAATTCAATTTTCTACTTTGTAAAATTGAAGTAGATGATTTTTAAGGTCCCTTCCAACTCTAAATCTCCTAATACCAAGAAATGTGCTTACAAAAACCTTTTAGTTGTATAGAATTTTGATGATTTCAAGCTTCATGGTATCAAAAATTGAAAATTAATTTTGAGAATATGAATGTAGTATATATTTCCTTTCATTAAATATCTCATTCTTGGCTAGAAGAGAGGGAAGGAACATTAAAATGGGCTGTTTTGGTTGTAAATGCATCATTACAAGTTCAGCCAAAATTAAACACTTGGTTTAGATTTTTCAAAACATTTTGGGGCAGCTAGGTGGCACTTACTAGCTGTGCGACCCCGGGAAAGTCACTTCACCCCAATTGCTTAAACAAACAAACAAACAAACAAAAATCTTCTGATGCAATTTTACCAGATTAACTCAAGTTCAAATCAAACACATTCAACAACTTTGTGGAGGTAAGTGATTGTCCCCTCCCTCTCAGGTTAGAGTCTAATAGTTTCTTTTGTTTTTTGCAAAAGTCAAAGTAGCAAACTGTGAGATTTGACAATGTGTAATGATATTTGCCTATTTGCTTTTCTGCAAAATTAGCTGGGTCTTACATCAGCTTAAGTAGTAGGAAAATTGTCTGGGACATATAGAGATTTTTGTGAAAGGGGAGTCCCATTTTCTCTCCTACTCAACATCTCCCAGTTTTTGGTACTTTGAGGTGTTGATATTAATTAAAAACACTTCTGGGAATGACAGGCAAGCTAGCAATATTAAAAACCTGAGAAATGAAGCTGTCTGCTTTTAGAACCTGAAAGATGTAACTTTACCATTCCACTTTTACCAAAGCAGTGGTCCCGCAGTAATTGGATTCAACTTGTGCCATGTTCATTTGGATAAACCTCCTTCAATCTATTCACAACATTTACAAAGTGTTTCTTATCTCTACATGCCTTTTAAAATGGAAAAAAACCACCAAATATTTAACAAACCTAATACTATGGCTTTGGACCTAGGGTTGAAATCTAAAGAAGTAAATGAGGGTTTGGGGGCTGTGTATATTCTTTACGTATCTACTATTAACTCAGTTTATGGGGTTATTTAATTTTAGCCACCTTGTTCAGTAGAGTTATCATCTGTAAAATGGGACTGATGACATCTGATTGAAAGTGAAATGAAAGAAATTTCATTTAAGCATATCAAATCTCTAGTGCTGTTATGTGAATAGAGGGGCCATGAGGTAAGGGAAAAAAAAATATTTAGACCATGATGTGAGAAGGAATCTTAGCCCCTGTTTCTCTCATCTCCTTCCACTAATATTTGGCTAAATGCTTATTAGCTTTCTTTTCATCAATACATTTTCTCATGAAATGAAACTTGCACCCGAAAATGAAGGAATTGAGAGGCTTTTTTTAAAAGGCTGATTTAATTAGCATTTCATATATTAGCAATTGATTGCTTTTGATCATGTTTCCAGCTTTCCTGTGGGCTGAAAAATGAATTATATTTTTGATGCAAACATTGAAAGTAATGTTTTCTAAAGTGATACTATGTCCCATATTATGCTATACCTAGAATGTATTTGAGATCTTGAGGAGCTTTGTGTTAATGAAAAAAGATAAAAGTCTTTAAAAAAAAACCAAGTCTCTAATTATTAAAGTTTGGTTCTAACAGCAGAATTCTTCTCTTTTTCATGTGTATTGAAAAGCAGCTACCCCCTGTATCAAAGCCATCAGTCCAAGTGAAGGATGGACTACGGGAGGTGCCACGGTGATCATCATAGGAGACAATTTCTTTGATGGGTTACAGGTCATATTTGGTACCATGCTGGTCTGGAGTGAGGTAAGTGTTGTATGAACATTAATATCTTATAACTTTGTCTGGTTTTGGGAAATGTCTGCATGTGCAATGTTAATGGAGCTATATCAGACCCCATAGAATAGCTCTATTGCAGTCCAGTTGTTCTGGACTGGGAGCATGAGGCAAATGTGTTTGTCATGACGCAACACTTTTTACTGAAACTCCTTCCAATTTCTTACCAGTTGGCACCATCAAAACATGGGTTTGGATTCCATCTTCCCTTTGTTAGCTTTGTGAACTTGCTAGTATGGTTATCTTGTGGGAAGTCCACTACACACTTTTTATGGTGGTGTGAATGGCACTTAAGCAGTCAGAATATATTTAGAACGTTGTCTAGTTCCTGGACTTCATGAGATTCAGGTTATTATCAAGCTCTCTTTTAGGAACAACATTCTAAAGATAATAATAATCCAGATATAAACCTTGATTTTAATTTATAAAATTCATTAGGAGTGTGCCTGCTTGAGGTGGGGTGGGGCATAGTGACTTGCACATAGTAGGCATTTGATGATATATATTATATTAATTAAATTTAATATGTAGATGAGTCTGGCATCCTTTTCAGCCCTACTTTTTTTTTTTTTGCTATAAGTCATTTTTGACTGCTTCTATACAAGCTGAAAATGGCTTTATTCCCACAATGTTTTCCAAGTTGCATATGAGTTATTTTAACTCAATATCCTACTTTTTTGGCAGTGGTCATGATTAGCCCAAGAATATAAATGTTATACATTCACCAAAGAGTTGTCTTGAAACGCTTTCCTGCTCTTTCTTACTCCTTAGCCTTAGTCTTTAGCCTTGGAAAAGAGAACAATTAGGGATAACCTTCAAGCATTTGAAAGACTTTCGTATGAAAGATGGAGCTGAGTTGTTTTGTTTGGCCTTACAGGACAGATCTGGGATTGGTGGGTGGAAGATATATAAAGGTGTATTTAATTTCAGTATAAAGGAAAATCTTCTAATGATTAGATTGCCCCAAAACAGAATGGACTGTCTTAAAAGGTATAGTGAATTTGCTGGAGGTCTTTGGGCAAAACTGAATGACCATTTTGGGAGGATATTATAGATGGGATTCTCATTCAGATATGAGTTGGATTAGATAACTTTTTTTTTTTTTTTGGCAATTGGGGTTAAGTGACTTGCCCAGGGTCACACAGCTAGTAAGTGTCAAGTGTTTGATCTGAGGCCCGATTTGAACACAGGTGCTCCTGACTTCAGGGCCAGTGCTCTATCCACTGCGCCACCTAGCTGCCTCAATAACTCTTGATATCCCATCTAATTCTGAGATTTTGTGGTTCTCTTATTCAGTCAATGTCACTATAGACTCCTCTCTTGCACCCTATTGCATGCTCCATCATATTGTCTAGAATATTAGATTCAGAGCTGGAAGGATCTCATTGAGTCTAAACCACTTGTTTTATAGATGAGGAAACTAAAACCCAGGGATTGACATGCCGAATTAGTGGCAGAGGCAGGACCAGAACCCAGAGCCCTTGGCTCCCACTTTAGCATTCTTTCCATTATTCCATATTAATATCCCATCTCAGAAATTATTTTGTTTCATTTGGACTAACTCTTTAGGCTCATGGCGTATGTATATGCAGACAATTTAGGCGATGCTATTCGGATGGTTTTCTCTTTCCAAAGCAGTTTTTAAAACAAATTTTAAAAAATTTCATCCATTTTGGTGATTGGATGGGATTGGGCATTTGTCCACTTTGGGTTAGAACAAGATGACCCAGGCCTAACTCAGAATGGTCTTAGTGGTTTTCTCAGGATCATATAATTTTAGAGTTGGGAGGGAGCTCATGAGGCATTTAACTCAACACCAATTTTAATGAGAATTTCTAGGGGCAGCTAGGTGATACAGTGGATGGAGCACCGGCCCTGAAGTCAGGAGCACCTGAGTTCAAATCCGGCCTCAGTCCAAACACTTGACACTTACTAGCTGTGTGACCCTGGGCAAGTCACTTAACCCCAATTGCCTAAAAATAATAATTAATAATAATAATAAAAAGAATTTCTTCCACTTCATACAAGGCAAGTGGTTATGTAGCTTTTGCTGAAAAACCTCCAGTGAAGGGGACCCTGCTGCCTCCTGAGGCATCCTGTCACACTCTGGGATATCTCTAAATCTTAGGAAGTTTTCTTTTCCATCAAACCTTCTTTGCAGCTTACAGCCCATTGCTCCTTTTTCTACCATTTGGATCCAATCAGAAGAAATCTAAACTTCTAAGAGATAGTTCTTCAATTACTTGAGAACAGCCATCATGTCTTCCCCCAAGTCTTCTGTTCTCCGTCCAAAACATTCCCAGCTATTCAGCTGGCATAACTTGAGGCCCTTTACTTGCGAGGTAGGAGAGGGCAGTGGATAAAGTGCCAGACTTGGAGCTAGGAAGACCTACATTCAGATAGGATCTCAGACATTTCCTAGCTGAGTAATCCTGGCCAAGTCACTTAACATTTCTAAGCCTCAGTTCTCATCTGTCAAATGATGGAGTTAGGCTTCATGGCCCCTAAGCTTTCTCCTAGCTCTAAGTCTGTGATTCTGTGGCCATTTTGGATGTTTTCCTCTGGATACCTCAACTTATCAGTGTTTTTCCTAAAATGTGATGCCTGGAGCAGAATGTGGTAGTAGTAGTAGTAGTAGTAGTAGTAGTAGTAGTAGTAGTAGTAGT
>NW_020954641.1:22998140-23222202 GCF_900497805.2 Vombatus ursinus
GTAGTAGTAGTAGTAATAGTAGTAGTAATAGTAGTAGTAGTAGTAGTTGTAATAGTAGTAGTAGTAGTAGCAGTAGCAGTAGTAGTAGCAGCAGCACCAGTAGCAGTAGCAGTAGCAGTAGTAGTAGTAACAACAGCAACTAACATTTGTATTGCACATTAAGGTTTGCCAACCACTTTATAAATATTACCTCGTTTAGGCCTAACACTAACTGAATATAGTCTAACTAAGGCAAAGTCTTCTGAGACTGCCAACCCCCTCTCCCCTATTTCAGGGCACTGTGCTTTAAAGCATCTGTTTCATTATTAGAAAACTGATGTGTGTCTTAATGAAGAAAACTCATGAAAACAGCAAAACACTGCTTTTTCTCCTCTTCCATTTTGTTCCTCCCCCAAGTTCTTACAGTATATTCAAACAGGCCCTATGACCTTGCCTGACAGAGTAGAAGCAGGTATGGGTTAGAAGAAGCTCTGACTTTATAAACTCCCAACTATGTCATGCCTGCAAAATAAACCCATCAAGGACTCTTTTTTTCCCCCAGTGGGAACCTAATAAATGGTTCTTTTTTTTTTCCTCACCCTACACTCCCCTAGAGTGGAAAAGCCATTCTTTTAAAATAAACATCTTGTGACATTATCAGCCAGGTATCTTCAGTGGAGCTCTTTAATGGGGTATGATCTTGATAATGTCCCTGAAGTTTAGGAAAATGAACTTAGGCATGGGTGATCCTTTTCATTATTCATGTCCTTAAGTGATTAGTTATTTAGATTTTGATGCGTGTTTTCTATCACACATACACATATATAAATGTGAGTATATGTTGCTCTTTATATGTATGTTTATATATTTTATGTATAGACATTTATAGACAGTATTATCTATTGATCATGTCCTGTAGATGTAACAAAGTCACCAAGCATTGGGCTTGTTCTTAGTACAACCCTGAACATAAAGAAGGGAAAACAAATTATATATACTTACACATATATATACATACACACATATGTGCGTATTTAATGTATTATAAATTTAATATATAATATATTTAATATATTCTAATAATATAAAAATATAATATAATATAAAATAATGTTATATATAATATAATGCATATTATAATTATATATTATATAATTATAATAATATATAGTAATAGATAATATATTTAATATATTATAAATATTTGTACATTTTATTTATTTATTTCAAATATATAAATACAATATATTATAAATATATAATATGTATAATTTGTTTCTTCTTTATGTCCAGGGTTGGGCTAAGTTCAATATTTGGTGACTTTCTTATATCTGTGGGACATCATCCATAGATGATTTTATATGTTTTCACGGAAGAAACATAGTATAGACCTGTGGGTCAAAGAGTATGTGCCAGTGGCAAAATTTGAACACAGACCTCCTTGTCTAGTGTATTTTATTCACCCATATGGACTTAGGGGGCAAGTTCATAATTTGCCACCTATAAGTTGAGGTGTATTTGTGTGTTTACATACCATTATTTAGCCAGAGCCATAAACCTCCAGGGGTAAAAAATCTTTTCTAGGGTTTTGGGAAGGGTAGTCAGGAAAGTTGCCCTAGTAATCAAAAGTTTGGATTCTAGTCTTTCTTTCTGTACTGTGTGACCTTAGGTAAGCCATTTTAACCACTTTGGGCTTCAAGTTGCTTTCTTTGTAAAATGGATATGATAGGGCCTCACTAAATTGAGGGCATGAGGCTCTCAGATTGTTCTCTCAGATACTTTCCATTTCCAACACCTATGATTTTAAGTAGTGTATTTTTTTTTCCTTTTCTCTTTTCACCTCACCCATTTGCCAAAGAATATCCAGGAATAGCTTGGATCCTAGGCCAGACCCGCAGATGACATTAGAGATTAGCAGATAATGCTGTTATGTGGAGTCTTTTTTAAGTTAAAGGATTTTTTTTAAGAGTCAGAGAAAATAGAGTTGGCTTAATTTGGTATCATCTGTGCTCTTTGCCAACCCAATCTTTTGTAAATGAGTCGTTCATTTTCACTCACTGATTGCTCCCTGAGGATTAGGGTTTAGAGTGAGGGAAGAAAAGGTAGCACCCATCATGCTTCCAATCCCAGAGTTCTCTTCCGTTAGTTGTCTCAACTTGTTGTCCCCCATGATTTGCTTTGTTTCTTGTGAGCCTGATTCTTCCTCTATCTTTGCTACTCATCTTTCTGCCTGTTTCCTTGTCTACTTTCCACTTTCTCCTTCCTTTTTTCTTTCCCTCTTTATTGTATCTATTTTCCTAATTATTTTCTAATAAGCCTTAATTTCTCTTTGCTCTCTTTTTCTCCTGAGATCTGCTTTTTGGTCTGTGACTCCTCTAAACACACTTGTGTAGGACTAGTAAGGCACTGAATCTCTGGGGTGGTTTGAGGTGCTATTGCTTTATCACTGACATCTACCTGTTGAAGAAGGGGCATTTCATTACAATGAAGACTATACTGTTTTTATAGCTTCTACATTTCTCTTAAATTTTACTCTTAAAGGTATCTTTTCCACATTCCCAATATCCTGCGTGCATCAATTAGGCGGATTGGTGGCCCAGTGGACAGAGTGCTGAAACTGGAGTCAGGAAAATATGAGTTTGAATTCTGCCTCAGACACTTACTAGCTTTATGACCCTGGGTAGGTCACCTAACCTGTCTAACTCTTCACCTCCTTATCTATAAAATGGGAGTAGTAATAGTGCTAACTTCCCAGGGCTGTTGTGAGGACCAAGCAAGATACTTTATGTAAAGCTGTTTTCTAGCCTTAAAGTGCTATACATATTCTAGCTATTATTCTATGAAGAATTTATTAAGTGCTTATTATATTTGTATCACCATGCTGGGTACTGTGGGGAGTACAATTCATTTTAACAAGCGTTTGTTTTTCACTTACTTTATGCAAAATACTGTGCTAGTTGCTGGGAAAATAAAGACAAAAAATCAAAGTAGTCTTCCCTCATGGATCTTACATTCTTCTGGGGAGGTCAATAGTCAATAAACATTAATTAAGTGCCTACTATATGGTAGACATTGTGCTAAGCTGTGGAGATGCAAAGGCAATGATGGTAGATACAAGAGAAGTAGAGCATAGTTTCTCAAGATTTTAATAATTCATTTTGAGAAAGTTGGGCAAGGAGAGATGAGACTAATACTTGTGAAAGATTAAGAGAATGATAAAAGACATATTAAAATGCTAAATTATGTGGTTCAGACACAAAGCATCATAGGAGTTCAGAAAATGGAGATGTTATTGTGAACCAGAGTAGTAGGGAAAGGTTTCTTGAATAAAGTGACACTTGAGCTGGGCTTCCCAAAGGTAATCTTCAAGTCAAATATCTGAGGATGGATCTATAAGTAGAAAAACAGTGTGCAAGAAGCTTGCAGAGAGAAATCAGCACAGCGTATAGAAAGGGAAAGGAAGAAAAATCCAGCTCATCTGGAACGGGGTGTTTGTTTTGGAGAGATGTGTGAGAAATGTTGGATGGTGAAAGAGAGTAGATTCTAGGGGACTTTTAATTCCAGGCTCCGGAGTTTGGATAAAGTCCCATAGGCAATAGTGATCTAGACCTGGTGATGAATTCTTGGTGCTTCCAGATAAATGGCTTTGCATAAAAATTGTGAAGAACCAAAGGATACTTCTCAGTAAGCATTTCTGAAAGGATTTGCCAGTATGGCTATAACTCATGATGATAAATCGTAAGAGGCAATATGGTGTAGTAGAAAAATCACTGGGCTGGGACTGAGGAGAGCTAGGTTCTAGCTCGGCCCT
This sequence comes from Vombatus ursinus, assembly GCF_900497805.2. Taxonomy (NCBI): domain Eukaryota; kingdom Metazoa; phylum Chordata; class Mammalia; order Diprotodontia; family Vombatidae; genus Vombatus; species Vombatus ursinus. The sequence goes on from NW_020954641.1 coordinate 23,001,931, forward strand.
TGTTGTTGCTTTATGTGACGCTCTTCCTTACTCTGGGCTTCCTTTTCCTCCTTGATTTTTTAAACTAGGTAATAACTAGCATTTATATAGTGCCTTAAGGTTTACAAAGCACTTTGCATATATTATCTCCCTTGATCCTCACAACAACCCTTTGAATTAGGTTCTTTTATTATCTTCACCTTGCAGATGAAGAAAGTAAGGCAAACAGAGGTTAAACGGCTTGTTCGGGAGCATGCATCTAGTAAGTGTCTGAGGCAGGATATGAACTCAGGTGCTGCTTGCTCTATCAAAATCCAGTGCTCTAGTCACTGGGCCCCTTAAATCATCTCCAAGGTTCTCCTCTAGCTCTGATATTTTATGATTCTATGAAATCCTCATTTTATAAGATTTAATCTCCTTTGAGAATGCTAAAAAAAGTTAAGAAATGTTTCCTGTTGGCCTTTTTTCTTTCTAAATGTTCAATCTAAAGAACATTTTTTTAAAATAATCTCTGATTAGCCAGCAAGAGGATTCTATTAACTTTCACTAATACACTTTTATAATTAACAAAATAGGAGTCTCCTTATTGAGATATTCATTTTAGTGAGATTCTTCTTGCCCATCCTGTAAGTTTTGGATTTTGGTACCCCACATCCTAACATAAACCTAAGGAGTATATCAGAATGTTGCCACGTGACACTTGGCTTCCATGTTGGTGATGCAAATTACCAAATTACTAAAAACATACCCTTGGCATTCAATAATGGAGTGAGTGCTGCTACTGTTGATGTGTAGAAATATAGTTTGATCTATTTACATAGCAATCATTCAGATGATGTCATGCATTTTTAGATTTATCGTGCTTTTAATGTTATGAGTCTCAAATGCAACTTTTCTTCAAGGTTTTTATTTCATTTCCAGGCACTGTATACATTACATTAGGTGGCATGCAATTTTGTGGCACGTGTAAAATTAAGGATTGCCTGGACCATTTAGCTCAGTTGGGTAGAGCATGGTGCTAATGAAGCCATGGGTTTGATCTTTGTATGGCTCATTTAGGCTCACACAGAGAGAAATTCTGTTCTGTGGTCACAGGCTGCCTCTTAACTCCAGGCAGCTATCCCTCAAATGTAAGCCATTGGTCACAAAATATATTGAGAGTATAAACGGTTTCTCATCCATCCCCACCCTTGAAAAAAACACTCGAAGTGCATGTCTTACTGATTTCAGGTCAACTGTATCATCTTAGGACTGCCTTTTTCTTTTGATTTTTATAAATCTCCCCATATACTTTGTTTCCATGAATTATTATTTCACCCAGGAACTTTTTCACCTATATGGGTGAGGCAGCTTAAGCATGTGCTTATTATTAGCCCAAGACCTAAAAGGATCTAAAAGAAATAAGGCAGAAGAATCATAGACTTTCTGAACTGAAAAGGATCTCAGAGATCATCTAGTCTACCTGAACAATTCTCATTCAAAATTTCCTTAAAAACCTTTAGTGAGGAAGAACCTACTTCCTATAGAGGTTGTCCTTCCTTTTAGCTCTTGTTAGGAAATTTTTCTTTGAAGTATGCCACCTTCTACCCTGTGCTCTTCATTCTGCTCCTAGAACTAGTCTAACTCTTGCTTTATGTGGCACAATTCCACATATTTAGTGGTAGGAGAGAATATTTCCTCCCTATGCCTTTTCCTCTCCATGTGAAATATCTTTAGTTCCTTTACCTGCATCCTTGAATGGTGTGATCTGGAGCACTTTGATGATCTTGGTCACCCTCCTCCGAACACACTGACACATTAATTTGTTTCCCAAAATGTGGCATCTAGAACTTAATACAAAACTCTAGATGTGGTCTGTCCAGGTCAGCATACCATGGGGCCATCATCTCCCACATTTTGGGCACTATGCCTTTTAAAAATGCAGTCTGACATTGCTTTAGCTTTTTTTGGCTACCATGCCAGCCTGTTGACTAATATTGAGTGTAAAAGCCCTTCTTTTTCCCCCTGACACAGGGGCTTTTGTCTAGTCATGCCTCCAACATTATGTTGATTTTTTAAAAAGTGAAATGAAGAACTTTTTTATCTCTATTGAATTTAATCTTATTAGCTTGCTTACTGATCTCTTGCTGAGATATTTTTGAGGGAAATTTAACATTCTAAAATGAAATGAATTAATAATAATGTGGAAAGATTTTTTTTGTTTTCCTTCTCAGTGTTTTTGTTTGTATTTGTTTTTCACATGGAAATCTGCTTGCTAGGAACCTCAGATGACACCTGTTTGTGTTTTTAATCTATTGAAATGGAGAAGTAGAAGGAGATAGCAGGAGGATAGTATTGCTCAGGGTAGGGTCAGGACAATGCTGATTTCAGGGGCTTACATTCCAAGTTGAGACGAGAGAGTCACAAATGCAGTTTTCCCTTCCCCTTTCCCTCCTACTCTTCAGTTTTTTTTCTTATTTGTGTAAATAAAGGACACCATTTTTATTTAGCAAAGTAAGGAAGGAGAAGTTAAATATATCTCCATTATAATCCTACTTTGATCCTTCATCCTGGAAGGAAGATGATCTTGAATTCTCAAGAGTTACATCCACAGGCTATATATAAGCTTTGATAAAGTCCTAACAAGTTGAAAAGGATTTGAGGAATAGTCTTTGTGGTAGACTTTTTTGTCATATGACCAGTCTAGCTAGGTTGAAAGAGGCTATATTGGCTACAGAGTAACAGATTTCTTGGTCATAGCAACTCTTGAAAACTTTTTACAAAGTCATAGAAAAGTTGTGATCTTGATGGAGGAAGAACCCATACTGATGAGATCGTAAGTTTTTGAAATATCAAAGTAGTGTAGACCTACATGAATAGGGGAGAAAGTAATTTCATCTTTCTGAGCCTTAGTTCCCTCAACTGTAAAATGAGTGGATTCTTTCAATTTCTATTTTGTCTTCTAGAGCTAAGATATCATGGAAGTATTCCTTTATAATTCCTTGAAATATGATATGTAAGCTCTTTTTTTTTTGATCATTGCTTTCAGGGAGTCCAATAATTTTTAAATGATCTCTACTTGGTATGTTATCTAGGTCATCTATTTTTCCAATGAGATTTCACATTTTCCTCTATTTTTTTTCATTTTTTTGACTTTGTTTCTTGATGTCTTGTGGACTCCACTAGTTCAGTGCTATTTTTAAATGATTTATCTTCATCAATGAGCTTTTGTACCCTTTTTTTCCTTTTAGCCACTTTTAACTGATTCTGCTTTTTAAGGAGCTCTTTAATTCAGTGAACTTTTGTTTTTTAAGGTGTTATTCAGCATTTTTGTGCCTTTTTTTACCATTTTGTTAATTTCCTTTTCCTATTTTTTTTGTATCACACCCATTTCTTTCCCCAACTTTTCTTCCATTGCTCATATCTCTTTCTTTAATTCTTCCACGAATTCTTGTTGGGCTTGAGTCCAATTTGCATTTTTCTTTGAGGCTTTGCTTATAGCTGTTTTGACATTATTGTCTTCTGAGTTTATGTCTTGGTCTTCTTTGCATCATAATAGCTTTTCATGGTCAAGTTTTTTTTTTGTTTGTTTGTTTGCTCATTTTCCCAGTCTATTTCTTGACTTTGCACTTTATGTTAAATTTGGCTCTGTTACCTTGGGAATGGCTCCAAGTGCTAATGCTCCTCTTGGCCATGGAACTGTGATCAAGTCCCTTACTTTGTTGCAACCACAGTGCTCCTCTCTTCTTTACAGCTTTGACCAGGGCCCCTGCTCCCTTGTGATTAACCATAAGAGTTCCTCTCCACCCTGGAACTGTGACCCAGAACTACATAAAGGCAATAGACTTGTCAATCATCACCAACAGCACCTGGTTCCAACAAAGGGTCCCCTGTAATCTCTGACCAGTTGTCTGACCCCTTTATTGCCTCTGGGCTGAGAGAGCCTGATGATGTTGCTGCTGCTGTCACAGCCACAGCCAAAGCCCACAGCTGGTGCTGCCACCAAGTGTGCTCTGAGCTGGCTCCCACCCTGTGTCACAGATTTCTCCTGCTGACCCTTAAGTTGTATTAGGCTGGAAAAGATGTCTCCCTCTGACCTTTTGTTGGCTGTCCAAAATTTGATTTGATTTGATTTGATTTGATTTGAGGAATTTTTTAATTTGATTTGATTTGATTTGAGGAATTTTTAAAAAGTTATTTGGAGGGGAGTGTTGGGAGAGTTCAGCTGAGTTGCTGCCTGTACTCTGCCATCTTGGCTCCCCCCAACCTTTATTGTTTGGAAGTATTTCCTGACACCAAACCTAAATCTGCCTCCTGGCAACTTCCACCTCCTGATTCTGCTCTCTGGGTACAAAAAACCAAGTTTTGTCCCTCTTCCACAATAACAGCCCTTCAAACACTTGAAGGCAGCCACCATATTATTCCTGTGTATTCTCTTCTCCGGGCTTTATAAACATGCCCAGTCCCTTCCCTCAAATGTCAAGGGCTCAAGGCTCCTTCACCATCCTGCTTGCCCTCATTTATATACCCTCCAGCTAATATCCTTCTTAAAGCATGGCACCCAGAACTGAACTCAAAAATTCCAGAAGAGGTCTGGTGTCACATCCTAACACTGACTCATTTTGAGCTTGTAGGCCATTAAAACCACTAGACCTTTTTCAGGACAATACCTATTTAGCTATATCTTCCCCATCTTGTACTTGTGAAATGTTGTGAGGTTGTTGTTGTTTTGGCACTCACATGTAAGACAACATAGAGTCCTACTGAATTTCATCTAAATAGATTCAGGTAAAAATATCCGTTGAGGGACAACTAGGTGGCAGAGTGAATAGAGCTCTGGCCTTGGAGTCAGGAGGACCTGAGTTCAAATCTGGCCTCAGACAATTGACACTTACTAGCTGTGTGACCCTGGGCAAGTCACTTAACCCCGATTGCCTCACCAAAAAGAAAAAAAAATCTGTTGAAATCTTTTTTTGGATTTTTAATCCATTTTTCAATCCATTGTATTAGCTGTTTCTCATCTATGTAAATTTGATGAGCATGCCAAGTATGCCTAGAAATATATGTACGTACATCTATGTGTAAACATATATACGTATATAGACACGTGCTATATAGTGTATATAAATATATGTACATGTATATAAGTGTGTATCTAGGGTGTCCCCAATGTCTTAGGGCAGTTTTAAGCTATTAAAGCTCAAAACTACACAAATTAATCAGTAAACATTTATGAAAGGCCTATTATGTGCCAGATACTGTGCTAAGCACTGGAAAGACTTTTGAGACACCCTGTGTGTCACATCTCTATATATATATCTCTATCTATCTCTATCTATATATCTACGTATACGTATAAGTATATAGACATTAGATATACTCTAGTGACATATGGGATACATTTGAAACAAATCAAACTACAGTTCAAGAAATATGAGAAAAATGATACTTAAATTTTCACTGTGATAAAATATAAATATGATTAACATTCATTTTTCATGTATTGTTACTTAATGATTAATATATATTTCTTATAAAGCTAAATAAATAGATTTAAAGGCATTCTTGCTTATACACACATACACACATATTATTTGAGCATATTTCTTTTTAGTTGCAAGCCTACATTTTTTCAATGTTTTGAGTGCCCTACTACGTGTAAGGATCTATATTATGATTAGAATCTTCATTCATAAGGGAGGAGGGGAAAGAACAACCAGATAACCTGAATTTATCATATTAGTAGTGAATGGAAATTCAGAAATGTCGGCCAACAATTTCAATTAAACTTTAACCCCAAGTTATTTTATGGGGGATCATTTTAAAATGCGCGGACATAAATTTTTAAAAGTAGATTGAAATATAGTCTAATAGCTTTTTTATATAGCCTTCATCTGGGACAAAGACATGGTCACTTCATTACTAAAATGCTTAAGTCTACATTTATTCATATAGGAGGTAGTTGAGAAGACTATTCTCTACACTAATGACTCTGAAATAATGCCCATTATATCCTAATAGAATGGCATTTTCTGGGAGGAGTATAGAACTTATTCAGGCATTATATGTGAGCTGTGTGGCACAGTGACAATAGTACTCAATTTATGGGCAGTGATCTGGGTTAGAATCATGGCCCTACTACTTTGTAGCCTTGCAATCTTGGACAAATCATTTTGGAGGGGACTTTTTGGGCTTTTTGAGTTTGAAATGCTGATAAGGTACTCAAGTGGAGAAACTCTACTTTTTCCAGCAGAAAATTGGATCTGTAAAACCACCCTTCCAGATCTAAATTGACAGCCTATTGCGATCATCATCATCATCACCATCATCATCGTTGTCATCATCATTGTCATATATTGGGGCAAATATATGTGGGGCAAATATATTTATCCTGAAGATATTCTATGTAATATTCTCAACTCTCAGAAACATAGTCCAGCAAAAATGGAAGGGGAGCAAGAAGAGGAAGAAGCATAAAAAATAGTATCCAAAAATAGCTGTCACAAATACTCTACTAAAGCCATGCACTTTAATTTTTAAGACCTCATTTGGGGCTTTATTAGCGTTTATTTAACATTAAAATTTTAATAAGCTTGGTTATTTCATTTCCTAACAAACAGTAAATTCAATGCAGCAAACTGGAAGTCAGTTTTGTGGGTTGGGAGAATGGAAGAATAAGAGGCAAGCATCATTGACTGTAGGAAAAGAGGTAATCTGCTACTGAGAGAGGACCTTGAAATACTTGAAAGTAGACACAATATTACATTATGACATACTCCAAATAGATGTTTATAAGAATGATTCTATTTTGTCAAGGAAGTTAATTGTATTTCCAGTTTAAGAAAGAGTGGAAGGTTATGATATATTTACATTTTTTTTTGAGAAAGAATTCCCTCAAAGTAGGTTAACATGGAAAAAAAAAGAAGTCTGAGCATTTTATGAGGTAAGTCCTCTGGAAAATTAGTATGTTTAGATCCAGTTATTCTTTGATTAATTTAATTCAATTCAATCAACATTTCTGAAGTACCTACTGCTGCTGTTGCTACTACTGCTAGTGCTACTATTGCTACCACCACTATTACTACTACTGCTGCTACTACTACTACTGCTGCTGCTGCTGCTGCTGCTGCTGTTGCTGCTGCTGCTACTGCTACTACTACTACTACACTACCACCACCATTACCATTACTGCTACTACTACTACTATTACTACCACCTAGCTATCTAGCATTTATATTGTGCTTTAGGATTTGCAAAGCTTCTCACAAATATAATCTCATTTTATTCTCACAACAATTCTTGAGAGGTAGGTGAATGCATACATGCATACAAAATGTTAGTAGCTAGCATATACAAAATATTATATTAAAAATTGCATACATGTTTGAGGCTTGATACCCAACCAATTTGATTTATTTTTCAAGTTTTGGAAACTCAAAGATATTTTTGTCAGATGACAGGTTAATTTCATTTTATCCCAAACTAAATCATAAAACTATAGAATGTTACATCTGAAAGGGTCCTTTGACATCACCTAATGCAGTTCTCTCATTTTACAAAGGAGGAAACTGTAGTCCAAAGAGTGAAGGACACAGTGAATTCATGGTAGATCTGGGACATTTTCCAGTGTCTCTACCTACTTCATCATATTCATGTCTTCTTCAGGTCTTCTGTGCTCTGTATTTTTCTTGGTTGATCCTTACAGTTAAACTTTTCCCAGAGCTTGACCCCTTTTCTACTTAAGCAAATATATGTGTAGGCAAGAGGAAACGTCTTACCCTGCTGGGTTCCAGCCCCTTTCCAAAATGCATCAAATTTGCATTTTTAAAGAAACAAACAAGGAATAACACACAAGTGAAAAATGGCCAGAGTGGGAAATGATATTTCTTCTAAACTGAATTTATGAAAACAAACCATGAGAAAGAACTTATTTAGTTTAGAGCTTGTATAGTTTCAAACCACTGGGATCTGTCACTGCCTGGATCTAATTCTACCCTTTTGGAATGTCTTCTTCCTTGGGAACTCATCAGTGGCTTTCCAGCTCCCAAACTGTCAGGATGGGATCCAAAGTTTTATGTAGTGCAACTGGCATAGATCATATAGACTGAGTACAACTAAAAAAAAAAAAAAAAGCTTTGCTCCCTCTTGCTTCCCAAAACTGATTGTGCTAGAATAGCATTCATAAATATGATTTGTGTCAAAATTCAAAGGTCTGTAAAACTGAGAACTGGAAGGTATCTTATAGTTCATCTAGACCAATCTTCTCATTTTACAAAAGAAGAAACTGAGACACTAAGAGGATGAATGACTTTCCCAAGATAACACAACTAGAATGGCAGGAATAGATGAGAGTAGAACTATGGTAGCTTCATGGTACATTGGAAAGAGAGCTAGAACTTGGAGTCAGGAAGGCCTGTGGTCAAATCCTGGTTTTGCTGCTTATTCCCTTTATAACCTTGGGCAAATGACTTTATTTCTCTGGGTATCAGTTTCCTCATCTGTGAAATGAAGGGGTTAGACCAGATGGCCTCTAAGGTCTCTTTCCACTTCAATGTCTATGACATTATGATTCTACTACCTTTGCCTGGCGGTCTCACCACTAAGTGAGCTCTAGCTGCCTAGAGTTAGATGGATTTTGTTAGGGGTCTTGGTAAGTTTCTGTTTAATGGAATATGAACAATCTATTTTACTGAATGCTTCATTATCTGACTGAGCATTAGATATCCATTGGGCAAGAGAGAAATACTTTGAATCGAATAATGCTTAGTGATAATTTTTTTCAGATAATAGTAAGGCAGTTTAATGTCAGTTCATGGTGTTGCTCACAGCAGTCACCTTCTGCCCTCTAAATAAAATAGAAATATATTATTGAATATTCAAAGACAGGTTTCAACTCTCTCATCCTACTCAGTAGCTAGACGTTAACTTGACAAATAAAGCATAAACTCTCTTTGGACATTTATTCCTGAAGTTCAACCTAGAAAACTTGCATCACCCAACAGAATTTACTAAAGCTTATTTTAAAGCTGTTTTCCTCAGAGCACAAAAGCAAACCAGGATGTTAATGAAACAGAAAATGACTTAACTGGTTTTCTCCCACTTTCCTTGAGAAATTATATGTTATAATTGAAGCAGGCAATCTTTATGAATCCAAAAATCACATAATTTTTTGTTATGGAATGAAGAGAATTCTGATAACAATCACTTGAACTAAAAAAAATCTCACATTCTCTCTTTAACAAGAGGCAGCGTGGTGAAGCTGATCTGAAGCCAGGAAGATCTGAGTTCAAGGGCTGATGCTGACCCATACTGGCTGTAGGACCCTGGACAAGTCAGTGAATCTCTTAGTGTGCCGAGCAATTCTCTAAGACTTTAAGTTGCAGAGAAGGTGCTGACCCACTTCAGCAGAGGGAGTTTCCTCACCTGGGAATTCACCATACTAATGAAATCACAGATTCAATCCTTATTCCTCTTCTTATATTTCATTCATATTGTATCAAATTCAGAGGAATAGATAATATGACAGAAACAATATGAGTTCTGTCATTGTGGTTTGCAAATGTAATCATTTCCCAAAATTTCAATGAGTCTTCCTAGAAAAGCTCCCTTAAAATAATTTTAAATGGATGTTCTAGCCGTAATACATAGAGAAAAATGTTTGGTTTTTAGTCACTACCACTGTGGTGTAATGTCTCTTTAAAAATCATGGGCTGATTTAGTTTGTTTCAAAGCCTTAATTATACTTTTATGTTACAATTTCCTTATTTAAGTGTCTACTTTGTGTCAGTCACTCAGCATATGGGAATGCCCCCTACCTACCTCAAAGAGATGGATATTATTATCCTAATTGAGGAGGAGGAGGAGAATGCTGTGAGAATTATTAATACATAAATTAAAAAATTAATCTGGAAAGTGCTTTAAAGTCCCTGGAGATGGGCTCTACCAAAACACAAAGTATTTAACATTATTATAAGTGCCCCCATGGAGTAGATAAGGGCTGTTATCATGGCTAAGAGAGGAGGAAACTGAGGCCTAGCGAGGAGACTAAATGAGTTAATGGGCAGGCTGTGATTTGGAACTCTGAGGTCATCAGGCAGGTATGGAGAGCTGGTGTCCTAATGCCCATCTCTGGCTTTTTGCAGTCAGGAGTTCCATTGTTTTTCTAGAGGAGGAAAACATTTTCTTTTTTTTTTTAACTTAATTTTTCATTTGGCCTGTTATGTTTGGGGTATACTTGTTTTTGAATGTTGCAGTAGGGTTGATGAAGATCAGAATATTAAAATCTGTTAAATTAATGAAGAGAAGTCAGTAAAAAAAAATCACTCATGGGCTGACTAGTTATCAGTTATCCTGCTTTTTCTCCCCCCTCTGTGGCATGGCACTTTAAATTGCATCAATTTTGTGCAGTTGGTACAGAGCACTGTTTCTCTTTATAACTAGTTGAGCACAGAGATTATTCTCTTAATTGTACAGATGAAGGTGCTGAGACCTAGGGAGATGAAATGACTGGCCCAGGGTCACAGGGCAGAGGCAAAAATCAAAGCCAAGTGTTGAGATAGCCTTGTCGGAAAGAAAGCTCTTTCCGTTGTACTCCATTTCTGCTCTAGGAAATGACTTCCAAATGAAAGGATGGCTTTGATACTGATTTTAAATCAATAGAATAGGGAAAAGGGAAGGGAGTGGACCTGTGATTTCATTTCTACAGGGAATCCCCTCTGCCACTGCGGGTTGGCACCTTCCCTGCAACTTTTAATCTTCAAAAATTGCCAATAACTATTGTGATCACCTTATTATTATTGTATTATAGGTGTTCTTTTTAACACTTGTTTTCTGTCCCACTTCATGCCAGATACTGACAGGTATTAAAAGAAGCCTAAGACATAGTCCTTGCCTTAAGGAAGCTCATGGTGGAGAGATAAGACTTAATACACATGAAACTTAGAGCATGTTCTATAGTGAAGTACAAAGTAGTATGGTGCAGAAAATAAATGTGGTAGGAGTTTAGAGAAGAGAAAAAAAATAATAACATTTAAGATTTGTAGATCATTTTTCAACCAAGCTCAGTGGACTTTCACATATAATATCAATTGTTTTAGCTTTCTTTCTTTTTTTATGAAGCATCCTGTGGTTTATTGCATGAATGGATGTTACCTTTGCTATCCGATGAAGTAAATGGAACCTCTTGGGAAACTAACCGAGAGAGATAGGGTGTATAGCGCTGGATTTAGGATCAGAAGGATTTATGTTTGCATTCTGCCTTAGATAATTACTGGCTGCGGGACCCTGGGCAAATCATTTAATTTCTCTTAGCCTCAGTTTCTACATCTGTAAAATGAAGACAATATCTAAGGCACAATATCTATCTCTCTGTGTTGTTGTGAGGATCAAATAAATTAATGTATGTAAAGGACTTCACAAATCTTATAAAGCTGCCAGGAATTATGATGCATTGTTCATTATTGCTTAACAATCTCACAATTCCACTTTAGTTCATACCCACACATATGTACTCATTCTTTTTTTTTTCTTCATCAAACACGGACCGTCAGGGAAATCCCACATTTCATTTCCACCATTTCTATTTCCTTTCACACATATAGCATATCTTGCTTTGACACAGACTTTCACACTTACATACACACATACGCTTATGTACACACACTCCCATGGACTTTTCTCTCTATATAATCTATCTTGCTGTGCACACAATTCCATTAGTTCATTTCTTACATCTCCAATGGCTGGCACTTATGCTCCATTGGGGAGTGGGGGCTTCTGTGCTAAAAGTCTGAAAGGGGTAAAATGCTTACACGCAGAGCCCAAAGAGAAAATTGGTGCTCTTGTATTTTTTTGAGGTTCTGGTAGAATTTTCAGGTGGGTTGGAAGCATTGGGACTGCTTTTTTTCCCCCTTTAATTTTAATATCATATATTTCAAACACGATCCTGGACTCTTTTTTCCTCTCTTGATCTTGTCTTAATTTCCCTTGTCTGAGATCTTGCAAATCTCTTTTTTCCTTCCCATTCACTTTTTTTTGTACAGTATTTCTTGTCATTGAATACTAGAGCCAAGGAGTATTAGAACTGGGAGAGACTCCTCTAGGCTAGGGATTGTTTCATAGTCTTTTTATCCTCACTACCTAGCACAATGCCTGATACATAGTAGGTATCTAATCAATGCTTGCTTAATAAATGATTGATTAACTTTAGAACATAAAATGGTAGAGCTGGAAAGGACCTTGCTTAGAACATGGAATATGAAAAACAGAAGGGACCTCAGAATTTACCCAGTCCAGGTCTTTCATTTTATAGATGAAGAAATTGATATGTGAAGAGGTGACGTAATTTCTTTAAGGTCATATAGCTAATAAGTCGCAGTCAGGTTTCAAACCTAGGTCTTTCCACTATATTTCTAATGGAATTAGGATGCCTTTCCTCTCTTCCTCCTCCCTCTCCCATATATATTTTTAATGAAATTTTTTCAGCTGTTTCTTTTGAACCTTCCCTGGTGGTCAGGTTGTCAGGATTTGGATCATTGTTCAGCCACACACATGCACAAAAACTCCACCTCTACCGATTTATCTGGTTACACATTACCACTGATGTGTTTGAAGTTTATTCTTATGTAAGGGAGAGTGATAGAGACTCCATCAAATGCTTTTTTTGGTGATTCTGATACCATGTATCTCAAAAAATACTCATCAAATATAGTAGCATTTACCTGAAATAACTATCTGATAGAGAGGGGATGCTAGTGGTAAATACTGTAATGAAAATGCGAAGTGACGACTGTCTTCCTCATAGCAAGTGAGGAGATCAAAAACTATAAAAAGTATAAATAAGAACTAAAAAAAAGAGTACAGCAGTCAGCCATCATTTAGAATAGGGAAAATAGCCCCATCTACCTCCATGGGTGTTAAAGGTATCACTGCTGACATCTAAGTAGCACAATGGATAGAACCTTGAGTAAGGAAGGCCAGAGTTCAAATCTAACCTCAGACACTAGCTATAGGACATAACCTCTGTGTGCGTCAGTTCTCTTGTTTGTAAAATGGGAATAATGACAGCACCTTCCTTGCAAGGTTGCTGTGAATATCAAGTGAAATATCATTTGTAAAAGTGCTTAGCACAGTGCTTGGCACATAGCTAGCATTATATAAATGCTTATTCCCTCTCCCTTCCACTAGTATTTTATCAGCATACTGTTGTAACCAAGATCATCGTCATCGTCATCATCATCATCATCATCATCATCATCATCTCCCTAGATCTGGAAGGGACCTCAGAGGCCATCTAGTCCAATCCCTTTATTTTACTGCCACGGAAACTGAGGTTCAGGGAGATTAAGTGACTTTTCAAGTCACACAATTAGTGTGCATTTGAAGTAGGTTTTAAATCCAAGTCCTTTGATTTTTGCCTGTGCTGTTTTTACTTTATTAATGGTGATTTTAAGTTATTAAAATTTTAAAAACTGTTATTTGTGGTCTGTTTAAGAAGGCAGGCAAATTATAGGCAGTTTGGAAAAGATTTTCATACAAAATGGTTAAACTCAGAATAACAACAACACAGATTTTGGTGCTTCAAGTAGTAAACTCTCAGGTATCTGGAAAACTCAGCTATTTAGAATAGCAAATTCTCCCAAAGGTCCCAGGTAGCTGATGTTTTATGATAGCATTTATCTATGTGTGTGTGTGTGTGTGTGTGTGTGTGTAAGTAACTTCATCACATTAGTAAGAGATTCTTGTATTTCATGGAAGAAAAGAATAGTTTGGAAGACATAGGTTCTAGTCCAGGCTCTGTTAATAACTTGCTTGATACCCTGGGCAATTATGCTTCCCTTCTACAGTCCTCAGTTTCTAATTTTGTAAAACACAGGGTTTGGACCTTATGATTAGTAACATATGACTCTGACTAGGAAGAAAAATTTCAACCACTGAAGTAAAACACTTTCCTGTGTGAAAAGAATCTACCCTCTAATCTACCTTTTGGAGATTAGAGGAACATTTTTCACAGTTACTTCTGAAAGTAACGAATAAAAGTACACGTGAATTTCCCTTTTTTTTTTTTTAACTTAATTTGCTGCTCTTGTAGATCTCTTTTCTGCTCCATCCTATTTCAGATCGCTTTGTCAGCATGGAATCTGTGTACTTAGTACCTTCTTCAATTGTTTCAGTCATGTCTGACTCTTTGTGATCAAATTTGGGGTTTTCTTGGCAAAGATACTAGGGTAGTTTGCTGTTTTTTTCTCTAGTTTATTTTACAGATGAGGAAACTGAGGTAAACAGGGTTAAGTGACTTGTCCAGGATCACACAACTAGTCTGAGACCAGATTTGAACTCATGAAGATAGGTCTTCCTGACTCCAGTCTCTATACCACCTCTCTGCCCTACTTAGTACCTGGTTGGTGCTTTATAAATTCTTGTTGATGAATGGATGGGGAATGAAGTTTTTACGCTGCACAGAACGCTATGTTAAATAGGTATTAGGATTGTATCAATGTTATATCTAACCTGCCAGTCCTTTCTAAGACTGTGTATTTCGCAAAGCTACGTGGAAACACTAGAAGTTGGTCTAGGTTGGGCATGCCAATGAAATGAAGAATTTTTTCATTTAGTTCCATAGAAATACATTCTGGGGACAACCAATGTGAATCCATAAGTTTGTTCTTTTTATGCTGAATTAGGACAGTAAATTTCCAGCAAAACTAAGCTGAAAGGAATGATGAACGAATAGAATTGGAATAGATCTTAAGAGACCATCTAGTCTAATTCACTCACATTACAGATGGGGAAACTGACAAGACCATACAGGTATAGGTAGATAGCTGATAGCTGAGCTCTTGCCTCCTGAATCCCAGCCCAATTGAGGGTCAGGATATATATAGCATATAGAGACAACTTATTAAACCCAGAACCATGAGATGTCATTTTTGGAGCTGGTTTTGTGCGTGTGTTTTTTTTTTAAGAATAGTAAAACATCAGTTTTATGACCATTAATAATATTTGCAGTAATGTAAATGAAGATAAGGATAATTAAAAAAAAAACAACCCTCCTACTTCATGGTGTAATCTGATTGCCTGCAGGGATCAGGACAAAATTTTCTCACACTGCAGATATCATTGCACAATTGAATAATTACCCTCTAGCCCTTTACTACCAACCATCCTTTTAAGTTCCCATGAGTTCTGGCTGGGTAAAGGGCAGACTAGATACTCTATCATTTGCATTTTCCTGTGTTGCTTAGGATTATGCCAGAGCCACCATTTAACTTGTAGTAAGCCATTTTTTAAATAGTAGTTCAGTAGCTAATCAGAGTCCTGGTCTGATGTTTTCCACTTCTGCCTTTTCTGTGTTTTTGATGGCCTCCATTTGACTATTCAACTGATCAGTTCCTGAGGAGACATGGTAGAGCCTAGCTCAGATCTAAGTGACACTTTCAACCAAAGGGTCTTAAAAGGACAACTTAATCTAGGAAATTCATCATATTGGGCTGGCTTTGATTTTCAAGCCAGGAAGGTGGCATTGCCTGCTATGTATGAAAATGGAGCTGAAAGGCGAGCTTTTGTAAATATTGTTGTCAGTGTCTTTTATATGGGTTACGCCAAGATTGTATTTAAACATTGACAAGTTAATTACATGGTTTAAAAGCTTTGTTTTCTGGGAGTTGATAAGTAAAGTTGCTAAATAAGGCCTTTACTTAGTACAATGACAATTTCTCTTCCAACGTTTCCCTCCAGCTGATTACTCCTCATGCCATCCGAGTGCAGACCCCTCCGCGACACATCCCTGGTGTTGTAGAAGTTACATTGTCTTACAAATCCAAACAGTTCTGCAAAGGAACTCCTGGAAGATTCATCTACACAGGTAAGAAGCCCAGAGAACTTTATTTGCACGCTAGAAATGAGACTCTGTCCTCCCTAACCTCCTGTTACTATGAGGAGTTATTTGTCTCCTAATGCCACCATGTGCGTGTTTGATAGTGAGACTGTTATTTAAGAATTTATTTGAGTGTCCATGGGACATAAATGGGTCAGTAGAAACAGCTGGCTGCCTAGATAATGTGGCAACATAGGAAATACGATGGAGAGGAATACTTCTAAGAGGTAAAAAGGGAAAGTGAAACTTACTTCTGGCTACTAAACCAGCTGTTTTTGTTTTAAACCAGCTTCTATCCTCATTAGAACATTTTTGACTGTGATTGGTAGCCTCAAATTTTAAGACTGGTGGGTGCGACTCCAATCCCCACCAATCTGCCCTTGGGTCTCTTGGACTGTGGCACTCCTGGGAATTGCCTAAGCATATGGAGTGGCCTCCTGTTGGGATGCTGATTATTGGAGTTGCTGGGTGAATCCTTTGTGACAGACTGAATAATTTAACCGGGAGAATAACATTAGGCAGAGAGGACCACAGCTCTGCCAGGCGTGTTCCAAGTGCTAATAGCATGGACCTGGAGCTCTAGATTACTAGGGATAATTGTTGGTAGCATTTCCTGAAAATGGCTAAAATGTTT
This sequence comes from Vombatus ursinus, assembly GCF_900497805.2. NCBI lineage: Eukaryota > Metazoa > Chordata > Mammalia > Diprotodontia > Vombatidae > Vombatus > Vombatus ursinus. Next base: position 23,018,397 of record NW_020954641.1, read on the forward strand.
GGTTATTCCTTCAGTAAAGGAACACAAGGCCCAATTAACTAGAAATAGGGACTGTGTGCACACAAAGAAATTCCAAGGCAGTCAGTGGATGACTCTATTAACATATTTTAATTATAGCCATACAATTAAGCAAACAAATTTTATTTTGACTGTGACATTTTATCTCATATCATCTTCTCTTTCTTGCTACTTAATATTATACTGCAAAGGAAACCAGTCGTGTTTCTTAAAGTAAAATACTTTTTTTTTCTCTCTTGAAAAAAAAAAAGAAAAAACAATTAATGCATCCTGACCCTTGGAAATGCCTCCCAGCCCTTTAAACAAAATGCAGGTTTGGTGCCCGCCTGGCGATTAGTTTTAGTTAATTGAAAATTATAGGATTGACCCAAGAGGAAAATTTTGTTTGCACTCCAATCACTTTTACAAATTAAGGAAAATTACCACAATTTTGTTTAGCTAAGGTTTCACACTGAGTTCAAGAAATTAGCTCAGCCATCCCAACGAAGTCAGCACTTTGTTAGTGAACACTTGAAAAATAATAGTCTATCTGGAGTTTTGTGGTGTATACAAACGGGGCATAGAAAAAGCTATGATACTTTATAGAAGTAGGCCAAGTGTTTTTAATTAGGCTCATTGGTTCAGTGTAAGTTTTGAAGAACAATCAAACTAGCAGATTAGCTGTTTCTTTTAAAGCTAGGATTTCTTGCCATTCATTTTTCCCATGAGAACTTCCACATAGCACAATTTTTTTTTACAAGCCTCATTATGGGCCTACAGGAAATGGACCAATTGGAACTTCTGATACTGTAACATTCCTCAGCATCATTCCAATAGATGGGAGTTTTTCACAATGTTCTTCAGTGAACTCAGTGTTCTGGAACATATTACAAAACCACAGAGGCCAAATGTTTTCTCAGAGGAGCTTGGACTCTGTTTTTGGCCGAAAACATTTAGGCCTCACTTGCTGCCTATTTACCCTGCTATTAAGAACAAGAAAAAGAGAAGGGGGAAAGGGGGGTGGGGAGGAGAGAAGAAAACCCTGGTGTTGTGGGCGGTGCAAGAGTCAGTCAGGCATGGTTTCCTCTCTAGTGAAAATGTCCCTGCCCATTAATGGCACCATTTTGTGGTCAGGTCTCATTTAGAAGAAATTATTTTTAATCAGTGTTCAACAAAATATCCCCCCCCTACTCCCCAAGCCACCTGGCTGAAAATTTAAAACACACACACACACACACACACACACACACACACACACACACACACACAAAACTGTTAAATACTTAAGTTCTCAGAAGAAAATACCTAGTGACCCATTTTTCCTTGCTTTTTAGCCATTAAAAAAATCACCATAAATTTAAGAAATTGAATCTTAAGAGTACATGATCTCATCAAGAATTAAGGTCAAATATATATGTAGAAATGCCAGAGTAGTTATTCTAAGAAAGATAAATCTGTGATATAGGTATAGAAAAGTCAGATGTCCTGCATTTTCTTATGGATACAGTAAGGGAGCTGAGCTACATCTTTAAGGTTCCTTCCAGCTCTGAATTCTATTGAAATGCTAACAATGATAATTTTCCTATTAGTTAGTCCGTCTCAAACGATATATGAATTGGGGAAAAAATCAAGTCAGGTTTTCAAAAAAATTTGAAAGAGGATCCCTTCTTTTTTGGAAAATTAAATTATGAAGCAGTTTGCATCTCCTCATGGCTATGAATACTGTTGCCTATTAATAATAAATGTGATGTATTTGCCTTAAGAAAATACAATCTGTGGTAATTGGTTGGATACGTGTGGATCTCTTTGAATATTACCATTAAAAGGCTCCATTACAGGGAGATTGTCTAGTGATTAGTACTACTTATCCATGCAATTGACTTGGTTTACTTTTCTGGATGTTACCACATACTGGAGAAGGCATGTAGAGGGACCATGAAACCTCTCTATTTTTTGTATCCAACAAACCGCTTAGGTGATTTCAAATATAGAACCCCTTTCCTCTCTCACAAACAGAAGTTCACATTTTATTTTCGTTAAAATCTACAACATTTCAAGGTGAAGTGTTGGTTTTCCAGGTCTGGCGAGCTCTTTCTTGTGCTGTTCAGTTGAATGCTACTGAGAGGAGGCAGAGAAAGAAGGAATGAGAATATGAGAGAAAAAGAGAGAGAAAATATGAGAGAATATGAGAGAGAAAGAGAACTTAAGAAAACATGAATGAGAACAGATTTGAAAAATACCAACCAAAACAAATATTAAATTTTTACCTGGAGAGAAAGAGGGGAAGGAGAGAAGAAGGGAGTGCTAGAACATAGGGCATTGATATGGAAGATTCATGCTTAATAATAATCATAGTAACAATAATAAAAAAGAATCAGATTTAAAATAATCATAAATAGTCATTAATTTTGTCTGGATGTGTGATATCATCAGGTATGGAAACTCAGTGTGGAAACTCTCTTAACTGACAGATGGCAGCAACTCATCAATAACTTAAAATATCAGAGTTGTTTATGGCAATAGAGAGATTAAGTGACTTGTCACACCGCTAGTATGTGTCTGAATTTGAACTCAAGTCTCCTGGACTCCATAAATAACCCACTCTTCACTATACTTGGCTGTTCCTTCTTATTCTTGTTCTTCTTGTTTTGATATTGTTCTGCTTCTTCTCTTCCTCCTCCTCCTCCTTTTTCTCCTTCTCCTTCTTGCTTCTTTGTTCCTCCTCCTTCCTCTTCCTTCTCCCTCCTTTCTCCTTCTCTTTCCTCCTTTTCCCTCTCCTCCTTTTCCTCCTTCTCTTCTTTTTCCTCCTCCTCATCGGCCATACTACTACCACTATGCCAGAAGTACAGTAATGTATAATATAACAACAACAATGAGGTACTCCTGGAATTGCATCCGGATGCTTTTGTTGAACCTAAGGAGGTTAAGCTTAAATCATAACACTTTTATTTAACCTCAGAAAGCAGTTATCACCTGCACAAATAGTCCATGAAACATAAAGATACAAGAAGAATAATAGAAGAATGACTTATGTCAGAGCTGTTTCTACCTGAACCCAATCAAAGAGATGAGAATGGGATAAAATACAATCTCTAATATTACCGGTAATAATCAGACCCTAGACTTACTGTTTGATGCAAATGATGTAAGTAAATGGTAGAAACCGTATGACATATCTTAGCAGGTGGCAAAAATCTGCTTCTTACCAAATACCTAAAAAGACACTGCCAGGCAGTCAGAATTCTATACCTGAAGCTTCCTATTACTCATAAGTTAACATGACAATTCCCCATACTATAAATATAGACTACACGCTATCCTTGAGAATTAAGCAAATAACCTGTTAAATTAACTGGAGCTAGAGCATTTTCACAGACAAATGGATGCCCACATAAAATTGACCCATACAATTTTAATAAAATATTTTTAGTGGATGCTGCCATAGTAGATAGTCATAATTTCCAAGCTGTGTGGAATGGAAGGATTTCAAAATATAGAGGCCTAGTGTTAAAAAAACAAAAGCAAAAAAAACACAAAAAAAACCAACCCACCAACAATTAGGATTAGGTGTATATCACCCCATCTTCCTGTATGAGCATAATCACAAAGATACTTTCATTGAGTCTAAAAAGGAGAAGATTATATTCCATTTTTTTCAGTTATGAAAAGCAGTCATTTTGTCCATCGTGCAATAGTGCTAAGGTGTCAAACTCATGGCCTGCAAAACTCCCAAGTGCTGTAAAACCAGATTAAAATATGATTGGGAATTGTTCAACACCATAACTAAAAATATGATATAACATAGATAATGTTAATTTGTGGCTTTCTGAATCAATAAGTGGCCTGCAGGGAACTGTTTCTGTTTGAGTTCGACACCACCACCACCGGTTCACAGAACATTAACTGTAATCAGATAATGGTGGGATAGCAGTTTGTCCTAGGACTGTTTCCCCCTTAACTCTCTGAGAGAGAGAGAGGGAAAGAAAAAGAGAGGGAGGGAGAGAGAGACAGAGCCAGACAACAAGATGCTACTGCTGCTACTACCACTGTTGCTAATACCATTTCTACCTGAATTTCAATGAATACAAAGATGAGAACAAAATGATAATATTATCTAACACAAAAGACAGGGTAGAATTGTTGCAAATAGACTCATATTTTGGAGGAGGTGAAAAAGAAAACATCTGATAAGAGATAGGTGATCTGTCCTAAGGCAGGATAGCCTGAGAAGAATCCCCCTGTGCAGTCCTTTGCTATATTGAATACAGGTCCCTGTCCATTGATCCTGAGCAGAGGAAAAGCCTGAGTTAGCCTGAATCCCACATTGTTGTTAGCTGCTTGCTGCTCTCAATTTTTTTTGAATCTCTTACTTTCACTCCCTAACACAGTGCCATGAACACAGTAAGCATTCAGAAATTATTTAAATGATTGATTATACACATTCATTGGATTCTGTGTGAATGTGTGTTTGTGTGTGTGTGTGTGTGTGTATAATTACAGGAAATGCAAATGGAGTTTCTCTTTTTTGTCATGTAAATTGTCTTCATTTCATGTTTAGTATTCATCAAACAAAACAATTGAAGCGTCTGCTAATAGGGGAGAAGGTGGGAGAGGAGGAGAAATTACTTTGAAAATGCTAAGGATTATTGGATACCAATAATTTTCATGTTTTAAGAAGTGAACTTTTCTAAGGCAGTGTAGTGTGGTGATCTTGAGAAAGTCTGGATTCTAGTCCTGGCTCCTAACACTAATTCTCTTTGTGACTTTGGACAACTCATTCAATCTCTCTGTGCCTCAGTTTACTTATCTGTAAAATTCAGGTGAATAACAATACCCACCCTATCTACTTCACAAGGGTGTCCTGATGATGAAATGAGAATCAATACCACAAAGAACAAAAATTTATAAGACTTTTACTAAGCACAGTAGTGGTCAGGGGACATTTTGCTAAATTTACTTAGTGAGACCCAAATTCTAGATCATGAAAGTACTTTGCAAAGGTAGAAGTGTTATGCCAAAGTAATATATTATTATTAAGACACCCCCTCAATTAAAGTGGGGAGATTTGACCTGGGATGGGACAGGGCAAGAATCTGTTTTCCTTCACATCAGATTATTTTCCCTTCAGATTCAGAAGACTGTCTAATGAACACTTACCTAACAGTTCTGCCTTTTCTGTGTCCTAATTGGAAAAGGCCCAACAAGAAAGAAAAATTAACAGCTTGCCCCTGTCCACATGTTTTGAATATTACTCCAAATGAGTCATTTATGCAGAAGGAGAGCAAGGATTCAAGACAGAGATTCTCCCACCTCCCATCTCCCCTCCCCACCTCCTTATGTGATAGAAGTGGGGAGGGAGGCAGGATGCTTTTGCTCTATACACAGAAGGAAGGCTTTGACAAAATTTGATCATGTCTGATGTATGCTAATGTGTTCACTGAACCCTGGTCTTCTGGCATTTGCAAAGTTAAACATTGTCAACATGATAATACAGAACAAAAATAATCACTAAAAGTATATAATGTACCTGTATGACATCTGTAAAGCGGAAGCAATTACAGCACAGAAGAAAGCCAGCTCTGAAGGCAACATATTATTTTGCATATTTTATGTACACACTTTCCGAGAAATATGACCTTTATTTTCTAGTTGGAGTGGAGTGTAATCAGGACTTGAGCAGCTAGTGTAACAGGATCATTAAAAGGAATATTTTCCCTGACATTAGAGGTCTAAATGGGCACTAACCCTCCTTCACAGCCTTAGCTTTTTCCTGTCTGCCCAGACTTAATAAGTGATAAGGCCAGAAGAGAAATAAATCATGGAAATCCCTGTCCAAAGAAAACATATTGACTACAGCCAAGCAAATAACAGACCATAACCAATGGTCCCATTCATCATTCATATAATAGGGATATAAAGTATTTCCTACCTATGAAACCATATAGAGGGTAAAGGCAGATAAGCTCTCCCAATCTAAGGCATGTGATTTGGTTATTAAGAGACATGAACTATTTGTCACATGGCTTTAATCTTTAAGATGTGTTGCCGTTTCTAAACTATAAATTTCTAGTAAAGGATTACAAAGCTATTAACAATAAAGGGTAGGGACAGAGCTTTATGAGTATTCTTGCTTGTGTAATGCAATCCTATAAACTCTTGAAACTCTAATCTATTTAGTATGATAGGACATGATTTGTTCTTCAAAGCCAAGAAACAATTTGGGGATTTTCATGTTTCATATCTGGCACCATGATAAATTAACTACTCAGTTTCTCTGAACATAACTTACAATTGTTCTTTTTTCCTGGAGGAAAAAAAAGAAATCAAATGTCTTTTCGCTGGTTTCAGGATTTTATTTTAAATTTAGGAATTTTGGATTTTCTTCTGTTTAGCTTTATATTTTATAGATATTATAGATATGGTTGTTATGTCTCCTGCTAAATGTTTGAGGCAAGGAAGATATAATAATAGTGTATAATAAATGCCACTTTACTTATATGCTATTAAAATTCTGTGTTTTGTTTTTATCTTAACTGACACTTTTTTTGTGGTTTTATTGGTGAAGGGCCTCCCTTTATGAATGCAGATCAGGGGCTGCTTTGGTCACACAGCCAGTATGGGTCAGAAAGCAGAATCTGAGTCTTCATTCTGAAATGAACCCTTTATCCACCAAGTAGTCCTGCTTCTCATGTCTTCATAGGGTAACAGAACCTTCCTGTATAAAACACTTTCCTGTATAAAAACAGTTCCTTGCACGTATGAGCGCTTAATAAGTGGATGTTGATTTGAATTCTCTTGATATAACTTTGGCTTTTCTGAATAGCAAATCATACACTGCACATAGGGATTTTTTAAAACATAAAATCATATATAGATTTATAGCTGAAGGGGAGCTCAGAAGCCATCTACTAAAAACACTTCATTTTTTATAGATGAGAAAACTGTAGCCTGGGGAGATTAAGTGACTTTGTCCAAGGTCATACAGTAGCAAGAAACATAGCTGGGAGTCACCCCAGGTATGGGTATTGAACTAAGGTCTTCTGATTCCAAATCCTGTGTCACTCCCACCATAAACTGTAGAGTCTATACTTTTGTTTTCGTCCTTACTTTTTGGCATTGATATTATAATATATATATGTCATCTATATCTATATCTTTCTAGCTATACAAAACGGATAGGGCTGTCTTAAATTAAGAACTATGTGCAATTACCAGAGAAAAGGTAGATGACTTTTTGGATCAGACTCATAATCCATCTTGCACAACATTTTTCTTTGTTTCCAACTTTTATGATCCTGGGTAAGTCATAGGATTATATAATTCAGAATGATCAGGGATCTTAGAAAGCATTTAATTTGAGCTTAAGGCCTTTATTTTAGAAGAAAGAAATAAAAGGCCCAGTATTATCAAATGATAATAGATCTAGGGATTAGTTACATGACCTATGAGTTACTGGTACTTCCCTGATGAAATTACTTCCTATCATCTATATGTATGCACATATGTATATGTATGTATATATTCAAATGTGTATATATATTATGTAAGTGCATGCATATATATGTGTGTGTGTATATACATCTGTCTATATAGCTATCTATATCATGTATATATTGTCTCTTTAAGAGAATATAAGCTCTTTGAGGTCAGTAACAATTTTACGTTTGTGTGGGAGGTGTGTGTGTGTTTGTGTGTGTGTGTGTAAACAATATATCCATTGAATCAGTAACTTATCTCATCCTCCTTAACCCAGATGCCTTCATCAGATCAGAACACCTTCATTGAATCACTCAAAGGCATTTCAACTAGATGAAGCCTGGTCAGATTGATTGAGAAACTTGTTTGCCATCCACCTAGTTTGGAATCAGGAATTCAAGACTCTGATGGGGGAAAGGCATTCCAGCTTTCCAAGCTGAGGCTTGTGGAGTGGGGAAAAGAAGGGTCCTTGTTTCAGTCTCAATGTCAGTCACCTCCTCTTTAGCCAAAGAAGGATTTTGTGAAATTCAGAAGGCCAGAGGATTTGTATTTTTTCATCAGCATTCTAGTGATATAATAAGAAGAATAGTGACTGGGACTAGGAGATGAGGGCAATCTAGGAATACTGAGAAATGCAGGCTTCCAGATTGTACAATACTTTCTGCAGAAAAGCTATCCCATGACTCAATGGAACTTTGTGAATACCTCATGCAAGGCGAGAAAATTACTTACAGCAATCAAGACCTTTGAGTTACTTCTTTGCCATATGTGCTTTCAAAGCATGGGTCCAATTTGCCCCAGAATTTTTGTACACATGGGAAAGTGTGTCAAAAACTTTTAGGGGATGCTTTATAACAGTGATTATTATCATATTACCTTAGTTAAGTAGATCTTTTCTGGCTGACAAATTTATATCAATTGATAATAAAGGGGAGAACACACCAGTGGGGGCTTGTAAGTCATAGCATTAAGAAACTTCCCCTAACCACTCAAGATCCCCTAGAAGTCTTGGGGAGAAGAGTCAGCTTAGCACTGGGAACCTGACTTGCAAGTGCCCATGTGAGTTGGGAGGATAGTTCTAGAGTCAGTATGTGCTAAATTTGTCTTTGTATCTGCAATATCCAGCATAGTGCCTAAAACTTAATAATTGCTTGTTACTTGATTAGAGACCCTCTAGTCCAACCCATTCATTTTACAGAAAAGGAAACTGAGGCCCCAGTAAGTAAAATGACTTTTCCAATGTCACACAAACTTGAACCAAAGTCCTCTGACTACAAATACATTACAATACACTTTCTGTTATACCATGTTTGCCTGTCTATTCAGTTAATTTGTCTAAACTTGTCTCATCTATAAAATGTGTATAACTGTCTCACCTACCTCACAAAGCTGCTATGAGGCTAATAGGAATGAAATAATGAATGGAGAAAATGTATTAATGACTATATGCCAAACACAAGGCTAAGTAGGGAGGATACAAATACCAAAGTGAGACATTGCCTGTCCTTAAGGAACTTAGATTCGAATGGGGAGACCACAACACACAAGTATGATGGCCAGAGAGGGGCATTGTGGTTTGGAAAGTCACAAGGATGTTGAGAGAAGCTATGAGGGAATAGATTGACATGTTCTTTCCAGTGTCTTTATTGATTTGATTATAGTTCCAGGACTGTATGGCTGGGGGTAGAGGTGGGATTAAGGGGTTAGGAAGGGAGTGGAAAGGATGACAGGGTAGGCCATTGTGTCAGGGCAGAATGTGAAGTGTGTCTGGAGCCAAATAAATACAGTGGGCCACTGGTTATCCATTCATTGACAGGGAGAATGCAGGCCTAAGGGAAGGGATTCTGGTTTTGTTTTGTTTTGTTTTAGTGAGGCAAATGGGGTTAAGTGACTTGCCTAGAGTTACACAGCTAGTGAGTTTTTAATGTGTCTGATGCAGGATTTGAACTCAGGTCCTCCTGACTCCAGAGCCAAGGCTCTATCCTCTGCACCACCTAGCTGCCTCCCAGGGGAAGGGATTCTGGAGGTATGAGTTAAAGTCCCACAGATCAAGTTCTCGGGAGATATCATGTGGTCAAAAAGGGTACAAAATCTGGGTGAATGGTAAAGATCATGGTCCAGAAGATATAGCAGCAAGGAGTATAAATGGTAAGAAGATAAGATAGTATTAAGTTAAATTAAGTTAAAGTATTAAATTAAATCTGTAACCTAAAGTATGGTATTACTATAGGGAATATTATTTTTCTTCTAGAAGGGTAGACATGCCCAAGACATGATAGTTTCCTTTAATAACCTATTATGTCATTCATGAAGGTGGCTACATTTTTGGAACCTATTTATATCTTTAGCCTGCACTGCCTTTTGGACTAATGAGTTTCATAACTTTAATGTCCACTGTATGAAATAGAACTCTGTTTTAAATGTACCGAGGATGGAAGTAAGAATAAGTAGCAGAGGATGAACATAATATGGCAAAATCATATAAAAATAATATTAAGAGTGCTGAAGCACAGAATAAACTGAGACCAGCAAGCAAAGATAAGGATAATTGTTGTTTGTTTGTTTTGGAAGGGGTATGTGTGTGTATGTGTGTGTGTGTGTGTGTGTGTGTGTGCATGTGTGTGTGTTGGTGGTGGTGGTGGTGGTGTTGAATAGCTCCATTTGGGGAAAGAGAAGGATTGACAAAGAGACAATATTGCTGCTTGATGTGAGATAATGATAGTTAACAACAGAAGGAAGGTAGAGCTGATCAGTTCCTGTTTTACTTGCTTCTTGTTCTGCCAAGGGTCATGGAATCATTGCGATAGAGCTGGAAGGGACCTTAATGGTCATCTAGTCCCACCTGCCCATTTAACAAATGAGAAAACTCAGATAAGACAGGGGCTGAACCAAGATGGCGGAGTGCAGGCCAGGACCCAGCTGAACTCTCCCAACATTCCCCTCGAAACATAAATATAAAATAACACCTCAAATCAAATTTTGGAGCAGCAGAGGCAACAAAAGATCAAAGGGAGAGATTTTTCTAGACTAAGACAACTTAGGAGGTTGGCAGGAGAAGTACCACCAGAGTGGGTGCAGGCCCTGAGTGGCAGGAGTGAGCACTAGTAGAAGACCTTGGCAGCAGCAGCAGCAATTTCCAGAGCTCTTCAGCCCAGAAACAGTAAGGGGATTGGACAACTGGTCAGAAAAATATTACAGGAGACCCTTAGCTAGGACTGGATGCAGCTGGCACTGATTGGCCACTTTATTGCCCATAATTAGTTCTGAGTCACAGTTTCAGGTGGAGAGGGGTACTCGTGATGAGTCACAAGGAATCAGGGGCCCTGGTCACAGTTTCAGGGTCAAGAAGAGCACTTTTTCTTGTGGCTACTGGAGAGCAGTGGTCCTTCCTGGGCAAAGACCAGAGCACAGACCAGGAGAACAGTGACCGCACTTCTCCCAGGATAACCTTGGAAGCACTGAAAACTTGCAGAACTCCAGAATGAGTTCTGAAAGTGCAAAAAAGCCTGAAGCTTGGCATAGTGTCTCCCCATGCCCAGGTGAACAGGGCCCAACTTTAACATAAAGTTCAAAGTCAAGAATAGGCTGGAAGAATGAGCAAACAACAACAAAAAGAACTTGATCATAAAAGAAAAAAACCAATTATGATATCAGGGAAGACCAAGATAGAAACTCAGAAGAAGACAATAATGTGAAAACAACTACAAGCAAAGCCTCAAAGAAAAATGGCAATTGGAAGACCACGATAGAAACTCAGAAGAAGACAATTGTGTGAAAACGACTACAAGCAAAGCCTCAAAGAAAAAAGCCAAAGAAAAAAGCCAGCAAAAATTCCTAGAAGAATTAAAGAAAGATGTGAGAGTAGTAGAGGAAAAATTGGGGAAAGAAATGATGGTGATGCAAGAAAATTAGTAGAAGAGAATTAACAGCTTAATAAAAGAGGCATGAAAAAGTAGTGAAGAAAATTATGCCTTAAAAAAAACAACAAAATTGGCCTGATGGTAAATGAGGCATAAAAACTCACTGAGGAAAAGAACTCCTTAAAAAGCAGACTAGGCCAAATGGAAAAAGAGGTACAAAAATTCACTGAAAAAAAGAACTCCTTAATAAACAGAGTTGGCCAAATGCAAAAAGGAGATACAAGAGCTCACTGAAGAAAATAATTCCTTAAAAATTAGAATTGGGCAAGTGGAAGTTAATGACTCCATAAGAGTTCAAAGTCAAAAGAATGAAAAGTTAGAAGAAAATGTGAAATAGCTCATTGGCAAAACAACTGACCTGGAAAATAGATCAAGGAGAGATAATTTAAGAGTTTTTGTACTACCTGAAAACCATGATCAGAAAAAAAGAGCATAGAAATCACATTTCAAGAAAATATCAAGGGAAACTGCCTTGGTACCTTAGATCCAGAGGGTAAAAAAGAAATTGAAAGAATCCAATGATCACATCTTGAAAGAGATCCCCAAATGAAAACTCCCAGGAACATTACAGCCAAATTACAAATGAGAAAACTGTGTCCTGGAGAGGTTAAGTGACTTGGTTGAGGCTTCACATTTAGGAAGTTAGAGAGGACAGACTTGAAACCAAGCCCTCTTTCTTTTCAGTGCCATTGACTTTTCCATCGCATTCCATAACCCTGCTCTAGAAATGACAACAAAAAATGGCTAACAGGGAATTGATGCCCAAGATAAGTAAAGAAAAGGTAAGAGCACACTTAGCTGTTTTTGATGACTGAGTCATGAGCTGCTTTTTGAGGTAAGGCAAGAACTGGTAAATGTGATTGTTGAGATATTGTCAATAATATTAAAAAAAAAAAAAACAATGGGAGTTGCAAGAAGCATCCAAGGACTGGAGAAGGGCACAGCTCTGATTTTCCAAAAAAGAAGAAAAAATCATCTCAAAACTGTAGGCTGGTGAAGTTGCCTTCAATTTCCATAAAAATTCTAGAATAGATTATTAAAGAGATGGTTAATCAGCATTTAGAAAGGGAATCAGTGGTCACAGAGTCAGTGTGGATCATTAAGAACAGGTCAAACCAGCCTACTTTGCTTACTGTCCTGCTAAATCCCAGGAATGCTACAGATCTCATTCATCTAGCTTTTGGCAAAGCCTTTGATAAAGTGCCTCATAGTATTCTTGTGGAAAAGATGACAAAGAGGGGTGAGAGTAAAAAAGTTAGATGGTTTCAGACCTGGTTGAATGACTGGACTCCGAGAGTAGTTGTTAATAGTTCAGTGTATAAACTTGACTAGAGGTCTCAAATGGAGTGCCCAGGGATCTGCTTTGGCTTTGTGCTGTTTAATGTGTTTATTAATTATTTGGTTAAACACATTGGTGGAATGCTTATTCAATCTGCAGATGACACAAAGCTGGGAGGAATGACTAATAAACTAAATGACAGAGTAAGGCTCTAAAAGTCTCTTGAATAGACTAATACAAAATCAATTTTATAAATCTGAGTTTGGAAGGGCATGGTTAGCCAGTAACCATGTAGTAGTACTCTGAAAAAGATCTTGGAATTTTAATGAACTACAAGCTCAATATGTCAAAAAATGTGATATGGCAACCAAAAAAAAAAAACCTAATGAGGTTTTGGGTCTCTTTAAGAAATGTCTAGCTTCCAGGAACATGGAGGTGTATTGTCTCTGTCCTCTTCCCTGGTGAGACAGAACATGGAATGTTGTGTTCACTTCCAAGGCATACAGTTTAGGAAAGACATTAGTAAACTGGTGAAATCCAGAGGAGGGCAACAAGATGTTAAAGGGCCTTGAACCCATGCCATATGAGGAGCAGTTGAAAGAATTGAAAATGTTTAGCCTGTAAAAGAGGAGACTCAGAGGGGGCATGAGAGCTGGCTTCAAGTATTTGAATGGCTGTCACGTGGAAAAGAGATTAGACTTGCTCTGTTTGGTCTCAGTAGGCAGGGCATGTAACAATGAGTGGAACTTGTAGAGGAGAAAATTTGGGCTTAATCTTAGGGAAAAACAAACAAAAACCTCCTAACAGAGTAATTCAGAAATGAGGAGGTAGTAGATTCTTTCTCCTTGGAGGTTTTTTTTTTTTTAGGAAAAGCTAGGTGAATACCTGTTTATTTATTTTTATTTTGGGGGCAAGCAGGGTTAAGTGACTTGACCAGGGTCACACATCTAGTAAGTGTCTGAAACTGGATTTGAACTCAAGTCCTCCTGAGTCCAGGGCCAGTGCTCTATGCACTGTGCCACCTAGCTGCCCCTGAATACCTATTTAATATGATATAGTAGAAAGACCAACTCTAGAATTCAATGACTCTCTATTTCTGTGAAAATGACAAGTAAATAAAACTCAAATTTATCTAAATCATCATACCATATCATCTAAAGGTCAATCAGAGCCAGTTTTTTTAAAAAAGTGAATAGCTAAGTTCAACCACTTTTCCCCACATAAAGGCAGCACTTTCAGATATATTTTTAAAACTCATTTCTGTCATGTTTTTACAATTGGCCTTTTCAACTTTTGAGTCTCAACAATTTTTATGACCCTATCTCTCAAACTTTCCTATTTCTTTGTTTAGAGCCATTTTTTTACAGGCAATTGGAGGGGTTTGGAGGAGAGCTCAAGTCATTCTCCTATTTCTTATTCCTTGGCCAACTTACTTTTCTCCTTTCCTTTCTTCCTTTCTTTCTGGTTCTTTCTTCCTTCTTTAAATTGTTTCTGCCTCTCAGAGATGCCCATTTTTTCTTTGATTTTTCATTTCCTGACCCAATTCTCTCCTCCTCAGTTTGAACTTTTTCTTCACCTATATCTATATCCTCCATATAACCTATACTTTTCATCTACAATGGGATATTGGTCTTAATGGAAGAAATGGAAACCTCTTTGTTTATGGGTTCTTGAAATTCCATGGAATCATTTCAGTGGTGATGGAAAGAATGCAATACAGTGTGTAATTATCCAGAGTATGTAAGATCTGAGGAGATTGGGACCCTTTCATTACTTCAAAAATCTATCTCTTTTCTTGTTTTCGGGTCATGTGCCATCTACAGCTCTGTGTATGACTTGAATTACACGGGTCCTATAAGCTTCTTAATATGAGCAAAGGTCTAGTCAGTCAGAAAGAATTTATTAAGCCTTCACTATGTGCTAGGAAGGTAGCTAGATGGCCCAGTGGATAGAGCACTGGGCCTGGAGTCAGGAAGACCTGAATTCAAATCCAGTCTCAGACACTAGCTTTGTAACTGTGGGCAAGTCACTTAACTTCTGTTTGCCTTGATCCAATGGAAAAGGTAATGGAAACCATTTCAATATCTTTGCCAAGAAACCACCATAGACAGCATTGGTGTGCTATGGTCCACAGGGTCATGAAAAGTCAAGATAAACAATCAAACCAAACCAAACAAAAAGATGTGCTAGGAATTGTGCTAAGTGATACTGAAGGGTGTGTCCTCAACCATCGTCCTGGAAAGAATCCTGGGCTCTCAAAGGCTATGCCAGCAGAATGTGAACTTTGGGAGGTCTTACAAATACATTAAGGCTTTGAATTTGGGTTCATTAATGAACAGTGTGTATGTGTATTGTCTAGAGATTAGCCTAGCTATGTTCAAAGAAGGTAATCGTAGACATGAAACAGTGATTTTTTTGGGCAGCAACAACTTTTAAAAATCATCTACCAAATTGTTGAAGGTTGTGATCTCTCTGTGACAAAATGAAGGATTTTTGATATATTAAGTATGTGTGTAATGTTGAGTAGATACCATTTCATTTGGGAGATGTAAGAGGCACCTTCAGAACTGTTCCATTCATAACAAATGTAGGAAACTATACAAAATCTCTCCTTCTTAAGATGGGGCTTCTCCCATGGAACAGAAACATTGAAAGGATGGCATGTGCTTCCTTCTCTTGTCCTCACTGATCTTCTGATCATGCTCCTGAATGTAATCTTTCACCTTTTTCCTGTTGACATCAATTGTGGTTAACCTCTTTACATCATGAGATGAGACCTGAACTGCTACTTCCATTGCACCTGGTATGGCTTTGGTGGTTAGCCTCAGGAAACACCAGCTCCTAGACAAAAGGGGTTAATGTAGTTTTTTTTTTAAAGAACTAAATATATTTATATATCCACAGGATAATGCCTTCACATCCACTTTACACATTTGTAGCATTTCCCTTTGGTTTAAACTGATTTCTAAAATACACAATTAGATCCCATGGATCATTAAGGGTTCGTTAGGAGGTTTTGGGCAGCAGTGAAAGTCCCAAGAGATTTTGGTTGGAAAGGAAATGACGGAAAAATCTTGTTTTCTTTCTTTTCTTCAGTTTCTGTAAGTCTAAAAGTGATATATTTTAATACATAAAAAGATGTATTATAGAAGGAATTGCCAAAAAACATTTTGCAAATTTGTTAGACTAACCTTGAGAACTGTTGCTGGGTTTGTGAGGCTGAGAAATTGCACCCATCCCTTCTGCCTAAGGGATCTCTCTATTGTGGACCCAGACATGTGATCTGAACTGAGTTTAGTCCTAGAGGAATCTGGCCTTTAATGAGAAGGGGCTCCCCCCACCTTTACCCCACACTTTGGCTTGTTAAACCCCTACCTGGTACTTTAGGGATAAATTATTTAATGCTTAAGTTTTGGCTTATGTATAGTCTCCACAAAAGGGGGAATAGAGAGGCACTTAATGTACACTGTATATTAGGAATGGGTTAGGCAATTATATCTTACATCCAAAAAGAAATGCAAAGAGACACAAATTGCTGGTGAGCATTGACAGAATGACTAAAACAGGATTCAGTAACTTAACTATTTTCTGAGTAACTTCAGTAACTTAGCAATTTTCTGGGAGATTGATACTTAAATCTGATCAGAACATAAAGCAGCTCATGGGGCCACCAAAAAGGCCTAGACATATTTCATATTGCTTCTGAACTATCCAAACAATTCCTAGTTATTTTTCTGTCTTTGGTCATCTTTTCCCTTGGGTGCCAGTCCACTCAACTCATTGTACCCTGGACCTATTGACCTCTCAAACTTAAAAGGTTGCCTTCAAGCTTGGACACATCTACCTCATGAACAATATTTGATTCTCAAGAAAGAACATAGAAGTGGAAAAGGCAATCAGGACCCAGATGCAAACCTGACTAGTTAAGTCTTCTATTCTACTTGCTACATGGGAATGGCCCTTCTCCACCCCTTGCCAAAAATCTGAGAGTTAGATGATGCCACCAAGAAGGCCAAAGGAAGAGCGAGCTAGTTGGAAGCTGGCTTTACTTTGAATTGATACAGTTGTCATCCAGTTTCCCTAGGCAGGACCAGTCAGAGTTTTCTGTGTCTTATCAAAGAGACAGATCCTTCCAGGCTTAGCTACCAAAGCAGCTAGAAAATTCCATATACCCAAAGGGCCAAAGCATTGGTGTCCTTGGAAATTTCTGGGGGAGGCTTGGGCACAAGGTCCCTGAGATGTTCCCCATAGGTTAAATCAGTTCAATAGAATCAAGGCTGAAAAGTTTGTGAATAATCAAGAGATGATGTGTCATGAACCAGGGTATAATTTTACAAGTCAAACGTTTGAGTTTTGTACTTTGCCTTTTCAAGGACATTATTATAGTCTATGGCACTGAAAGATTAAGGGATTTACCTGTGGTCACACAGCTAGCATGTGTCAGAGGCAGGATTTTTACCAAGGTCCTATATTATTCTGAGCTTTTCCCCAGTATCTTAGGTAGCCCTCTAAGACTTTAAGCTACAAATTTACTCATTCTTCAACAAACATTTATATAGTACCTAAGATGTGCCAAACACTGTGCTTTTGTATACAAAAGTACAAAAACAAAGAGTCCTTGCCCTCAAGAAACTTACATGCTCTTTGAGTAAAAAAAAAGTACATTTATGAATAAATACTCTCTATATACATATATGTGTAATTATATATATGGTATATATGTTATATATTATATATAATACATATAACATATATTATATGTATATAATATATATTTATATATATATATATATATATGGAGAGAGAGAGAGAGACAGACAGACAGACAGACAGACAGTAATTTTAAAAGCAGAGGAACCACCAGCAGTTGGGAGAGATCACTAAGACTTGGACTTGTGTATTGATATTTGAAATGAGTCTTGAAGGAAGCTACATATTCTAAGAGGTAGAGGCAAGGAGTTGCTGCCTGCTATGAGTGGTGGAAGTTGTCACACCAGAATTTCCCTACATTGGTGAAGTCACAAGTTAGGACAAAAATATGTGGATATCAGAATACTTGGTATTTTTCTGGGTTTTTTTTTGCATTTAATAAAGATTAAAGGTGGCAAGATATACTACCAGTGGCTGTTAAGAAACATACTGTACAAATAACAAGATTATTATTATTGTATCATTCTCATGATGTGTGTGTGTCTATGTGTAAGTTATGACTCTTGTCACAGAAACATCATGAGTAAAACTTGTTTCATGAAGAGTTAGTATTTTAAATTCCTAAGTTTCCATATTTTTTGTGAAGCAGAGACAGCAGTTCAGCCTTTGTGGGGGAAGAGGCCTGTGGGATGAACCATGTCTGGGGGATGTGGAAATCCCACAAAATAAAAGGGGATGATATGACCGTTTGGCTGAACACAGACTAGCAGGCCTGTTGTCAACTGCAGCTATTTGAACTGAGCTCAGCTGCATTGACCAAAGACATCAATGCCAATCAGTGAATAACAATATTAAAATTTTACAGATTTTATGTTTGGCAGCAGAGACCATTAGTACATAAAATTTTACAGATTAGTACTAGAAAGTAAAGAACCGAATTCTAAAATGATAGAACTTTGGAACTAGAAGGAGCCTGAGATTTTATCAGTGAAACCACTTCATTTTATACATGAGGTAACTGAAATGCACAAAGATTAAAAGAACTTCAAACAGCTCACTGGTGGAAGAACTAGGTCTAGAAACCTCAAGTTCCTTATTCCCAGTCTACTATTCCCATCCACTATATTTCCTCAGTGGGGATGGCCAAAAACTAAGAAAATTTTATCTTTCTCAGGATAGCTGGGATCAAAACCCAAATTCATGAATTGTTCTTTTTTGGTCTTCAGTGCAATATGCATGCATAGTAACATCCATGAATGTTGTTCAGTCATTCTGTTGTGTCCAACTATTCGTGACACTATTAACTATAGCACACCAGGCCCTTCTATATTATCTCCTGAAGTCTGTCCAAGCTCATGTTTGTTGCTTCCATGACACTATCCATCTCATCTTTTGCCATCCCCTTTTCCTTTTGCCTACAGTCTTTCCCAACATCAGGGTCTTTTCCTAGATAGGACATAAAATTTAAGGGAGGAAAGATCTAGAATTTGCCAAGGATTAAAAAAAAATGAACCTGTTCTCAAAATAGTATGTCAAGTATGCTTGGTAAGCTCATCTCTAATCCTAAAGAACATTTCAAATTGTTTCCAAAAGTTATTGATCATGTTTTAAATTAGGGCCCAAGGAATGGATGGAAATGTCTAATATGTTTGATTTCATAGGCTCTTACCGATATGAGGTAAACAAAAACACACCAACAATTCTCTTGCCCTTCATGTTTACTTTTTTATCTTTCTGTTGACCTGAGAAAAAGCATCTTTCTTGCCTTCAGAGTAACTCTTATACCCACAGAAAGTCACATGCCTTTGCTACCAATGATGAGATTGAGTCTCACAATTTAAGGGAGATAGCTTCACTCTGTCTTTAATGCCGACATTAAGAGTCCCTGTGTATTATCAGCAAACTAGCTGTCATGAAGAACTCATGAAGAATGGAGGTTCATTTTCACAAGACTCTGGGCCAGGGAGCAACAGTGCAGGTCAGCCCCAGAGATCACTGTCTTCATGGTGCCTCCCTTGTGTCTGTTGACCTTGGTGACTTATGATGATGTTTCTTCTCAGGTCACTGAATAATCACGGTCCCTCAGTTTTGCCATCGATTTCTGCTCTTTGATGTTCCCTGGAGAGATGAGGCATTGTTGGCCTCTGTCCATTTAGTGTACTCATACTTGGTGGGTTTGGGGAAAAATTAAGAATAAAATATATTGGAACACCTTTATGTTGATATAGGACAGGTTTAAAAACGATATCTGTATAACATCAGGATTTTACCACTGATACTTATTATGCTTTTGGGGGAGGGCATGTGATATTGGGCCCATGGCATATCTGCATTCATAGAATATTGAGTCATGCTATAAGGGGTTTTCCATAGCTTCCTTTTGGGGAGATGTAGAATTATATGACTATAAAACTGAGGTTTCCCATGCCTTGATAAGATTCTAATAGGACATGCAAGCACTCAGTTGCTGGTGGGAAGCGAAAAAGGCCAGTTGTCCTGAGTAGCTAAATGGTAATGAATTAAGTAGAAAAGGAAAGGACATTAATTCCAGTCCTCGAACTGCAGTTAATTATGGGGTGACTGATTTAAAAACAGCCCCATTTAATCCTTTAATATAATTATTCAATTAAATTCATTCCCCCGCACCCTGCTTTCTGTTTCTCATAGCATTTCTTTTTATCTCTGCCTTCCTTGGCTTGCTTGTGATGTGTCCAGTTGATGTGAAGAAATACTTCCCTGGTCTTAGGTGGTAATGGGAAATGGCTACAGTATTTCATAATTGCCTAAATTAAATAATATGCACATAAATGGAAACTTGAGTGTAAATTGTGTGCCTGAATGCAGCAAAGAATTAAGTCTCTATATCCCAATATCTTTTAACCAATCAGGATAAAGTACTTCCCATTTTATTGTATGCTACTTAGAATAGTTTATTGCATTATTAAGTCCATGTTACAAGAAGCACATTGTTGTTTAAGACTCATTGATTTAAGCAGAACTATTCTTGTAAAGTTTCGTAGGCTTTTACATAAAAAAGAGAAAAGCCCATATAAAATTATAAAACCTTAATGTCATATAACAGCCTATAATATAATATACCACATTTTCTAAAGAAACCACCAAAAATTTTAATGAGTTTATTAGAGTGACTGTTTGTGAATTCTAAAATGTCATGTCTAATTAGGCTTAATGGATTTGAGTAATTCTCTAATGAAATCTGTAGCTTCGTTCATCAGGCTTATTCCTTGTCCTCCTGCCCTTAAGATGATTTTACTTTATTTTATTTTGGGCAACATTAAAAAGAAATGAAAGAGAATCGTTCTGCCTCACTCTTGGATGGATGTGGTGAAAAAATACAGTTCTTATTATGAAGTTAATGTGAATTATCATGTAATTACCACTGGCTGCACTGTAATGATTATTTAGTTACCACTGAGCATTTTCTACCAAATAACACACATTATTTGATAGGAAGTGTAGAATTAACTCGCACCATCCCAGAACTCAGTGAGGGAGTGAACTCAGATTCTTTTCCTTAAATTCAGGGCCAGCTAATGCTAACATCTAAATAATCAAAGCACAGAGCAGACAGACAGCAGTGCAGGATATGAGTTTACATAATTTGATTTGCTGATGCTTTAAACACTTAGCAGGAGACAGCTATGGAAGCCAATTAAATCTCTCCAAGGTGCATGGAGTTATCTCCTTTGTGAGAAACAATTTAAGTGAATTGCATTGGCCCTTTAACTGGAGGGGAAGAAAGCATTAGGAATGAAATTTAAGATGCCAAATGCTTATCAATTGGGCCTCCCTTTTGTGATTTTCAGCTTTGTGCTCCTTTGGCTGCTAATATTTTAATATTTTAAGGAATTTGCATTTTTATTTTGCAAGCACAGGATTATTTTAAACTTTTTTTCTCCATGAAAGTTCCCCTTTAGCTATTGATTATGTTGTGCCTTTAAACATGGTATAGTGCCTAAAAGAGTAAAAAAAAAAATCATGTTGGTACATTCAGTGCCTTTCAGATACTGCGTCTTATTTAGTGTACCGGAATTCCCAGTTTAAAGTAATCACAAAATTTATGGAGAAACGGATAAAAAAGGTTGTAAAATATCGATTTGGGGAAAATAATAACACAACTCATCTATAATAAGAAGAAAAATGAAGCAATAATTCAGGGGGTATCGAGCGGTCTGCCGCTGGGAGTATTGATCCAATACTTTAGTGTATGAGATCGCACCTGAGATTGGTCTGAAAGAAAGCACTGCATTCCTCCACTCATTATTTCACAGATGCTATCGCCTTGTTACACAGGCCCTGCAGAGTTTGGATTGTTGCAGCAGGGAGAGTGGGACCCACAATAAAAAAAAAATCCCAGAAATCTATATCACCTTAAAGCCATAGTTCCTGGACTTAATAACACATTGGCTTTGGTCTCAGATGTTCCTTATTGCTTTACAGGAGCTAATGACAATTCCTATGCTGTTTGGCTCATTTGGGTCCCAAACGGATCTTGATCTTGTAAATTGGCAACTTACAATTTGAAGGGATTTCTGCTGTGAGCGAAACATGATGTATCTGCCATCTTTAATTGGAAACCATACATGGACAGAGATCCATCACTTTCAGTCTCTGCGGGACACATTGGCTTCTGTCCAAAATAGGGATTCATGTTACATTAAAAACAAAATAGAAATTGCTCTTTTATAAATTAGGTGTGTTAAGATTCCTTTGCAAAATCCTAAAAAGAATGTAACCTCAGATACTGAGATATATCTTCATTTTTCTCTAATTTGAGTGGCTGGGGAGGGAGAGAATTTGCATTAATATGATGAAACAAGTCAGCAATGTGTTATCACAACAGTTACTTAATACTTAGGACCATAATGTCCTATTTCCAAAGAGATCCAGACTCTTTCAAAATTACCCAGTCAACAAAATTTTGAAATGTGATCATTTTTCCCAAGTCGTTTTTGTTTTGTTTTGTTTTGTTTTGGGGTGTGTGTGTGTGTATGTGTGTGTGTGTGTGTGTGTGTGTGTGTGTTTTGGGGGGTGGTAATCTTAAACGGATTTTGCCTTGTCAAGTCTTACATGGTCACTTCAGTAGGAATATTTTGGTTTCTAAATATTGAGGGCGTTTTCCTGGTGATAGAGCTGCTCTCTATCACTGCTCAGAAGCTTGGCTCTTCCCAGGTTTCTCCCCTGGATCATTATCTAGAAATACGAGCACACCAGCTGACTACCTTCTTAACAGATCAAGCCTCCTGAAATTTCAATAAACATTGATCCATGTGATTGAACTAGATCCTTGAAATTGTTGTTTCTGTAATATTTCTCTCTCTCTCTCTCTCTCTCTCTCTCTCTCTCTCTCTCTCTCTCTCCCCCTCTCTTCCTCTCTCCCTCCCTCCCGCCTTCTCCCTCTCTCTCCTCCTCAACTTCTTTTCCTCCCTCCCCCACCACCCTTGGGGAAAACAAAAATCTACCAACAGAATATGTGAAACTGACACTCAGTGTCAATAAAGGGAATGGGGCTAGAATGAGAGACAACAAAATCTCCAGCCAATATGACATAACTCTAGAAATGGATTTCAACACACTGCAAATCATGTCTCCTCTCTTTCTGTACAGTAAGATTGAAAGTCATCATTGAGACTTAAACTGTGAATATTGAAATGATGAGATGTATGGTACATTTAGTAAGGCACTGGTGAAGTGCTGGAGTCATCTTAACTTTGTCTTTTAATTTTAAGGATTTATTGGTTGCAAGGAGAGGGGATATTTATATACATTTTTAGGGATTCACAGAACATGCATTTGCCAAACAGTGCAAAGAATGGAAAGAAATCATCATTATGAAGCTGGATGATTCAGAAAATATGGTGATAAATATGGGAGTGACATAATATATTATCTCAGCTCCTTTTCACTCAATGTTTTTGAGTCATGATTATTCAGTGTAGCAGTACATGGACTATGCCAAGTCACTTTGGAGTTAGGAGTGTTTTGGTATTAAAGAAGAGCCACAAAATACTTAGCAAGTGCAAATATGATAAATGATGTCAAGTTATCTCAATATATATGTATATATTTTACTTTGCCCTTTGATTTCTTGTAATGAAAGTAAACCAGGAAGCAACAAGAAAACAATTAACTCTGACAATGATTATTTAGCTTCTGTAGCATCAGAATGCAAAAAAACCCCAAAACAAACAAATAAACCCAAGATTGCATTTCTTTATAAAAATATTTATTTTAAATTCTTTTCTTTTTGAATTTTGAGTTCCATATTCTCTCCCTCCCTCCTACCCCTTTTTCAACCACTGAGAAGGCAAGCAATATGATATCAATTATAAGTGTGAAATCATGAAAAATATATTTTCATATTAGCCACATTACAAAAAAAGTAAGAAAAATAAAGTGACAAAATTATACTTCAATTTGCACTCAGAGTTCATCAGTTCTCTCTTTGGAGGTAGATAGTATTTTTTCATCATGAGTCTTTTGGAAATGTCTTGGATCATTGTACTGATCAAAGTAGCCAAGTCTTTCACAGTTGATTATCTTTAAAACGTTGCTGTTACCATGCACAATGATCTTCCAGGTCTTCTCACTTCACTTTGCATCAATTCATAGAGAATTTGCCATGTTTTTCTGAAACCACTCCCATGGTCATTTCTTATAGCATAATAATATCTCTTCACAACTATATGTCATAACTCATTCAGCTGTTCCCCAATTGATGACCATCTCCTCAATATCCAGTTCTTTGCCACCTCACAAAGAGCTGCTATAAATATTTTGGTACATATAGGTCCTTTTCCTTTCCCTTTTATCTCTTTGGGGTACAGATCTAGTAGTGCCATTGTTCAGTCAAAGGGTATGCACAGTTTTATAGCCCTTTGGGCATAATTCCAAATTATTCTCCAGAATTGTTGTACCATTTGTAATTTTACCAATAGTATATTAGTGTACTATTTTCCCCCATCATCCCCTTCAGCATTTGTCATTTCTGACAGGAGTAAGGTGATACTTCGCAGTTGTTTTAATTTTCATTTCTCTAATGAATATTGAGTTAGGGCATTTTTATATGACTATAGATAGCTTCGATTTCTTCTTCTGAAAACTGACTATTCATATCCTTTGATCATTTATCATTTGGGGAATGTTTCTTAATTTTATAAATTTGACTTAGTTCTTTATATAATTGAGAAATGAGGAATTCATTACAGAAATTTGCTGTAAATTTTTATTATTATTTCATTGTCTACAGTAACCTTCTAGCAAAATTTAATTTCCCTTTTTATCTCTTTTAACTAGGTCCATTTTTGCATTTGCTTTGTGTGAGATTATAATTACTAACCCCCCCTTTTTTTACCTCAGCTGAAACATATTACATTTTGCTTTTATTTTAACCATGTGTCCTTTCTATTTCAAGTGTGTCTCTTATAGGCAACATATTATTAGATTCTGATTTCTAATCCATTTTACTGTCTACTTCCATATTGTTGGTGAGCTCATCCCATTCACATTCACAGTTATGATTGCTGTTTCCATCCCAAATCCTTTTGTTTATTCTTCTCTCTCTCTCTTTTTATCTCGTCCCTTCTCAAAATCTGCTTGACCATTGCCTCCCTTGATCCACTCTCCCTTTTATCTTCCCCCTCTGTTGTTCTTATCTCTTTTCTCTCCTACTTCCCTATTGGGGAAGATAGATTTCTATATTCAACTGAGTTTAAGAAATCTATCTTACTCAATAGAGAAGTAAGAGGGAAAGGAGATGGTCCAGTTCTAATGAGAATGAGGTTCAAGCATTGCCTGCCACCCTCTTTTTCCACCTCCACTGTAAAAGCTCTTCCTTGTGCACCTCTTTTATGTGAGAGAGTGTTCCCCATCCTGCCTCTCCCTTCCGTTTCTCCCAGTGAAGCCCTCTTTCTTAACACTTCATTTTTTGGAGAGCATCCCAACTTAATTGACTTACACCTAGGCCATCTGACTACGTAGATTCCTTCTAACTTCTCTAAAAATGATAAAAGTTCTTAGGAGTTACATACGTAATTTTTTCCACATATGAATTTAAACAGTTTAACCTCATTGAGTCTCTTATGATTATTCTTTCATGTTTATCTTTTTACACTTCTCTCAATTCTTATGTTTGAATGTCAGTTTTTCTATTCATCTTTGATCTCGTCATCAGGAATGCGTGAAAGTCCTCTATTTCATTAAATATCGATTTTTTCCCCTGAAGGAATATATTTAGTTTTGCTGGCTGGGTTATTCTTGGTTGTAATCCTAGCTCCATTGCTTTCTGGAATATCATATTCCAAGCCCCCTGCTCCTTTAATGTGGGAGCTGCTAAATCTTGAATCTAAATCTAAATCCTGACTGTAGTTCCACTGTATTTGAATTGTTTCTTTCTGGCTGCTTGCAATATTTTCTTCCTGACATGGGAGCTATGGAATTTGGCTATAATATTCCTGGGAGTTTTCATTTAGGGAGTTCCATATCTAAGATATTAGGACAGTTTTCCTTGATAATTCCTTGAAATATAATGTCTAGGCTCTTTTTTTTGATATGGTTTCATGTCGTCCAATAATTCCTAAATTATTTCTCACTGATCTATTTTCCAGGTCAGTTATTTTTACAAGGAGATATTTCATATTTTCTTTTTTTTTCATTCTTTTGACGTTTTTATTGTTTCTTAATGTTTCATGGAATCATGAACTTCCACTTGTCCAATTCTATTTTTTAAGGAATTATTTTCTTTAGTGAGCTATTGTACCTTTTTTTCCTCACTTGACCTATTCTATTTTTTAAGGAGTTCTTTTCTTCAGTGAATTTTTGTGCCTCTTTACCATTAGGCCAATTCTTTTTTTAAAGATTTTATTTTCTTCAGTATCTTTTGTGCCTCTTTTCCAAGCTGTTAATTCTCTTTTCATAATTTTCTGGCAACATTCTCATTTCTTTCTTCAATTTTTCCTCTACTACTTTTATCTCTTCCTTTAACTCTACCAGGATTTCTTGTTGGGCTTGGGTTTAATTAGTAGTTTTCTTTGAGGTTTTGCTTATTTTTGTTTTCATGTTATTATCTTCTTCTGAGTTTGTGTCTTGATCTTCCCTGCCACTGTAATACTTTTTTATGGTCCAGTTCTTTCTTTTTTTATTACTGTTCATTTTTTTTTCTAGCCTATTTCTTGACTTTGAACTTTATGTTAAAATCAAACTCTGTTCACCTGGGGGTGGGTAGGCCCTGTCCCAAGCTTCAGACTTTTTCATGCTGCTGTTTTTAGAACTAGTGCTGGGAGTCTGCAAGTTTTCAGTGCTTCCAAGGTTATCCTGGGTGATGTTTGGTCACTGTTCTCCTGGTCTGTGCTCTGATATTTATTCAGGAAGGACCACTGCTCTCCTGCAGCTACATGCATAAGTCCTCCTCTTCACCTGGAACTGTGACCCAGAAATACTATGGGCAAAAGAATTACCAATCATCATCAACTGCCCCTAGTGCCAGCACAGGGTATCCTGTAATCTCTTTCTGACTAGTTGTCATACCCTCCCTTTACTGTCTCTGGGATGAGAGCTCCTG
This sequence comes from Vombatus ursinus, assembly GCF_900497805.2. Taxonomy (NCBI): domain Eukaryota; kingdom Metazoa; phylum Chordata; class Mammalia; order Diprotodontia; family Vombatidae; genus Vombatus; species Vombatus ursinus. The sequence goes on from NW_020954641.1 coordinate 23,045,299, forward strand.
AAGCTGCTGCTGCTGCTGCCGCTGGTGTTGGCACAGCATGCTTGCACTTCAGATCACAGGAGGCCACTCCATCCTGATGTCACAGACCTTTCTTTGATGACTTCCTAAGTTTTCTTAGACTAGAAAACTGTCTCAATCTGACCTTTTGTTAGCTCTACTGCTCCAAAATTTGATTTGAGGTGTTATTTTAAAATTATTTGAATAGGAATGTTGAGATAGTTCAGCTGGGTTACTGCTTCTAATCCATCATCTTCCCAAGAATACTTTTCTAATACCTCCTATCTTTCTCTTTCTCCTCCTCCTCCTCTTTCCTTCCTCCTTCTTCTCTTGCTCCTCCTTTTCCCTCCTACTTCTTTTATAAACAGCTGATTATTTGGCTTGTTTGGAAATGTCTCCTCTTCTTTGTTGGTACCACTTGACTGCACTGCTTCTGGCTGCCTATGTTGACACTGCTGATTTATGGAAATAATTGTCATAGGTTCATGCTGAACCCCTAGCACAGAAACTCCCTCTACAAATGCAGATCAGTAATTATTCTGTACCATTATGCCATAGGATAATAGCTCTAAAGCTGGAAGGCCACTGTATCCCATTCCCTAGTCTTATTCAGGTCCAGAGAGGTTGTGACTTCCCTAAGAGCTCACTAGTACTAAGCAGTAGGGGCAGGATTTGAACCCAGATCATGTCATTGCAGAACCAGTGTTCTTTCCAGTTTATTAAGCCCTTTTAAGGGACCTCTTGGGGCAATTTAACTTTTTTTTTTTTTTTTAGGCAATTGGGGTTAAGTGATTTGCCCAGGATCACACAGCTAGTAAGTGTTAAGTGTTTGGTCTGAGTCTGGATTTGAACTCAGGTCTTCCTGACTTCAGGACTGGTGCTCTATCCACTGTGCCACCTAGCTACCCCGGGGCAACTTAACTTTTAACTTGATTTGCTTAGGGATATATGGCGTCAGAGGTTCTTGACTCTGAGGATAACATGTCATGTGATGTCTGGCTCAGTCAAAATTTAATTCATCCTCAACATCTCTTAGTTTGAATTTAGTTGATGGTTGGTCAGTGAGTTGTTGATATTGATGGAATTTGGGCGATAAATTATTGGAAAGGAGAGCAGTCAGAATAGAGTAGTGCTTCCTGTTATTGATTAGGGCACTGGTGAGGTGAGGGGAATATGATTTGTGTGGAATGACTATGCCTGTATTTTCCCTTCTCTTCATTGCTCTTCATCCCACCTTAGGCTACTATGGTCCCAAAACTTAGAGAGTGGTCAGGGATTATGTATATTGTAGGAGGTGAAAAGATGGGAAATTGCATGAGGTAATATATTGGAGTAAGCATCAGTATTTTTAGTTAGGAGACCTGGGTTTGAATCCTGACTCTGACCTTGTAAGTCATTCAACATCTGAGCCTTGGTTTCCTTATCTATAAAGTAGGGGTGATAATCTTGTACTACCTTCCCCGTGGGATTATTGTGGGGAAAATACTTTGTAAACTTTTAAAATTTGGTAGAAATAAGTATTGTTTGCACTTGAACCTGTGAATTCATTGGGGTAGGTATAGTAAATACCTGGTGTGGAAACTGCTTCTATTAATACAGATGAGCAAATATTCTGCAACTCAGTTCTAGAAAGTTGCCTGTGACATGTGTTGAATGTCTTGTCCAAGGTCACATCAGAGGTAGGTTTTGAATACAGATCTGTTGTGATTCTGAGGTCAGTCCTCTATCCACTATGCCACGCTGCCTATCATGATGTTGTAATAATAATAAAAACAATAACAATAATAATAGCTAGCATTTATATAGCACTTTAGGATTTGCAAAACACCTAACAGATATTGTCTCATTTAATCCTCACAATAGCTGTATGAGGTAGGTACTATTATTATCCTCATTTTACAGATGAAGAGAATGAGACTAGGAGCTTAAAAGACTTACCTAGGGACACACAACTGGTAATCATCTGAGGCAGGATTTGAATTCAAGTCTTCCTGACTCTAACTCAAGCCCTCTGTCTGCTATGCCACCTGGCAATCTCCAATTAGTATAAAAATTTACAAATTTATCTCTCTATGTATATGTATATATGTATATATGCATAAATATATATATATAATTAGTATATATGTATGCATATGTATAAATATGTGTGTATAATATAGATATATCTGCACATAGAGATAAAACAGAGCAAGGGGACAGGTCAGACAGGGAGAAGATTGTGGACAATACTGTATGGGGTAATCATTAAGCCAGCCTGACCAGTCTCTCATCATTGTCCTTCCCCAACCCCAAAACCATCTGTGCCTCAGTGAGAGGATACCCTGTGAATTTCATCTGTTGGTAAGTGGAAGTGTTTCGTGAGAAGAGGTGTAACTGTGGTAACCACTTGCCTCCTTGTGAGGAAATCTCCTGGCCTACTGGAGGACAGCACAATATAGAAAGGGGGGAAACATTGTCAATCTGTGTCAACAGATTCAATCAACAGAGTCAATCTGAGTTTGAGGCCTCACACTGTCACTAACTAGTTGTGTGATCTTGATCATATAACTCAGTGTCTCTGACACTAAATTTCCTAGTCTATGATATTTGCACAGCCTATCTTACATGGTTTTTGTGATGGACAAATGAGATTATGGCTACACAGTGTTTTATAATATGTCTAATACTAAATAAATGCCAACTATTATCATTTTCTTTGGTCCATGGAGCTCCCTTTGTTTCTCATGTCCCTTTCAGCTTTAAAATTGTATGAAACTGGTATACTGTTCCGATGGTGGCTTATAGTGGGGATGTGGGGAGATTGCCAAAACATAGTCCTGTTCTGATCATAACCAAATTAGCTCCCCTGGAACTACATGAGAGTTTTATTTTTTTTAACTGAGTCAGTGGTATCATCATTGTTGGCGAGAACAGTACAGGGTAAAGCAGTTGTATGTAAGGACAGTGCAGGGGAAAGGAATGAGAAGACCCTTTCTCCTGCCTCTCTTGTTTAGACCAGGTTATTGGAACTCATCTCTCTGAGACCCTTCTCCATCATTCGAGATGCTCACATGGTCAGTCAATGTGAACTGGGAAGTGGATCCCTCCAGCTGGTTTCCTTTTGATGATCCAAGGTAAAACTCTCACTGTTCCCATTTCTCCAAAAGGCCCATCTCCCTATAAGGGAGCATGAAGCTCTCGAACCTTGAGAAGGAGAATGATAAATGTCACACCTAATTTGGATTGAAAACAAACATAAAATACCTAAAGTCTTATTGCATGATATCTTTCCATGGAGTCTACTGATTATCTTCTTTAGTTTGCTGACAAACAATCATTCTATATGCTTTTATTAAGGACATGTTATATGTCAGGGAGTATGGTAGTCGTTTCAGTCATGTCTGACTCTTTGTGACCCCATTTGGGGTTTTCTTGGCATTAGAGTAGTCATTTCCTTCTCCAGCTCATTTTATAGAGAGGAAACTGAGGAAGATAGGATTAAATGACTTGTCCAGGGGTCACACAGCTAGTAAGTATCTGAGGCCACATTTGAACTCAGGAAGATGCATCTTCCTGTCTTCAAGCCCATTGAGCCACCTAGCTGCACTAAGGTGCAGTATATCCCAATTATGAAATCCTCAGGGGAGGGTAAAGTCTCTGTTTTGAGACCAAAGGCTGAAATTCTCAGATTCTTTTGAGTTCTTATCACAGTTCACAGAATGGACTGACTGACTGGCAATTGTGGATATAAGAAGGAGTTTTCTTCCCTTCTCCAAATAACAGAATGCTCATTTATGTTGGCCTAGGCCAACAGCATCCCCAAGGCCACAGGAATCATGGCTAGTAAGTACACAAAATAATGGCATTTGGACTTAGCTTCATGTGGCAAAGTTTTCCAAAGCTAGTGAGTTCAGGCCTTTATTGTTAATGGGTAAGGCTCCTTTCTGTCCTGAATGCTATTAAAGGAAGAATGAAACTAGTTGTGGTTATGTAGTTATGAAACTAATTTTTATTTAGAGAAGATACCTAAAATCATTTAGGGGGAGGAAAACTGCAGCCAAATTTAATTAAACATTTATTAAGCGACTGTTCTGTGCAAACCATAGTATTAGGTACTGGAGATAGAGGCAAAAGGAACAGGTCCTACCTTCAGGGATCTTCTGTTCAAGTCAATCTCAAAAGATTTAATGGTTTTGAAAAGATAAGTTGGGCTGAATCTCTGAGTCATCTTTACCTAGGATCAGTAGTAGAGATCATGGATAGGATTGTCAACCCAGAAAGGGAAGGAATAATCTTATCTAGTCCTGTGTTTTATAGATAAGAAAACTGAGGCCCAGGGAGCTTAAATTACTTGCCTAAGGTCATTTGATTTTCAGAACCAGTGGTGTTTTTCCCCTGTGGTACTAGGTTACTTATTAGCTCCTGATTACCTGGAGAAAGTTCTTCAGTCAGTCTCAGCCTACCTGAGGAGAAGAAAAAAAATTAGATTTGGTCAGGACACAATCCAGATTTTGTCATGAGGACATAGGCATAGGGAAGGTCTGATAAAAAGTTATGGCAAGCATACCCTTATTTCTACTTAAAGCAAGGATAATGGGGGCAGCTAGGTAGCACAGTGGATGGGGCAACTAGGTGGCGCAGTGAGTAGAGCGCCGGCCCTGAAGGCAGGAGGACCTGAGTTCAAATCCGGCCTCAGACCAAACACTTGACACTTACTAGCTGTGTGACCCTGGGTGAGTCACTTAACCCCAATTGTCTAAAAATAAAAAAAAAATAAAAAAAGATATTGGCCCATAGAGGGATTAAACCTATAACTTTGGACTCAATAACACTGTGCCTTAACCAACTAAGCTAAAGAGCCACATATAATGTTTGACTCAAAACCCTTTATTTGGTTGTCAAAATATGTTAGGAAATGTCTTCCCTATGTCTTCATTCTCCCTTATAGGGAGACGGGCCTTTTGGAGAAATGGGAACAGTGAGAGTTTTACTTGGATCATCAAAAGGAAACCAGCTGGAGGGATCCACTTCCCAGTTCACATTGACTGACCATGTGAGCATCTCGAATGTTGGAGAAGGGTCTCAGAGAGATGAGTTCCAATAACCTGGTCTAAACAAGAGAGGCAGGAGAAAGGGTCTTCTCATTCCTTTCCCCTGCACTGTCCTTACATACAACTACTTTACCCTGTACTGTTCTTGCCAGCAATGATGATACAACTGACTCAGTTTTTTTTTGGATGCCATGTCACATGTTGGCTGATAATTGAGTTTGTAGTCAACCTAAACCATTAAGCTGACCTCAGTTCTGGAGGTGTTTGCATTTGGGGCAGAGGGTTGATTTTACGCCATTGAAATCCATCCTCTCTCTCCTTTCTCTGTTGTTGATTTTCTTCGTATTAGGTGGTATTCTTTGAGTGAACTATTATGAATCTCCACTAAAAGTTTAGGAAAAACGTTCTCTACCCAGTTGCCTCCATGACAGCAGACCATGAATTACTGTTTAGCCATATCTCCTCCATACTGAAATTGTATAAATGATTTCTTTTTGAACCCAAATGTAAAACTTTTAGTTTTTATCTTGGCCAAAGACCATCATCCCAGGTAGCTGAAATATTTTAATTAATCAATCAACATTTATTAAACACCTATTCTATATCAAGCACTGGACATACAAAAAGAGGCAAAAGACAGTCCCTGCTCTCAAAGAGTTTACAATCTAATGGAGGAGACAACATGGAGACAAATATATACATAGCAAGGTTTATAAAAGATGAATAAGAAAAAGATTAACAGAGGGAAGGCACAGGGATTAATTAAGAGGGGTTGAGGAAGGCTTCCAGTAAAATATGGGATTTTAGTTGGGACTTAAAGGGAGTCAGGAAGGTCAGTAGTCGGAGCAGAGGAGGGAGAGATTTCCCTGCAAAGTATGGGGGACAGCTAAAGAAAATCTTGGGAGCTGACTGATGGAGTGTCTTGTTTCTGGAAGAATCAGAAGGCCAATATGACTAGATGGAAGAGTACATGTTGAGGAAGAAGGTATAAGAAGCCTGGGAAGGTAGGAGGGGTGAGGATTAAAGGCTTTGAACACCAAACAGACCATTGTGTATTTGCTTCTGGAGGCAATAGGAAGCCACTGGAGTTTATTGAGTAGAGGAAGGGTGACATGATCAGACCTTGTGCTTTAGGAAAATCATTTTAGTGGCTGAATAGAGGAAGGAGGTTCCTTTGAAATCCAGCCTTCCTTCCCTTTCCTTGTTATTGATCTTCAGGGAGTAAGGTGAGCAGTCTTTATGTCTGAGTGAACCTGAACCTCATTCATGAATCTTCACTCAAACTGCAAGAAAAACCCCACCCCATCTATCTGTCTTTACCTCTCAATTAGGATTTTTCCTTCAGCTCCCCAGAATCCCTGAGCAAGTGACTTTACAAAGTAACCTTTTGTATTTTTATTTCAGTCCTTGGGATTTGAGTGGTTTTTTTTTTCCCCTCCTCATCTCATCTTGACTTGAAAGAGTCAGAACACTCACTTGAACTTGATTTTGAGGAAGCAAAGCTGTTTTTAGGGCATTGAAATTAGTGCAGTTTCCCATTACCCTTCTTCCTGTAGCATCCAGGAACTTCCTGATAGAATTTAGGCAATCATTTTAATTTAGCTAAAGCTTTCGGGATCCTTGCCAGGGAGGTATGTTTGCCCCTCTTTTACAGATGAAGAAATGAGTATGCAGAGAGGTGATCCTCAGGGTAAGTTGGTGAAATCGCTGCATTTCAAATTCATGAGCTTGAGCTCATTTCTGTTCTCTGCTCTAGGACACATTGACAAGAACTAGCCTTTGGCCGTAGTAAAAACAGTCATTGAACTTAGGTCACCGATATAGGGCTGTTTTCTAACACTGAACTTAAGGTGTGGGAGGCCTTGGGGCCCAGCTCTGCCACTTACTAATAGTGGTGTTGGAGATATCAGTTACCTCTCAGATCTACAGTTTCCTTAATACTCAGAGTATGATACTCAAAGTATTATCTCCCTCACAGGCTTGTTGTCAGGGAAGTACTTTGCAAACCTCATAGTATCTAGAAATGTTTGATAGTTGCATAATTTAGCTATTACAGACAGTGAGTATGGGGCAGGGTGGCAAGTGCACTATTTGCCAACGGTAATGATTTATTGGCTTTGGAGGGGAAAAAAAAAGATATACACAGATACAACTTCCAAACCTTATAAAGTAAATCTTGCTTCTTTGGATGTTTTCAATGGGACAGTCTGAGTGACAGACTTTAGATATAGCTTCGAGTAGTTGCATATAAAATACTATCTAGTTTACAGTAAGTTTGCAATTTTGATGACTGAAATTATTATCCAATGAGTAATCATTCAAGGGTGTCAAATCCCAGTTTGAGTACTAGGAATATCCATATGTCAGGGTACCATATTCTAACAGTCTGAGGCACTCGATCCTTATTTTGCTAATCCCTAGTAAAGAGACTTGTTTAGAAAGCCTGTGAGTGAATACAATATTCCAGGCCCAAGACCCAACAGCTTAATTCTGTACCCTATCCCACTTTTAGAGTAGTAAGGTGGCACAGTGGATAGAATGTGGGAGCTGGATTCAAGAGGATCTGAATTCAAATTTGGCCTCACTTACTAGCTGTGGGACCCTGACCAAGTCACTTAACCTGTTTCTCTCAGTTTCCTCATCTGTAAAATGAGCTGGAGAAGAAAATGGAGAACCACTATAGTGTCTTTGCTAAGAAAACCCCCAAATGGGCTCAAGGAGAGTTGGATACAACTGCTTTTAACACATCCTACTTTTGATAGAATAACCGCAGTGGTTTTACTTACATTATGTTGGGTATAAGTAGTCCCTGTGATCTCCCCATAATAGCCAGAGAAGAGGTTTTGTCTTGGGGGTTATAGGTTTAGACTGAATACAGTTGGAAAATCAGTGTGTGTGGAATTAGGAGAATTAGGTTCTAGTCCTGGCCTTACTTAACTCTGTGACTTTGGGCAAGTCATTTTTAGTTCCTTAGGTTTTAATTTCTTCATCTATAAAATATGATGATTTCTAAGGTCCCTTCCAGATCTAACTTTTTATAGTTTCCTATGGAAGGATCATAGATCAAAAGTTGAACTCAGAGTTTAATCTCCTCACTTTACAGATGAAGAAGCTGGGGCCCAGTGAGGTAGTTAAGTAGTAGGGCTGAGATTTGAATTCAGGTACTCTAACGTCAAACCCATTCTACTGAACTACCCTTTGCAACAAGATATCCACTGGAGAATTTGACTACTGGACACAATTTGGATTAATTCCTTTATTATCTGGATAATTTACTTAACCATAACTTTACCCATCTAAAGCTCCAGTGGCTCTAAAAAAGTGTATCAATTTCAGTTAAAAAAATCTATCCAATGACAAAGCAGTCATCATGGAGGAAAATAGATGGATTATAGTTTTTTTGCTCTCTGACTGGTTGTGGTGTATATGTGCATATGACTTTAGTTTCTTGTCCTAATCCATTCCAACAGATGCTTAGCATGAACCCAGAAGCTTAAGTCCACTCTTGTGCTAATGAAGATCATCACCAGAGCCAACAGAACAGAGGTTTAGAGCTGAGAAATACCTTAGAAGTCATTAAGTCCAACCACCTTTGTTTAATGGGTGAGGAAACTGAGGCCTTAGAGAGTTTAGGTGACTCACCTAAGGTCACAAGGCTAATAAATGAAAGAGTCAGGATCTGAAACCACGATCTATGACTGGTAACTAAGTCCAGTGTTCTTCTCAAGATGACAGTGCTTTTAGTAGAAGGGTCTCTCCTTTGTAATGCTTATGGAAATCTATTTAAATAGCTTCAAGAAGAGTTATTTTTAATAGCCCTTTTCTATCCCACTGTACTCTGTGACAGAGAGAGTTGGTAATGTGTCCAGAATTTTCTTATTAAAGGATTTCCTGTTACACATACACTCAGGTTGGCTCTTTCTCTCGTTATTTGGTTGGCTTCTTTCTTCTTCCAAACTTTAGCTAGCTAGAGTAGAGGAGGAAAGACTAGCTCAATTGTATTACCCTGTCAGATTGCTTAGAGCATGTTTAGATAAAAAAGTTACTTTGTGCTTTCCTTACTCTATTTCATGATTCCTCCCTTTTAAAGCATCTTTTCTAAATTTTGTGCTTTATTATTCTTATAATGTTGAAAGAGAAAAAACAAACTTGAGTCCATAATTCACTTTAAAGAATGTACGCTTTCTTTCTGTTTTCTTGTTAAAAACCAAATTGTGTGCAATTTGTAGGAAATTGAAACCACATTTTTCACTTAACTTTCCAAAATTAAAATTTATGGGGGAAAAGAAGCAATAAAGCAGTTACAATCTGGTCATCTATAATTATCTGTGTGGTTTGAGGAGTTCCACATTTAAAGAGAGTGACACCAAGAATTTATCAAGCTTTTATAAGTATTTCACTTCTCTCTTCATGCTTTGTTGCCAACACCTCCCCCCAAATAATGAGAATATATGTTACGAATAAAAAAAAATGCATGAGAAATATTGTCAGAATCCATAAGAAGTAGATAGTATTTAAATTCAGCTTTCCTCTCTATCATTCACTCCCTGATGTTCAGTATAATAATACACTCAACTTTATAAACCACTCAAGTTTAAAGTGGTGTCCCTTGACTTCAGTACCTCTGACATCCCTCCTCAAGCTCTACATGGCAGCATGCCATGTTGGTTTTACCAACAAGACTTGCTTTGTGGATGACCTTGTACATGGGTCATATCATCATTGTGAGATGACTCTTCAACTGTTTTCCATTGCTCCCCACTGCAGGTGCTCTCCTATATTCATTCATTATGCTGTAAATATTGATTCCTTACTGTATACAAACTCCTGCATAAGTTACTGTTAAAAAAAAAACAAATTAAAGAATGAAATCTTAGGAAAGACATGTAAAGCACTTAACTTTTACCCCTGGTCTTAGAAGGCAATCTGGCTACCCCTTCCTTCCACACTGACCACCTTAAAAGTTCCAAAGACCATTAGGGTTTGTTAGGGATGTAGAAATGGCACCAACATTTGTTCAAGAGCAAATCATGCCAGGTTAGGCAATGCAAATTATAGAAATATGCCCATTTTCAAAGAAGCAGGGTTCTATACAGATGGTTGGATGGACATTGCCTGAAGGTAGACAAAACCATTCAGAATGTATTTAGAGCTATTTAAGAGCATTAACTTTGATTTGCTAAATGATATAGATAAACTCTAGCTCACAAGTGCCTTCTAGTGAGTCCACTATTTGTGTTTATTGGAATAGCTTGGTTTGACAGAGCTGTTTCAACTCTTTCTTCCCCAATCCAGAGAAAAGGAAACGCGTAGGTAGAAATAGCCAGATTGACTGATGAGTCCATTAAGTTTGGCTCCTGACACCAAAAGAATTCTCAATCTTCCTTTTATCCTTATCTGACCTACTTGAGGTTGTTTGGGGTGGGACAGGCTGTGTGTGTATGTGGAGGGGGGGAATCTGCTTGCCCTAATGTACACCCATAAAAGTCTTCAGCTCCCTTTGTCTGACTCAATATAAAACCCTATGAACCCTTACCACCATGGGCTACTCTGAATCAGCCTACAAAGTTCTGAGCAGGGCTGTTTGCCTGGAACTATGGCTTATATACCTTTATCTCTTGGAAAAAAAAAAACAATCTCAAGACCTGGGGAGTAATGAAGAAGTCAGGACACATGCATTTTTAAGATCCTTTGTTCATTAGGTTGTTTTATAGACTATTGATACATCCCATAGATAGAGCATTTGAATATGAGACTGCTTTTATGCCTTGAAATGCCAGTAGACTTACTCTATTAGATACAAGTCAGAAGTAATTTTACATTTATATTACTATAAATCCTCCCTTCACCCCAAGCATGTTAAATATTTTGGTTTTGAATGGCCCTAAATGGTTTTCTATTCACTTAACTAGGGCTAATTTAACCACTTTTAGGTAGTTTCTATAAGCATATAGACATATGTCATTACACCCTTAACATAAATCATGAACAGGATGATTCTGTTGAAGGATCATTCATTATAAACTAGTGAATGAATGAATGAATACCAATGAACAGATATTCATTTTTGAGTGATGAACTTTTTGTTTTATGTCTTAATTTTTACTTTGGAAAGACAGTAATTTCTGATACTCTGCACCTTCCTCAATATTTTAAAATATTGTCTTACTGATCTTCTCTGTAGGAGATTTTTGTTTTGTTTTGTTTATTTGCTTGAGATAATTTTTAAAATTTAATTTTAATCTTTGCACTAGAAAAATTGCCATAAAATTTAGAGCAGTGGAAATAAAGATGTGTACAGATGTGTACACACGAACCCACATTTAGCTTAGGAAATTATATCTAGCTATAAAGTAAGCATATTAAAGCTGTCTTGTACATATTAATACAGTCAACCATACTTGTTTAATGTATTAGTGTTTAATCTATCAGTGTCCCTTCCTTTTTTATCACCCAGCAAACTGGATTCATTTTGGATAATTACCTTTGCTACTAAATGTATATTATCTGCCCAGTTAGGAAAGAGATTGCAGGGAATTCAGAAATCAATAGTAATAAATTAAACACAGAGAATGGAAACTATTTCCTCTCTTGCTATTTCTTTGAATCCACTCTACTAAAGACAAGACTCTACGGTAATGGAATAGGGTCGGGGTGGGGAGGAAGAGTAAGGGCAAACTCATATGAAGTGGGTTTCCTTTAAAAAATGATCAGATATTTCAGCAAAATATACAGGGGTTTGAATATGAAAGTCTGAGGATAAATAATGGTCACAGAAAACTCCAATTCTATTGCCTGAAAAATTATTTTGCTGTTCTTTTCTTGGTGTGTAGACTTTATGAGGAAGCATACATAGTAAGGCCGGAGTTGGGAGCTGGGGAAGCTGCTGAACTTGGAGTCTAGACATTTGGGTTCGAATTCCAACTCTGACATGTGACTCTCAGCATACTATTTAACCCCATCTCAGCCTTAGTTTCCTCAACTATCAAATGAGGATAATAATACACTACCTACCTTGGGGATATCATGAAGAAAGTGTTTTGTAAACCTTAATAGCAATGCATACAGGAGTTATTATTATGTCCTTTATGAGTCTCTTATGCCCTATTCTATAGAAAATAAGTTTTGACAGAGGGCAAAGTTTTGGTCCAAAGCACAGGTATGATGATAATAGTAGGATTAATAATAATAACTACACATATTTTTATATCATTTTGTAGTTTTACAAAGTATTCTCCTAACCACTATTCATTTATTTATTCCCTAAAACACCCTTTTAGATTAGTCAGGGCAAATATTATTAGTCCTATTTTACAGATGAGGAAACAGGTTCAGAGAGGTCTAAGTGACTTGCCAGTTATATTCTAATCACAGCCCTGTTGTAAGAAGAAAAAAATTCATGTCCTATCATACTAATGAAAATTAGCAAAGGAAACAATCTATTGACTTTCTTTAGTGTTACTGTACTTGGAGTCAGGACACTTTGGTTTGAATTCTGGTTTTAATACTTAACTAGCTACATCAGAGGTGTCAAAATACATGACCTGTGGGCCTCATCAACACTTTTGAGTGGGAACTGAACCAGATTAAAACATAATTGGGAAATATTTAACACCTAGCTGTGTGACCCTGGGCAAGTCACTTAACCCCAATTACCTTAAAAAAAAAGAAAAGAAAAAGAAAAAAAAGGAAATATTTAACAAAACAAATAAAAATACAATGGAACAAATAATATTAATATGTGTTTTTCTAAGTCAATATGTAGATTCTTATGTACATTTTAGTGCCTCCTAGATGTTTGACACCACTGAACCGCATGGCCCCTGGGCAAAGTGCTTCGATTTTGAGTTTCATTTTCCTCCTCTGTGATTTAGAGAGTCTTGGAGAGCAGTCATATTGTTTACTATCTACAAGGCTTTATAGAGAAAAGTGCTTTGTAAACCTTAAAGTGCTATATACACTTAAACTGTTTCTATCCTGGGAAGGAAACTGAGTACTCAGCCTTAGAGAAGTCCACAGCACTTTTCCCAACTGAAAAAAATCAGATGAGTTAAGTATCTTGCTCAGGCTCCTGAGGTATTCACTGGTATTATTAGAACCACTTATTTCTATGTGATAAACCAGTGCTGGTGAGACATAGAGAATTGGCAGGTCCTTGGTTCCCAAGCTGATGTTCTTAGTCTGTAGCCAAGAAAATGTTTCCATGTTAGTAACCTCACGATTGCTCTTACTCAGACTGGGCTCGTGTTACATTATTACTGCTTTTCTCAAAAAAAACCCAAACTCATTGGGAGGTTCTCAGCTTAGGTCATGCATGGGCTCATGAATTTATTCATACATGCTGGAACCTCACTCTAAAATCATTCTCTGTGGGGTAGACACATAGGGCTGGTCTGATTTGAACTCCACACAAAGACCTTTACCTAATTAAAGGACCTCACTTCATTTAGGAAAGTCTCTTAGCATGGTTAGAGCAAAATATTATCTTAGATACAAATATTACCCAGACATGTGACTTTTCAAAGTAACTGCCACTGGCGAAGCTGTAAAGATTCAAAGTTTATTTCTGCGTACAAGTTGTTAAGAATAAAAATAGGACTTCTGTAATGAAGGGGAGGTTAAAGGTTATTGGAAATTCAAAGAAATATAGAATTAAAGTTGGAAGAATCCCAAACCAGGATTCTTTCTACTGGGTCATGCTGTTTCCCAGTGGTTCCCACTGAAAATATTTCCAATAGTGTTAACATTTTAATTTCGCAGGACCCCTAATAATAAGAGTTCATATTTATATAACACTTCCAAAAGTATTTTTCTCACAACTTTGTGAAGTACATGCTAAAAGTATTGTCATTTTGTTTGACAGCTGAAGAAGCTGAGCCTCAAAGAGCTGAAGTGATTTACCTAAGGTCACTCACCTGGTAAGGGCAGCTAGTTGGGCACAGTGTATAGAGTGCTGGGTCTGGAGTCAGGAAAACTCATCTTTGTGAGTTCAAATCCAGCCTCAGACACACTAGCTGTGTGGCCCTTGGCAAGTCACTTAACCCTGTTTGCTTAAGTTTCCTCCACTGTAAAATGAGCTGGAAAAGGAAATGGCAGACCACTCCAGTATCTTTATCAAGAAAACCCCAAGTTGGACATGACTGAAAAAGGATTCAACAGCAACAAATAGCAGAATGAAGTATAAAACCTAGGGGTTTTTGTGTGTGTGTGCTCTAAGATCAATGTTTTTGCCCATTATGCCATGTTGCTTCCTACTAGGTTGTAGCACTCTTTTTTTTTTTTTTTTTTAGGCAATTGGGTTAAGTGACCTGCCCAGGGTCACACAGAGCTAGTAAGTGTCAAGTGTTTGGTCTGAGGCCGGATTTGAACTCAGGTCCTCTTGACTTCAGGGCTGTTACTTTATCCACTGCGCCACCTAGCTGCCCCCATTGTAGCATACTTAATGACACCACACATCAGCTTACTAGCTGTGTGATCCAGGGCAAGTCATTCAACCTCCAGTCCTCAGAAAATGGGGAAAATAATATCATCTACCTCACAGGATATGTAAAATGCTTTATAACCCTTAATGCATTACACAGTTGGCATTGCTGTTGGTACTGAATCTTTGTTAAAGAATGACTTCTTCAGCAGAGACACAAAATTCTGTAAGCATTCTGCGTTTAAAGGATCAAATGATCAGCAACAGATATTCTTGGTCATAATACTGGATCATGAGATGTCTTCTTTAGTGAAGAAGTATCTCTCTTATTCCTGTGATCTCTCCCCCATAGGTTTACCATAAGATCAAAGGCAAAAAAAAGAGGCTATGGGACCATGAAGACTTTGACTTCCACCCCTTTTGAAAAAAATCACATGCAGACAAAGCAAATATGCTTGGAGGAAAAGACGAAGTCATTTTTAACCTTTTCCTTCTGCCTTTACCCATCTATATCATTCAGATTTTTAAAAAAAGTATATGACACTTGGCCTTCTGGCTTTGCATTCTCTGATATACACATTTGAAGTCAGGTTAAGTGGTATTCTAGGGACAGGATGGTATCGTTTGACATTTCGCTGCCAATTGTCTCAGAATGGTGGTCTGATGGTATCACCTTAGCAAGTACATCCCTATTTACTGGTGAATAAGAGAACTTGATGGGCGCCATCTTTCCTTGCTGACCCCCATCCCCAGGGCTGAACCTCACATTCCTCTGAGCACAGTGCCACCGAGATGAGCAGCCAGGAAGAGACTCTGTGAAAATAGGCATTAATGGTTTGTGAATCTGAAGATAGTTAACTGATCTGTGCATTCAATTAAGATTAGTTTTTCAGTTAAAAGACTCCCTGGGAAGAAATGAGTTACTTAATGAAGAAAACATATCAGAATTCTATCCATGCTACTACCCAGAATAGCCTCAAGATTCAGCACTGTTTTCAAGTTATTTTGTTAAGCAAAGCTTGCTAGGTGAGATTAAATGAGGAAGAAAAAAAGATAGTGGAATGTATTTTCTCATGTCACCCCCCCCCAAATGGCCACTAAAAGTGAGTTTGTACAAGACACATGTTTCATTTTGAAAGCATCTCCTCTTAACTGTGTGTCTCTTTTGAGTGAACCCTTTATTTTATCCCAGATAGCCCAAATATTTGTGGTTGGTGCTCTTTTTCAATTGGTTGCCTGATTTCCTTGCATTTTATCTGAAAAAGAAAGATCTCTAGGTAAAAATCAGGACTGGTAAAAATAAGAACTTGTTATTGCAAGGAACAAATGTTCTTGCCAATCCATCAATGGATTCCTTCCAGACTTACTTTAAGTCTAGGGGATTGGCTGGAAGAGGTTGATGCTTTGCAAACATGTTCCATGTTTCTTTCAGTGTTTCAAAAAAACCTGCCGTGGTATTTATAGTCCAATAGCCTGTAGCTACATTGGTTTATTTTATTTTTTAAATGACAGTGATATGTAGCTTCTAGATGATCGCTTTTGTTTTTACTTCATAAAATAATGCCCCTGATCAACCATCAGAAGGACATGAACTTTTTTGGTTTTCCCATTGTGGTGATGAATTTTGCTGACCTCTCTCCACTCCTTTCCAGATATCCCTAGTGACCAGTGGTGCATTTGTGTAAGATGACCACCCAAGAATAGGGGCGCAAACTGAAGATAAATATTGGACCATGGGGGGGGGGGCAACTAGATGGCACAGTGGATAGAGCATTGGCCCTGAAGTCAGGAGGACCTGAGTTCAAATCCGGCCTCAGACCAAACACTTGCTAGCTGTGTGACCTTGGCCAAGTTACTTAACCCCAATTGCCTAAAAAGAAAAAAAGAAGAAGAAGAAGAGGAAAACACAGGAAACTTGGGCAGCTAGGTGGCGCAGTGGATAGAGCACTGGCCCTGGATTCAGGAGGACCTGAGTTCAAATATGGCCTCAGACACATAATACTCACTAGCTGTGTGACTCTGGGCAAGTCACTTAACCCCATTGCCTAGCCAAAAAAAAAACCCCAAAAAACAAACAAGCAAAAAAAACCCCAACCAATTAGGGGCAGCTAGGTGGCGCTGTGGATAAAGCACCGGCCCTGAAGTCAGGAGGACCTGAGTTCAAATCCGGCCTCAGACCAAACACTTGACACTTACTAGCTGTGTGACCCTGGGCAAGTCACTTAACCCCAATTGCCTAAAAATAAAAAAAAAATTAAAAAAAATATTGGCTCATAGAGGGATTAAACCTATAACATTGGACTCAATAACACTGTGCCTTAACCAACTAAGCTAAAGAGCCACATATAACATTTGACTCAAAACCCTTTATTTGGTTGTCAAAATATATTAGGAAATGTCTTCCCTATGTCTTTATTAGCAATTAGTATAACTAGATTTATATTAATATCCTGACTGGGAAGACTCTTTTGGCATAGGAATGGGCTTCCATAGGGAAGTGGTAGAATTTGAAATTGTGAAATCCATCTTTCAAAAGAGATTAGTTTATTCACTGTCTTGCTAAGAGGCCAGGGGATGTATGTATCTCTAATCTTCTGGAGTCGCTTTGATCCAGAAAACATGATTGCCGTCTTTTCCCAGTCACTACCCAATTAGATACCAAGTAGATAGGTAGTATGACATTGGCAAATCATTTTGCCTTAGCTTTCTCCTTTATAAAGTGAAAAAGTAGCAATGAATGGTTACTAAGGCCCTAGAATTCATTCAATCAATGTACTTTTGCACCTCAGAACACATAGAAGTGGTGTCAATCTTAGGGTTATTAAACAGATTTAGAAGAATGTAGTTTTCTCTCAAAGTTCCCTTGATAACTTTCTAGGAATGAAGTCATATCTATTTTATCCTTGAAGGGCTTTTATTTGTTCCCATTGTCCTATCAGCATCCTAATTTTTTTTCTATTTTGCAAACTAGTTAGCAATTTAGTATGAGTGATCTTTAACACTTAACACTTTAACATCCAGTCCTCTAAAAAACCCAGTGATAACATTTGACATAATGACCTCAGGCAGAGTTGAATTCTATAATTCAACCACATACTAAGTTAAGGATATATTTTTATTTCTTTTAAATTTACTAGGCTCAAATGTGGGCTAGGGCAGAAGTCCAAACTCCTCAGCCTAGATTTTGAGGATTTCTACAATTTAGTACCATCCTACCTTCCCAGCTTTACCCAATACTAATCGGCTCTAGCCACAATGAACTGCTTGCCACTTTCCATACGTATCACTTATGTGCCTTTACACATCCATTTTAATTTCCTGTACCTGGAATGGCCTACCAGTTCTTTTTCTTCACCCCCTCCAACAATCCTACCAAACTGTTGGTTCAGTTCAGATGCCTCATTGGATCATAGTTATTTTGAACTGAAAAGGACTTTATCCATATTGTGATACTACATGAAGCTTTTTGGGATTCTACCAGGAGGAAATGATCCTTTCTTTCTTGGACTATTCTCATGGTCCTTTGTATCTCCTGTGGCTTATCATGTTCTAAATTAATAATAATGATGATGATAATGGCCGGCATTCTTATAGCACCTACTTTATGTCAGGCACTGTACTAAGCACTTTACAAATGTTATTTCACTTGATCTACACAACAAGCCTGAAAGGTAGTAGCTATTACTATCTCCATTTCATAGTTGAGGAAACTGAGGCAAACAGAGGTTAAGTGACTTGCTTAAGGACATACAACTAGGAAGTGTATGAGGTTGGATTTGAACTTGGGTCTACCTCACTCCAGGCAAGCCCAGCGTTTTATCCACTATCCCACCTAGCTACCTCATTATGTTGCCTTTATAATATGCTTACTATAATTTATGTGTATTCTCATCTAGATTACAAACAGCATGAGAACAGGGGACTGGGTCTTATTTAATCTTCACATCTTCCCTGCTTTATACATAGTAGGTACTTTATAAATATCTGTTGAATTGAGGAAGACAGAAAAATTAGGTCACAGATCACTTATTTTCCCTCTCCATAGTATATTTATGCCAAGTCTTGTCTCCGTACCTCATCCCTGCCATGCCCCCACCAATTGAAGAGAAAAAATAAATCACTCTTATTTATTTATTTTTGAAACTGAGAGGACCACCATTTTCTCTATTATAAATGAGACCAAAAATTTACTGTAGAGTTGTGTCATTATATACTATATTCCAAGGTGACCTTGATGATAGTTTTATTCTATCACCCCAGGGGTACAAGTGAAGTTGAAAAGACTGAATGCAGATCACAAATCTTTGTTCCCTGAAAAACACTGGTCAAGTTTCAGATTAATAAGGTGGCTGGCTCAGTTTATCACCAAATCCAACAGGGTTAAGGGTTCTTACCTCCAAGGATGTCAAATAGAGTCTATCCACTGTAAGGCAGGAGTCTGTGACTTTTTACTTATACCACTGAACGAAAGAAATTAAAAGAAAACAAAACAAAACAAAAAACCCCAGACCCTTTTGTGAGACAAAAGAAGCCAATACCCTCTTCCATTGCAATAATTTCTGCTTTTTATATGAGTAGAGAACATCATACTTTCTTACTTGACCCAGCTACATAATTACTATAAAGCAGAGATGTCAAATAGGTATACATAGTCCAAGACACTCCTGAGTGGGGGACAGAACAAGATTAAAATGTAATTGGGAAATATTTAACAAAAAACAAACATACAATAAAATGAAGATAATGTTAATGTGTGGTTTTCTAAGTCAATATATGGCTTGTAGGGATATACACACATACATATATATATATTTACACACACACACACACACATATATATACACACATATCTATGTATATACCTCTTTCTATTTGAGTTTGACACCACGGCTCTAGAACATTAAACCCCTACTACATGGCAAGGCATTGTGGTTGGAACTAGGGATAGAAAGATGAAAAATTACTGTCTTTGCTCTTAAACCATTTACAATATAATTTGGAAGGGTAAAACATGTCCATTCATATGATAGAAGATAAAATTGATTTTTCATGAGAACAAAGGAGAAAGTTCCCTAAGAAAACTTAAGGGGATAGAGGTAATTTTCAAGTGAAGAGTTCAGGAGAAGCTTCATGGAGGAGGCAGCAGCTGAGGTATGCTTTTGAGGAAGAGGAGAATTTTGACAGATTGAAAGGTATTTTGAGGCACATGGGATGGCTTAAACAAAAGTAAGGCTGAAGTAGAAAGCATGGCAAAGTCAACAACTAGGTAATTGTGGTACAATTTGAATGGGACATAGATCATGTGAAGGAAAATTGTGTAAAATAAGGTCAAAAGGCAGATCATGTAAATAAAAGTAATGTGATCTAGTATTTATGCCCTCTGGTCCCTTCCAACCCTGAGATTCCATGGTTTTATGAGTTTAAGAAACAGGGTTTCAAGTGTTTGGAACCATATTGTGTAGTCTTAGAGGCCAATCTAAACAAATTGCACTTTATTCTATGGACTTCTGTTGTTCAGTCATTCAGTAGTGTCTGACTCTTCATGATCCTATGGACCAACTGTCCATGGGCTTCCTTGGCGAAGATGCCAGAGTGGTTTGCCATTTTCTTCTTTGGTCTTTATGCAGCCTGGAGTTAAGAGATTTGCCCAGGGCCACAAAACTAGTAGGTATCTGAGGTCAAATTTGCATTCTGGTCTTTCTGACTCTAGGCCCAGTGCTCCATCCACTATACTACCTAGCTACCCAGTCCTATGGATAATAGGAAACAACTGAAGGATTATGAACAGAGAATTGACATGGTCAGACCTTTGCATTCAGAAGATTATTTTCACAATTGTGTGAAGGATGGATTGTAGACTGGAGTGACTAAAGTTAGGGAGATGAGTACTATAAGGATTCAGGAGAAAGGCAAAGAAGGAAGGAAATGGGATGGTGGTTAGTGGTGGGAGCAGAGTGCCTCATAGGGAAATAAAATACAATTTGGAGGTTAAGATTAACAGGATTTGGTAACTGAATGTGGGGGATGAGAAAAAGAGAGAAGAGTCAATGATGACTTTGATGTGACTGGGAGAGTGGCCATGCCATAAACATGAATCAGGAAGTTAAGAGACACAGGATTCGTGGGGTTTTGTTTGTTTTTGGCAGTGGATTGTTGCTTGTGGAGGGGGTGAAGAAGATAATAAATTCTGTTTAGTCCATCAGTTTGCCATGCTGGAGGAACAGCTGGGTAGAGATTTTCAGAAGGCAGATGGTCAGGAATGCCTTTGCCTCTGATGCTTACCACTTCTGTGACTTCAGGTAAGTCACTAAACCTCCCTGGGCCTCAGTTTCCTCATTTGTTAAATGAAGTTGGACTGCATGACCTCTGAGGTCCCTTCCAGCTCTGTATCTATAATCCTACCAAAAGCAGGCATAAGCAACTTTGAAAACTCAAAAAAAAATGTACACAGTTATCACCCTTAAACCTTCTGAAAAATATTAGAAAAAGTTGAAGTGAACTTAGGAATGTGAAAACATTTATAAAGTGTGTTCCATATGCCCAGGTACTATGCTAAGCATGAAGATCTTTAAGGAGCTTTCATTATAATTTGTGGTTCTCCAGTCACTTCAAT
Source organism: Vombatus ursinus (assembly GCF_900497805.2). Taxonomy (NCBI): domain Eukaryota; kingdom Metazoa; phylum Chordata; class Mammalia; order Diprotodontia; family Vombatidae; genus Vombatus; species Vombatus ursinus. The sequence goes on from NW_020954641.1 coordinate 23,066,363, forward strand.
TATGTCCGACTCTGCATTGCCCTGTTTGGAATTTTCTTTGCAAAGATACTAGAGTGGTTTGCATTTCCTTCTCCAGTTAATTTTACAGATGAGGAAACTGAGGCAAATAGTATTAAGAAACTTGCCCAGAGTCACACAGCTAGTATATGACTGAGGCTGGATTTGAATCTAGGAAGATGAATCTTCCTGACTCCAGGCAGGAAATGTTATCCACTGAGCTACCTAGATGCTATTCATTATAATAAGGTCAAACAACTTGGGTCAGGGAGTAGTAACCTTGTGTCCTGAAAATCAGGATGTGAAATGTCCCACAAACCCTTCAACAACAGTGAACATAGGGTTTGACAACTGACCTAGGTTCACTCACTGCTGTTCTTGTCCTCATTCTTTGCTCTTCAAGCTAACATCAATCAATATCTTCTAAAGAAACCTATTTAATACTTAGGGGAAAAAAAGAATGGAGGGGAGGAGGAGCTAGAGAAAAAAAGGAGGACAATCGAATAGGGCTGGGCACCTTTCTCCTCTTTATGCTAATGGACTTCCCAGGGTTGTTTTCAAACACTTAACAGAGAAGCCTTTCCCCTTCTTCCTCACAGTGGAACCCATTCTCCAGTTAGAACCTATATCCCCCCCTTTTCCTCTCTGTACGTGCAAACAAACAAAAAATCCCTTGTGATCTCTACCGTACACAGAGAAATGTAATGCAGTGCCACAGTGGGGAGGGGATATGTGATAAATTGTATATGCAGATTAAGCATTGACTGTTCTGTTGACCCCAAATTTGAAGAGAAAACTGGAAAGCCTGGCTAACAGTAGAGCCTAGTGGCTTGTACATTCTCCCTGGTTCATGGAGATGTTATAGGGATTAATGAGATAAATTCTTCAAAATGATGTTAAAGAGAGGCTCTGTCAAAATAATATTATTTACCAGGCTCCAGTGGATTTAAATGTTTCACTTAAAGATAGCCACTGCCAGGTTTAAATACAGGGAAAACATGCTTTTCCAGTTTGGCATATCCCCTGGCTTTATTGTCACAAGAGATTTTACCTGACTGAGAGGTAATTACATAGTAATTTTTTATGTGGTGCTTTATTAGTTGCTTTTTAAAATTGGTTTCCAGCATATCATGAGCTAATAGCAACAAACGTGTGAATGTAATGTTCACTTGGTCAGGAGACCCAAGGTGATTGCGGAAGTGGCTACATACCAGTTGCCCACACAATAACTGCTACTCCAAAACGAGTGAATTACTTATCTAAACATCTATTGATTGGAAAACACTGGGGACTCATATATAAGTACACTAACATTAAAAGGGCAGATTCAGTTCTGGTTACATCTAGCATGGAACCTAGTATAAATGGTTTGTAGACAAAAGAAACATTTTCTCTCCTAGTCACAGGTTAGAATCCTGCCTAGTTAGTAGAGGCAGATGATTTCAATGTGCCACATGGTGCAGATGGTTTCCTCCTACTCCCATTTCATTCTGAGCATACATCCAACTAGCGGGCCACATGAAAACAAAAGCCCACTAAAAGAAAGTGGGCCCACATCATGGAGACCAATAGTGACTGGCCAAATTAAAAGATAAACAAACAAGGGAACCTCTACACTATTTTAGGGAGGCAGTGGGGGGATAGAAGAAGGAATGCTGCACTTGAGGTTAGGAGATAAATCTTGGCTTCAACATGTAATAGCTATGTCATCTTGACAGTCTACTTAATCTTTCAGATCCTCAGTTTATTCATCTATAAAATGGGAGGAATAATACTTATGTTCCTATCTCACAGGGTTGTGGTGAGGCAAGTTTATAAATCCTGCAGGGCTATAAAAATGAGTTATTATGACTACAATGAAGGGGGTTGGACTAAATGCCCACTAAGAACTCTTCTAGATCTGACATTCTCCAAGTCTTTGATGCTATGACCAATAGGTTGTAGTGATCCAGCTGGAACAGAAGGGAATCTGAATTATATGTAGGGCTCAGCTATGCCCTTAGCTTTCTTTTCTTTATCTTGTTTGGCTAAGTTATGGTTAAGCAAATGACCTAGTTCCCAAGGGTTTATTAAGTGTTAATGGTATTACTGGCACATTCTAAAAGATCCAGAGCTTAGCACAGTACCTGGTACATAACGTTGTTGTTGTTAAATCATTTTTCAGTTGTAGGGGCAGCTAGGTGGCGCAGTGGATAGAGCACCAGCCCTGAAGTCAGGAGGACCTGAGTTCAAATCCAGCCTCAGCCCAAACACTTGACACTTACTAGCTGTGAGACCCTGAGCAAGTCACTTAACCCCACTTGCCAACAACAACAACAAAAAACATTTTTCAGTTGTATCAGATTCTTTGTGACCCCTTTTGGGGTTTTCTTGGTAAAGCTACTGGAATGGTTTGCCATTCCTTCTCCAGCTTATTTTACAGATGAGGAAACTGAGGCAAACAGGGTTAAGTGACCTGCCCAGGGTTACACAGCTAGTAAGTATCTGAGGCTGCATTGGAACTCAGGTCTTCCTGACTCCAGGCCCAGCATTCTATCCACTGAACCACCTATCAGGAACATAGTAAGTACTTGGTAAATGTTTATTGATTGATGTAACAATCCTTGGTTTCAAGGAATCCTCATTTCTTTTGTCTCTTTCTCATTGGAGTTCCCTTAATTGTCTGTAAGTTGGTGAAATCACACAGGGAACCATGCTTTCTTCTGATTGTCCTCATCTCTTTCAATATTACTGGATGTTAGACTGATCTAGATTCTTTACAGCAGGGGCTTGTCACCCTTTTTGTGCCCTCTACCACTTCTAGTGAAGTCTATGGACCTCTTCGCAGAATATTGTTTTCTAATTCATTATTCCATTATTCAATTCAGTAACATTTATTAAGCCAGCTAGATGGCACAGTGGATAGAGCACTGGGTCTGGAGTAAGGAAGACCTGAGTTAAATCTGGTCTCAGATATTTACTAGCCATGTGATATTGGGCAAGTCACTTAACCTCTGTTTGTCTTTGAGGCAACTAGGTGACCCAGTGGATAGAGAGTTTGGCCTGTAGTCAGGAAGACCTGAGTTTAAATTTGGGCCTCAGATACTCACTAACTGTGGGACCTTGGATAAGTCACTTAACTTCTGTTTGCCTTAATCTACTAGAGGAGGAAATGGCAAACCATTACAGTATATTTGCTAAGAAAATGCTAAACAAGGTTATGAAGAATTGGACACAATTGAATGACTGAACAGCAACAAGATGTGCCAGGCACTGCGCTAAGCCCTGGAGATAAAACAACAACAATAACAACAAAACAAAAGACAGTCCCTGCCCTCAAGGAGCTTGCAATCTAATGGAGGAAGACAACACCCAAAGGGAAGCTGGAAAGCAGCTCCCCCATCTCCCCAGAGCACCAGGGGGGCACAGCCTGGGGCTATTTTGTTCTATGGAGTTCAGACCAAGCAGAGCTGTAGCTGGAAAGTGGAGGAATGAAGACCAGGAACTGGTTGTGATTTTCTTAAAGTACATTTCTGACCATTTCACCTCCCTACTTACTCAATAAACCTCTATGGCTGCTTATTACCCACAGGAACACATACAAAATCCTTTGTTTGGAATTTAAAGCCCTTCGTCACCTGGTCCGTACCTATTCTTTGCTCTGCTCTGCGCACTCCATGATGCAGCTATGCTGGGTGCCTTGCTGCCCATCACACACCACACTCCATCCACCGTGTCTTTGCCCTGGCTCTCCCCCTGCCTTGGAATGGTCTGCTTCCTCACTCTAGACTCCTCGTTTCCCTGACTTCCTTTACCACCTAGGTCAAGTACTACCTTCTACTGGAAGCCTTTCCCTCCTTACTTCCCCCATATTGCTAGTGCCTTTCCTCAGATTACCTTCTGTTTATGCTATATGTATCTTCTTCTTCTTCTTCTTCTTTTTTTTTTTAGGCAATTGGGGTTAAGTGGCTTGCCTAGGGTCACACACCTAGTAAGTGTCAAGTGTTTGGTCTGAGGCCGGATTTGAACTCAGGTTCTCCTGACTTCAGAGCTGGTACTCTATCCACTGTGCCACCTACCTGCCTCCTTATACTCTATGTATCTTGTACCAACATAGTTATTTGCTTGTTCTCTCTGCCATTAGAATATGAGTTCCTTGAGAGCAGGGACTTTGTTTTTACTAATATTCTGAATGGTGCTTGGCATATAATAAGCACTTAATAAATGTAAGCCTGGATTGGAATTCGGGTCTTTCTGATTCAATACCTAGCAGCCTATCCATTTTGCCACTTAGCATTTGGATCAGAGAGGTTGGGCTGGCCACTATTTGTAAGGTCTGTAAAACATTACTTGTGTGAAAGAGTATAGGACATTGAATCAGATGACATGGGGCTTAAGTCTGCCATTTGTTATTCATGTGTTTTTGGTCAAAAGCCTCAGGTTTACCTGTCACTACTTACCCCATGCAAGGCTATCCTTAAGGAGTAAATCAATTTGTAAACCATTAAGTGCTATAGAAATGTTATACCTCTTAGACATGGCTGACATTACTCTGTTGGCATATTATCTGTTAAAGCAATTTAACTGTAGCTGAATTACCTATTTATTCCACGTCTTAGCTTCTATCTTGTTTGCTTTTCTATCTTGTTAGCAGGATTGTTTTCTAGTTTTTCTGTTCTCTGGTTATTTCTTGAATCCTTTTTGACTGTCTGTGGAATACTCTAACTTAATTAGACAAGTGTCCTGAAACCTGCCCATCCTGGCTTAGCGGAAATGACTTGTGAGCAGTGGGACCCGTTCAGTAGTCATCTGATAAAATGTGTCATTAGCAATCACAAGTAGGACAATGGCCCGGGAGCCTGTGCTTGGTTAGGGCTAGACGTCAGTTAAAAGGAACGCTGCATCTTTAGAGAGACTCGGGGAAGATTTTCTTAGCTATTGAACCTGACTCTGTGCTCCCCCCTGCTGTGAGCCATAAGTTGCTTGTAGGCTTGTTCTAGGAGAGTAATAAGTATTGTTGTTTAGCAATTGTGTTGTTGAAATTCAGCTCCACTATGTCTGACAGTATTTATCTAAAATACTTTCCCTGGTGCGCGTTCAAGTTCCAGTAAACCGTGTCTTATTGTGCGACCTTTTCATTTTCCAGTGAAAAGGGATCAGCTCGTCAGATAAAAGCTACAAGCTGGAGTACAGGAAAAATGCGTGCTCAGAAAATCCGAGCATGATTGAAAACAAGATGTGTTAAATCAATGCGGTTTATCGCCTGCCTATTCCCGGCAATTGCTGTTCTAAGCTCATTCTGAGCACACACTAGATGATAAAAGTATACTGTCACAGCACTCACTGGGGTGTGAGGGCAAGAAAACATGTTTATCAGACAGGCTGGGGTGATTTTTTTTTCCCTGATAACAGTTATTGTCAAAACTCTTTGGGAAGAAATCTGAAGAACAATTACAGAAAGTAATATTACTCTTGTTAAATCAGAAGATATGCCAGGAGGCTGGAGAATTATAGATTTCCCCTTAAAACGTTAGGGAAGCAAGACAAACTATGTTGGCCTTCACTGCTTAAATGCAGTCATCCATTATATAGTTAAAATCATCCTTCTCCTCATCCAAATGAACAAACCTGGGATTGTCACCAAACCAGGGACAGTCCAAAAGGGGAAGGGAGGAGGAATGAGCTTATGAAAGCCTATAAACTACTGTTTCCTTGAGGGATTTCATGTTAGTTTTACTCTTGGATTAAAGATTGAAGACCTAAATTAAATCTGGAAGGTCAAGCTGTTCAGAAAATATCATAGTTGATACCATGGTAACTTTTCTCAGCTAGTTTATTGTAATTATGGGCCAGTGTAATTTTTCATAATTATCATGTGTTCACCTATTTCCCATTTTAGATAGAAATTTAGCCTCCAGGGCAGCAAAGGGACCTGTTCAGGAATAGATCGTTCCACTTATTCCACCAAAAAAGAAATGATCCCCAATTTTCCAGAAAATACTGTCTGGTGGTCGGATGAGCAGAGTTGGTTTTATGTGTCTCTTGCTGTGCTCAACAGCATCAACCATTGTTGCCCCTAAAGGGAAATCAATATTTGTGAGCTCAGTTCAGACCTATCAGTCACACAATAACTCCTCTTGGTCCTCAGAAGACTGAACAAGAGGAAATGGGCTGAAATTAAAATGAGATCTCAGTTGGACAGAAGGAATATAGATATATAGATATATACATATATATGTGTGTGTGTGTGTATCTGTGTCTATGTCTGTGTGTGTATACATATATACATATACACACATACATATATATATTATACATACACACCCCTATAGGTATATGTGTGTATATGTATTTACCATCAGAGTGATAAAAACATTGGGATGGCATCTTGAAGAGATAGGAGAGTCTCTGTCCCTAGAGGAAAGGCAGCAGAGGACTACGGATGATTTATTAAACATTCACCTCTCTGAAGGCAGGGGTGGGGCTAGATGTTCCCTAGAGAGCCCTGCCAGCCTTAGTATCTTATGCTTCATGTAGGTTTAATTAAAATGTGGCTGACTATTTGATTTGCTATGAGGACTTATCAAGATGTTACTGACTGAAATGTATGTAAATAATAATAATAATAATAATAATAATAATAATAGTTACTCTGGAGTAGTGATTGGACCACTATGGAGAAAAGGATGGGGGGGAGAGGAGGTGGAGGAAGAGGAGGAGGGGAGAGAGGTAGAGAGGGAGGAAGGAGAGAGAGAGAGAGAGAACACACTCCAGCTATATACTTCTGCTACCTTTTTGCTGTGTGACCTCAGATGAATAAGTTCATCAACCCTGTGTTGGAGGTAATAACCCTTGATAACTTAGGTCACAAGGATTTTTTAAGAAAATCAATTAGAAAATGTCTGTAAAGCACTTTCATGTTATTGTGAAAGTATCTTATGTGACCTCAGGGTATATTTAAAATAATACCCTGAACAAGGCATTATTGTGATAAATTAATATTTATTGTAAAAATCTTCAGCATAGGGAGGCTACATGGCAGAGGAGAAGTTATTTTGTTCACATTAGGAAAGTTGAATAATATTTTTCTTTGTAAACAAGCAGCCACTTTTTGTTTCTTCTCCTCTTCTTCATTGAATCCTCTTGTACTTTGAATGGTATCCATTCAACTTTTTCCATCCCCTTGGCTGGAATTTGAGCTTTCTTCCATTTCACCACCCTTTCTTGGAGGGCATTCTGCATTTCATCATCCCATGTTATTCTAGGTTTTTCACATGTTTTATTTCTTAAATTTTCCCTCGTGTGCGTTTCTTTCAGTCTGTACAGCTTTTATATTTGGACCACCTTTTTAACACAAGCTATAATCGAGACTGCTATCATTTATGTAGTTGAAGTAGTTTCTTTGTAGAAAGATTTCTACTGATTATAGAAATCTGGGAGGGTCATCCTCAAACCAGGAGGTGTAAAGGACGCCATGAAAAATGAGATACATTCAGTGCAATTCAATTTGACATCAGCATTTTATTTTTTTGGAAATCAGACCAGTGATCAATTGGTGCAGAAAACTTCCATCATATAAACATTTTTTTCTAATGTATTTCCCTAATTCTTCTGCTACTTATAAATTTAAAGAGTTCCCTGAAGCGCTAAGAGATTAAATGATTTTCCCAGTGTCACAAGTCAGTAGCAGAGGAAAAACTTGAACTCAATTTTCCTTCTTCTTCTCCTCGTATCTCCATAGTTTTCCTACAATCAACATTTATTGAATGCCTATTGTGTTAGCCTTTTGGGAAGAAATGTGGGGAAACAGATGGATAGGAAGTAGCGTTGCCTTCAAGGAGCTTACGAAGCTAGAAAGGTGAAATAGCAAGTGAACGCAAAGCAAAAGCATCTAAGAAAAGTGCAAACAGCATTGCCAAGTTTTTACACCCACTTTTGGCATTCCACATGAGTATCTATAAGCTCTACATCCTTCCAATTCCACCACAGTTTCCTAGAGGTTCAGTCATCTGACACTTGAGATGCACAGGGGTCCCCACGCTTTAAAAAGATGTCATTCTGAAAGTGCCTCTAGACACTGTCAGCAACAATTTGATATTGGGTTTATTTGGGGTGTATCCTTGTTCTACCGAGATGATGAGACTCACATGCCAGGTGCTGAGTGCCTGGGCAAAGTGATAAAATACCCATGCTGCTGGGAGTACAACAAATCCCTCCATTTACCCAGATTCCTTGGATTGCAGGGAGGTACCTGGTTGACATTTTAAGTTTATGTACTTTTAAGTCAATTTTAAAGATAGGATCACAGAGATAACTTGCTGTTTTATTGTTTACCTCTGGATGTTAATTTAGTGACTGGGGGAAAAATGAGGCTATTATGGGGAAAAATGACTTTGCATAACACATACGCAATAATGTTCATGACAGAATGGATCTGCCTTGGAGCAGAATGCTGCAGTTGTTCCTTCAGTTCAAATGGAGAGCAGTCACTGGGGAAGCACAGAGACCCAGGTGCTGGTTTCATCATTGACTCTGCGCTATGAGGCTTTATTTATTACTTGGCTTGGAGTCTGGATATTTGTTTGGACATTAAATGGCAATAGAATATAAATATTACCTTCCTTAATATCTGCATTTCTTTTTATTTCCAGTCAAAATGACATCATGTCACACGAGTATTAAAAAAAAGGAAATTAAAACCTCAGAAATATGTTATGGCACCGAGAACACCATCCCTGGTGTTCAAGCCCCCACCCTCTTTCAATTTCCATTGCTTCTGGGAATAAGTATTCAATGAGCGAAGGAGGTGGGGAGTGAGAAGTATAGAAAAGGAAACTTTGTAAAGAGAATAAACCAAGCAAGAATGCATCTGTCTTGACTTAAGGATTTTAATTTCCAAAGAAATCTTCTTGAAAAGAATTTTCTTTATTTGATGCATTTGTGAAGTGGATTTTTTTTTAAATAAACCAAGTATAGAAAGGCCATAATTCACATACGTGTTTGCTTAGTGATTGTTCATTACTTGATATGTCTGAATTGAGTTTTGTAATCTTATGATTAGCATTATTACATAAAAAACCAACTGTTTATTCTCAGAATATTCTCTTTATGTAGCATTGCTATGTGAGCATTGTGCAAGAAATATATTTGGCAATGTCTCTTCTGAATTAGAAACTCCTCTGACCTTCAATAAATGTCCTATAAGGAGAAAGGCATGGTAAAAAGATTTAGTCTAAAGTTGAATGTTTTGGGGGCATCTAGTAAAACCAAGTTCAAACAGTTTAAAAAGAATACCTTCTCAAGTATCAAAATGGCGTCAACTAATCTCCCCCTCTATTGACTTCTGCTTTCATTAAGTTGAGCAATTATTTAGACACATCTTAAGATGATATCAAAATGGAGATATGATATAACCGTCAGACACTCTATGCATTACTAGATACCTGACTAGAGAAAAGGGAAATATTCTTAAATTTCAGCAGTAAAGACACAACGGTAAGGCATCATTTCTATTGCATATTTACTAACTTTCTTACATTAATCCACCCCTTTCTGAATGATTCCCCCTAACTTCTCATGTTGTTAATCATGGCTTTCCAGGAGGCTTTCTAACTTAAATCGGGATTGGATACTTAGGCTACTCGAACAATCTAGGAAAATATCTTTAATTGCATGCTAAGGTCAAATTTACAAGGAGGCCCTTATTGCCTGACACCTTTCTTCTTTACTGTGAAAATTTATGGACAACTGTTAGCACTTTGGTCCTTTGTCTTTTTCTTGTCTGAGTTCCCATAATTGTCTGTAATTCAGTGAAATCACACTGGGAAGCACACTCTCTTCCTATTGTACTGATTGCTTTCAATATTTCTGAATATTGGGCCTATCAAGGTTCTTTAGAGTAGGGGATGTCAACCTTTTTTGTGCTCTGTACCATTTTCATAGTCTGGTAAAGTTGGTGTACCCCTTCTCTGAATATTGTTTCTCTATAAGATAAATACACAAGACCACAAAAGAAAAGAATTATATTGAAATACAGTTATTGAAGTATTAAAAAAACACTAAGTTCCATGGACTCTCAGGTTAAGAACCCCTGCTTTTGGCCCCTGGGTACCTGGCTATAGATGTCTGTCTACCACAAAATTCTGTGATATTCCCTAAAATTCTTTTGCTTCTTGTTGAATTTCAGTAATTTCTGGAGACATTATAAATAGTTACTTTTTAAAATAATTTGTTAATTATATTACGACCAAAAGCTATGTTACTATTAGTTTTGTATAACCTGTTGCTTTATGTGGAGAAGGGAATAACTTAATTTTACCATGGCTCCAGAAGGCAGTACTAGGACCAATGGGTAGAATTTATAAGACGACAGATGACTTTAGCAATAAGAGTTGTTCAAAAATAGAATGGACCTAGGGAAGTAATAATTCTGTCAGAGGTCTTCAGGCAAAGGTTGGATGACCGTTTAGTGGGGATGTGTTAAGTAATGGTTGGATTCAGTGAACTCTAAGAAGCTATGACTATAGTTTAGAATAGAGTGGGGGCCTTTTCTTTTATGGTCTGGTTTCCTGTGTCATTGTTTGAGGCATATTACAACAAACACCATTCTTAATAACAAAAGAATTCTAAGTCTTTGTTCACTTATTTTAAGCAAAAGTCAATACAATCAGAAAATCTAGTCAACTCCTTTGAATTTGTTGGATTGGGATTTGACCTCTTACTCTGCTTTGCAGCCCTGGAATACTAAGAGTTTTTTGTAATTTTATGTGCACAAATTGGGAGAGATTTGGGTAGGGGTGGCAGGCAATTTGTGGGTTAACATGGCAGAAAATATGAGCATAGAGCAAACATGAAGGTATGGAAAATAAATTAAAAGTCTTTGTCTTACAGTCTGAAATATTCCCTTTATATCATATAGTATGCTTCTTTATAGTATGTTTATTTTTCTTTGAATAATGATGTTAAAATGCATCTAATTCAATTACTCTTTGCAGCAGCTGAATGAGTTTTCCCCGGGAAAATGTTCTTTAGGCTTCCCAAAGCTATGAGTTCCATATGATATTTGAACAGGTTCTTTTAATTGCAGATATTAAGTGTCGATCATTCGGCTGTAACTTGGCAGTCTGGCCAGAGAAACAAATTCCTCTCTAAGATATATCAGACAATCATCCAATTAACAACCAAAGGTGTGTTGACACAGTAGGAACTCATTATGGGAAATTAAAAAAAAAAAAAAGAAAACCTCAACCATCCAGACCTTATTGGTGTCTTTTTAAAAACAAGAATCTGAATTTTTAGAATCTTTAGATTATGTGGTTATTAAAATGATCAGTTTAATTACTAAAACTATCATATGTACAGTTCAAATGTTTTACTAAAAATATAAGATGTATTTTGTCAGCAATTAGCTTGTAGTGGTGGAAACGGGAAAAATAACTTACACCTGGGTGCTCATTTCCATCAAGCCTGTGTATTCCTTGATTAAATGCCGACGATTTTACGAGTAACAGCTTTGCTGCATAAAGAGCTCTATGGCTTTTTCTCTGCAAGTCTAATTTGAAAAAAAAAATCCTCCTCAAGGGTTTAGAAAGTAATTCATAAAATGGGAGGAATAATAAATATTGTGCCTTAACTCTTACACTCTTATAGATAGACAGATTTGGTACACCTGGGTGTAATTTTCGTTAATTTCCACAAGAGACAGGTTGAAAGTTTACTGTTTGGAAGGTGGGAAAATGGCTTAATCTCATATTTGCAAAAATGATTACATTATCTTAAATGAAAATGCTACTCTATTAACAATTTCAATAAGCATCACATTTGTAAAAAAAGTCTTTTTAATAAAAAGTTATCTGAAGTTCACTCCAACTTAAAATATATAAGTGAAGAAAAAGTACTTACTCTGATTTATGTGTCTTTTGGAGGTGTAATTATTGGCTTTTTACTCACCTATGTAAAACAATGTACTTTTGTAAATGGATTTCTGACCACTTTATGCTGCCTGTTTTTTTGCTTTCCTTTTTTTTTTTACATAAAAAGTAAGCACTGTCAATCAAGGAATTTTAAGGTTTATTTCCTCTTTAGAAATGATTGATAGCCTTTTAGATTTACAAGTTGACAAGTTAAAGGGTTCTATTGGTATAATTATGTACTAAATTCACAGTCTTTCAATTTAAATGTCCTTTTAAAACCACAAGATTATCATACCTGTATTTTGAAAAGTGGGCCAGTCAGTTTGGGTTGGTATACAAATTGCTTCCATTAGCCTTGGGACCTATTTGAATTTAATACAGATTTTAAAGTTGGTAGTACTTTCAATAGTACTTTTGAAATTTAGGTTAATGGAAATGCATTTTAAGTACAGCATATAGTAACTTGTTTTTAATGTATAGATGGATGTCAAGAACACAAATAGTGCCTCTATATTCAGCATGAAAAAAAAATACCATGCTGATTGCTTTGGTTATAATTTTAAAAGTTTTGTGAGAGGAAAAAAAAGAAACCATTTTTACTTTATGGGGTATGAGAAGGCGATGGAGCTCCCACTCTCTCCCAGCCAAGAGGCTTAGTGTTTCAAGGAGAATTCTATTCTTTGTCCACATGAATAATGGGAGAATCCAAGTGGGCCAGGTCAGCTTGATGTTCAAACTAATTGTGGGGTGGGGGCACTAAGATGAGGTGCTCTTTGGAAATGCACCAAGACCGAATGTCTAGCAGTCGATATGGTTAGAACAAAGCCTATTGTTCCATTCAGCGAGCTAACATCAAGTCTGACTTCTCTCAGTTTCTTGAGAATCAGCCTCCACTCAAAGAGACTATTAAACATTTTATATAATAAATAGAGGATTTAGAGGATATAAACTGTGGCTTTTAGCAGAGGTTGGATTTTTTTTCCCTAAATGACAAAACCATAGCAAGCTTGTGGTTCAATAAAAAATCTGTCCTTACAGTGCATAGGAGGCTTTTATTTCCAATACTTTAACAATACCTAGCAACATGAATGATTCTTTTGCATTTGGCATATAGCTTCTAATCAAAAAGGACTTTTCCTAGAACACGAAAATGTTGAGGGAAGGGGTGCTAAGCATTTAATCAAATAATTCATGCCTGGGATTTTGCAGATAAACAATTGTCTAATTCTAGCATTATTTACAAAGTCCCTATACTTGCAGAAACGCCATCCTATACGCTGGAGCAGGTGGGGTTTAGTATCTTATTAAGCCAAATCCTCACATCTCACCTCAAACTGTCTTTGAACTCAGCCTTGATGCTAGGGGCTCATCTAAGATCAAAAGAGCCAGCCAGGATTTTTAGCTGCCATTGTTGTCCCCTCATTGTCGGGTCAGAAAACCAAATGCTTTGTTTTCCTGCACATCCTCTAATTGTGATTTCTCTCTTGCAGCTCTCAATGAACCCACCATTGATTATGGTTTCCAGAGGTTACAGAAGGTCATTCCCCGGCACCCCGGTGACCCTGAGCGCTTGCCAAAGGTCAGGACACCTTCTAGTGTTTCACTTATGATGTGTCAGAATGTGGATGGTTCAAGGTGAAATACACCATTGATGTCAATTTGTTCATAATAGTCAAGTAAGAAGTATTTACATGCCTTTATTCTGTGTCAAGCATTATGTACCACTTTATTATGGTATACTAAAAAAAAAATACAATGTTTTGGACTGTTACCAAGAGCTCACAATCTAGTCACTTTATATAGGAGAAAACCTTTTCATGAGAAAGAGCAAAAGACCAGAAATGACTGTAAAATGTCAGGTCTGACATCTTTTCACTGGTTTCTCTTACTATCGTGCCCTCCAATGCACAAATGGTTATTAAGCATTGCCTAAGCAGCATCTAACCTACACACTGTCTTATGCAACGGGGACATGGTGCTTTTCCTTAAGAACTTTAAAATCCAGTTGTATAGACAAGACAAACATGAAAAAAAAACCACAATAGAAAATATGACACGAGGCAGGACTTTGTCAAATGGATTGTATAGACACTAATTGCTTTTGGTCTGTCTAATATAGCATGTAAGTTATCAGGGATAGAACCTAATGGAAAGAGATAAAAGGACCAATTCATATTCTTTCTCTGTACCTCAGTCTACTCATTTGAGAGAGTGAGACTAAATGACTTTCAAAGATCATTCTAGTTCCAAATTTTTGAACGTATACCAAACCTGTGGTTCCCATTACCAACCTAGGCAGAAATTAGATAGGAACTGCATTTTGTTTAAGTCAGATTAAGAAATTTTCTTTCCATTTGTTGGATAAGTTCTATCTTAGTTATGTCAGCCCATTTCAGAAACAGGGGGAAAAATGAAACCAGAAGCATTCAGCTACAGCTAAGTTCCTTAGTTTAGAAATCTTTCAAATGTATCTATTCTATTCTGATGTTCTAATATCATGCTCTTCTTAAGACTCATTGTCTTCCTTGAGTGTGGACATCCTTGGTGAAAAGAACTATAGAGGTCAGATACCTTTCCTGACCCTGAAGGATGTTGTCCTTCTAGAAGGCAGACCATGTATGATGGGTGGCAGAGATCTGAACCCCTTAGCCTTCACCCAATACAGGCGCTCTACTTGTTCTCTCAGGGATCCAGTTCTCTTCACTTTGATGGAAGTCCTTGGAAGCATTTAGCCTGAGAAAGTCCTAATTTTGATCTGTCAGTTTAGTCACAGCTTTTCTTTTAAAAAGGTCTTCTTTTTATGATTCCTTCTCCTGCCCTTACCTCTCTCTGATATTCTCAGTGAACAATTAAATAATCTAATTTATAGTAATGAATGACAATCTTTTTGCATTGCTCAGCCACCTAATGGTCACATTTATCTTAAGCTCCGTCTGTCCGTAATGTGTTCCTGTGGATATCTTACGGGGAAAATTAAAATAATGTGTCTTAAATTATGGTGATCCAGATGCTTTCATATTTGCCCCTATGGTGGACAGCTAATCAAATGAAAACTATATCTTAGGATCAAGATCCAGAGCTGTAAGGGTTTTCATAGGCCATCTAATCCAAACTCCCATATATTTACATTTCAGGAGAGGCTCTTGCCTGATAGTTAGCATTTTCTTTCTAGGTAGGGCCTAATGTCCACTCTAGGACTTTTATTAGCCCATCATATTTAATTAAAATGGTGTGGCTGCACTCAGAGATGATTAAGCTTCTATAGGCCAGGATTGGATGGTGACACTAGTTTATGTAAATTATAGCTGTCATGGAATCACATGAATATACTCTAAAACCTCAAAATCAAGGATTGGATCTTTTACTTACTTTAAATTGCCTCTTCCTCTTCCAAGCTAAATGGAAAATAATTGAGTTTACTGGTGAAGGTATGTGAAATCAATGAGAAGTACCTAGGCCAGGGGAATGACTTTCCTTATTCCTAAGTGAAAATAAGGGCAGAAAAAGGAGTATGGGCTTTGGATGGTGTGGGTTATTTTTAATAATTAAAAATGTCATTATGATGTGGCTCTCAGTTTTCTGGAATAGAATGCAGAATTTGTGATTTTTTGCATTAGAAGCTCTAGAAGTTCAGCTCTGGGCTCAAAGTTTTGAGCATAAAAATTGAGGGCACACTGCAGCTTATGTAAAGCCTTTTAAATAGGCTTTTTAACAAGAGGCTATCCTTTCCCTGCCAAAAAAAAAAAAAAGATTGTTGATCGCTTAATATAAGAGAGAAAAATAAATAAGCAGGGATTGGAGCAATCATTAAGAATCTGGGGAGATTCAAGAAGTTTATACCTTTACCTACCATTGTTTGCTATAATGATAAGAATGAACTCAACTTCAGCCTTCCAGAACAGCCACATTCATGGTAACTGTGGAAAGCAAGTTCCAAGTTAATAGGAAAGCAAGGGTGTTTTAGTTGATAGATACAGATTTGAAAAACTAAAATTTGTGGTAAACTTATTTAGGGATCAATGATGGCAAATTCACTCCTATTTTATTAAGGGAAAAGCTAAAATTAGAGTTCAGCAAATCAATTCTCCATCATCAATAGAGGCCTCATAGAATAGTAAATAGAGCATTAAATTTGGAAATAGGAAGATTCCAATGAGGTTCACTGTCCACCTCAGACACTTCTAGTTTGATAACCCTAGCAAATCTCCCTATGTCTCAGTTTCTTCGTCAGAAAAACAAGGAGGTTATATTTAGTGACATCTAAGGCTTCTACGGTCCTTTCCACCTCCAAGCTGTGATCCTGTGTTCACCATTATAACATCTTTATGCAGTAGTTTACATTTTTTCAAACGATTTATCAAATTATTTCAAAGAAGAGTAGATATCATTATCCCCATTTTATAGATGAGAAAACTCTAATTACTTTCTCATGTAAAAAGGTTGGGCTCCTTAAAAGCCATCCTAATAAACATCTGTTGTACACATACAAAGATAATATAATTATGCCAGGCCTGGGTAGAGTGTATGATTTTACACACACACACACACACACACACACACACACACACACAAACACACACACACACACGATTACAACAGAGCTTAGAAATCATAACAGTCATTATAGCTTTTTATAAGCAGTCTCCCTCCAGTCACCAAATTCCTACCTAGCATGAGGGAGAGGGGTATGTGACCAACTTCAAGGGGAAAGTTGGATATACTTCACACACTGTGGGGATGGTAGAGGTCTGGAGGGAGGGTTCTCAGAAACTGTGCAGTGTCAACAGCTGAAGGACATGTGGTGATCCCTTGCAATTTGGCAAGGAGCCGTCCTCTTTTTCTTTTTTTTTCTTATGAAGACTGGCAGTATCTTTATGCCCTTTCAGTGAGTTATCTTTGTAAGTGAGTCTCTCAGCATTTGTGCAGAGGTCCGGAGCTTAAAGATCCCCAACTGAAGTGAAATCTGCGAGTGGTGACGTGGGGAGGGGAGTAAGTTTTTTTTTTTCCTTTTCTTTCTTTTTTTTTAACCTCCTTTCTCTCTCTCCTTGGTTGATTCCCAGGCAGTTCCTTCAGCTTTCCTCTGCAAGGATGAGGACGGTAGAGTATCATCAGCTCCTGTCCTCTCTGACCCATTCCTTCTAGGCCTCACCCTACTTAACATAGTCTCATTATCTCTCTCCTATTTCACCACAGGGAGGGGTTGAGATAGGGGTAGAGGAGAGTGTATGGAGAAGAATTCAACATGGTAAACATATTTCTTTTGAGGAGCAGTCACTCTTTTAAAGAAAATAAAGCAGTTCGAGGAAAAGTAACAAAGGCTGTATTTGTGTATTTTGCTTTATGGGGCTGAAAATATCTAGTAAATTGATCCTGTGGGAGTAATAAATACACATTACTTTATCTTGTACCTCATGTCCTATACCCCAGAGCCTTGATAGAACAACACCACTTAATAGACTTAAAAAAAGAGTAATTACAGTCATTGGTTGTGTGATTTTTCAGCCCTTCCAGCCCTGCCTGACCTTCTAATTTAGCTCACCGTATCTAACTAATGCATTTATATTCATCTTTTATGAAGCATGTGTAGTACAAAATTGACTTTACAGCCTTTAGCAAGCTGTCCTACCAGGTTTGAGGTTTTGTTAGTAGTAAGTAGAATAGTAGCTACCTATCTCTATATATGTATTATATATATATATATATATATATATATATATATATATAGATAAAGCACATAGGTAGCTCAGTGCAGTTTTTATCCTTTAGGGAACATAATAAAAATATTTATTGCATTTTTTTTTACTTTAAAGCTTTTATACATTTTCACGTTATTTACAGCTAAACACAAAGGCAAAAGATGCGAGTGTTTTTTAAAAAAAAGATTACTGTTAATGTTTCTGCTTGTCAGAAGTGCTTAAATTTTCCTGCACTTTGTCTAAAAACTTAGTACCATTGCCTTTTAAGAATAACACATTTAAAAAGATCTTACAAGTCTGATTTGCAAACACCACTGACAGTTTATGATGAGCGACGATGCAAAATTTGTAACACGTTTGTCATTTCTTTGCTCGACATATTAAGGGAGTGAGTTAAGAAAAAAGAAGAACCCAGTGGAAAAATTAAAACAAAAAAACCCAAAAAATCCCACCCTCAAACAAACCTCAAACCTTGAGCTAAAGAGCATGCCAGAATATCTCATTCAGTCTTTCTCATGACTTCTACTCAGTTCACTCAGCCAGTAGAACACAATTGTTCTCTATGCATTTTTTCTCTCACCATATGGTCTCCTCATTACCATACACTAAGGGTCCATATGGGAAACTTGTGAAGTGAACTGTATTCATTTTAACTGCCAGATGAGCAGCCTTTTGCTTTGCAAGCTTAGCTTAAGTCATCTGCTGTCTTTATGTTGTTATGGCAACACAGTACCAATAAAAAATTCTAATCTACTGTAAGTGATCACAGTATTTTAAGTAGTTGCCTGTAACTGCCCTCTAAGCAATGGGGCTTGGTTTTTGGAAATGACAAAAGGGTTACTGTCAGTTCCAGCAGGTGGCAGTAAAGGAACCATGGTGTTGATCCATGGAGAAGGGGGAGGTGTGGGTGTAGAGTTTGGGGTTTTGTATTTTTCCCTACATCTGTTTGAGGGGACAGGCTAGGTAGTAGTTAGACAGCTCTCCCATTCCACCACCCTGTACGGTTGTAGGCTGATATTCCAGCTTTGGCAATAAAGTTATCAGTATTGGCATGGGAATAAAATGGAAGCCTAGAGAAATGAGACCAGCCTCTCCTTCTTCTCTGGCATTCCATAGCCTCCATAGCCACTAGGATGTTGCTGCCTACTTCCATTATTTTAAGGTACTCTTAATTAGCATGGTGTTTTGAAATGACTAATTTTGAAATGCAGGCAAAACATCCTTAAATATAAATCATTTTCACCTCCACAGGCCCCATGATATGTTGCATCTCTGTCTCTCTATCTGTATTGAAAGTGAATGTTTATAGTCTCAGTTCATCAGTTCACATTAGCCTCATGCTGAATATTTAAACACAGAACAATTTGAACACACCATGAAGGAAGACAGTGACTGCACTTTCATTTGGAACAGCAAGGGCTCATCTAATAATAATTTAGTAAATCAGCCATTTAGTGGCTCAGTTGTACCCTGCATTGTGCCAAATATTATTCAGTTCGACTGTACACTTACAAAATTGAAATTCAGACGGGAGTCACACACAACTCCTTTGCTCAGTGAAGGAGATGAAACTGAAAGCCACCTTCCCTCAAGAGCATTGGTGCTTGGTGATTTATCACAAATGCAATGTCGGAGCAAAATAAAACAGCTAGCGATATACAGTGTAGCCTAATTATTCTTTTATTGTTTTTGTCTTCTATGCAAGAACTATTAGTAGTTCAGATTGGCAGTGACATTAGTGAAAACAAAGGCAAGAAAATGTTGTATAACCACAGTGCCATCAGCAGAAGAACATGCCATTCACAACTTATGGGGCTTATGGGTTTCTGGAAAAAATCAGATGCCACTAAGATTAAAGAAGATATAGGACCCTATGTTTTTTTTTCTTTAATTAGATAAGAATATTCAAATTTTAGAAACAAGATACATGTGAGGCCTACCCCAAAGAGATGAAAGCAAAGAGGAGAGCATGCTTTATGAAAAATTCCTGTGTGAATTAAATTGACTTCCAAAAAATTGTATGTATATATATATATATTTGTGAATATATATTATATATATATACACATATATATGTATATACTCAATGTGTTTTCCTAAGGCTGCCATAAAACAGCCAAATTCAGTACCCAGTGGTGGTGATATGTTTGTTTCAAGTACCTATGGTATCTACTTCTTCTGTTCCCTTTTTTAGATTCCCTTTCTTTTATTTTGTCCTAAAATATCTAATTTTTGAAAAAAAAAAGAACTACTTTTAAGCTACCATGAATCTTCATTGAACTCTAAGAATGTAAATCTTAGGTAAAACTCTAATAGCATATAATTTTGCAAAAGAAACTTCACTTTTACTCTTCCCCTCCTATTATTGAATTCTAGTGGTGGTGTAATTTGGAAAATGGAGAAGAATTTGGAGATAATCTTCTTTTTTGATTTGATTGTGGACAATCAGAAGATCGAGTCAGCAGTCCAATTATCATAGCAGTAGAATTTTTCTACACAAATACTTCTTGTTTTAGCACAGAAGCTCCTTACATGAAAAAGGGGTATGTGTGTGTGTAGCACTCTACATATGGGAACGTTTAATACAATTAATGATGATTTAGAAGCAATAGCAAGGAACATACGTGAAAGAAAATTCAGACTTTATAGATGTAAGAACAATAAAATGCACCACAAATAGATAATAATAATAGATAATAAAATGCTCATTTGACAGAGCAATTCACCATTTTTAGTTCAAGAAAGCAAAACTCAAAGAGCTTAGGGTAGATGTCTTCACTCTTAGTTCACTATCCTAGACTTGAGCAATACAATAATTCAGTACTGACAGCCTTCATTTAAGTAGGTACCAAATCCCAGAAGATAAATATGTGAAATTTACAAGTTAAAAAATGGTCAAATATTTGAAAATCCATCAATGTTGTGTGACATAGTAGGAAAAGCACTGAGTTGGGAATCCTAAGATCTAGTCCTAGTTTCTGTCACTAACTCACTGGGACCATGGATCTTTGGACTGCAGGTTCTTCCTCTGTGAAATAAAGGGTTTGGATTCAATGATTTCTAGGATCCCTTACAGCTCTGCTATCCCATTATTGTACCACATCTTGAGTATGATTAAGACCTTGTGCCTTCTATTTTTCTTTCATTGGAGACTCTTAACTGGCTCAGAGAGATGAGATACAAAAACATTCAGAGGGATAGGTATAACTAGTACCTTTGAACTTTGGCCTTCAACTGAGTTGATGAAGTTGAACAATTCACCAGATTCCTCCTTCTGACCCCAACTAGGCCTAGTACCTTTGTGTATATGTGTTTGTGTGGCATGGGGGAGGAATCTATCTCAGACTTTCATTTACCAATGATAATGATGCCATTTAGGAGACAATAGTAGAAGCACCACCCCCTCAAAAAAAAAAAGCCATTGTCATAGTTCTTTTCAGGAATACCTAGTTTTACAACCTATATTTAACTGCTGACATTTGAAAAGCCAACTCTTTTGGTAAGATGAATCAAGCCATAATGTTTCTTTTATGAGATCCCCTTGCAGGAAGGGAAGGCTTGGAACCTCTTGGAGATCAAGACTGGTGATCCATCATAGTAAAGTCAGCTGTCCTAGCCAGCTTCTCAGAGGTCACTCGATCGAACCAGCAGCTCTTACAACTATATTATTGCTTACGAAACAGTAATTGAGGTACCACAGATAAAAATTACCTGGTCTAATAGGCAGTGAACAATTTTCACTCAATAAAATTATAAGCCAAATCATTCATTTCATAACACTCTGACTAATTTATTTGTTGACCTTTTAATATCCATAGCTCTTCAGTGGTATTAACTGCAAGTCAGACAAAATTTCTTGTTCATTTTACTTTCATTGATTTTTCCCTCCTTCCATTGAGGCAATAACAGTCTGTTTGAGAACAGCCTTTTCTTTCCTTGGTGAAAGTCAATCATGTAAGTTAGTAGTCTTATGTTGATATAGCTGCATTAGCTTACAACCTGCTCTAAGTCTGACACAAAGCAATCTCACACTGTCTTTGTAAGCAAGACTAAGCTTTTCAGACTGACTCTGTAAAGATTTCAGCCCACATTCATATTCCTGGGTGATGATACAATAATAGATACAAGAAAAAAAAAAGGGCTGTTCATCTAAACTGAACATAAAAGCAAAATGGAAAGCAGAGAAATTTAAGAAACTCACTCTATTTCTCACCAGCACAGAATGCTTTTGAGGTTGTGTCAATAGAAAATGTGGTCATGCAGCTTTTGGCTGTGTTAATTTCTGCAAATTTTCAGCCATTGGTGTTTGGTGGGCTACTTCTCTTTTAAATACATGAATAATCACCAGTGCACTGTATGGTAGTCACAACTTTCATAGAAGCTCCTAGTATAATAAAATACTATAAAATCTTTAGAACGCAGGGTTATAAAATATAATTGTTAACATGTTTGTCATTTTATGCCTCCCTAGAAATAACTGCTTGTTACCTGCACCTAATCTATGCTCCTCCCTTCCATTTCAATTTAGTTCAAAGTGGCCCTTAGTTATAATGAGAATGTCCCTTTCAAGAGAAACACATTTAATCACAACCATTATGGAATGTAAGTGACTCTACTCAGTTGTAGGGCTTATGAGTTGTAGGGCTTATGTTTAAAATCAGAGAGTGAAACATTCTCATGTTCTAGTAGGCTTTGTTTTGAGCATTTCAGATTTTTAGAAGAATGCACATTTGGGGAATTCCTCTGTAGACCAGAAGTAAAGTGGTATTGAAATGTCACTTTGATTATTTCTCCTACATTTCTCATTGTACTGATTTTTAATATGAAAATAGTTTTATTCTGAAGTATGGCTAGAGCATCGGATTTGAATTCATAAGAGCAGGTTTTTCCTACTGTCTTTGCCCTTACTAGTTACACGGCTCTGGGCAAATTATTTTTATCTCTCTTTCTTTTAGTGTCCTTATTTGAAAAATGGGGGGTGAGGTAGTGGTGGTGGTAAGCCCTTTGGATGAAATGATCTATACATCAGAATACTCCCAGCTATAGAGACTATGCTACCACCTAGATAAGAATGGCAAGGAAGAATGAACCTCATTCAATTCAACACATATTTTTTGAACACTGTTACATATGTGTGCCTGAGGCAAGTAGATTGTGGTGTTGATAGAGAACTGGGCAGGGAGCCAGGGAGTTGTGAATTCAAATTCTGCATTAGTCATGTACATTCCTAGGCAACAAAGCCTTCAAGGGTTTAGAATCAATGGCCTCTAAAGTATCTTCCTGCTGTAAAAATAGGATGCTAGAATCTCAAGAGATACCAAAAAAAAAAAAAAAAGAAATACATCACAAGGGCAAGAGGCCTTAGAACAAGGGAAAGAGTCCTCAATTTAGAGTGAAGAGTCCTGGGTTCAAATCTTGGCACTGATACTACCTGGATGTCCCTGAGTAACTCATTTAATCCTTCTTGGCCTCAGTTTCCTCATCTATAAAAAGAGGGGGTTGAACTAGATAGCTTAGGAAGTCTGTTCCAGCTCTAAATTGATGATCCTATTATTAGCCTGGGAACCTTCAGAACATCATTAAGATATTCAAACACAAAGGGAAGGGAGACCATAGCCCAAACCCAACCTCCTTAAAAATAGCATCTGTGCCAGGCTCACAATTTTATTCAGTTACGGTATATAAAATAAATTGTTTGGAATCCCTAGGAATTATTTATAAAGTAAAACACTAAAAGGTTAAACTCTAAGGTTTCTGTTCCTGGGAATAAGTGAAAATGCTGATTTCCTTATCAGTAGAGCAGAACAGGCAGTGGGAATATAGTCAGAACACCTAAATCAGAATTAATCCTGATCTCATTTAATATATATTTTAAAGGGTAGTTAGGAGGCATAGTGGATAGAGCTCTGGCCTTGGAGTTAGGAGGACCTGAGTTCAAATGCCCCTTCAGACACTTTATACTTACTAGCTGTGTGACCCTGGGCAAGTCATTTAACCCTGATTGCCTCATCAAAAGGAAAAAAGGAAAAAAATATAAATATATATGTACATATATATGTAAGTATATATATTTTAAAATCCAACAAGTATTTGAATACCTCCTATGTACAAAACATTATGCATAGTAAGGGAGATATAAAGATGCATAATGGCTTACATTTATATAGTGCTTGACAATTTATAAATATTTTCATCAAAACTACTTTTTTTTTTACTATATCCACTTTACAGAATAGGAAACTGAGGCTAAGAGATGTTAAGTCATTTGCTCATAGTAACATGGGAAAAAATTTTGTAGCATTAGGAATAGATCTCATGTTTCTTGACTCCAAATCAAGTGTTCTTTCCAAAACATCACAATTCCTATATGATATAGGCCTTGACTTCAAGGAGTTTGCTGCCTAGGCGGGGAGGTAAGACAGGCATACCAGCTAATTACTAGATAAATTCTATATAAAAAAAGAGAACATAACATACAGATACGGAAGGACAGGATAACATGAAACATCCTACTTCATGTGCCCCAAATGTATGTGTGTATATTTATCACAAGTTATATTAATATGCCACTGTACTAATAATTCTGTACCTCATAAAAGTCACACAAAATAGAAATTTAAAGGAATGAAACAATATTCCAAAATAATATTTTATTAACATTACAAAATGTTTTGCTCTCTAAAATATTAATGATATTTTTGTGAGATCAATGTAATTAATGTGCTTCATTTAAAAAAAACTCTTAGTTTAATATTTTGCCATACAATAATTTGAAGGTCTAGTAGTTCTAAATAAATTTGTCTCAATACTTGGTTTTCATGGTTGTCATAACTGAAATAGATACATCACAGAGATATGAAGATCCAAATGATAGAATTGTATCATAGGCTGTGCTTATTAAATCATGGCACTATTTTTTTAGTCAAATCCACCAGTTATTCAGAGAAATTTTGTTGAAATTTGACCAATGAGTTTCTGTCTTTCTTGATGTCAACTAGTTCTTGAAAATTATTCAGATTTTTTTCTTTTTTTTTTGTTTAATATATAAGTAACTTCAAAACCCATCAAAACTTCATTTGGAAGATTTTTAAACAGTGTAGAAAATTCTGCTTCCAATTCTTAAAGCGTATAGAGAGAATTTTCATATCTGACTCACATTATTTTGAGCAATTCAGAAAGGAGAGTGAAATATCTATCCAGAAGAAGGTAGCAAATAGTGTCAAATGCTGCAGAGGGCAAGAAAAATGAAGACTGAGAACATAACTTGAAGAGATCATTTGTAACTTTGAAAAGAAGAGTTTCAGCTGAGGGAGGAATGGAAGTTAAGGATGAGATTATGGACCTAGAAGACTGGAAGGAAAATGGGGCCCTCGATAGAAATTGGGAAGGTCAGAAGAGGCATGAGTTTAGAT
Source organism: Vombatus ursinus (assembly GCF_900497805.2). Lineage (NCBI taxonomy): Eukaryota > Metazoa > Chordata > Mammalia > Diprotodontia > Vombatidae > Vombatus > Vombatus ursinus. The sequence goes on from NW_020954641.1 coordinate 23,091,359, forward strand.
GGAAAGATAATGTTATGAGATCTGTAATGCCAATCACAAGCTATGCATCCTCAACTAATGCAGCTCTTTCTGTCCCACCAAGAAATGAAAAGAGGAAAGGGGAACCACTGTCCTGGAGGGTAGAGCCTGTGCCTCCCTCCTTAGTAAGTGTGCTGCTGGTACAAGGTGATCGTGTGTGTAGGGGGGTGGGGTTAAAATATTACTTGTGTACCTATTGCTGGGTTAAAGTTAGTATAGCTACCTTGAGGGATCAAGATGGAACACAAAGGGGGAAAATTGGGAATCTACACAATACTGGGAAGCCCTCTTTGTTAATGGATTGGATAAAGGGGGTGATATAACATGACCTCAAGGGATAACCAATCATAGTGTGGGAAGATAAGTGCCCATCACTCCTTGCCCATGATGGCCAATTATAGTCAGGTCTATCATAAGCAATGTAAAATGTGAACTCATCTTCTCATACTATGCTTGGTTATTACTTGGGGCTATAACCCCCACTTTGTAGAACACTGAGGAAGCTAATGCTACTTAGACTATCATGAAACACTTAATTAGTTTGACTTCTGTTTGAGAGCAGATCTCATTCTATCCATGTTTACATTCTCATTTTAATTTAGGTGTCCTTTCCCAACGACTCCTCAAATTGTGACCTCCCCAACTGAAAAAGAAAGCCAGAACCTGTTCCTTTACCTTATGGTGGGGTTCTCACTATCCAAATATCTGGTTCTGTAAATCATATATTAGATGTAAATGGACAGATGTTATTTATTGGTTCACAGCTATTCTAAGGGGAAAGGTTAAATAATTGTATGGTGCGTTTTTGAGCTACCTAGACTGTGAATCCAGGTAATCTTCAGTATTCAAAACATTAGATTGACTTTCTGAATAGTTTTATCTTTGAACAGTTATGCAGTTCCTTTCACCCTGGACATATAAATATGGACAATAAATACATACTAATTATCTGAAGAATTAGTGTCAGAAATAAAAGAGACCCGTAGACCTCCTGATGTCAATGTTTGCTTGTTTCATCTTAGAAGGTAAATGGTCCACTGAGACTACAGTAGATTACACTGGAGTACTAGGAAGGATTAAATAGCTAAACCACAGCTTAGAACCAAGCATTCATTTTCTACAAGGTTTGTGGCTTTTTTTAATACAAAAAGTATTTCAGGGGACCTAGGATATAGGTAATAGATGATTTGACATTCATATAGAATAGCCTCTTTATGACATTACTACTGAGGATCAAATGAAGTAACGCATGTAAAGTACACTGCAATTCTTAAAACATTATATCATTAATAGCTATTTTTAAGGCATTATTAGTATGAAAGGAGCTTATGGACTGAAAAACATACCTGTACCAGAAAAGATTCATTATATTAATAACAAAATCAAAATTTAAACATAAGAAAGGAACATTCATCCAAGGGTGGCATATGGTACAATCATGGTGATCAAAATTAAACATGTGGAGTTTATATTTCAGATTGAACCAAAATTTGGGGCCAAATGGAATTGAGCCAAAGTAAAGGTTTTTTGAATTAAAAAAAAAATAAAGTGGTTCTTTATGTGCAAACCACTTTGCTAAGTGATGATGATACAAATAGAAAAACTGAGACAGTCACTTCTGTCAAGGAGTTTATACTCTGAGGGAAGCAGCATATTAAAGAACATTCTGCTACATGGCAGATTGAAAAGACTGGAAATCCCAAGAGTTCAGAGGTGGAGTGGATGGCAAGGCCCAATGGTCCTTAGGGTACACCAGAAGGTAAGAAGGAACTGCCACGTTCAATAGATCATAGAGGTTAAGTTTGGAGGTCACTAGGAGGGAGTGGCAAGGCAAATGTTAAGTCTTAGTGGACCTCAACTTATTGGAAGGTATATAGTTGTTGACTCATCCAAGCCCTTTGAGGAGATCTTCTGCACTTCTAGTCAGTACTAAGCAGTATAATGCAAATTATATACTTTTTATTGTTCTCTAATTCTTTTATACATATTACTCATCTCCCTAAGATTATTACAAGCTTTTTGAAGAATTCACAATCACAAAGAACTTATTGAGTGCCTCTTATGAGGCATGATCTCTGCCTTCAAGGCCCTTACAGTCTAACTGGAAAAAGAAAACTAAAACATGTGGAAAAGCAGTTATTTATATGAAGAAATATATTATTGTTTGCTATACACTTTCTAACATTATATGTACAATAGGAACTCAAAGCAGAATGAAAGCTTAATGAGTTAGAGAGGGTTTCATGCAGGAAGTGGGACTTGACCTACACCTGGAAATCTGGGTATGTTTGGAATATCTGTAGGAAAAAAGGGAAGCCATTCCAGATAAAAGAGACAGGGGATATAAATAAACGCATTAATATGCTAAGAAAAACAAAATTGTTTGTTCATGATATAAGGAGACTAATGAATAAAGAGATTTGCCAGCAGAGAAGGGTGGAAATAAGATTGGATAGGTATAGCCATGGATGTTGAAAGTTTCTTTTCTATTCCTTACAGCACCTAAGTGCTAAGAAAATATAAATGTCTTTCAAGATATCCAAGATTAACGTTGATGTTGATGACTACAGTTGATAAATACTTGTTACTACAACAAAAAAGCTTAAAACCATTTTTTATGCACTTGTAGTAATACAATCAGTAATGCAGCCATTGTAATGCATTGGTTCTTATATTGAAACAGAAAAGAATGTTATTCTGTCTTTATCACCGATATTTTTAGGAGCATTATTTCTTCTTGTGTTACACACACAAAAAAGCATTCTTGCAGCATCTTACTGAATCACCCACATCATTGCTCACTAAGTCACAAAGTAATTAGTGAGTAGAAATTTGTATATTCTAGAGAATTTTTTATAAAATACATGTTAGAAACACACATTTGTAAGGTAATTTATAATTATAAAACATTTTAAACACATCAATGGATCCTTCACTTCTTTACAAGAAGAGTAGTACAAATATTACTCCCATTTTACAGATGAGGAAGCTGAATCTCAGAAAGAAGTTAAGTGACTTACTCAAATTCATACAACTATTTAAGTTGTAGAGGTCTTCTGTATGAACATACTTTGCTCTTTCCATTATACCATGAAAATTTAAATGAAATTTAAAGACCTAAAAAGTAGTCTATCTGTAGAACAAGCATTGGTTCAGAAATGATGGCTCACTTTAGTGTCTAAGGCATTTTTTTTGCCTTCCCCTCTCTCTCTCTCTCTCTCTCTCTCTCTCTCTCTCTCTCTCTCTCTCTGTGTGTGTGTGGGGGGGAGAGAATAGTGAGTGTTTTGGAGCAATCTCTACTTTCATGCTTTGAATTATATTAACAGGAAGACTTGGTTAATTTTTTTTAAAAAGAGGAAAATATCTAGAAAAATAAATGCCTACACAAATTAAATATTAGTGTTAGTCAAGTATTCTTTTCAGTAATATTGAAATTGCACATCAATATAGAGAATTTTTATATTCTTTCCTCTTAATGCCAAAAAATAAGAGTTTTGGAATAATTTCAGAGACAAAAGATTATATGAGACACCTAGCTCTTTCCTTCTGGGAAATTTCTTTTCTAACATCTCAGGCTCAATCATTTTCCAATGTGGAATTACAGATATTTTCAAATTACCATATAAAACTACAAAAAAATTACACTTATGACCATAGTAGAGATAGCATACAGTATCAATTTGATTTTAAAAGGCATACATCTTTTTTATTACCTGTCATTTTTATAATACCTTTTACAAATTTAATCAATACATTTTAACATTCTATATACTTTAAGTGCAATATACAATAAATATTCAAGTTTCATCTTAAACATGCTTTAGCCTTTAAATTGTTAAAACTGCAGTGCCCTTTCAATCTACTTACATAATGTCATAAAATATACATTTCAAGGTAAATGAAGTCAGCTACTTCAATTTAGTCCCTCAAACTGGTAGTAAATGAGAGGTTAACACTATGGTGCCAAACCCATTATTGAGTAAATTTAGCACCTTGGACAGCTCTGTAAAATCTTTATTGCTTTCCTGACCTGCTCGTCATGTTCTGTCTGTGTGTTCAGTGGCTCTCAGCTCTGATTGAAAGGCAATATATTAGATCCCGAACACAAACACGCTCGGGGGCTAGTTCACTGGGAGCGTAATGACATGGAGGTGAGAGCAATTTTCTGGTCATCGCAATCCAAGCACCTTGCAAGGTCCATTGCGCTAACTCGTAGAAGGCTTAGGAGCTCCTCTCTCTTTTCTATAAGCTAGAAATAACTAATATCACCAGAATAACTTTGGTGAATCTGAGACCAATTTAGACTCTCCCTCAAATCCCAAAGTTAATATTTCAGTGAAGGATATCCTACCTATTTTAAAATATTATTTTAAGGTAGGCCTCTCAGCAAGACATATGTAGGCTCTCTCTGCTTAAGGCTGCTTGCTGGCTTCAGCTGATGCTCTGTTGATGACCTGGTTGTGTAATATGTATTGAATGGGAAATATGCTTTAAGCATCAGGAACCAGCAAAAGCTCCTACTGTTAAGAACTTTAGGGGAAAAAATGTGAATTTTTCATGTTCAATTGACAAAATGGAAGTGAAGAACTCAAATTTCTTAACAGTCAATTTTAATTTTTTTCTGGTTTTCATAATTAAAAAAAACCTTTCAGCAGTAAAACCATAATATTGGATAACATCTTGTGCCTCAATAGTAGGATGCGTTTCCTACTGTCTTGCATCTCAGAGCTGTTAGGATGAACTTATCTCTTCCCTAGTTGTGAATTCAATGTAGATAACTTAAGAGAAGGGTCATTGTTTAAGTTACTAGCATGGATTTTATCATAAGAAAGAACCCTTTTTATAAGTTCAGGTTCTAATGTATATAATGTTGTTATTTAGTCAAACCGGAAGTACATTGTTTTTCCAAAGAGCAAAAGGAGAAAAAAAAATATAAAAAAGTTTTGAAAGGCTAAATACCAGCATAAATATTTATCTGAAAAAATAGATGTCCAGAGAGCTAGAGGAGCCAGATTTGAGCAAATAAACTAAATTCATGCTGTTTTGTTTTAATCTTTTCTAGGAGTCAGATAAGGTAGCATGGTTTAGGAGAGCTCCGTGAAAGCATCATGGACCACATTTGATATGGGGATAGGGTTTAGTGCATCCATACCCCCAAGTGAATTATTAACCAGTGTGGTCAAATACCACAACAAAACAACAAAAAAAGAAAAGCAAATCCTCTGGTAACCTACCTTTAACATTAAAAAATTGTTTCAGATCTATTGATTCATAACCCATTGATTATATAATGCATTTCACTTCAGGTGTAAAGAATAACTGAAATGTGTTTTGTGAAGAGGGCAAGAGCAGCTTAAGGCAAGCATAAATGTTTATTGAGAACTCCAAACCCCTCCATCTCATTTTTGAATTTAGGACATTACATATGTCATAAGTAGTTACTGCAGTATGACAACTATTTTATCTTATATTATAGAGAATTTAAAATTGGAAAAATGCTAATATGGATCTGAAAGCTTGTCATTTCAAGAGTTTTTCAAGGATTTTTGAAGAGCCTATAGTGACAGCAAAATGAATGCAATTATATCCCTATTTTCTGATCAGAGTCTACGATCTATGACAACTGAGCATCGTGGTTCCTTTTCTGTGTAGAATATCTAGTGTGGAAAATATTTGAAGTTGCACTTTCAAAAAAAACCAAAAACTTTACACAGCCTAAACCCTGCACATCTTATTGTAAATTATTTTCAGCAGTCTTGTTATGCATTTGTGATTCTTTTCAATGCTTATACTTCTCAGTAAATTAATTTCTTCTTTATTTGTTCTTCTTTATGCAGGAGCTAATTGCAAAAATGTGTCCAGACCTTCAGAATATCTGGGCAGAGTGTAGATGGCAGTAATCTCTTTGGGTTATTAAAAACAAACAAACAGACAGACAAAAAACCACAACAGTTTCTACCTTGTTGCCAGCATTTTTTTCCTTGTGATTTTAAAATTTGGTTTCTTACACACTTACAAGTAGACAGAAGATAATATTAAGCTAAATGTGTCAATGGAGTATGGGGATGACCAACCTGAAGTAAAAGAAAACAAAACATTCTGGAGATTTTCATGAGGATGGTCGTAAAAGAGTGACAAAATACTAGTGAAATTTTGATCATTTAAAAAAAAATGTAGGGCCAGCCTTGAAAACTGGTTTAAAGTGAACTTGAGGGTTTGGGGGTAGGAAGAATTATGCCTTAAGACTGTTTAGAAAAGAGGAAGGATCGCATTCCTTTATCATGTGGATTTACTTCTGGGCACTCTTATATCATGGCTCTGACATACAAGAGAGATAAACAAAAGTAGTTTAATGCTACATGTTTCCAGTAGCTGAAGATTGATTGGAAATCTCTTGAAAATGACCTGTCTGATAAGGTCACAGTTCCTGGAATAAGCAATTAAGTGCAAAATAAACACATCTTAGGGATTCATAACATGCACTGAATGGCATCGATTGTAGTAATCTAGTAAATGACCTCAGAATTGTATTCTGCAATAAACGTATGAGTGTTTTATCCTGCAGATGGCAGACAATTGACTGATGTATTTTATCTTGCAGCCCCAATGACGCTCACCTTTTGACTCGATTAAGTGTATATGTGAACAGGGATAAACTCATGATTTAACACCATTCTGGAGGTCCTTCCCAAAGCAGTCTTGTTCGAGGATTTCCTTGGAAATGAGACTGAGGGAATGCAACTTTATGAAAAGATTAAAGCAAAGTCCCTGCACTATTATCTTTGCTTCACTCAGAGGAATATATCTGTTTTTCTATTGGCAGGAAGTAATACTCAAACGAGCTGCTGATTTAGTGGAGGCTCTCTATGGTATGCCACACAATAACCAGGTAAGGATGCTTTGATTTTGCATTAAATAGTCTGAGAATATAAAGCTTATTGTACTATTGAGGAAGTGGGGGGAAAGAATATGACCAAGTTTAGAGATTGTTTAGTATATATTACAGTACAAGATTATTCAATTATTTTTCTCTTTTTATAAATCTTTTATTGCCTTCCCTATTTACCTTAGATTGAAAAAGACTTCTTCGAAAAAGTAGAGAAGTATTTTATATAAGCAAATGGAGTTATTTCAATGTGTTTTTATTTTGTTCCTGTTTCTAAGAAAAGTTGGGGACCATGGGAAAAGGGGCTGGAACTTTTGTCCTAAAAGGGATAATCAGACTTGACCAGAGTCATCTGTTTTGACCATCATTGTTTAGTCTACAGAAGGCCCAGCTCTTCATGATTGAAGGGCTGCTAGTTTCTTCTTCATGCCCTTTGAATCAGTGTGTAGCACTACCCCTGAGAGGGATGCAGTGGCCTGGGTGCTGTTATTGCATGATGGAGTACCAACAATGCTGGATTTGGTGTCTGAAAATCTAGCATGTGGACCACTACCATTACTTGACATTGTTGATATTTATACAATACTTTTAAGTTTTCATAGCATTTTATATACATCATCTCATTTGAACCTCACAATGATTTTGGAAGGTAGGTTCTGAAGATATTATCCTGAATATACAGAATATACAGAAGCTCAGTCTCAGAAAAGTGAGGTGACTTGCCTGTGGTTATAGAGCTAGTAAGCATCAGAAGCAGGATTTGAACCTGGTGAATTTATGCCAAGTCTAGAATTCTATCCCTTATACTTATGCTGCCTCCCCAACACTCAGAGTCAAGCACCAATAGACTGTAACTTGCCAAACCAAAATAATAGCTAGCAATTATATTGCATTTCAAAGGCTTAAAAAGCGTTTTTCATGTTATCTCAATCATTGTAGCTACCCTGTTAGGTAGGTACTACTATCACCCCTATTTTACAGATGAAAAAATTGAGGCTGAGGCAGGTTAAGTGACTGGCCCAGGGTCACACAAGTATCTGAGGCAGGATTTGAATTCAGTTCTGTTAGACTCCAAGTCCAGCACTCTATGTGCTGTGTTAGTTTGTGTTTTCATAACATGTTAGTTCCCAACATCAGAAAGACAAATGATACCATGCTAGGGAAAATAATTTGAACATTCATTTCATTTTTTAGGAAATCATACTGAAGAGGGCAGCTGATATTGCCGAGGCTCTGTACAGTGTTCCTCGTAACCACAACCAACTTCCTGCTCTTGCTAACACTTCTGTTCATGCTGGAATGATGGGAGTCAATTCATTCAGTGGACAACTGGCAGTGAATGTCTCAGAAGCTTCACAAGCTACCAATCAGGGTCAGCAATATCTACTACCTATATCCTGGTTCCTCTACTTCCTCTCCCCCCACCCCTTTCTTTCCTTTCCTAATTATCCTTTCAGATAACATTTTCTCTATATGACATTCCTACCTCTTCTTTCTGTTGTATTATTTTATAACTTAGTTTTTGGTTGTTACCACTACTGATCAGGGACTTGAGGCTGGCATGGAAGTGTGAATTTTCTTTCTGTGTTTTTGAATGTCACATAAAAATATAGGTGACAGATAGCAAAGGAGGCCAGAATTAAAATCCCAAGGGCCAAGGGACAGCATCAACTCCTGCCAATGGAAGAAAAGCCTGTTAGCTTCAGGGTACAACCCTTAAACTGCAATTTATTTCTGTGGCAAACCCGTAATTTATAGAACTTGTGTTTCTACTTCCTTCAGCCCTAAGTATTTATGATATCCCAAGGATGTGTCTTTTTCTTGCTTCCCATTTTAATCACAGAGTTAGTGACATAAAAATCACGTATGTGAATGTCAGCCTTCTACCCACAGGGTTGCAGGAGAGAGTTGGAGAGGGGGAATAAGAAGAGATCCTCTTTTTCTTATCTCACCCAAAGGTACCACCCACTTAAATCCTTCCCCTCTTCTGGATTTTCTCTATTCTCAGGTTTCACTCGAAATTCAAGCAGCGTATCACCACATGGGTATGTGCCTAGCACCACCCCACAACAGACCAACTATAACTCTGTCACCACCAGTATGAATGGATATGGAAATGCCGGAATGTCCAACTTAGGTGGATCCCCGACCTTCCTCAATGGCTCAGCTGCCAACTCTCCCTATGCCAGTAAGTAGTGTTGTTCTACATTTCTGCACATTTTCATCAAATGGAACTGGAACCTCACTCTTCTGCTCAATATTTAGCTTCTATTTTAGACCTCAGAAGCTCAGCCTGGGTACTACTCTCTGCTCCCAAGCCTGATGGGTATGCAATTAAAGTTACCCATGATGTGAACCCTTACTGTCAAGGCACTTCAACAAGCCAAAGCCTCTTTCTTTAAAGACATGCCTTCCCTTGATTTGTTACTGATTTTTATTTAAAGTTAGTTTCATTTGGGGAGATAAATAAGAATTGAATAAAAATAAATGTGGAATTATTCTTTGGTACCTAGTCCAGCTGAGAATGAAGTTCAACTTCAATGATTTGTAGATAAATAAATCATAGACCTATAGGTCTTTAAATCTATATATCATTTATATCTTAGATAGAATTGCAGACCTTTAGTCCAGGTCTCTCATTTTACAGGTGAAGAAACTGAGGTCTAAGTAATTCGCTCCAGGTTGTGCAGTTATTAAGTGAGGAAGCTTATACTTGACTCCAAGTATAGTGCTCTCAACCACAATTTAAAAGCATTCTAAATAAAATAGCTATGTTTATATAATCTCATATAATATAATCTTTGTATTATATAATATAATTATATATATTATATAATCTTTGGGGAGATTTAAAAATACTATGCCAAGTTCATACTGCAGGGAGTATTGTCTTGATGTCAAAAATCTTGCTAAAATATCTTAGCTTTGAAGATATGTACAGAAGAAAAGTGCATCCGACCCTATCTATTTAGCAATAATGATTTGGGCATGGTTGAAATAATTTTCTTTTTCTTAAACTAAAAAGTGACACACACACATATGTACACATATACATACATATATATATCAATATCTATTTCTCTATCTATCTGTCTGTCTGTCTATCTATCTATCTATCTGTATATCTATATCATGATTTGACAACCCCTGGTGGACATTTGAGCATGAATCCAATAAAGGAAGCTTCTTCTTTTTTTAGATTTCAAGACAGGAGGGAGGGAGGGAGGGAGGGGAGAGAGAGAGCGAGAGAGAGAGAGAGCGAGAGAGAGAGAGAGAGAGAGAGAGAGAGAGAGAGAGAGAGAGAGAGTTCTTGTGTTGCAAGAGTACTTTTCATTCTTGGATTCCTCATCTAGTGCAGTGAAGCTTTATGGGTGTAGAACTAGATACTTCCTGGGCATTGAAACTACTGAAGAAAACTATTCCTAGAACTATGTCTACTAAAGAGTTACTGTTTGAGGTCAGCCTTCGCTCCTCTTACTTTTTATTTTGATCCATCAGAAGGTTGTCCCTGGTAGACCTATCATTTCACTAATACCTAATCCATTCAATCAGAAAATGTTTCAATCATGACCTGAAAATTAAAAGGTAGCATTCTTAATTAAATCAATAAACTAATTGCTGTATAGTAGCAATTCAATTTAGGCACTTTGATTGCTCAGCCTTCCTGAGTACTTGCAGACACCAAGTGACTTCAGCCTAAGATTGTATCTGTCAGACTGTGAAACTTTGAACATTTAATTTCCATTAATTGATTTCCTCAGTGTTCACAAATATAGTATCAGATTCTCAAATAGGCACTCAGATGGGACGATTTTATCTGCATAAATGCAAATAAAATAATAACAGAAAGCCCAAATGATTTGAGATTTTTCCTCTATAACATTTAATTATTCATAAGCCACTCATGTTGAAAAATTCCAAATGGGATTTAAAAAAATAAATAAGTAAGGCAAGACTTTCCACTAGTGAATGCTCTTTCTAGTGTGGTGTCTGATAACCAATAATATTGTAACAAATGGAACTGTTTGGCTATATTTCACCCCTCCTTCTTTGAGATTCCCCACCTCTAAACACACATAATGATCACATTTGCCAAAGAGATTAATTGCCTTCTTCAGTGAAACAGCAGGACTTCAAATCTACGTATATTTAAAAATCAAACCCCCAGTACAGGAATTTTGCAATTTAAATGGGGATTATTATTGAGAGCATTTTCACATTTATAAATCCTTGGAGAGGTATAAAAATGCTACCCTCATTAAAAGAAAAATACAGTTTAGAAAATATATCTGTGAAAATTCTGAAGACAGCTCTGTTTTCCTGCTGCAGAAGCACCTGATAGCTTCACGTTTTGGCTTTGGATATTGCCTAAAATTGATCAGGGTCTGCAAGTGAAGTATTGAGGAACCACTTCTGCAAAGTCTATCTCCCCTTTTCAACTGTATTGTGAGGGCCAGGTGATACAAAATGATCAATTCCTCCCTGTGTAAACTTGCCAAAGCCGTAGGCTCAGATACAAATATTAACCAAATAGCCCATGTAATGCAGGGTACCATCTATGGAAAAAGTGTTTTCCTTTGCAATTAGCAATGAGTAAGAGAACTTTTTCTGGGATTTGGCTCAGAGGCTTAGAATTTCAAATTGTGCAGCTAAAAGTCAAAGTGCTAGTGCCCATCGGTCCACCAGAAGTGGAAGAGAGTGAACAGATGGCATATGGAGAAAAGATTGAAGATAGTCTCTCAGCAGGGAGAAAATCAAGTTGTGTGTGGGATGACAGGACTCTCTGGAGAAGATGTGTTTATTGAAATAAACAAGAGCTAAATCACTAGTACCAAAAGATTAAAGACCAAGTCTAAAGGAGATCTTGGCTCGTGAAAGATATACATCTGTCCCAACTTTCTCAGGTCTCCTGGTCAGTTAATATTCTCTCCCCCTGGTACTGCCAAAGTTTTCTCATCATTAGTCATCATACTGATTTTCTTGAGTACCAGACAGTACTTAAATATCATGGTATTATGTGTGTACACATGCACATGCCTTTCTGTATATGTATGTGCACACTCATAAGAAGGACAGTGTGGTATAGTTGATACAGAGCTGGCCTCAAAGCCAAAAAGACTTGGACTACTGTCCCTTCTCTGACATCTACTGGCAGCATGACCCAGGGCAAGTCAGTTAACATCTCAGGGCTCTAAGCAACCAAGACCATACATGATAGTGGTGACAGCCTGCATTGGAAGGAGTTTCGTCTTCTGGCTGGGCATAGTTCCTTGTACCAATCAAAACTCAAATCCAGTCCCTATTCTATCCATGTGTGTCTGCATGTATATATACACTCATATGTCTACACACATGCATATACACACATGTGTATGGCATGCATGTGTATATGTGCACCCCTATATAATACATAAATATATGCACACAGATACTATGTATGTATACACATAGTGATAATTCTTGTAAATCAACAAATATGTTGAATATTTATTATACATAAGCGCTGTACTAGTACTGTGAGGGATACAAAAAAGCTTAATGAAATACGTACGTCTATATCTCCCACAGACTCTGGCATATAAACAGGTGCTCAATAAATAATTCTAAATTGTTAAGAAATCACAGTCCCTGCTCTCAAAGAGTTGACGTCTACTTGGGAAGACTGGGCCATGTATATCAAAAGTCAGATCAGGCAAAGAGGAAACTGTGGCCTTCCATGGTGGTAGAGCACGGTGAGGATGGGGAGCATGGGAAGAATTAAGAACTGAATCACGAGCATAACTAAAAGTGCTCTGAGGACCTCAAAAGTCCCAATAAAGAAGTTTTTCTTTTCTTTTTTTCCCTTTTTCAGTTGTGCCATCCAGTCCAACCATGGCCTCCTCTACAAGCCTCCCCTCTAACTGTAGCAGCTCTTCTGGGATCTTCTCTTTCTCACCAGCCAACATGGTCTCAGCAGTGAAACAGAAGAGTGCTTTTGCTCCAGTTGTGAGACCACAGACTTCCCCACCTCCCACCTGCACCAGCACCAATGGGAACAGCCTGCAAGGTAACTGGGGTCCACAGTGGGGCTGGCCCTACCCTCTTAACCTTAGAGCCACTGAGCTTACAGGCCCTGGACCCACTCTTTAATTGTTGCTAAAGTGCCCCATCCCCTGTCTCACCCTGTCTTCCCTCCTCCATTCCTTGAAGTGTTAACCACCTTTACTATGCCCTTACCCCACCCCTCTGGTGCTGCCCAAATAGCAGCCTCATCCGTGTCTATCTCCACTAATTCTGCTAAAGGGAGATGCCACTTGTAAATTCAGACTCAAGTGTTTTGTTCAAAAGTACTATTTCCTTTACTAATATCATCCTTTTTCTTTTCTCCTCTCTTATTCCCTGTTGTCGTCATTATCAGACCAGTCTTTTGTGGACTCTAGCAAGTACTCCACTGCAGGGTCTCTCCAGGGACTGGCCTTCTCCTGAAGTACGTCACTCAATCTTCCCTTCCTTTTGCTTTGGTCACAATGTATGTGTACACAATCCTCCTCACTGTTGTAGGGCACTGGAGCTAATGCACTGCTATTAGAGAGTCACACAGGGCTCTCAGCTCTAGGTGTTCTTGGTTTATCACAAGTGCTGGTGTTATCACAGTCAAGTTTAGAGTCTGATTTTGGTTGTACTTGACCATTATCATAGAAAGCCCACCACTTGTGACAGCCATCTGAGCTGCTCAAGCCTATTCTAGTTCAAACCTGCCACAGAAAATTGAGGTGAAGCTTCAATTGGGAGTAAAGGGACTTCTAATGGCCAATGTATCCATTTCATTCTTTTCATTTGCTCCCCACTGTTTGCCCTGTAGTCCCCAGATTACCCAAACAAAAACCTGCACACATTTTGAGGTGACCTTCAAACTAGAATTTGAGGGTGGGACCAAGCTAACTACTTCTGCCCTGAGTCAGGTTTCCTATGGGAAATTTCTCTGAAACTCAGTTTCTTCTTATGTATACTAGGGTTAGCAACACTTGTCTTATCAGTAGTAGTAGAGCAAGTATTCTGAAAACTTTTAAAGTGCTATCAGGGGTAGGGAACCTATGGCCTTGCAGCTATGTGTGGCCTTCTAGGTCCTTGGGTGTGACCTTTTCATTGAGTCCAAGTTTTACAGAACAAATTCTTTTATTAAGGAGATTTGTTCTGTGAAGTTTGGATTCAGTCAAAGGGCTGCACTTGAGGACCCAGAGGGCCACATGTGGCTCAAGGCCACAAGTTTCCCACCCCTGTCAGCTAGATGATATAAATGTAATACTTTTTGATCAGTTGACAAGCATTTATTAAGTACCTACTATGTGCTAGGCACTTAATGCTTTAGTAAATTCATGGTTCATAAATGTGAGCGATTATTATTATATAATGAGAATATATTAATTCTAGAACATTATATTATAGAATAATTATATAATATGGTAATGATATAATTAGAATAATTTATTCTCTTGGCAGAAAGCTTTAACTTGATTTGTTGAAAAAAAAAAACAGGTGGGAGTGAGTGCAATCATTTTCTGTAATTCTCAACTGGATACTGCAGGAGTAAGATCTGCTCCAAAAGCTATAACTTTTGCCACCTTTGTAGCAATGATAGCATCCTACATTCATCCAATGCAGAGATTCTTCACCTTTTTTTTTTTGCATGTGTCATGGACCCCTTTGGCAGTCTTGGGATCAAAACATTTTAAATAACATTTAAATTTAAAAATAACATTTTAAATGCATAAAATAAAATACGTAAGATTACAAAGGAAACCATTTCTATTGAAATGTTCTATCTTAGTTCATGGATTCCAAGTCAAGAACCACTAATCTATTGCTTTACAATTTACAAAATACTTTCATCACAACCCTGTGAAAAAGTAGTACATACAAGCATTATTATTCCCATCCTATAGATGAAGAAACAGTGGCTCAAAGAAAGTCAATGACTCAGCCAATGTTCTGTGGTTAGTCAGTTTTGGGAGGAGCTCGCCTCTTTTAGTTCTTTCCCTACTACCCTACACTGCCTTTTGCCAACCATCGTGTCGAAGCCATTTCTGACTACCATTTATTGCTCAGGCAGTCCTGCTGGTCAAGGTCCTTCCTGATTCATTTCAGCTAGTCAATTTTCTTAAAGGGGTGGAAAAAAAACCTGACTCTGAAGTGATGTTTTAGACAGCATTATTCATGATATAAAATGCATACATCCATAGAGGAGAATGAATTCATTCATAAAAGCCTGACTTTCTGATTTAACGGATCGCTAAAAATAACTTAACATTGTACTTAGTGTACTTTAAAACTGGCAGACCAGGGGCGTATAATCCTTAAAGTCAGTTGTAAGGAGTTTGAATAATAATATAATATGTGGAAAGCACAAATCTACCATGGGAAGTAGAAATCTACCATTCTTGAGCTATCAATCACAGGCCTTGTTAAAAACTGATCTGACGTCAGAAACAAAATATAACAAGATTTTTAATCGACAGTTGAGTGGTGATGCATGGAGGAAAAGTAAAATATTACATTACCTTTTAGAACTAAGGAGTCCACATTTGCTACAGTGTTTATTGGCCATGGTTACAGCTAGGGCTGGATTCAGGTGGGAGTGGGAGATGGTGAATCAGTTTTCAGGCCAGATCATCAACAGCAAGGGGTAGCAAGAAAAGTGATTAAAAGTTAAAAAAAAAAATTGGGCTAGTCTTTGGCATTAGAACTGAATGGATCTCTGAAATTCACACCTAGTATTCTTGTCGAAGAAGTCTTGGTGAAATGGCTAAAGAAAAGGCTTACAGACCGGCTGACCCAATGACCCACCCAGTTTTGACAGACCCGGAAAACATGCTGACCTTTTCTTCCACTTCTTATTTAATCATGGGTTTTTTTTATAACATTAATAGACAGTGACTGTGTTATTTGCAAATCATACAATCTCCAAATTAGAAGGGACCCTTCGGAGTCCATCTATCCCCACCTTTTCTAGAACTTTCCAAGCCAGTGGTCATTCAGCCTTTATTTAAGGGAGCTCACTAACCTCCTACCATCAGCCCATTTCACTTTGGGATAGCCTTAATTATTAGAAAGATTTTTCTTCCTGTATGTCAAGCCAGAAAAATGCTTCTCTGTTTTCTCATAGTTTTATAAACAAGTTCAAGCAAACAAGTCTAATCCCTTTTTCAAACGACAGCCCTTCAAATACAGGAAGACAGCTATCATACTCTCCCCTCACCAAGTTTTCTATAGGTTAAACATCCCTAAGTCCTTCAGCAGATATCAATATATCATGATTTTGAGACCCTTTACCATGCTGGGTTCATGTTCATTTAAATTCTCTTCACTTTATCAATATCATTCCTCTAATCTGACCCATGAATCTCACCTGAATATTCCATATATAGTCTGACCTATCCTGGACACCAAGTCTCTCAGTGCAGCCTATGATTGCAATAGTGTCTTTGGCTGTCATAACACACATCTTGAGCTTGCAATACACCAACCCCCCAGATGTTTTCTTAGATGAACTGTTATCTCGCCATATCTCTAGGTGATTTTTGAACTTGGGTTCAAGAATTTATATTTATTCACATTAAACATCATCTTATTGGATCTTAATCAATGTACCAGTCTTTCAAGAATGTTTTACATCCTGATTCTGTCCTCTAGCATGTGAGCTATTCATACCAGCTTTGGGTCTTCTTCTAATTTAATGACCATACTCCCTCTAGGCTTCCATTAAGGTTACTGATGAAAATGTTAAACAGAACAGGGAAAAGCACAGATCACTATGACACTCCACTAGAGACCTCTTTCCTTTTTGATCACTCTTAGGGTCTGGCCAACCAGTTCCAATTTTACTTAATGATATTATTTCTAACCAACCTCTCTTCACCCTGACCTCAAGAACAGCACAAGCAGCTTTTTCAAATGCTTTACTAAAATCTCAGTAAATCATATTTACAACATATCTAACAGTCTAGTAAACGTGTCATTCATGTTTACCATATTGGTCTGAATAGAGAGCACATTTCATACCAAATCTGACTTGTATAAAATGTGAATGAATTGCCTTTTAGGTTAAATTGGTTTTGTTTTCATTTTGTGCCAACTTATATTTTTCTCTGAAATGCATTTCTTTTTTAAAGGTTCATCCTATATGCAAAGAAATTCTGTTTTCAAACCAATGTGGTCCTTAACCACCCTAAAGCACTTTAGGTGCTTTAGCACCTAAGTTACTTTAGCACAAAGTAACTTAATCCTAGTTACTATGTATTCTTCAAAATCATATCATGGCATTTCTTTAGAAAAATTCTAACTTTTCATAAATTGATACTGTAGTTTTACTCTCTTTCAAAAAAAATATTCTCTACTATAAGATATTTTAATCTTGTGTCTCAACATCAGAGAGGGAAAAGATGCTCAGAGACCTTGTTACTGATAGTACTCACTTAGATGATGTCATTCCTAAATCTTGACTATGAGCTTCCTTGGGTGGTTTGCCTTCCCAGGTGAAAAGCTGGAAGCAACATTCTCATGACTTATAATTCCATATTTCCATGGGACATTGTCTTCCTTCTCTTTGGCTGAAGATGTTGGTCTTGTGACCATAGGTTCCCCACCCCTGGGCTAAGATATAATACAAATACCCCTAGCTGGCAGTTAAGGCCCTTGGAAATCTGGCACCAGCCTTACTTGGAATGAATGAATGAATGAATGAAGGATTTATTAAATACTTACTATATTAGAGACATATACAAAAGTAAGGCAGTTTCTGGCCTCTAGGAGCTTACGCTCTTAATAAAGGGAAATAACATATATGGGGGAATGGTTGCCTGGGAGGAACATTTTGATTTAGCAATCCACAGAGATGGTGAGTAGAGTCTTTGGGGAGTCTATTGATGCATCCTTTTTAGTAGCAATGATTATTAATTTTATTGTTGTTATCAGAGGAAGAAGTAAAAAGGGAGAGGACATGAACAATTGTAAGGCAGATGATGGCTGTGGTAAAGTGTGAAGCCTGGCTGGGGGTGACTGAGTAGGATGGGGACATATGAGTTTGGGCTCTTAAACTCACCAGTTGGGATTGAGAGGGCGGGTAGGTGACTGGGCAATTCCAAAGCTAAATGGATTAAGTCCACTATGCAATAGTCTTTGGAGATACAGTGGTCCAGGAAGTTGTAACATTTTATGGCAAAGCCAGCAGGGCAGATGGCTAGAAGATGAGTAGGGTGGAATATGAAATGTAACAAGAGCCACAAGCCCTTGAAGCTCATGCATCCACCAAATTTCTCCCCCCCTCATTTCTTCTAAACTACTTGCTATTTTCTGGATTTGGCCTTCTACCTCCTATGTCCATATATCTTTGCACAGGCTTTCCATGCCTCTCTCACCTCTGTATCTTGGAATACAGGATGTCCTTCTGAGTTCAGCCTAGGTTCTACCACCTTTTCTGATTCCTTGTTATTAGGACTCAGTCTTCTCAAATTATCTCATATTTACTTGTCTGTTTACATGCTATATCTCCCAATAACATGTAAGTTCTTTTTTTTTTGCACATTATAGCTTTTTAATTACAGTATTGTCCGAGTGTGCATTCAGTTTTAATAAATTTTACTTGACTTTTTGTTGCTATTGCTAGCATGGACAATGTTTACATCTTTATCTGTTAAGTTTTAATACAGCTATTTCTTAAAAGCCAGCTGATTGGCAACATATATGGAAAGAATGCGATTCTTTTCTTTTTTAACCTGTAAGCTCTTGAAGGCAAAACCTTTTTCACTTTTGTCTTTGTATTTCTAGTGCCTACCATAGTGCTGTACTTGGAGTCAGCACTTCATTGTCAGTTTGTTAATTGAATCGAGTTCCTCCTGGGCAAAGTGCCCACGTACAGGGAGATAATAGGATCAGATGTAGATTAGGAAGGGACCAAGGGCATCTAGTCCAACCTTCTCATTTTTTAGATGAGAAAAATGAGACCCAGAGATGTTGAAACTTGCCTAAGGTCAGATGGTAAGTAGCGGTCAGTATTTGAAGGTAGGACCTGTGACTCCAAATCCATCATGCCTTCCATTGTTACATTTTTGAGATAATAGCACCACTAGATTTGGTGTCCTCTTGTGAGCCTTTATATACTGAGTGGGCACCAATAAATGTAAGTGATGGCAACATTGGTGAATGTTTTAATTATGTGCTTCTAACCGCATCACAGTGTTAAATTGTAGTGTTGTAACAGACACACAAGAATATGTGATTGCAAATACATCTACAGAGTCTTGCTATTCTGTTGATATATCATCTTTGATTGCCTTTTTATCCTTTGCAGAAAAATGAAATCTCTTTAAAATGGGGTCCAAGGCAGACTGACTTAATACCTGATTCCATTTTATATCGACAAGTTTCAATTAACTTCGTTTTCTATACTGTGCAGACAAAACCCAAGTGGAGTTTTGTCTAATAAAATGAGGGAGTTGGATTAGATAATTGCTAACATCCCTGGAGACACTGATTTTGTTAGCAGACGCATTTAAAACATATAGTTTAGTCCCCAAAACCTACTTTGGGGCTTGGAACACATGGTTATCTAAACATGATCTTTCTCTTTTTTTTGGCATAAATTATGTGTTTTGGCTATTTCTATAGACCACATTAGTTAGATATTTGTCAAATCCCTGCTTGTTCTGTACTGAGTTGATATAGTCAAAGTTAGCCATGTAGACACATGTTTGTAGACCCTGGGACCTCATTTTAACACTAACCTTTTTAGAGTAGACTTTCAATGTAAAGAACATCTATCCGAGAAGGTGTTGGCTGTCAATCTAACCTTAGACTCACTTCATGAAAGAAGTATCTTTAAGATGCCTGAACCCATTTCAGTGGTGAGGAAAGGGAATAAATGTCAAAAATACCATGTAGTGTACATATTATGGATTAAAGGTCCTCTGAATAAAGTACATGACATGGTTAGATGTTACATTTGAAACTTATAATTATTTTGGGGAACTACGATCCATTTTACCAGGCTTCATAACAGTCGAATTCTCAGATTCAATCAAATATAAGACCCTCTTGAATCTTGGGGGGTCTGAGTTTCAAACTGGACTCAAACCTTTGGGGGTTTAAGTTGGTCTGCTCTTGGCAAGAGACAACTTCCTGTTTCTAAGAAAGAAGGCTTAGGAAGGCTTATGAAAAAGACTCCAGGAGTTGTTGGATCGCAAACAGTTCTTGCAAAACAACATTTGGATGATTTACGTGTAAATGAATCAGAAACATGTGGATTCAATTTCCCTGAAAATACAGATGGGTTTAAAAATTAACGGAAAAAGTGTTTGACAAAATACATTTTTTTAACTTTAAAATGTCTTGGGGGTGGGGAAGGAAAGTTTGAGAGCCTGAACCTGGCTGAGATATGCTAACCCCCAATTTTACTTGAGCTGTTTAAAAAAAATCAATGATATCACATTTTGGCCAGGAGGGCTAGGATATGGAGAGGGTAACTTCCTGGGAACAATCCTTTCTTTAAATGTGGAATTCTCAAATAAAATTGAAGTAGAGATTCTTTCTTTTTGGTTGTCCTCTAGCCCACTACCCCAGAAATCCCTTCACTGTGCCTCCATTTATGGGTCAACTGTGCCAACAACTGCTCATCCTTTCTGACCAACTATAATCTTCTCCACAATAATTTATTCAGAAGTGGCTAATTTAATTCAATTCTAAGGGGAAAAATGATTTAGGTATATGCTATCTTTCTTTCTGAGAGAGGAAGTGTTGTATAGTGGATAGTTGCAAGCTGGCCTTGGAGCAAAAAAGATATGGGTTCAAGTTCTCCCTTTGTTATATTTCTACTGGCTGTGTGACCCTGGGCAAGTTACTTAACTTCTCAGGGCTCTAGGCTCTCCTCTACATTGATCTGCAGAGAAGGTACTGACCTACACTGGTCAAAGGTGTTGCCTGTTCTTGGAATTCGTTATACAAGGAAACCAGTCCTCATCCCTAGATTTCTTTTAAATACAAGATCAATGTGCTTGTGATTATTTGTTTGGTTGCAATCAGCTCTTCCCACCCTCAGCCCCATCCCAGTAATAACTCCTTATGTTTGTATAGTGCTTTACAGATTTTCCAAGTTCTTTCACATGTGAGATCTCATATGACCATTATAGAACCCTGAGAAACAAGTAAAACTGGTAGTATCCCCATCTGACACCAGACAAGTTGACCAAGGTTACAAGGAATCTTTGGTGGCTGAGCTATAGGGTTCTCTTGCCTAAGACCTCTGTCTTCCTACCTTCCAGGATCTCCTCTCAAATCTCTGGACTGTCTAATTAGTTTTTATAGGATCATAGCACTAAAGAGATCATTCAGTCCAAAATACCATTTTATAGATGAGGACACTGAGGTCCAGAGAAATTAGGTAACATACCAAAGGTCACATTAGTTGAGACTAAAGCTCAGGTCTCTTGACTCCTGGACTCATGGGGTCTTCCAGTATCCTACTAGGCTTTCCCTGCTCTCCTCTTGGTTCTGCATTTTCTAGGAGCCAAGTTAGGCTTCAGAGGCTCAGTTTGAACCACTGCCTCAATGTGGAAGACATCATCTTTTTTGGGAGGCCCATAAAAACTGTCCTTTTCCTCCTCTCTTTTTCTTTCCTTCGCAGACAGAAAAAAATTTTATCCACAGTGCATAATGCAGACTGAAGCTAGGGATCTCTCTCTCTTTCCAGACATGGGCACGGAAATGAACTAACCAAAGAATTGTTTACAGCCAGATACCCATAGTGTTTGTGTCTGCAGAAAGCAAAACACCATAGCTTTCTGTGTAAACTGCTGGCAGATGGGATTATGTTTGGCCATCCTCATGGGGGCAGGGGGAGGAGAGAGAAAAAGAGTTACTAACTTAATGAAAATTCTCTCTATATTTTACAGAGTTGTAGGTCTCAACTTTCCCAGTGGCATTCAAACTATGTAACTTTCCAGCTATGTTTTAAAATTGAAATCAGATTTGGAGAAGTGTTTAGTTATTTTGTTACACACACATATATTTTATATATGTGTGTTGATAAAAAAAAATACAATCCCTGTTTTATAACAAAATCAAATTACAGAACAGATGAGCACACTCAATCCCACATTGTGTTTTTCTCCTCCCAGTAAGAAATCTGCAGTCAAAAACATTGACTTCTTTCCCCCCCCCCCTTTTCTTTCAACAGCTATATCTGGCATGATTGTCCCTCCCATGTGAAAGAATTGCCTTGAAGAATTTTATTAATGAAGAAGTTGGATACTGCTACAGAGAGAAATCTGATACAAGTCCCAGAGTGGAACTTTTAACTCAGGCCTTTTTAAGAGGAATCACAATAACTGCAGATTTTTAAACAAACAAAATCACCGACCTTGCAAATACTGAAATTGGAAGGAATCTGCAAGTGCAGGGTGTTGGTTAAAGTTGTACATCCCAAGTATTTGGGAGATATATTTATTCTGTGTTGATAAAAGAAAATCCACTTTTTTTTTAAAGCTTAACTAACAATCATTTGTCTTTTATAAACCGTAAAGCTATATATGAGGGACACTATAAATAAGACTCCATGTTTTAATTTATGATGTTTTTAAAGCTGTGTCAAGGGAGAATGAAGCGGTGACATTTACAAAAAGAAAAAGTTTTAAAAAAAGCTTGTATGGGACAGAATAGGAATGCCAGTTAGTTTTCTAGAAGACTAAGGGTCGGCTCTTACGCCTTAAATGCATATCAAGTGGTAGTTTGCTCATACAGTGCATTTTCAGTATCTAACTTAATCTGTCACCCCATAGGAGTACAAGCTTATTGATCTCTTTTTTATCATTGTCTTAAGTAATCATGTAAATAAATGCAACCTGGAAAGTTAAGGGATTTAAATGATCACATCTTTTTCTTCCACTCCAAAAATTCAGTGCCTCTAGATAGATTGCTGAAACTGCATATTGAAACCTGCTGCCATTCTCTTTTGCTAATATATCAGAATCTTCTGAAGTCAGTGGCCTCCAGAGAGTTTGGTGTAATAGTCTGTATTCATGTAAAAATCTCCTTTGAGACTTCATGGAACAGGGTCCAGGCATAAGACTCTAGACAACACACTCATGTGTTTTCAAGCCAAAATCTATCCTCTACCCCTCCATTTAAAAGGAAAAAAAAAGTATTGCAATTGACTCTTTTCATAGGCCGACTTCACATCATTGCAAGGAACTGACAAGAGGTGCAATGCAGGAATTTCACCCATGTCCCACTCAGATAGCTCCTGTATTAGTCGACCCTTACTGTTTGTAACATAATAGATTAAGCAACAGGTTAAGTGCTTTGGAATAAATAGTAAATGGAAACGTGAAACTGGGAGGGGGGCGGGAGGGGGATTGATCAAAGGCTGAAACCTCCAAACCATAGCTTTTTGTTCTACAGGAATTTTGCTATCATTATCTGGGAAGTGTTCTTAAAAAATTAAGAGTCAAAGATGCAGCAAAGTTCTGAGGATGCATTTACCTGATATTTTTCTTTGCTGTTGTGTTTTTGTATGTAGTTATAAATACTGTAGATTTTTTGTGATTTTTTGCCAAAGTTGTTGTTCTATTTATACATTTTAATGTCTTAAGACAGTTTTTCAATATCACAAAAGATTTTACTGCATATTTTGCAAAGAGAGCTCACTACCTTTAGCTTGCACATACTTGCAAAATTAATTAAAAAAAAGCTTTTTTTTTGTTTTAAAGGGGATTTTGTAAAATATCCATATAAATAATGTATTTATCTTTGGAATTTGTACATTGCTTTTTCCCTTTCCCTCCCTGCCCCTCTGTTTATTTTATTGTGTATGTTTGCTATGTGAAAAGTGCTGATTTGTTTGGTCACCTACAGTTGTATTAGCTGTTTCAATGTGATTTTTGAACACTTCATTTATGGTTATTTTTAGTATTGTTTTAAACCCTGCTTCCATTTTTTTTATTTCAACCCAAAAGCCATTGTCTATTTTTGTATTATTTGTAAGTTAAGAAGTTTTTTCCAATATATGGCAAAAAAAGTAGCATATTATTCTTGTAGCATTTAGTTCTGTAGATTTAAGAAAATGTATCCTTTGCTTTGGAAGCTTAAAAAAAAAAAACCCTAATGCTGTTTTACTCTATTAATATGCATGGAATCTCTCCCCTTTGGAGTGACGCATTTTGTGCATTAAATTTGGGGAGAAACTTCATAGAAATCAATGAAAATACTTTCTTTCTTACGTCTGCTTGTATATTTCCTCTGTCTTTCACATAAATATAAACCAGCAGATTGGATGCCTTAACAATGCAAATCATATTCATTTCACTTGTACATTGTACTGTGCACCAGAACTGTCAATCATCACTAACATTCTAAGAAAAAAAAGAATTGAAAAGCACAAAAGAACTGTTTTGTTACCTTAAGACAATGTAACTTTTTACAAGAAATCATTTACAACAATGCTGCAACTGTGCATGCCCCCCGTATGGATTTTGCAATGGTTTCCACTAGATTGTCAGAGTGCGATTTTTATGGGGTTTGTGGGAGGGGAGGGAATCCAGGGTAGGGAAGATGGGGAGGAAGGCAGTTTTTTTTTTTCATGGTGAGAAAGAAAAATAAAATTTTTAAAAAGAACTGGAAAACGTAAGCGACATTGACGCTTAGCTTCTCGGTACTCAGAAAGGTTGTCCTAATTCATTCGGTAAGCTCTGGCCTGGAGATGTACATGATTTAAAGCCATATTTTGTCTGGTGAGCCCCTGAGCTGTTTGTGAACCCTCACTCAGCCTAGGCGGGGAGCCCCCTTCGGACAGCAACGACTGCGCCCATCTGTCAGCCATGTGCAGTATGCTTAGACCTTTTCTTCAAAATCCAAAGAGCCTGTAAGATGTGTACACTTGGTGTTTTGTTGCCGCTATTTATAGGGATTGGATGATGGGAAGTTCAGGCCCTTTGCCCTGCTTCCAACCACACAAAACTCCTTTTACAAGGTAAAAGATTCCCCTTAAATACAGAATATGGCTTTAAGTGGAAAATAAAGAAAAGACAATTCTAATTTCAGTTTGGAATAAAAGGAGGAAAAAAAAAAGGAATAATGCAGTTTCTCAATGACTGGATTGCATAACAGATGCCCTGGCCTCACAGTTGTACTAGGATGCAGGTTAATTAAAACAAGTCATCTCTAAATCTACTAACCTTTCACCTTCTTATCAAAACTTTTTTGAATAGACACACACTGTACAGTTCTATTGTTAGAGAAACTAACTACTGTAGAGATTGTTATAATTTTTTTGCAGAAATTCAAGCTGTAAAAACTTTTCAACTTTCACGATATTTAATTAAAGTTACTTCCTGTCTGTGATGACAGCTCCTAGTTGTGTATTTATTTCTATTTTCGATGCTCCAAGGGGCAGCATTACTTCAGAGATCCATGTTCCAGACTATTCAGACTGTCTTTGACATGTTGAGAAGGAAGAAATAGATGGGTCTCACAATTAGAGCAGTTTTAGACACCCTGTTTCTTTGTTTGATGCTCTTTTGGGCTCTTGCTAATTTGGGATGCAAATTGGTATGCAAAGTGTACTGCTGCCCTCTGCTGGCAGCAGCCAGACCTGCATGTGTCCGTGCTGACCCACGGAGAAGATAGCCCTACTTCATCCGTGAGTCAACATAGAGAAAGGCCCCTGGCCATGACTGATTTATAATTTGCGGACTGGCCATTTTGGAGCTCTGTTGCATCATGCTATTTGCATACACTTGCTAATTAACTCCATGGAAATTTCTAGTCAGTAGATTACATTCTATTGCTCTTTGAAGAAATATTAGACTTCCAATCCTTGCGCCATCTTTTTTTGGTCATATGCACAGTAAGTTTTTCCTGCTTAATGCAACAAAATTTACTTGTAATCATATTAATAGGTTGAGAAGTAGATGGATTATTGACATAAATTTTCACTTCCCCTAATTTCCATTTCTGCTAAGGAGGCCTTGATCCTATGAGTAAATTTGTTCCCAAGAATAAACATATCCTTGTAGGACCAGACTAATTTCTTAGAAGGGTGTTTCTTAAGTGGATGTTTAATCACTAAGATGTACATATTAGAACTGATATCTGAACCTCCAAACTGAATTCTCCCTGTAAAGCTGATACTGATTTAATTTATCCTCCAGTGTCTACTAGTTGTATTACTATGGCAAGGGCTCTATGAGTACTCAATGAGATAATTTCTCTATAATTGATCAAGTCAACAAGCACTTATTAAGTGCTTATTATGGGCCTGTTTTCTGACCTGAGGATAAAAGAAAGGCAAAAACAACCCATGCCCTCAAGGAGCTTGCAATCTAATGGAGAGATAGCATGAGTACAAACAACATAGGTAACAGGATTAATTGGAGGTAATCTCAGAGAAGGAACTATCATTAAAGAATAATCACAACTATGGAAAGCTCATTTATGGTTGTTACCACTAATAATCTTACATTTACAATGGTCAAACCTTGGTATAAGTGACCTTGAGAGGTTACTTAATTTATCTCCTTGCTTTCAAAGATGACAATGTCTAAACAATTCTCATTAAATACAGTTTCCTTCCCCCCACCACACACACACACACACATACACACACACACACATACACACACACACACACACACACACACTTTTCTGTAAAAGGGCAGCTAGATGGCTCAGTGAATAAAATGCTTCCCTGGGTTCAAATCTGACCACAGACACTTATTAGCTGTGTGACCCTGGACAATTCACTTAGTCTTGTTTACCTCCATTTTTTATCTGTAAAATGATCTAGTGAAGGAAATGGCAAACCACTCCAGTATCTGCCAAGAAAACTTCAAATGAGTCACAAAGAGTTGGACACAACTGAATGATAATAATATAACAGCTTTTTGTAAAGGACCTCTAGAAAAGAAAATTATATAACCCTATTTAGCCATGAGAAGATATAATTTAATTTTAGTCATAACTTTTCCACAAAGGTATCGTGAACCATAACAAATTATAGCAGTGAAGAAAACTGATCAAGTCCTAGCATGGGTAGGGGGCTTTCAACATATGCAGAAAGAATAGAGAAGAAATATGTGACTTTAGGGAAATCTCTTTTCTCTGAATCTGTTTCCATATTTGCAAAATGGGGAGAGGGGGGAGTAGACTACATGATGAACTCATTGTTCCCTCTGGTTTACTCCATATGGTTTGATGTCAACTGTCTTTAAAGGAAAGGAGACCTTCATTTCTTAACCGTTTCTCCAGTTATTTATCTGTAGCATTGGAAGCTCCAGCCAAATGCTGCATCGTTTTTATTTGCTTCTGTCCCCTCTCCCTGGTATCATCCTCTTCTCCAGAGGGTATTATATTTATGTTAAGAGGAAGATTCAGTTTTCAGGACTGAAAACATTTTGTTCCTCTTACAAAAAAAAACCAACTTAAGCTTTGAGCATTTTTATCTCTGCTCTCTGGAGAATTATACTACAGTGGGACTGGTTTTTATCTACTTAGCATACTTTCATTCAATGATTGCAGAACTTTACTTCAAGTTTGTAGCCTTCCAACTTCACAAATATTGGCAATAGCCTATGTGCTACCTCTCATAGGACTAAATTGTTCTGCATTGACAGCTAAGATATGACCAAAATAATGAAATTCTTTCCTATCTGCATGGCTGCCCCCACCACCACCAAACAATATTCCCAAAAGGACAGAGTAAGAATATCTATAAAAAATGATCCCTTTGGAATCTATCATCACAGATGTAACAAGGGGAAAGGAACCAACAAGATAACAAAAGACTAGGAAGGGAAGAGACACTAATGGAGAAATTTGAATTCTTGTATATTTTACACCTCTCTTTAACAATACACACACACATATATCCTGAATTCATAACTAATTCATTTTATAGTGATTTCATGGACAGGAACAATGCCTGCTTTTAAAAATATCATTCCATATAGATTCTATTATGATAAACAGGCAATGGACATACAGATTTTGAATTAGGTAGAAATACTAAAATGAGAACATATTTAAATAGGTGAAGTATAAATTGTTAGTTGCTTTTTAGGTAGGCTTCACCACCATCATATGAAAGAAACATGAAATATGGTCCTGCCCACAAGGTGCTTTGCTGATCATTCACTGTTGTATTTGAATAGAACACAAAAGTACTGAAGGAATTAGAATTTCTATCTTAAAATGTCTTATGTGAAAACATGCTATATCATATAGATAAGTCATTTCCCCTTGAAACGACATCACTTCTCTCTTCATCTTTTTCTCCTATCAAAGTGGGTGCTGGGGTTAGACTTCCAAGAAGTAGAGATAATTAGTGGTCAACAGCCTTCCTATTAAAAATACATTGTTCCATCTCTGTGCCCAAAAAGAGTAAATTCACTCTATTCAAAAGAACTCCAGACATTCTACCTATCATATCTTAATGAACAATACTATTCTGAATCTAACTCAAGTGGGGCATGAAATCAGAGAGTTTTTGTTTGTCCTTTATTCTCGAGCTATAGGAAAGCTGGTGTGGTGGAAAGATCACTCGATCAGGTAACAGAGGACCTGGACTGGGACCCTGGATCAGCTACCCATTACTTGTGTGATCTTGGATATCACTGATCTCAGATTTTTTATCTATAAAATGAGGAAAGATCATGATCTACATAGATATAGAACAGATGGGTTAGACAAGATGCAGTCTCTGGTCTTTTCTGCTCTAAATCCTATTACTCTAAAGAGAATCTCCATTTGTAGAGCATATCATGCAATTGCTAGCAGTCGGGGTTTGAGCAAGAGACAAAATTGTTTTGCTGTCAAAGAAGGAAGGAAAGGTAATTCAACCAACTGAAAGCCACAGGCATTGAGTATTCTATAAGGCAGAAATAGACAATGTGAGTGCCTATCTCTCCTTCTGCTTTCTGGCCTTTCCTTGCTTTATCTTCTGGTTTACATTTTCCCCCCTTTCCCATGGTATTATTAAGCCCACCTGTTAGTGTCAGGGCTAGATCTGCCTAAGCCATATCCTTATTATTCCTCATTTGTCTGCTATGGTCAAAGTCCATAAGACACTGTGTCTCTTGGGTGTTAGTTCATCCTCTAGGACATCTCATTATGTCCTATTTTAATGGTTTCCTCTTCACTGACCAGGTATTCATTACAAAATAGAAAGTTGGGTCCCCAGAATTATCAGCCATAATCCCACTAAAGTAATGTCAACAATATTATCTTATGGAATGTATTAAATTCTATTCAGTTCAACAAGCATTTTAAAACTTAATTAGGTAATCGATTTTTAGTTTTCAACCTTCATTTTTATAAGATTTTGAGTTCTAAATTGTTCCCCCTCCACAAGATGGCATGCAATCTGATATAGGCCATACATGTGTAATCATATTTAACATATTTCCAAATTAGTCATCAAGGAACATTTATTAAGCAGCTACCATGTACCAAGCACTGTGCAAAGTAGTAAAGATGCAAAACTAATTGAACACAGGCCATCTTCAAGGATCTTGCCTTCTAAGGAGGGAAACAACATACAAACAGATACATAGATGCAACATAACATAGAATAAATGCAAGCATAGGACCTAGGGTTTATTGTAACCTTTCAATATGAAGTGTTTCACTGAAAAATAAAGGAGGCTGAGAAGATGTTGGGCATCATCATGATACAACACTGTTACATAACCGAGAAGGTGCAACCATACTAAAAAACTAGTTCTAATTCTAGTTATCTCATGTCAAGAAAGGTACAGCAACATATGTAAAAGCCCAGAGAAAGGTAACTTAACCAAGGAGATGTGACTCCAGTCTGGAATGATAGATTTAATGCTTATAAAATTATGAAAAAGTACTTATTCACAAGTTGCTTAATACCAGTCAGTCAGTCCACAAGCATTTATTAAACACCTATCAAATGCCAAGCACTATACTAAGTGCTGAGGTCACAAAGAAAGGCAAAACAAAGAAACAACCAATACAAGGGATATGCTGAGAAACTTGAAAGATGATGAAACAAAAAGGCCATAATGTTTACTAAGTTAAACCAATTCCTTTTTCCAAGAGGCAGTACAGACTGAAAATCTAAGAAGTATCAGAAAAGATTTAGGTATTTTATCTATCTTAGAGCCTCAACAGGTCTACAATGTTTGAAAGTCACTTTAATCACCTTCTTTACTTCTCTGAACCTCACATTCCTCATTTATCAAATGAAACACTTCATTTAGATAAATAGGAAGGTTTCTCTCCAAGCTTTATAACTGGGTGATCCTATGGCTCTATTTCCCAAAACTCTTTGATGTTGACATCAAGGTTCACCGTACTCTGCCATCTTTTGGTGCCACTAGACTGGATGGACTAGGGATCTGAACCATTGAGACAATTCTATGATACAATTACAAACATTTCTTCGACCTTTTCTCTGTGTTGAAGGCTCTAACACCAATCCCCAGAAATTTTGGTTCATTCAACAATGATTTACAAGGTACAGCATTATGTACTGGAGGAAAAACAAAGATAATAAAGCCAACTCCCTATCTGTAAGGGATTCATAATCCAGTAAGTGGACTGCATTTTTCTACAAAGAATCAAAGCTCTTCTAACAATGCGTAGACTGCTGTTGCAATTAAACTTGCATTTGGTTTAAATGTGACATACCATTTAAAACTGCTTAAACTGTGGGAGGTGGGGTCCAATCCTTAAATAGATATTATTGACAACTTAATTTACTGGATCTGTACAATAGATCCTTCCTGATAATTTTTTTGGGAAAGAGGGTGGGTATATGTGATCTTATCAATGTGAACAATTCCCATTATGAGAATTCCCTCTACATGATGGGTCATGCCAATATAGTAAAAGTGCTTATACTAATTGAATCAATGAACAGATTTAGTGCTGTACCAAACTGTGAGGGAGATGCATTATAGAGATAGACAAAATAATAACAAAATTTATTTGGAGGCACAAAAGGTCTATAATTTTAAGGAAGATAATAGGAAAAAAGTAAGAATGAAGGTAAATGGTACTTTCCAACTTAAAATTATTTTTTAACCAATAATTACCAAAAACTATTTGGCACTGGTTAAAAATAAGAAAGTCAAGTCAACAAACATTTAATAAGTGTCTACAATGGGCCAGGCACTGTGCTAAGCACTGGATATATCATGAAAAGCAAAAAAAGTATTCCCTACTCTCAAGGAGATCACATTTGAATGGAAGAGATAATACAGAAGGTATCTAGAAGGTATCAACAAAGTAGATGGAAGAGAATCTCAGAGAGGAAGGCACTAGCAACTGGGGAGGCCCAAGAAATGTCTCCTTCAGGAGTAAGGATTTGATCTGAATCCTGAGAAAACTAGGGAAACTAAAAGGAGGAGGTGAGGATGGAGAGAATACTATAAATGGAGCTGAGCCAATGTAGTGTAGGTCTTGTATAGCCCACAACACTCACGGATATGGTCCAAACCAAATTAAAATGTAATCGGGAAATATTTAGTAAAATAAATAAAAATGCATCAAACACAGACAATATTGCATTATAA
Organism: Vombatus ursinus; assembly: GCF_900497805.2. Classification (NCBI taxonomy): domain Eukaryota; kingdom Metazoa; phylum Chordata; class Mammalia; order Diprotodontia; family Vombatidae; genus Vombatus; species Vombatus ursinus. The sequence goes on from NW_020954641.1 coordinate 23,122,829, forward strand.
AACTGCAAGATTCAGGCCACAGAGATTCTTATGTATGGATTAGTGATCCAAACTTCTATTTGAGTTTGACACCAAAGTGAGAATCAGAAACAATCGAACTCAATGTTTGATGAACTTGAGAAAACAATTTAATTGGTGGGAGAGTTATTTATTTGACAAGAACTGTTGGGGAAAATGGAAAGCAGCTTGGAAGAAATTAGACCAATCTGTTACACCACATACCACCACAAGCAAATAAGTGATCTGAATATAAAAGATTACACTTTGAAAATTTTTGAGAAAAGATGGTATTAGGTATTGTCCACAGATAGGGCTGGGGCAGAATTCTTCACCAAAGAAAGGCTAAAGGTGTTAAAATAAAGATAAAATAGACAATTTTCTCTACAAAAATCATTTGTATGGACAAAATAAATAGAATAAGAAGGAAACTGTCTATTGGGAGAAATATTTGCATTAAAAATCTTCTATTGCAGTATTATATCTGAATCATATAGGGAACTAACTCAAATATATTCCTTAATGGGTAAGTGGTGTCAAAGAGAAGAACAAAATGTTCTCAAAAGAAGACTTTCACGCTATTAACAACTACATATAAGATTGATCCAAATCACCTATAATAAGAGGAATGCCAATTAAAATGACTCTGAGATTTGACCCTACACCAGCAAAGTGGCAGATATAATGAAAGATAAAATGGTTAATTTTGGAGGGACTGTGGAAACACAGACACACTAATATGTTATCAGTGGAAGATCTAATCACTCTGGAAAGCAATTTGGAATTAGGCTAAGAAAGTGCCTAAAATGGTTCTGGGTCATGTGACATAAAGATGGAGGAAAATAAATTTTTTATAGTTCTCATGAACTTTCAAAAATTCCCCCAAAGTGGAATTATACACCAGAGGATAGAGCAATTATAGATATCTCCACAGTCCAAGAAACTCAACAATGTAATATGCATGAATTAACAATGAAGAATAATAATCTCTAACAAGCTCATTTGATAACACCCTTCCCCTCCTCTATCAGCTTCCACACTCTAGCAGGGAGTGATGTACTGGCTTGTCATCTGGGACATATTCAGTAAATTCTCTATTACTCCTGCACACTCTGCCAATATACTCTACTCTTGCCCTTATCCTACTGTTCTATGACAATAAACAGTGAACCACAACTCTGTTCATCTACTTGCTGAGTAATGGTGACAGAGGCAGGTGGGATCATGCTCTGGTTGGAATGGTCACACTCAAAGACCTAAGAGTAGAAGGGACTGGGCCTATGGACCAACATGTAAGTTTGAACTGGGCCTGAAGAAAAAGAGACTGCTATCTAGCTGAAATCAGTCCTGTCCCCCTAGAAGTCACTTGAGGCTGAGACTGAAACTAGTGAAAAATGAATTCCCCAATGTGGGAGGAGGCTGGCATAGCTTTGAAGTTTATCCTCTGTGGGTTAACCCACCATTAAAGGGGAGAGAGTCAGAAAATGAGCAACAGGGGGCTATCAGAAGAAAAAAATATACGAAAATCACCAAAGATCTAAGGAGAAAGAAAGCTCAGCAAAAATAGGGGACTCAAGTAGATAAATCAATGGAAAAGACACTAAAATCAGAAGGGATGATGGTGACCAAGGCACCTGAAAACATCTCTAAATAATAATTGCCAGATGGAGGAAACTGAACTAGCACCTGATAAAACACAGAACCCTTGTGAAAATGGATGGTAAAAAGACCTTCAAAGGCAAAAGAAAGAAAATGCAAATAATGCAAGACTATTCTGCATGTAAAACAAATAATAAAAGTGAAAAGAATTTTTGACTTACAAATACTTTAAACAATAGAAACACAAGAAATGTAAATAAGCAGAACTATTTAGCAGAGAATGAGTAATGAAATTAATTATCTCATCTCTAGAGACTATTAAATCAATCAAACAAACAAACAACAACAACAAAAATAAAGAGCACTGATGTATCATGTAAAAAAAAGGAAAAGGGACTATTAAAAGATTTTTAAATACACTGAGGAGGAGGGATGAATTGAAAATTTAATTTTAAAAAATAGAAAGGAATGACTGCAGAGGTTTGAAACATTATGAATTAAATTTCACAAGCCCCCTACACACAAATAAATATATTTTGTGGGACTAAGTCACAGAATGGGAGAGTGGATAAATGGGAAGAAGGGAAATGAAGGATCAAGAAAGTTTAATGTACCCTAATCAAATCCACCATTGAGCAAAGAAGAGAAGATAACTCCTGAATTCTCTAAGTAATAAAAAGGACTATAGGGGAATAGAAGAGGGAGCAAAAGGGAGATAATGAAACAGAAGGAAGGAAAGGGAGAGGTCTCAACTTATTGTAGGGAAAAGGTCCCACTGAAGAACACTCCCATGGCAGAAGAAATATATGTCTGGTATAGGAGGTAGAGATCTTACAGTAGGTCTAATATATGGGGCTTGGTGCAGAGAAAGAATATATCTTTTAAGATAGCATTATGATTGCATGAATATCCTGCCTCAGAGAAAGAAAATTGGATTCCTTGAGGCAACTGCCACCCAGAAAGGTGAAAAGATATGGACTCAAAGAGAAGAGTGCTTGGCAAATGGGAAAGACAATGTTCATGGGGGAGGGCAAGGGACCTGTCAACATGATTTGAGATGGAGAATAATTTCTAACAAGGGGCAATTCTTTTATCCTTATTACTTCCCTCATGATAATTCAAAGAAGGAAGCCCAACAAATGAAAGGGGCAGGAGAAAAGATGTACAGATGAAATAACACACAAGCTGTTTAGAGGATAGAGCTCAAACTCGGTACTTCCAAAGCTTTAATTCTATAATGAATGCGATTAAATTTAAAATAAATATCTAGACTTAATTAAGTAATTAATAAGTATCTAGACTTTAATGATTCAAAGTACAGTATAGAAAGAAAGAGAACTTTTTAAAAAAAAGAATAAAGAAATCCTTCTTAAGCAAAAGATTCCCTCCCACCCAAAAGCAAGAAAAAATCCTAAGAAACAAAAGAAATTGGTAGGTGAGGCAGAGCAATTTTGAACTAACTACTTAACCAAGTTAAGTTAGTTCCCCAATTGAGGGGAAAGAAGAAGAAAAGAGGAAAATAATTAGATAACTAACTAAAAGGAAGAAAAAAATCAATAAATTAGGTAAACTTCTAAGGAAAAGATTGACAAACAGGAGTGGTAGGATTGAATGTATGGGGAAGGGACCCTGTGGAAATAGGATTGTATTAAAGTAGATTAAGAAAAACTAATTGTAGGCACAACATAGTGAGTTAAAAGAGGAAGGGGAAATACATATATACATACATATACACACACACACACATATATGTATATATATATAATTTAAAAATCAATGCTAGAGGCATAAATGGAGGAACATATAAACTTACCTCTGCTAACTTTAAAAGTGATTTGATTAAAGAATCCAATAAAAGGAAAGAAAGAGTGACAAATTGGATAAGAAAACAAAACCCCACCATGTGTTGTTTACAAAAAACATATCTAAAAATCAAAGAAATATAAGGAATAAAAGTTAGGTGAATCAAAACAGAGGAATTGCAATAATACTATCAAAGTCAAAATAAAAATTTATAGTACAAAGAGAGCTAAGCAAGGAATTGGATTATGCTAAAAGAACCATAGACAATGAACCAATACCAATATCAAATGTATGTGAATGAATGGCACGGCATCTAAACTTACAAAGCCAAATTAATTTAATTGCTAAAAGGCTTAGTAACACCATAAGATTAAAATAATTTAATGCGTGTTTTCCAGAGTTGAACAAGTTTAACAGGAAGAAAAACAAGTGAGAAATATAGAATTGAAAACATTACTAGAGTATTGAGAGTTAAAGGCTTTGGGCACCTTCTTAATAGACCTACTATAGACTATATATGAATATATATATATATATATATACATGGTATATATATATTTCTCAGCACCAAAAAGAACTTTTACAGAAATTGTATTGGGGCACAAAGAACTTGAAAATAAATTTATGAAAGGGCAGAAATTCTAAACATATCCTTTATAGACCAAAACACAATAAAAATAGCAATCAATTTAGAGAGCACAAATGAGACACAAATAAAATTAGAGGTATAGTAATGAAACATTAAACAAGAGAGTCAAAGAATAAATCATAAAACGATAATTATATGAAAATGATGATAATGGTGAGATAACACAAAATGTCTTCACTTGCTGGTAAATTGGATTTAAGTGAGGCAGAGTTGCACAAAGTTATTAGCTTCACTCTCTCTTCCAGTCATCGAAGTCCATTGGCAAGACAAAAGTCAAGACAATTGGCAATGACTTGGGATACAGTAAATGATAACTTTGGCATCTTTGATGTCTGACCAAGCTCCAAGTGCTCCATAGCACCTGCTTCAGCCACCTTCATACACATCAGAACAAATTGTTCTCACCAGACCACATACGGCCATGTAACACATAGACAAAGGAGGAAGGCTTCTGTGCGGCAGACTTTTCTATTCACCCCAAGATCACATCTTTCTCTTACAATATCCCTCTAATCTATTGGATACTGTGCTGGAATTTCCACCAGTAAAGTCAATCCTTTGGATTAAGGCACAGAAGGACCTTTGAAAGGATAACATTTCTCACCCATTAGCACCTGAGAAGATGTTGGTTTGTCAAATCATTAACAGTCATTTTGAAAAGCAGAGAGTAGGCCCTCGTAGAATGGGACAGGGGATAAAATAATACTGAATGAAGAGAAGGGAAGAGGAAACATTTTAGGGCACCATCCAGGAGGATCAGGACTGGATGAATAGAGAATGGAGTAAGGGGCACTGGAGATATGGAAGTTAAGAGACTAGTGAACTTGAGAAAAAAGTGAAGGCACTGGGTACTTAAGGTGGAATGGGAGGAAATAAAGTCAGCCTGAAAGAGGGGGGGATAGAGATGTAGAGAAGAAACTTTGCCTTCTTTTATATTTTACCAAGGTCCAACACAGTAGTTGAACCTTGAATCAGGTTCCAAATAGCCTGCTCTCACAATGATCACTGGAAGGGAACAGTTTCTATCTCTTATGACTGGAAGCTCACCAAAATAGGTACCCTCCTTCCTCAGGCACAAACGGGCTATTTTAAGGATGCCCAAAATCATTCACAAGGACAAACCTTTCTCCTTAAGAATATGGCCATTTACTTTACTTCTCTTTGGCCCCTGAGATTTGACAACAAGATACCAGGAGAACAATTTAATCCCTCCGACTTTCTAGCTCCAAGAACATAAGGAAAAAAAATAATTGTTATAAGGGCTTTGTTTTTCTTTTTTTCAGAGGGGAAGAGGGAGTATGAAGACTTGGTAGCCAAAAGAAAATAGGGTTTTTGAAGCAACTAATGAGAAATGCATAGAAGGTAGCATACTGGGAAGGCCCCAAAGAATCACAAAAAAGTAGGACAGCTTTGAAAGTTGCATGTTGAAATTATTATATACTTGAAAAGAAAAACAAGCTGTACATAACAAAGATCTAACATTTCAAGTGGAATTCTATTCTACTATGGATATGGAAATGTCCATTTTATTTTATTTTGCTAAGATTAGAATCAAAAAAATAAAAACAATATACTGGCATTTGATTTAAAGTTTACAGTCTAAAACTGGTGATTCCTTGTACCTTCTAAAACTTTTCCTGCCACTGTGTTACTGTCCCTGCAGAGGTGAAGGGAGATCATCCAAGATTCAAGGCTATTTTGTATTTTTCTTTGTTTCATGGGTCATCATGGCCAAAAAAATTCATCACCAAGTGATGAGCCTAATGGTGCCGAATCTCTATCTACTCTGAGCTAGGCTGATCCTTAGAAAGCAGACCCAGTCTTTTGCTCAGATCATTCTCCAAGCCTTCAGGGCAGGGTAGAATCTACCAGGACTTGGGATCCACTGGTATAATGTTTGAGATAAGGAATTAAAGGAGGACTTGCAGAAGGTCCAGGATTACATCTGTCCTTCATTTAACACTTTTGTTTGGGTTGTTTTACAAACAATGGGCCATTTATACTGAGACCAGTTATATTGTAGAGGGCCCCAAACTACAAGCTAAAGGGGAAGGGTAAAATCATATATATTTTGATGTCCTCCTACACTTCACACATTTGCTTTTCCTTCTTCATCTAAAACAGTAATTTCCAAATTTGATGTAGCAAAGCCTTGATTTTTTTAAGAAGAAAAATTATGTTCCCCCTTGTCATAAAAAGGTATAAAATTTTTCTTAGTTTCTATTTATTCAAATAAAAATATAACTATATAACAAAAAGTCTCAGGTACAAAAATTATATATACATCTATTTAGCAAGAAAATTTCCTTTATAACTATATTTATATCTTTTAAAATAACCATAATGATAATACTATTTATGTGATTGTTGGGCTTAGTTTTGGACAGAAAATATCTTGAAATAGTTTGTGTTGATAATATTGTTACTCAAAATTCTTTCCTAACTGTTCATGGAGATTGATATTTTGTTTTGATATTTGATATTTCATAACAGCTAGAGCAAAAACCTTTATTTCTCACAAATAATATGTTATGGATAGTAATGAATTGTGAATCACTTTGTTTGATAACCACAGAACTTTTTTTCTGACCTATGACTTAAAATAAGATTTTTAGGCTCAAGCATTTCTTTTACCATATACTATCTCATTTCTTTTCTTTCTTTTTTATTTATTTTATTTTTTTTGGCAATCGGGGTTAAGTGACTTGCCCAGGGTCACACAGTTAGTAAATGTCAAGTGTTTGGTCTGAGGCCAAATTTGAACTCAGGTTCTCCTGACTTCAGGGCCAGTGCTTTATCCACCTAGCTGCCCCCACCATATACTATCTCAAAGCAAGTCTTCAGATGGACTAAGACCCATTATATCATGTTTATTCATGGTAAATGGGTTCCTTGTATATTAATGTTTAGAAATAGTGAGGTCTTTAAGATAAAAAGAGAATTACTTCTGTAGATCAGTTGTGTGATTAATCAGCAGGTATTTATTTTCTTCTATTTAATTTACAGGACAATTATTTTTTTTAAATTGGAAAACATCAAATACATTATATTATAAATGTTATTATCTGTGACTAACTTTCTCATAAATTCAGTCTCCTTATTCTTCTTGATCAGAATGTTAATTGGATACCCGTGCACTGATTTAAAATAATCAGTTTTTAAAAATATCCACCAAATACATGTTTTAGTACAAAATTTCTGTTATATAATGAATTCAACTTATGACAATCACAAAAATAAATGGCAATTTTTGCTTTTCTCTCAAACACCTTCTGTAGTAGTTTGGCATAAGAAGTCTGGGATATTTCACAATAATGTCAGATGTCCATATTCTGACTCCGTATCATCATGGTATTTTTTGCAAAGAACCTTGCTATAAATGGGCTGTTTAATTTTAAATAATTGATTGCCCTTATAAAAAAATTGCTCTTTACCTTGTAACTTGTATTTCTTGATATAAGTGATGGTGAAGAATGGAATGTATTCAAGTTGCACAAAGAGGCACATTTTAAACTGGTGCTTGTAGATCTGCATTTTATTCTGAAATCAACTGAGCTCCATCAGCATAGAGGCCTATACATTTCCCCATATTATGTAATTTAAGTTAAAATTCTATCAATTATATTTTAAATTTCTCCTGAGGTGCTATTGTCATTAATGCTATAAATAACATCTTCCCTACTATGGGTTTCAACCACATATCATACATATGTAATCAAATGAGAATCTTGAGCTTATTATGCACTACAGTAAGAGGGTAAGGAGGGGGATAAAGGAGACAGTACCAGAGAGGAATGGGCATAAGATATGGAATCAGTGGGAATGGGTTTGAATATCAATTTTACCACTTACTCTCTGTGTGACCTTGGAGAAATCACTTAACTTCTCTGGGCCTCAGTTTCATCATTTGTAATATAAGGATGGTTGAATTCTGTGATCTCTGTTGGTCCTTATAGCTCTAAATCAATGGTGCTATGAAACTAAGAAAGTCCTACTCCAATAAGTTATCATGATATGGAGTTGACCCTGAATTCTTTCTGTCTTTGCCAGGAGATTATCACTTCCAGTAGATTCTCCCAAGTGGAATGGCTTCAAATAAGGGCTCAGTGACAGGCTGGCCTGCTTAAGGTTGGAGAAGCCCATCTTTAAGTTGGTTGCAGGGTAATCAAGTTTTTGTTTGTTTGTTTACAAAGTAACTCGCAGAGACCATCTATTAAGGGGATCTCTGATCTAGCTCAGGGGAAGGAGTACCCTTCCTGAGAAAAATCACAAGATCTAGAAAAATTAACATGATGATTATATGGAAAAAAGCCCACAACAAGCATTGAAGCAATACAAAGGGAAGGTTTTAGAAGGTGGAAGCTGAACACTGCCAAAGTGAGGCTCAGAAAAGAGGACAGATCAAGAGATAAATTTAACAAGGGATGGAAAAATTATCTCAGTTTCCTCCCAATAAATCTTCATCCAGGTTGTGCTCGCTAACTGCAGGTGTCCCCCAAAGCTCTGTCCAAGATCTTCCTCTCTTCTTGTTCTATACTACTTTTCTGGTTGATCTCATCAACTCCCATGGAGTCAATTAACATCTTAATGTAAATAATTCTCAGATCTATTTATCCAGTCCTAACTTTTCTCCTCACCTCCAGTCTTGCATTTTCAGCTGCCTGTTAGACATTTCATAGTGGATGCCCTGTAGAACTGATCTTATCTTCCCCGCAAAACACTCCTGTCTTCTGAACTTCCCTATTACTGTTGAAGGTATCATCATCCTCCCAGTAATCCAAGCTTGAAAATGAAATGTCATCCTCAACTTCTCTCTCACCCTTCCACATCCAATCAGTTGTCAAGTGCTATCATTTCTAACATCATAACAATTCTTGTATATGCCTCCTTCTCTCCTTTGATACTGCCACCAACTTGGTACATCTGCTCACATCTGGACTATTGCAAAAACCTTCTGGTTGGTCTCCCTATATCAAGTCTCTCCTCACTGTAGTCCATCCTCCACTAAGTTACCAATGGATCGTCCTAAAGCACAGGTCTGACCATGTCATAACCTCTGTTCCACCCCCATTCAATAAACTCTAGTGGCCCCCTATTCCTTTAAGATTTTATATAAAATATTCTAATAAAATTAGTATTTGTTTACTTGGGTCCTAGGAATCTTCCTTTACCCATCATTACCTGTAAATAAATTTCTAGCTGGAATTTTGTGATATAGGTATTAGGAAACATTGAAAGACTGCTTCTTAAGACACTTTGAATCACAAACACAAATAAATAAGGGAGGTTATTATTACTGAAAAATGATTCTGAAATAACAAGTAGATTCTTAGGGTTGTAAGAGGAGTCACTTAAAAGGAGACACTTCATGATGAATAGGTAAAGGTTTGTTTACTCATCATCCAATTCAATTGAACAAACATTTATTAAGTACATTCTAGGAACAAGACACTGTGCTAGGAAACAAAGTCAAAAAACAAACAGTCTCAGACTACAAGGAGTTTATTTTCTACTCTAACTGATTAGTTAGACCCTGGGGAGGAGGAAGCAGGTCAAGGAAGAATAAGGCTGATGTTTAGAGCTAACTAAGAATAGGGCTAAAGTTGAGTTCTTAACCTGGGATCTGTGAACTTGATTTAAATACATATCTATACATACATACATATATATGTGTATGTGTGTATATGTGTGTGTATACATATATACTTGATGACTGTATTGTAATGTTTTATTTTATATATTTAAAAACATTATTATATCACCATATGTCATTATGTCACCAGACTATCAAATAGGTCTATTACATTAAGAAGGTTAATAATTGGCTTAGAAGATCACTGATAATTTAAGATTCAATAAATGAGATATTCTAATTCCATAAGGGATTAGAATGGAAGCTTATAGATGTTGGATAATGGAAAGAATTGTGAATTGTAAAACCTATGTCAAGCACTACTTCTTTCTAGTCTCAGTTTTCTCATTAAAATGGGGGTAAAAGTACTTGTGCTGTCTACCTCATGGGGTTGTTTTGAAGATGAAATAAACAATGTAAATTAAAACAATTTACAAACTGTACATCCTGCAAAAGATTTCTGATTTCAATGCCAGTAGACCCTCCATCAATAAAGATCAAAACCTTTGCCTTCCTGGGCTTTACAATGTAGCCTTCATGAGTTACAGTGTCCAGTGTTACTGTGTCCTTCTACTTGATAAATATCTCTGAAGTTGCCTAGGCTGACTCTCAATTGAAAGACCCAGAGTCCCTCACTAGGCCCATCCTCAAAGCCTTTCCAGCCTGGTATTACATCCACATTCTATTCTCATATCTCACTGTGGTGTGGAGGTGACTGGGGATTTTCAATGGCTCTCTTATAATGGAGCAGAAACCGTGAAGCGCTGTAGAAATATTGGCAATGACTATTACCCTAGAATTTCAGCCTTGGAAAGGACTTTAGAAGTCATCTGGTATGATTGTTATTAATTTACAGAGATCCACTTTGCTGATAGCTTTTCAGGAACATCTCCACTGTGTGAAGTGTTGTTTGGGAGCAAAAGTCTGGAGCCAGATGAGACAGAAGGGTGTGATACATGTCAGAACACTTAGACAGGTTTGCCAATAATTCATGGGGGCTCCTGCCAAGTTTCAAAGGAGCTTAAATCTCAAAGCAAAAAACAAAGAAAACCAAAAAGGGTGCAAAGAAACTGGAAGGCCCAAGAGCTCAAATGAGCTCTAGTCCTGCTCTGCTGCCCTCACCCCATCCATCAGTATGCATTAAAGCCTGTTGGTGGGGGAAGAAGAGGCAGCAACACACAGGGGTCCTTGGTGTTGGCTTATTAGAGGGCATATTGGGTCAAAGAGGTCCAGGAAGCTGTCTGGACATTGTACTCACTCAGACTCCAGCTTGCTGGTGCCATTTGTTGGTGAACTTAGAGATTATTATTAGAACTTACATTTCCCTTTTACTTAGGTTCAAATTCAGATTTTCCCTCCACTATATATCTGAGCCTTCCTTCTGCCTCATTTCATGGTATATACCAGGGGTTGTTAATGTTGGATTCATGGACAGATTTCAGTAGATCTGTAAAGTTGGATGGGAAAAATATATCTTTATTTTCACTAATCTTTAACTGAAATTTAGCATTTCCTTCAATTATTTAAAAACATTGAGCAGGAGTCCTTAGGCCTTACCAGATGCTCAAAGGGTTCCATGAAGGAAGGTGGGGGTGGTGCAAACAAGCATTTATTAAACACCTACTATATGTCAGGCACTGTGCTAGACACTTTATAAATATTATCTCATTTGATTGTCACAACAACCCCAGGAAGTAGGGGCTATTATTATCCTTATTTTTTGTAGAGGGAACTGAGGCAGGCACAAGTTAAGTAACTTCCCCAGGGTCACACAGCTAGTAAGTATCTAAAACCAGATTTGAACTCAGATCTTTTAGATTTCAGGCCCAGAGCTCTATCCATTGGGTCATTTAGCTGCCTCTAAAGGTTAAGAATAACTGCAGTAGGGCATTGGACTTGGAGTTAGAAAGCCTAGGTTTGAAGTCTGTCTCCATAACTTACTATGTGATTTAAGAGCATGTAAATCTCTCTCTCTGAGTTTTTGTAGATAAAGTGCTTTGTGTAACTTAAAATGTGCCAGTATCAGCATTGTTATTGTCAGTCCTCCTCTAGCCTCTTGGGCAGTAATGATCAGAGGCTATGTGACCTATCATTCATCTGTGAGCACAGTTACAGAAGGCACCTTAAGGGGCTCATCAAACTAAAATTCTATGATTCTATCAAGCGCTCAGACTCTATTAAAGGTATGTTTACTATTATTTGATCACATTCACAAGAATTCACAATGTGGTCCCATTATCTGGGACCAATACATAATATCATGGAGATACTGATAGGTATGCTCAAATTTGGGCTGATAAAACCATCATGAGAAGCAGTGTTCCATACTGATTAAAAAGTTAGCCTCAGAGTCAAGAAGTCTTGGGATCAAAGCCTGCCTCTGACACATACTGGTATTGTGACCCTGGACAAGTCACATAAGCTCTCAGTGCCCCAATTAATTCTCTAAGACCACTGGAAGTGGGTGCTGATTTGCATGGTCAGAAAGAGTTTCCTCATTGGGCATTTCCTGTATCAATGAAATCATTACAAGCCTAGTAAAAAAAAAATCATGTGATGAAACAGGTTAATAACTTTCAAAAAGACAGAAACAGTTTTCAAAATGTGACCCTGTGGATGCCATTACTATGCTTGGGATTTAGCAACTAAACTGTCCTTAAATTTCCCTAACTTCTGTGATCCAATCACTGAGCAGAAGGGCTTGGTCATATATGCTGGGTCTATAATATTGACTATCTTCATTTGTCTCCCAATAGCCAGGTGTATATGCTGGGATTATATCTTCTTTATATTTGAGATTAATAAACCCATAGGATCATAAGGTGCTAAGTAGTCACAGTTTTAGAAGGTCAAAGTTAGAGATTATCTAGCCTAACACTAACAGTTTATAGATAAAAAACAGAGGCCCTGAGAGGGAAAATGACTTGTTCTAAGTCTCACAAGTATTTAGTGAAAGATCTGAGACCAGATCTCATTAAACCCAAACTAACATTATTTCCTCTATTACCTCTATCCACAACCTATCCAGTAAAAGTCAAAATTCAGTGTCTTCCACAGTCGGGTACAAACCTACCTTTCTAGGTTTATCTCATACTACTCCCCTCCATGCACTCTATGTTTCATCCAAATTAATTTGCTCTTCGCCTCTTCCCCTCCCCACAATGCACAATGTTCTTATACTTCAGTGAATTCACTCATGTTTTTCTCTATGCTTGTATTGCCTTCCCCATCTTTACCTATTGAGTTCCTACCTATTCTTCATGTTCTAACTTAAATGACACCTTTATGCAGCCTTCTCTGTCCTCTGGGGTCAGTAAGAACTTAGCTCCTGCATTTCATATAGCAGCTTTTTTTTTTTTTTGCAAATTCCAAATGCACTTATTATTTTACACATTTTAGTTACCAACATTTATATCTTATTCCCCAATTGGACTGTAAGCACCTTGAGAGCCAGAATCATGTATTACCTAAACTTTATCTCTCCCAATACCTAGCATAGTGCTCTGTGCATGATAAATATTTAATAAATGTTGAATGAATGAGTGAATCATGCTCCCAGAGACATCTTGGGTTAATGCATCATGAACACATATAGCTGTCAACAGGCACCCCTTAGGGTGGTATATCAGACACATGGTACTGGGGGGAGGTGGTGGTAGTCTCTAAATGCCTTTCCTGTCATTGGTGAGCTATGATACCCATGGATTATGGAGTGCCATGGAAATGGTATTTATATCAATATGCCCCAGATGTCAGCTTGTAACATCTGGTTCATCTCAGCATCACCATTATACCCATTATGTCTTAAACAATGCAGATCAGATCTAATAATCCTTGATATTTATTTTATTTCAACTCTCACTCTTTTTTGTCAAGTGTATTCTTATGCACAGCAGGTGAACCTTTATGGTGTTAAGGAATAAACAGAAAATTGACGGGCTCATGCCCATTAGCTAATGGATTACTAAGCAAAAGGGACTGCATTTAACCCCAGTGCACTTAACCTACTGTTGGTAGGAATTTTAAAGACTATAAGCTAACACTCCATCTCCACTTCCTGGACCCAGGGGAAGAGAACTCAAATTCGAATGCAGCGCCTTTGATAGACAGGTGAATGAATGTGGCTATCATTATGTAATCACACTTCTTGGGATCTATTTATTGTCTACACAGAGCACCCTGAGAACTCTCACATGTTCTTGGCCTGCCTGGCTTGAAAAATCTGTCAGCTGTGGCTGGAGGATAGGCCAGATGGAGTTAACTTAGGCATAAAGAGAGAATTCTTTGGCCATCAGTTTCCCTCCTTGCCTCTCCAACCAGGCACTAGGGATGCAATAACAGGAAAAGCCCCACTTCTTCCAAATTAAAAAAATCCCTTGAAATAACAGTGATTCTGTTATCTGGAAGACTGTAATACACCTTTGTAAACTAACCATAGGGCATGTGGTACTCAGCTTGCCTTCCTACCGTCTTTAATCAATTGGTTCAGATATATGTGCCTCATTAGCATCTGAGCAATGCAATCACTTTTCCCACCCAAATCTCATGATTTTATTGGGCTATTAAGGGTTTGATTTGTTGGCAGCAGGAACAGTGAGAGATCCCGTATCATTGATCATATTAGCCTCTGGATATCCAGCAGATGAAGAAACGATGTAGTAAAATCCCTGCAAAGCACACAGAAGTGATGTTTGCAAAATCCTTCACTGGTCCTCAGTGAGTGATGGTTTACCCTTCACCTACACACCAGCACAATTCCATATTGTGGACTCACAGGGCTGGACACAAAGCTCTGAGATTCATGGAGGTCTTCAGTAATTTTCTTAGGTCCAGCCTCAGTATGTATGGGGACAAAAAAATTGGAGAACTGTTTCTGAGGAGTGGTTTCTCTTGTCCTGAAGGCAAAGTAACAATTCAATTAAATCCAATAAGCATTTATTAAGTAATTTTATGTTATATTATTATTATTAATATTTATTAAACATTTATCTTTCTATCCTTCTATTACAATTGATGAAGTGCTTAGTTTTCCAACCTTGTTATACATTACTTCTTTACTCATACCCTATGATCTGGACAAGTTGGCTCTTTTGCTTTCATCTCTCACCACCAGACCTTTGTACTGACTGCCCACGTACCTGATAGGCATTCCCACCTCACCTGCCCCTTAGAATCCATTTATTTCCCTCAAAACTCTGCTCAAGTGCCACTTTTTACATGAAGCCTTTCCCAATACCCCAGCTACTACTGCCCTCACTCCTCACCAAATCTAATTTGCATTTATCTTTATACATTGTATACTTGCTTACACACATATTGCTTCTCTAATAGAATATAATCTCCTTGAGATCAATGACTACTTCATCTCTGACTTTGTATAGCCAATGTCTGGCAATATTAAGTACTTATAAATAAATACTTGACTGATTTATGGATAGGTTCTGATTAGTGTGAATGATGAGTTTCCTGAAGTAGCATTATTTGAATTTCCACTACATATTTCCATTGGGCAGAAACTAGTTGCCTTATTTTACATATTTATAACTTGGAATAGTACCAATCTGATTTTGTGTAGCCACTTCAGGGGATGCATTATTTGGAGGGAGTCTTTATTTGTACTAATTGGGACCCAGCTGTTAGTATGTGCCAGGTGTTAGGAATGTAAAGGCAAAAACGGAAACAAGTTCCTGTCTTCAAGGAACTTCTATCTGAGGAAACATTATGTACATAAGAATGCACATGATTGACCTTTCTGTCACTTTTGCCACAGCTGACCACCTTCTTCTTCTGCCTATTCTCTGGCTTCTGGATTTTCAGACACAACTCTTGGTTCTCCTCCTACCCATCTAACCCTTGAAGGTCTTGGAAAGGCCCTTTCCAGACCATCATCCATGTCACACCTCTACCTCTTAGAATCCTTGGCTTCCCTTAACATGGAGCTCAAATGCTAATCTGAAAAAAAGAAGCCTTTCCCATTCTTCCCAGCTGTTGGTGTCTTCCTGTCTAATGCTGCCTTCCATCTGCTCATATGTATCTCTCTCTCTATGTGACTATTTCTCCAATCAGGGCCCTTACATGTACACACTGCCCTATTCCCTCATTAGAACAGAAGCCTCTTTGAGAGCAAGGACTCTTTCCCTTTTTTCCTCCCATCACTAGCTCTCAGTACAGTGTCTGGCATTTAATTAAGACTCAAAAATAATTTTCCCCAATTTACACATAGGGAAACTGAGGCCCAGAGAGTTTAAGGAATTTGCCCAAAATCATCCAGGTAGCTAGTTGCAGAATTGGGCCTAAAACCACATTGCCTAAAGTCTGCAATGCATAATGGATGCATTATCAGATATTATATCTGTAATGTTGGTGATAGGAAAGGTCTGATGTAAATGTTATGATGTGGTAAAATTATGCCCTCAAAAATCTCCTTAGAGTCCTTAGACTGTATTCACTAAATGTCTGTCCTTCCTTCCTTTATCCTCTCAGCCCCTTTTTCTTTAAGAGCCATGTGCTAGAGCCAGAGGATTTTTCTGACCTTAGTTTCTAGGTGGTTCAGAGTAAGTGACTGACTACTGCCTTATAGCTGCTAGGGTCCCCTCCCCCACTTCCTTTCAGTCACTCCAGTCTGTAGCCTGACAGATCTACTCTATGGTAATAGAGTCTCTGCGGGGAAAGAACTCTCTTATCTCCCTTGCTTCATTTAATTAAAACAAGGTCTCTGTCATTCTTCCAACCCCCCTCTCCATGCAATGCTGACCAGCTGATGGTACAATGTCCCTCTTTCCATCTCTCCCAGTTCTGCCCTCTGTCATCAATGGAAATCTCTTATCTCATGCCATCTCAATCCTCTCTCGAGGAATATGTCATGAACTGAATTTCACATCAAAATTTTTATTTGGTGTTATCTATATTGCATGCAAGTTAGAAGACATTAGATGACTTTTTTTTATTTGAATTCACATCTCTACTTTATAATACAATATCTGGTACATAAAGGGAGCTTAAATAAATGCATGTGTAATTGAATCAAATAAACCTCTAAAGATAGGAGGGATCCAGAAGCCTGGTGATCAATGGAAAGGACTTCTTTAGTGAGTAGTTAGTAGTATTTATCTGGGTTCCCACATGTGGCAAGCAGTGTATAAGGTTAGACTGTTAGCTCTTGGCTCTTAACTGAACCAAGAGTTGAAAAACAACAAATAAAAGAGCAAGATTACATAAATGATATAGGAATTCTAAAAAGGAGACCAATTAAGCAATCATAGGACATAAACCCTGTTTCTTCCCATCTCTCTTTCTCTTCTCTCTGGAATCCATTCTTTGACCTAATAACAAATGAGTCTTCCTAAAACACTTTGATCATGTCGCTCCTTTGCTCAAAAAATATACAATGACTACCTATTACCTACCACTTCAAAGTCTAAGGCCTTTTTTCAATATACTCCATAATATTGTCCCTACCTTACATGTAAACATTGATTTCTCATTCCATTAAAATAGAGCTACCAGACATCCCCCAATTTTCTCCTCCATTCTTAAAGAGGAACATAACATCAGGAAGATGATGCCATGACTTGCAATTGAATTGGATTTAAGTGAGGGAGAGATGTGCAAGGTCACCAGCTTCATTTTCTCTGGGTCCAGTGGCCAGACATAGATCATGGTGACTGAAGATGGCCCAGGATGCAGATGAGGAAACTGAGGCATAGCAGAGGGCGGTGACCTAGCTAATGTTACCTGGTTAGTAAGTAGCATAGCCAAGATTCAAGTACAGCTAGTCCTGCTTCAAGTCCAGTTTTCTTTCCACTCCACAACTTCCAATTTAATTATATTCAATTCAGTAAGCATATATTATGTAAATATTATGCACTGACCATTGTGCTTAGGGAGATAGCACCAGATAGCTATGAAAAGGAAGAAAGGTATTTTGGACAGAGATATGAACAGAATCTCGTGATACAGTAGGCAAAATGTCAAACATGATGTCAGGAAGATCAGAGTTCATCCTGCCTCAGCCACTTACAAACAAGGAGAGTGGGCAAATCATAACCTCATTAAGCCTTAGCTTCCTCATCTATAAAATGAAATTAATAGTAACACCTACTTCACAAAGTCATGAGGATCAAGTGAGTTTATATGAGAATAAACATTAACTACTATCATTAGAAGATTGGAGGTGGAAAAGGCCAAAATGTGTAGAGGAGAACTTTGGATTGTCTGGTCTGGCTACATGAGAGAATTAGCATGAAATAAGGTCAGTCTCCCTAACATTCCCTCATATTGTCATGCAAAATCCCATCCCTGTTCCTTTACTCAGACTGTCCCAGATCCTCTCCATCCAATAAACTTAGAATAAAGCTTTCCCCCTCTCCTCATCAGACCCTCTCGCTACTCAAAGGTTCAGGTCAAGTCTCCTTCTTCTCAATGACTCTATGACCTCTCCCTTCTCTGAATACTTTACCATGCATTTGACCAGTTTCTTATACTTTAGTCTCTGTTTCATGTTTTGTCTCCCAATTAGACCATAAGTTCCTTGAGGGCAGGAACCATATCTTAAACTTCTATTTTATAGTGATGGGCTCAATAAATGTTTGAAATATTAGGGGGAAAATTCTGAGTTGGGAATAGTAATACTTGATTTCAGAAGACTTTCACCACAGTGAAAGTGGCATTTGTGCAAGAGGGAAAGATTGATCGGTCACCTTAGAAATCAAAAATCAGTAATTTCTTTTAATACTTCCTTTGATGTATAATCTTTATGTGATGATTCTTTCCACTGGTAGAAATCACCACCCATTCACACTTTCTCATCCTTTATGAGTCTTGTCTATGTCCTTCCATTGATTTTTCATGATTCCTTCCTCTCAGTCTTTTAACATTTTGTGGGTAATCAAATAGTCCATGAGCTGTCCATTTGCCATCCCTTGCTCTCACTACATAACTAGTCCACCTCCTTTTCCATGCATACATTTAGTGGCTATCTTTTCCAGGACTTCATGAGTGTAAGCCCTTACTGCTAATAACCTAGCACCCTTTCCATTCACTTTGCATCTCTCTTCATTGTCCTTTTAATGATGTGCAATGGTGATTCTTTGGAAATTGGGGACATTCCAGTATTTGTCACCATAAAGCAGCAGGAGCAAAATATTGGTATTACAATGACGAGATTTGAGGCTCATTCCTTGATAGCGCTATGCATTTTTCTAAGTGTCAAAAAGTTAGCTCACTTGCTTGTATTCATTTCTGGGCCCTGCTTTCTGTCCATCTGTAAATCAAATCAAACAGTTCTATGCAAGATGCTATAGGGAGTATAAAGTGTAAGATATAGCTCTAAAGAAGCTGGGGAGCCAAGATATACACATGATGCATGCATACATACATGCATACAAAAAAGAAAACTCATGCACATGTACATACACTCACTCCACCTCTGTACCTTTGCACTGGTAATCTCCCATGCCTGGAATGCTCTCCCTTTACCTCATAGAATCCCTCCCTTCCTTCAAGACAGAGCTGTCGTATCACCTATGCTGATCCACTCCCCCACCCCCAACTGTTAGTGCCCTTCTCCTATAATTACCTTGTATTTAATGGCTTGCATTTGTTTGTCTTTACTTACTTTATATTTATTATTCTGCATATTTCTTCTCTCCTCCACTAGAATATAATCACTTTGAGATTAAGAATTATTTAACTCCTTGTATCACCAGTATCTAGAAGTGTGCCTAGTACATAATAGATGCTTAATAAATGCTTATTGAAACTTGTGGTATATGTTTGTGTTGGAATATTATTGTGCTATAAGAAATGACAAGCAGGATGATTTCAGAAAAACCTGGGAAGATTTGCATGAACTGATACAAAGTGAAGTGAGCAGAACCAGGAGAACACTGTACACAGTAACAGCAGTATTGTATGATGAAGAATTGTGAATGACTTAGCTATTCTCAACAAAACAATGATCCAAGACAATCCCAAAGAACTCATGATGAAGCATGCTATCCACCTCCAGAGAAAGAACAGATACCATCTGAATACAGACTGAAGCATGCTATTTCTACTTTCATTCTTTTTTCTTATTCTACTCTTCTTATAAATGACTAAAATGGAAATATTTCACATCATTGCACATGCATAAACTATATTGAATTGGAAAGGGAAGAAGGTCTAGAATTTGGAACTCAAAATTTTAAAATATTTAAAAATTATTTTAACATGTAATTGGGGAAAAATAAAATATTATATAAAAATACATGCTTGTTGATTGAGTGAAGCTATAAATTCAGTGACATGTAGCCTATTTTTACCCTTTACTACTGCTCTGTAAAATGTTGTCTGTTGTTGCAGAAATATTTCTACAAGTTTTAACCTGTTGAAATTGTTCTGAGAAAATCCATCAACACTCTTCCTCCTTTTTGACCAGAAAGCATTCATCTTTCTATAGTTTCCTTTCAGTGATAGGTCCTGTGTTTTATTACTGTTGCTCTACTTATAGAAAAAAAATCATCCCTCTCATTTGTTTATTGTTGTTCAGATGGAAACAGTCTTAAGGCAAACTGCCATTCTGATATTATTCTATTATATTTAATATCCTATGGATTATTAAACTATTAAACCATTAAAAAAGAAAACTGACAATACAGGGAATAATATAAGTACCAACTGAATTGTATCAAGAATAAATGGAGTCATTTTTAAGAATGGAGAGTTCCCTGGAGATTTAGTTGGATGGAGAGGTGGGATTGAAGCTAGGTCTTATAGGATAGGTTGGACTGAGTTTATGTAAGTGGGTGCATATATAATTACATAGTGTATGCATTCTAACATTCCTATTTTTGTATGTTTAACATATACATTATAGGTGATACTATGTTCGATTATTTGTGAGGCAAGTATGGTGTAGTGGAAAAAACAATGATGCCAGACTCAAAGGCTCCAGAGTCTCTGAAGTCAAATTGTACCTCTGATGATTACTTTTCTGGGTGGCCTTAGGCAAGTCATTGAACCTGGACATTAGTTTCCTCATTCTTCTTGTAAAAGGAAGGAGTTAGACTAGGTGGCCACTGAGGTCTCTGGACCTCAGGTTCTAAATGACCCATGATCCTAGGGTGGTGGTAGTGGTGGTTGGCATTTTAAGGATTATCTGGAGACCAGGAGGTGGTCATTCTTCTTGTCCCATCATGATACTAGGAACAGGAAACATACCCCAATCCTAGGAATGACATCTCTGCATCAGTTAGCCAAAGGTAGCCAAAGCATAATGATAATTTCTTTATGGATTTGATTTGGGCCAAATCTAGGTTGGTATGACAAGCTACTTCACAGTGTATATTATAATTCCTCAGATCTTCTCCCTGACCTTGAAGAGAGTCTTCAAAAACCAGACACACTCTCCCTTATGCTATTTCCATACAGTGTAGATAATAATCTCCCTTCTCAGATGTTAAATACTCAAGAGCTAAGTCCACTTTGACCCAAAGCACTTTGTGGAGAACCTAACAACAGACTAGATGCAGGGAAGTATGTAGTATGTATTTCCCAATAATGAGTAAACACAATTTGCTTAGGAAATTGATTTAAATTAAACAAGGCAATCAGGGTCCATGGATTTCTCTGACTGCAATACATACACACACACACACACACACACATGTATGTATGTATGTGTATATTTATGTGTGTTTGTATAGAGTTTTTGACTATGGAAAGAAGACAATAATAGCAACTCAATATGTATATAGCACCTGAAGGTTTATAAAGCACTTATCTTGCAACAACATGGTGAAATAAGATAGGACAAACCTTATTATTCCCCATTTGTAGATGAGAAAACTGAGACTCAAAGAAGTTTTGTGACTTACCCATGGTCACACAGCTTATTAGTATTAAACCTGTATTTAAATAAGGGCAATGTAGTGGGAAGTGGGAACACATTTATATACCTTCCAACTCATGCTGGTCACAGAGAATATCAGCAAACCTTCTTGTCAGGATATTGGGTACTGGTTACCAATCACCCCTTATCTTTGCCCTTGCATGGGTGGTTCTCGGTTTTGTATTTTTTTATTTGCTTGTTGCATCCACCTTTTAGCCACTTCTAGTTAATGAGTCCCTGTCTGTGAGCCTCATGGACTGACCTCTTGCAAGAACAATAATTTACAAAACATTTAATTGCATTAAATGAAAGTAATAAAAGCAGAAATGTCACTTGCATTCAACAAGACAACAGTCATACATTCCTATTGATGCCCAGATCCAATCCCTCCCAAAGACAGAAACTTTTTCTGGGATAAAGTCCCTCATCCTAACACCAGTTGCTACTGATGCTGAGGCCTGGGCCATGGAATGGTAGGTATAAATACCTGTTCATAATAATCCTGAACAATGAAATTGGATGCATGAAGTCAATTGATGGCTTGTATAGAAACTTGGTGTGTCATCTTGGTTACTGCTACCCAGGAAAAGAGCATACAGGATGTTACAGGGTACCCTGTGTCATCTATATCTGTCAGTTCCCTCAATTTGCAGAGATAATTTTTTTTTCTTTTTCTCTCCTACTTTGCTGGGTTTCTTTACAGAATGTAGTTAGTATCTCCTATCAATTTCCCTTTGAAGGCAAGTAGGATAAAAGGAGGGGGACTGCACTACTTTGTGCTTCATTGTCATTTTCTCCCCAAATTTTCTTGAGAAACTTGAAGATGAAGGATGTCTATTACAAAGGAGTACTCTATGTGGTAGGCATGACTGAGTGCCAGCATGTTGGAGTGAATAGGGCACTGGTCTTAGAATCAGAAAGACTTGAGTTCAATGACTATGTTAGACATTTGGTAGCTGTGTGACCATGGGGGAGTCCTTAACCATTGCCCACTTGTTTCCTAATCTATTAACCTGATAACCTCCAGAGTCCCTTTTGGGTCTAAATCTATCATTTTAAGGTAGTACTGAGAGGAACTAAAACTCCTGTTACATCAGTATTCTTTCTTCTATATCATTTCATACATGAGAAAGTGATAACTCACAGAAAATAATATGTGGGATACTGGGCAGACATCCCCACCCAGAAATATCCCTGCTAAACTTCCACAATTGAGAAAATCATTCCTTTTAGTTAACAAACTATTTTTTAAAACCACATGTTTTAATTTTCTGGAAGGGCTCTGGGTTAACATCCATTCTTACCTTTGAATTCATTTAAGCATCTACCATTCTCTGAAAAACCAGCTGGGATCCTGGCACTGACAGAATGGACTTAGTGGGGCAGAGAAGGAAGGATTTTTCTTGCACTGCTTGAGGCAGGTCTTAGTACAGTACTGTACTTACTGGAAAGCTCTGAGCAAGGGACGGGGAGGGGAGGCCATTACCAAGAAATGGGAAGGGAGACAGAAAAGGAAGGGAGAGGGTACGCAAGAAACTCTGCCTATTTCACCATTTTAAGAGAGTTGACCTTGGTTGGGATACACTCCCCTTGTTCCAACAGAGCCATCAGTTTTCAGAGAACTCATATCACAACGCCTAACCTGACAGTTTGAATGACTATCCAGGAGCATAAAGTTAACTTTAGTATAAATGAATACTCTCATTCTGATTTAAGATGGGTTTCATTTTTGGAGGAGATTTACAGAGTTTACAAGGGTTAAAGATGGTTCTCATTCCAGAGGATAAGAAGAGGCTAGAAGAGGGGAGGGATGAGAATGGTGGGGGAGAGACTACTAAAAGCAACAAGAGGGAAAGGGAAATGAGGAGTACCCAGGAGACCAAGGCAGAGTGAGACCAGAGGAGCAAAGAGGGTGGATGACAGTTGTAAGATGAGTTCCATCATTCCACCTTGTCTCTACTCACTCCCAACTTTCTGAAAATTTGTCCTTTGGGACCAAAACTTTCCCTGTTTAGTCTCAGCCCAAAGGTGAGTTGGTTGGAAAGTTTGAGCAAAATTGTTTCAGGCATTTTGGAGTTATGCATGCAGGCAAAAAAAATGTCATTGTTTCCACTTTCAAAATAAATAGAAGACTTTTTGGTCACGGAGAACTCAGAAACGGCTGAACCTTCAAACTCTACTCACACAGCGTCCCTGATAAACAAGGGAGTCTCAGGGATTTAGGGGGAATAAAGTTTCTGAACAAAGAAAATGGTAGGTGTTGGGGTGGATTATGGTGGGGATGGGCAGGAAACATTTTCTGTTTACAAAGTGAAACATTTTTACCACACTCCATGGCAGAATTGCCTAGGGATGATAACAGCTGGCCATTTCTACTATTTTTCATCCCTACCATTCTACAACCAAGGAGATGGATTTACTCATGCTAGCTTACTGTTGGATCTTTGCAATTTCCTCAGCTGCCCAAAGATGCAATGAGCCGTCCCAAATGGGCACAGCTCAGGCTTCTTCTTTCTTTTTCTTTCCTTTGGGAGGAGAGCTTTGGAGAATTTTACTCTGCTGTCTTTAAATGCAAACAAATGAGTAGTAACTTCAAAAGAAAATGCCTAGTCTCCGGTGCCCCTGCAGAGGTGGAGAGGACAAGTTAGGTTTCTAAATGGATGCTTCATTGTGTCTCCTGGGATGCACCCTAATGCTGGCACATCTTAATTCAGACCTGGGTAAAACGTCTGCCAGAAAACCACGTTTATGTACATGCTTCCTGGGCTCTGAATTTTCAATACTTAGCACATGTATAATCTGAAGGAGTGAGTATGACAGTGACCACTTCTTGCTTAACAGCTACAGAGAGCTTGAACCTTTACTGTCTTTTATATATGGCTATGCTTTTCTATCATATACTGTAGGCACAATTCAGAGCCGATGCAGGGAGGCTGTGCAAGAGACGCAGGCTTTTAACATCTCAATATATACCTGCTTGGCTCCCGTGTGCAGAGAGCGTCAGGACCGTTTCACTGCTGCCTGCCTCCTTCCCTTTGATATGCATGAAGTTAGAGGCGAAAAAGCCACCTTCTAATTTCTATTGCTAGGTGCATTCTTTCAAAGGGGGAGGCTTTGGAGGGGAGGCACCAGCAATCAAAATTGGACTTCATAATGAGAAACTCAAAGCTTAGCAATTTTGCAGAATTTAATGGGCTTTTGGGTACGGTTTTCAAACTGGTTTCCAAGAGCACAAACATTCAAATTGCCGAGCCCTTATTTGAAGGCACATCTGAAGGTGCACCCGACAACCTGAGTGTAGCAAACCCTTTTGAATCTTGTCCTTGAAACAAAACAAAACAAAAAAAAAATCCATGCCCCCTGGGAGTTTGCCAGCAGAGATGCCTGGTAACTGCAGAATGACTGAAAAGCAGAGCCAAGAGTCCTTGGGGCTGGAGGGAGGAAGGGGATGAGAGACACAGAGAGACAGAGAAGATGAGAAAGGCCTTCAGGAGCCATTGGGGAGACAGTGGCGGGGAAGAAGAAAGGAAGACACGCACTAAAAACAACAGAAACACAGGTGGAAATGGCCTTCTGGGAAATCAGCCTGTCGACAAACAAAAGCCAGAGGCTAGAAAACTGTTTCAGTGCCAGTCCCCGCCTCAGTTTTTAGTCTGGAGAGTGTTCAGTAAATAAATTAACAGCGGCTTTGACTGCTTGGAAATTAATACTGACACCATGAAAGCAGCAAATGACTCCCTTTTATCAGGAGTGGAAGCACTAAACTTCTAAAAACGTGTCCTCTCTGTCTCTCTCTTTCTCTGTCTCTCTGTCTTTCTGTCTCTGTCTCTGTCTCTCTCTCTCCTTCCTTCCTTCCTTCCTTCCTTTACCTTTCTTTTCTATTCCTTTCTTATTTCCAGAGAAAGTAAAATGGAGCCAGTTACATCAGCAATACAGGTTAGAACTAGGGGTGGGAGGAAAAAAAAAGTTTCATTTCACGTACCAGTGGTTTAGAACTTCATTTAGAACTAATCACAGCCCATCTACTTCTAAGCTACTTCTGACAGCAGCACTGGCAGGCGCTGCCACTCCCCACACATACATGTACCAGCTCCCTCAAGCCCAAAGGGAGTCCTCTCAAAGGGCTAAGTTTCTACATGTCATCTGGGCAAAGGAAGGTTTGATTAAAGAGTAAAATTCCTATTGGCCATTTAATCAAAGGGCTAAATAAATGAAAGGACTCACTCACTTGCATGTTTGAATCACTGGGTGAGTCCAAGGCACTCACCAATATAGGCCCATGCATGCACTTTCTTTGGGCAGCACCACAAGCACACATTTTGACCAGACCAAGAGAGATACAGTCAATGGGATAGCTCAAAGTATTTTGTTTTTTTTTAAAAAAAGTGAATAGAGGGATGCTACATGTCAGTTTGTCTTATAGGCTTCAGGAGACTTAGGTTTATTTTAAGAGGGTGATTATTCTAGGCCAGGGGTTCTTCATCTTTTGTGTGTGTGTGTGTGTGTGTGTGCAATGAATGTCTTTGGCAGCAAAGCCAAAGTCCAGTGAAGTTTCTGGACCCCTTTTCAGAATAATGTTTTTAAATGCAGAAAATAAAAATATAGAGTTTCACAGGAAACCATAGGTTAGTGAAAATAAAGATGAATTTTTTCCCATCCATGTTCATGGTTCCCCTGAAGTCTATTCATGGATCCCAGGTTAGGAACCACTGTTCTAGAGGGAAAGCCCAAACTCAACAGTACCTAGACTGTGGTGACCTTTTTCTTCAAACACTGTTCTTCCTTTCCTTACTTGAACATAGTAAGTACTTAAATACTTATTATTTAATAATGTTTATTAAATTGAATTTATTTAATAAATTGAATTTCTATCCCTCTCCCCATTCACTTTTCTGCCTGGGATCACAGGAGTTAAATCTGGAAGGGAACTGAAATAACAGCTAATATAAACACCTCATTTTAGAGATGAGGAAACTGAAGGAAAGTAATTGGCCAAAGGTTGTATAGGTATTAAATAGTAGATGCCTTCCTACTCATGTAGAACTTAAAAACTCTAGTATCTAACATTTCAAAGGGTCACCACCAGTTTCATTTACAAGCACAGGTTCACAAGGCATCTAAACACAGAACAGCTTTAATTAAACAGTAAGAGTCAGAAACTAGTCATCCCCATACCCTTGGATTAGGGATTCTTAACATAGAGTCAGTGACCTTGTTGTTGTTGTTTGAATATTCTTGTAACTATTTCAATGTAATTGGTTTCTTTTGTGATCATCTATACAGGGTGTCCCAAAAGTCTTAGTGCAGTTTTAAAGCTATTTAAAAAAAGTTTCTAACCTTTTTTTTTTCTGTTGTGGTGGTTTTGAGCAGTCTGAATTCTATGAATCCTTTCTCAGAATGTGTTTTTAAATGCATATAATAAAATACAGGGTGTCAACTGCGCCGAAACTTTTGGGACATCCTGTATTTTATTATATGCCCTTAAAAACACTATTCTGAGAAGGGATTCATAGGCTTCAGACTGCCCATAGCATCAAAAAGAGTTAAGAATTTCTTCCTTACAGAGGCAAGACTCTTTCCCCATCCTTCTTTACCCCTTAAGTGACCTCATTGGTGTTGGGTCAATCTTTCCTCAGGGACATGGATGTATGATGTACAGTGCTACTGTGGGTAGAAGTTTTAGTAAGGGGGAAATACTTCTATCTGTATGAAGAGAGTCAAGAATCTCTTTTTTTCCAATGGTATTACTCTTCCCCAAGGACTTGTATTGGCCATGTAATTCAGTCCTGTGCTAAATAGGGAACCTAGAAAGATGCCTTCCCACAAATCTGGGCTCTCCAGTTGCTCTGCTCCTCTCCTCTGCTTTAGCTCCCCACTGTCATCCTCCATCACTCCACTCCAGGCACTGTGGACCTGCTTTTATTGCAGCATCTGCTCCCTGTTTCCAGCGAGTATCCTATTCCTTCTCATCCCTGTTGCTGTCTTCAGTGCTGCTGTCCTTTTTTTGTCCTTCTCTTACAGAAGATCCACATCTACGCCAACATTTGTCATTTTCCTTTTCTGTCACCAAAAGATATGCATTATTTGGTTGCTCTTTGGGCATAGTTCCAAATTGCTCTCCAGAATGGTTGGATCAGTTAATAACTCCGCCAACAATGCATTAATGTTCCAATTTCCCCATCTTCTCCAATAGTTATCATTTTCCTTTTCAGTCATATTAGCTACTCTGTTAAGTGTGAGGTGGTACCTCAGAGTTGTTTTAATTTGCATTTATCTAATCAAAAGTGATTTAGAGCACTTCTTTATATGTCTGTAGATCTATGATACTTAATTTAAAGCTTTTTTCCCCCTTTGTTTATGAGGCCAAAATGCCCCCGGGAATCTTGAAATTTTCTAGCTCTTTCACACTCAATGTCGGAATACCTAGTGACCCGCCAGACATAACTTTCTACTCTTTACAGCCAGGGTCTACAACCTTATCTTCCATTTAAAGGTTCTCCTCAGGATCCTTTTGGGAGTGTGGTCTGCTCTTTCTGAAATAATGTGAGGGAGTCTATATTTTTCTCTTCCTGTCAGATCATGGTGAATCTATCCCATTTACACTTCTCCCTCCCAAGCACCTGGGCAGTGACTGAGCAGTCAGCACCTCCCACTGAATCCTTTGGGTACTCCTATCCCTTTCCCCTTTGTGTCTCCCATCATCTTCAGTGGCAGCTGGGCCAGGTTATGCAAATTACCCTGGGTTGCTTCTCTGGACCTTCTCCAAAGATCACTGAGGGGGGCAGGGAGAAGAGCTGGCAGCTGCTCTCAGCACAGACATCTGTGACTCAGAGGGGGAGGGGCAAAGATTCATGTCCCTGCTAAATATACATGCATTTTAGAATTGAGGCATTTTATGAAGTGTGTGTTGCAGGGAGATTATTTCTTCAGCAGTGAAACAATCATAAGTGAGGAAAGGGCTCTTTTCTTTGGCCCTCAGGTTAAAATCACATGAAATGGACTAAGAATACAAAATAATCCGCATCAGAAACATGATATAACAAATGTGCTATTATTCAACATTTTATCCATCTGAATTTGCTGTTTGCTAGCATCTCCATATTTCTATTATAAATTATTGATGTTAATAATATGCCTGCAATTCTGTTCACCTTTACTCTGAATACTATCTTCCATTCATGCTATTTGTAACCACTGATGGTTCAAGACATCTCAAGTTCAGTCTCATCCACAAAGCCTTCTTAGCTAACTTGAGCCAATACTGACCTCTCCCCTTTCTGACCACCCAGAAAATTTAATGTCCAAATTACACATTTTGACATATTCAATGTAGCATTTAATTCTATGTTATCTTGCATTGATCTAAATGACCTCAGTGGTGTTGGAAGGAACACTACCCCTAATTCCCCCCCCCCAGAGGTAAGGACTCTTCAGGCATTGATGGAGAAGAAGAGTTTACTGAATCTAGTCTCTCAAATATTTGAATTCAAAGGGTCTTTCTTTCCTCTCTGGGTGAGGAGACAAATAAATGTTGATATAAAATCATTTGTTATGGGCAAGTGGATGATAGAAATGAAAGGGTCTAAGTGAGGAGCTAGAAAATATGGGTGATGATATTCATTTAACCACCTTCTTTTATACTCTCTTGCAGGAGTTCCAGATCTAATGGAATAAAGTGTAAATAAAGATAATTTAGCTTGAAAAAACAAATCTTTCAAGTAGATCTTATTTGCATTTGGAAAGCATAGTCACTAAGCATTGTGAGATCAAAAGAAAAGGATCTTACCCAACCTTTGTGGTCCATTTCCTGCCTGATTTGGGTCATAAATGCTAAGGATTGTATCTTGATTCTTTAGCACCCTGAAAAACTGTTTTTCATTGTCTAACCTATATTTGTTTTATTTAATCTATGTTTGTGTAACAGGGAAAGAAATGTGCCCATAGAGGGTGTCAGGTCATGTCCTTGCCATCCAGCATTGCTGGAGCCTTTCTCAATATCTTTGAAGCTTCGAGACAGTTTTCATGTTACCAGGAGCATGATAGGAGTTGAAAAGACAAAGAGAAAGGAGCACAGATATCTATTCCCAGTTTCAGAAAGACTCAAAGGAAGGCACTGAACTCAAACTGCATTCTGCAGACAAAGAACAAGTGTATAGAATTCAGTTGCCCTAGCTTAATGAGAAAAAAAAACAGTTTGGGGCCTTCTTAGGAAGAGGTGAGTCAGAAAGTTCTTCCTGAACTTTCTTATGTTATGTGTTCTTATGTGTTCCTTAACTCTTATGTGTTAGCTCTGCGGAGGCTATGACATTGCTGAATGACTGAGCTGAAGACATGTTGACTTGGCTGAGGCATGGGGTCCAGGTACTCTCACTCAAAAGGAAAAAAAGTGAAAACAATAGCAGCAACAGTAGTGTCAATATCCACAACAGGGAAGAGCCTTGGCTAATGAGAGTGAAA
The DNA here is from genome assembly GCF_900497805.2 of Vombatus ursinus. Classification (NCBI taxonomy): domain Eukaryota; kingdom Metazoa; phylum Chordata; class Mammalia; order Diprotodontia; family Vombatidae; genus Vombatus; species Vombatus ursinus. The sequence goes on from NW_020954641.1 coordinate 23,152,838, forward strand.
GAGCATTAGAGAAGCAGGAGAGGAGCATTAAGGATAAAGATTTAGTGGATGACCACTATGGCAGCAGAGAGCGGCAGTCAAAGGTGGAGCTTCCCCAGGAGATGGCTATGGCAGCAAAGCATTGGGCTGTCCAGCTGCAATAGGAGTGAGGAATGGAGCTTGGAAGAAATGGGGTCCCTCATCAACACCAAAGACATAGGAGGTAGAACCACAAGGCCTCAGGCAGAAGTCATCTAGCTAGGACTGCAGGTTGAGGTACTGAGGTTGAAATCCTTCCTTATCTTGGAGCATGAGTTTTCTGGGCATGAACTTGGGATGCATTGTATTCATTTATGGATGGAAGGGGGATTGAGAATGATTCCATTGCTTGATCTTTCACTATTATTTTGTTTGCTATCTATCACTATTAAATGTCCTTCTATTGATTTATGCTCCCTTCTTGAAGGCAGAGAGATTCTTCACAGGAGGGGTACACTTTCTGACCCCCTCTCAGGACTAGCTTTCTTATTTGGTCCCAGGTTGATATCTAGCATGGTTGTCTGTTGACCTCTTGTATTTGAAAGATGCTTTCCCTTCCTTTCTACCCCTGGCTTTATCTGGCATATTTCCCATTTGGTAATTAGAAAATGAAGTTCACTAATTTAGCTGTTCTAAATAAATCAGGAAATTTGGTCATTACAAAACACTGCTAAAAGTATTGAATGGTAGATTCCTTGCATTCATCAGTTCTCCAAGCCTGCAATCTACCATAGTGCCTCTGTCCTCCAGTCAGGTGCCATTATTCACCTGGTCACAATTAGGGTGAGGCATAGCCCCTGGATGGAACTGACAAGCCTGTCTAGGCTTGCCATGAAACCTTAACCCTTTAAGCACAAAGAAATGATCACCATTGCAACACAGCCCATTATTTAGGGTGGAAATGTGATGCCAAGCAGGACAAATAATGGTGTCTGCAAGAAAAAGTTTGAACACAGTGCCTGTAAGGGAGTAGAAAGTCATAGCTTGTGTAGGCAGTCATGTTAACATCTTTGTATATCATATCATAATAATAACTAAATATATTATGCTAATTATATAAATCTAGTCTTTACAATTTGCAAAGTGGTTTACATACATTATTCATTTGAGCCATCCAACAGCCCTTTGAGGTCTGCACTGAAGGACTTACATTTGTTGTTGAGTCATGTCCAACTCTTTGTGATCCCACTTCTGGCACTCTTGGCAAAGATACCAAAGTGGTTTGCCATTTCCTTCTCCAGTTCATTGTATAGATAAGGAAACTGAGGCAAACAGGTTTAAGTAACTTGCCCAGGGTCACACAGCTAGTAAGTATCTGAGGCGAGAAGAGTCTTCCTGACTCCAGGCCTGGCACTCCATCCACTGTACCACCTAGTTGCCCCTAAGAACTTATTTTACTTGTTGTAAAAACAAAAGAACTGAGTCTGAGAGAGGGAGTGACTTGCCTCTGGTCATAGAACTAATGAGGGTCAGAGTTTGGGTGTGAACCCAGGTCTTTCTCATTCTAGGCCCAATACTTTATCCACTACATGACATGTCTCATGATATCATTGGTTATGAGCAAGAGGTGCAAGTCAATTAAACAGTTCAGTAGTTCAACAAGATTTATAAAATGCCTACTATGTCCCAGTGTCTTCATAGTAAAAAGTGGAAAGAATCAGGAGTCAGAGGACCTCACTTCAAATCTTGTCATTGATATTTCCTACCAGCGTTATCTGGACAAATCACTTCACTTTCTCATATGTCAATACTGAGGTGGTGGGGCTGTGGGGGGTGTTTGTTGGCCTTTGACCTTTTCTTTCAGCTCTAGATTTACTAGTCTATGACCAAGAGAAACTTATATACTAGAAGGGGTTGTGTGGGAAGAGGGGAGAATCGTCAAGGCTTTTATATTAGAAATTTAATGGTGCTAAGCCTCTCAACATGGTAAAATTAGCCCTCTTTTCAGGAAGCTGGGGACAAATTCACTTGTTTGTTACTTGAGGAAAATGGAAACCCTTTGACTGTGAGAGACAAGTAGCAAGAAAGAGTCTATAGACAAGAAGACACCAAAGGATTAAATCTATTCCACTGAAACAGAGTTATATAATTTCTCTCCAGAGAATATCTAAGACTGACAAAATAAACAAAGAAATAACATGTTTCTTAACTTGTGAAATGTGACAGTCAATGGCATATGGCAAAACAAAGTGAAGCAAAGGCTCTATTACAAGTTGCTGTGTTAGTAGCCTGGTTGGGAAGGGGAAGCCATGCCTCCCCCTCTCACTGGTAACTTTTGAGCACTCAGATCTCCTTGTGCTGGGCCTTCGTTCAGGCCTCTGTGTCCCCTAACATTCATTCCGACACTGGTGAAGCACCTAGGATGTGCAGACACCGGGGACACAAGGATGCATTGGCTCTAGTTGTCTACTTCTGGGAAAGATGCCTAAAGGACCCTGCCCTTGAACTGGACATAGAAAGAAAGGACTTTAGTAGGGAATGATGGATGTATGGGGCAGGAAGAGTAGAGGGGATGGTATGAGTGAACTGTTGGAGGGAGAAAAGGGTGGGACAAATCGGAGAGTGGCAAATGGTCTAGTTTGGCTGGATTGTGGAGGATATGAGGAGGATGTTTGAAAAAAAAACTTTAAGGGTAGGTTGAGGCAAGAACATGGAAGACTTAAGCATGCCAGGATAAGAAATTTAGACTTACTGCAATAGGTAATAGGGAGGGATTGAAAATTGGGGAGGGCTAGAGTAGGAACATAATCAGAACCATGAATCAGGAATACCGCTATGGCAAGCACACATTGGGTAGGATGGCGTGGGGCATGATGGACAGGGGAGATTTCTTAGATACCAAATCAGAGCAATCTGTTCCTTATTGACCCACTTGCAGCTGGTTAAGTGAGTCATTGCCATTATCTAAATACTTCGAACAAAATATTCCTTTGGGCTTAACAATATGCCTACTCAGCAGACATGATAGGATGTAAATTCCTAGTGGGCAAGGATTATTTCACTTTTGTCTTTGTAAGGTAACAGGTACTTAATAAATGATTGTTGTTTGACTGACTGAGAAGGTACTTAATGATTCCAAAGCCCTTTCTCACCCATCTTCCCATTTGATCCTCATAATAACACCGAGGGGCAGTGCAAATGCTCGTCTCTATTTCACAGATGAGGAAATTAAGGCTTTGAGAGGTGGAGAGGTTGGAATCTAGGTCTTCTGATTATATATCCAATGTTCTGTCCCTCCACTACTGCCTCAAGAATTCTTCCCGACCTGACAGGAAGATTGGAGGTAAGAGTAATTAATATGTTTTGAGTTGCTTGAAAAGGCAGGCCTTCATAAGTAGCCACGTACTAGAATAAAAAGAACACAACCATGATGGCCAACAGCTCGTGACAAACACCAAGCCCTTCCTGGAGATAGCAAGACCTCCTTCCCCACCACCCCTCCTTGCTGTAAGGGCTGGGTTCTGTGAATAACACTTTTTAGATTTCCATGATTGTCATTGTCATATCAGTATTTGGTCTTTTTTCTCTTCCCATCTCTCTCTCTCTCTCTCTCTCTCTCTCTCTCTCTCTCTCTCTCTCTCCCCCTCTCTCTCTCTCTCTCTCTCTCTTTTTCAACAGTAACAAGAACCACACCAACTCCAAGCAGAATGTTCTTCCCTGAGCACCCAAGCTCCAGGAAGGCTTATTTTTGTTCCTTCTGTCACCAGAATCCGTGGCATGTGAAGCTCCATTTTTCAAGTGCACGATTGAGACAGTTCATTTACATGCCAATGAGCGATCCCAAATCCCCTCTGATGGAAACAATAACACATTCTGTGACTTGGAGGTCTGGAGGTTTATGTTGGCACCAGCCAAAATGCTAATGCGAACAGAATCTGCTTTGTGCTTTCAAATACTAACAAACACCAGTCATTTCCTACTGATGGGTTTCAACCGAGTAGGCATGCTGTTGAGCCCAAAAGAATATTTCGCTTGGAGTATTTAGATAATGGCAATGACTCACTTAACCAGCCGCAAATGGGTCAATGAGGAACAGATTGCGCTGATTTGGTATCTGAGAAATCTCCCCCGTCCATCACCCCCCAAATATTTACTCCTCAGAAACAAAGCAAGATGTTCATGCTACATGCATGGTCCGGGATAATGAGCTCATGTACAATACTGGCAATAGCCTGGCCAGAAATGTTTCAGGGTGGATGCCCCAGCGTTAAAGCAGGTTGGATCTCCCCATTCTTTCTGACCGGGGGTCTGCCATCAGCATGTTCCCCCAGATGATTTCAGAACTGGTTATCCCTCTTCTTTATATGTGCTAGGTGGTTAGACCAGAAATGCTTATGAATAATGATCACAGCCTCAGAGATTTAGAGCTGAAAGGGACCCCAGTGGCCATCCAGTCCAGCCTTCACATTTACAAAGGAGAAATTCAAACCCTAGAGAGGTGAGGTGATTTGCCCACGATTAAACAGGAGAAAAGGAGCAGGACACCGACCCAGGCCCTCTAACCCCAATTCCAGAGCTCGTTCCACTGTGCCACAAAGCCTCTGATAATAATCATCGATATTTGTATAAATTATCGATTATAAGAACTAAATCTGGAAGGGACCTTGGAGACCATAGGTATAGAGCTGAGAAATACCTTAGGATCTATACAGACTAGCCCCCTCATTGTACAGGTGGGGAAACTGAGGTTCAGAGAGGTTCATTGTGACCCCCAAGTTCATTTGTGCTTCCTGAGTTTCCTGGCTTCCTTCAAATTTCAGTTAAAATCCTACCTTTTACTAGACATCTTTTCTGGTCCCCTTAATTCTAATGCCTTCCTTCTATTGATTATCTCATTTTATCTTGTGTATGTCTTGTTTCTAGATAGTTGTTTTTGGCTTGCCTCCCCCATTAGGCCATGGTCTCCTTGAGAAGAGAGGCTATGTGCCAGGCACACAGTAGGCACTTAATACATGTTTACTGACTGATTGCCCAAGGTATCATATGTTGTTAATAGCAGAATTATTATGTGACCCCAGATGTTATGGCTTCCTTTTCTACTTTACAAAGTTCTTTCAGACCCATTATCTCACATAACTACTCATATTTACATGAAGGTTTATGGTTATGAAGCATTTTGTATATTTTCGTCCCCCCCACTTTTAATCTTTACAAGGATCTTCTAGGATGATCCTAGGATTCTATCTATTTCAGGTAGGCAATAAAAGTTATTGTTACCCATTCACAAAGGTCAGAAAGGTTTATTGATTAACCCAAAGTCACCCAGCTAATAAGTGGAAAAGTTGGGATTCAGAATCACCCACCTGACTCCAAATCCAGGCATAATAGTTAAGGAGAAAAGGGAAACAGACACTTTTGTTTGGATTTTGTCTGTCCTAAGTATAGATTTTCCTGCCCTATTTAATCTCAAAGAGGCGACTTTATGATGATAAGATTATAAATCACATTATTGGAGTGAATCTTCATTGGTAAAGAGACTTTTTTACCTTGGGGTGAGTGTGTGGTAATGGTTGTTCCTGTCCATTAAGGGGTGGGGAAAGATAACTATTACTTTTAAAAATATTATTTATTTTCATTTTTCAGTACTTTAAGAGGCAGTTTTTGAGGGTCCAGGGTCATGTCCCTATCATGATAAGACATTAGAGTAGAGTCTCCATAAAATCTCCATGCAATTAAAATCTCTGCCATCTTATATCTAAGACCAGATTTACGTTGGATAAAGCAGCTTGCCCAAGATGCCAGTTTCATGGAAGGGCCTGGATCAGGGCTGTCAGGGGAAAGGCAAGATAGCTTAAAGTTAACCAATAGCCTTAGCACAGTGGTTGGCACATAGTTTTTAATAAATATTTTTTGAATTGAATTGAATTGAATTATTGAATTGAAGTTCTGGAGAGGGTGATTTGCAGAGGTTACTATTCTTCTTCAGATTTGCTTTTCTTTATTCCTTTCTCACTCTCTTGCCATCTTTTCTTACCCTCTCATATCCTTTTTCTTTTTTTCCCTTTCTATAATTATCCCCCTCCTCTCCCTCCTCTCCCCTCCTTCCCCTATCCCCTCTGATCTGTCAAGAGAATTCATATCTAACATTGCTAAGCCCTGTTCTCTGGTATGAGGTCTTTGGTCTGAAGTCACCCTGCGGATCCAAACCACATGAACTCCCTGGATAAAAACAAACAAGCCTATTATTCCACATAAATGACAGAATAAAATAGAAGTCCCCTTTTTGCTTTGGCTTTCAAGGTTTACCCTATTTATAATCCTGTTTTCAATTCAACAAACATTTATTTAGCAAGCTGGGATAGGTGGAAGACAAAGTGCTCCTGGACCAAGACTACCACCAGGCATTCCTGTGGAGGCGAAGCAGGGGCCAGGGCCATGGGGCCAGAGATCAGTGCCCAGGCAGCCCAGCCCCTGAGCCACACAGCATGAGAGAGGGCCAGGGAAGTACTTGGAAAGCAAAGTAGTTGGGGTCTTGCAGGAAGCTTATTACCAACATAAACAACAACACCCAGGTGGGGCCCACATACTTAAAGTAAGGGACAAAACTGAGGGGTTGGGAAACATGAGAAGGAGGCAGAGAAGGAACCAAGGCCAACATTTAACTTGAGCTACCAAGAGAATGAGCCAAAACCCAACATTTCCTTTAGAAGGCAGGGCCTAGTCTTAGGAATTGCATCGAGGACCAAGAAGGGCCTATTTGCATTATCCAAGAGTATGGAAGAAAGCAGAACAAGACCTGAAGATAAAACCCAAATCCAGGCACTTAAACTAGAGCGATGAATATACAAACAAAAATGCTCAACACAATACCTTAAACCAAGAGAAGGCCAAGAGAGAAACCCAGAAGAAAAGAGTGTCCAAATACAAGTCCAAATACAGACTCAGAAAAGAATGTCCTGGTCACAAGAATTATAAATGTAGGTGGAAGAAATAAAACAAGAAGCACAAAATGTAATGCTAAAGGAAACAGCAGCTATCCCAGAAAAAAAAGTGTCAAGAAAAATCAGTAGCTTGAAACAGATAGTGAAAAACTTTACCTAAGAAGTGAACCCCTTGAAATTTATATTTTCCAGATAGAAAGCAACAACTTCTGGAGGCAACAAGAAATATTAAAGCAAAATTAAAAGTTGAAGAAAATGTAAGGTATATATTATAAAAAAAAAGACTGACTTGAAAAATAAGACAAGGAATAAGAATCATCTGACTACCTGAAAATCATGGTCAAAAAAGAAGCCTGCGTAGCATGTTTTTTGTTGCATCATTCAGTCATGTTTGATTCTTTGTCATCCCATGGACAATAGCACACCAGGACCTCCTATATTCCACTATCTCCTGAAGTCTGTCCAAGCTCATGTTTGTTGCTTCCATGGCAATATCTATCCATTTCATCCTTTGCCATTCCTGTTTCCCTTTGCCTTCAATCTTTCCCAACATCAGGGTCTTTTTCAATGAGCATTATGTGGACAACTTATTTAAGCTTCAGCTTTAGCTTCTGTATTTGACCTTTCAGTGAATATTCTGAATTAATTTATTTAAATATTAACTAATTTGATCTCCTTGCTGTCCAAGGAACTCTCAAAAGTTTTCTCTGGAATATGTTTTAGATGATTGTACACATATAACCTGTATCAAACTGCTTACCATCTTAGGGAAGGGTGAGGTGAGGGAGGAAGGGTGGGAGGAAATTTGGAGCTCAAAATTTTAAAAAAATGAATGTTAAAAATTATATTTATATGTAATTAGGAAAAAAAACTTATGAATTTTTAAAAAAGAGCTATGAATAAGCTAGTAGCCAAGGCAGATGAGGAGAGCAGGTTACCACACAAAACACACACTGCTATGCTCATAGATAAAAAAAAAGAAGGAAGCTCTTGTTTTCTCAAACTATTCTTTCTTGTGATAATCTATTAGTAATTCTTTTGGTCTTTTTCTTCTTCAACCTGTTTATAATAGCAACTATATCATAAAAGTATATTTATCTTAAATTTTAAAAATAAATTTTTAGAATTACTCAAAGGAGAGAAAAACTATCATATTACATTTCATTACAGCTAGCTGTTATTAATGTAAAAAAAAAAAAAGGTTTTCACCACTACAATTCAAAAGCATCAATTCTGTGGCACTCAATTTTCCTTGTAGTCCAACTCTTGCAGCCATACATTGGTATTGGAAAAAACCATAGCTTTGACTATATGGATCTTTGTTAGCAAAGTGATGTCTTTGCTTTTTAGTATGCTGTCCATATTGGCTATAGCTTTCCTTCCAAGGAGTGTCGTTTAATTTCATGCCTCCAGATCTTTGAGCCCAAGAATATAAAATTTGACACTGCTTCCATTTCTTCTCCATCTATTTGCCAGGAAGTGATGGGACCAATTGCCAAGGTCTTTTTTTTTTTTAAGGGTAAGCTTCAAGCAAACTTTTACACTCTCCTTTTTCATCTTCATCAAGAGGCTTCTTAATTCTCCTTCACTTTCTGCCATCAGAGTGGGATTGTCTGCATATCTGAGATTGATGTTTTTCTCCTGGCAACTTTAATTCTGGCTTTTGATTAATCCAGGCTGGTATGTTGCATGAAGTAATTGGCATGTAAGTTAAATAAATAAGATGACAATATATACCCTTGTTGTACTCCTTTTCCAATCTTAAACCAATCAGTTGTTCCATGTTCACTTCTAACCATTGCTTCTTGGCCTTCATACGGGTTTCTCAGGAAAAAAGTAAGATGAGCTGGCACTCCCATCTCTTTGAGGACTTGCCACATTTTGTTGTGATACACACACTGGAAAGCTTTAGTGTGGTCAATAAAGAAGAAGTAGAATTTTTTCTGGAACTCCCTTGCTTTCTTCGAAATCCAGCAAATGTTGGCAATTTGGTTTCTAGCTCCTCTGACTCTTCAAAAATCAGCCTTCTCTTCTGCTAATTCTTGGTTCACATATTTCTCAAGCCTAGCTTGCAGAACATTAAGCCTAACCTTGCTGATGTGTTAAATGGGTGCAACTGTTCAGTAATTTGAACATTCTTCAACATTGCCCTTCTTTAGGATTGGGGTGTCAACTGATCTTTTCCAATCCAGTGGCCATTGTTGAGTTCTCCAAATTTGCTGACATGTTGAATACAGCACTTTAACAGCATCATCTTTTGGGATTTAGACCACCTCTACTAACTTTGTTGGCAATGCTGCTTAAGACCCACTTAACTTCATTCTCCAGGATGTCTGACTCTAGATCAGTAACCACACCATCCTGGTTATTTGTGATTCTAAGATCTTTCTTGTATAGTTTTTCTGTAGATTCTTGCCACCTATTCTTAGTATCTTCTACTTCTGTTAAGTCTCTACCATTTTTGTCTTCTAATATGCCCACTTTTGCATGAAACATTCTCTTGATATTTCTAACTTTCTCAAAAAGATCTCTTGTCTTTCTTATTATATTGTTTTCTTCTATTTCTTTGCATTGTTCATTTAAGAAAACCATATCTTTCTAGAATCCTGCATTCAGTTGGGTATATCTTCCCATTTCCCTTTCCTTCTTTCCTCAGCTCTTTGTAAAGCCTCCTCAGACAGCCATTTTGCTTTCTTGCTCTTCTTTTAATTTGGGATGTGTTTTTGACTGGCTTTTATACAACATTGCAAACCTCTGATCATCATTCTTCAAGCACTTCATCAGATCTAATCCCTTAAATCTATTAATCACTTTCATTTCATATTCATAAGGTATGTTATTTAGGTCATGCCTATATGGTCTGATGACGTTCCTTATTTTCTTCAATTTAAGTCTGAATTTTGCAATAAGAAGCTCATGATTGGAGCCACAGTCAGCTCCAGATCTTGTTTTAACTGACTGTATAGAGTTGGGGTGGAGAACCTGTGGCCTTGAGGCCACATGGGGTCCTTCTAGCACCTTAGGTATGGCCTTTTGACTGAGTCCAAGTTTTACAGAAAAAATCATTTTATTAAGGGGATTTATTCTGTGAAGTTTGGATTCAGTCAAAGGATCACGTGTGACCTCAAGGCCTCAGGTTCCCCACCCATGGATAGAGTTTCTCCACCTTTGGCTGCAAGGTATGTAATCAATCTCATTTTGATATTATCCATCTGCTGATGCCCATATGTAAAGAGTGTTTACTATGCCCATCAAATTATTTTTTGACAAAACTCTATTAGTCTCTGCCCTGCTTCATTTTGTGCTCCAAGGTCAAACTTGCCTGTCATTCCAATTATCTTTTAATTTCCTACTTTAGCATTCCAATTCCCTATGATAAACGTGACATCTTTTTTGGCATTATTTCTAGAAGATGTTGTCAGTCTTCATAGAAATGATCAATTTTGGCCTCTTTGTCATCAGTGATTGGAACACAGACTTGTATTACTATAATGTTGAACAGTTTGCCTTGGATTTAAGCAGATATTATTTGGTCATTTTTAATATACTCCAGTACTGCTTTTCTCACCCTTTTATTGACTATGAAGGTTACTGCATTTCTTCTAAGAGATTCTTGTCCACAGTAGCACGTGCAATGAATTAAATTCACCCATGCCTATTCATCTGAATTCTCTGACACCCAAGATGTCAAAGTTTGGTTTTTCTGTCTCCTATTTGACTACATCCAGCTTACCTTAGTTCATAGATCCAAGGTTCTTATGCCATATTGATCTTTACAACATTGAACTTGCCTTTTGTCACCAGACACATCTCAGACACACAGCTGAACTTCCTTTCAGCTTTGGTCCAGCCACTTCATTAGTACTGGGGCTATTTATTGTGTTTTCCACTCTTCCCTAGTAATGTATTAGACACAATCTGACCTGAGAGGCTCATTTTCTAAGGTCATATCTTTTATTATTTTAATACTGTCCATTGGGTTTTCTTGTCAAAGATACTGGAGTGGTTTTTCTTTTTCCTTCTCCAGTGGATCACCTTTTGTCAGAACTCTCTACTATCATCTGTTCATCTTGGATCACTCTGCATGTCATAGTTTCATTGAGCTGTGCAATACCTTCTACCATGATAAGGTAGTGTTTTAAGAAATCATAAATGAAAATTGCTTAACTCTATTAGAACCAGAGGCAAAAATGAAAGGAAATAGAAGGAATATACTAATTATTTCCTGAAAAAAAAAACCCAAATGAACATTCCTAGAAATATCATGTTTAAATCAAGAGCTTCAGGTCATAGAAAAAAAATAGTTAAAAGGAAAAAAAAGAGTTCAAGTACCAAGAAGCCAGAGTTAGTATGAGACAAGACTTGACTGATGTAACTATAAGTAAAGGAGACTTTAGAATATAATATCCTAGAAGACACAAATAAAGGCTTACAAACAAGAATAACCTATTTGACAAAATAGACTATCATCATATAGAGGAAAACATGGATCATTTAGTAAAACAGAGGATTTTCAAGGATTCATAATAAAACTCTGGATCTGATTTCATTTCTAGTAGAAACTAAAATACAAACCCAGAAGTCAAGCAAAATATAGAAAGATAAATATGCTTGATTAATCAGAAGGAAACATATGATGATAAATTGTTTATATTTTAATAGAAGGAACAAGTGTTCTCAGAACACTAATATTATGTGTGTATACTTAATATTTTCTCTTCACCCAATTACATGTAAAAACAATTTTTAACATTTAAAAAACATAGTTTATACATTTCTCAACTGTGTGTTTGTACCTTTACAAATATAGATGATATTTTGAGCCATAAAATGCCCCATAATCAGGAGAAGCAGAAATACTAAATGAATCCTTTACTGGCCTCTTTGTGATAAAATTATATTCAACAAAGGTAAATTTAAGAAAAAGATTAAAAAGAAATTGGAGTCTGAATAATTTAATATTAATTAATTGACGATTCATGGAGCAAATCATAACAATGATATGAATTCACATTAAAGAAAATGAAAATAATTAGATAAAATTCCAAAACTTCTAAAATGCAGCTAAAGCCAACCTTGGGGGAAATATATTTCTATATGCTATCATCAAAAAAGAAAAGAAAAGAAAGGTCATTGACTTGGGCATAAAAAAAAAACTAGAAAAAACAACAAGTAAAAAAAAACCCAAAACCCAAAGCAGAAATAAAAATTAAGTCAAAAAAGTGAGTAACAAATTGAAAGTAAAATCCCATTGAACTGACACATAAAACTAAAAGATCTTTATTTTTTGGGGGGAGGGGTGGGGAATGGCTCTCTCCATTAAACAATAACCTAGGCTGATTTTTAAAAAAGAAAGTAAAACTAAGTGGGTTTTTTAAATCAAAAATGAAAAAAATAAGAACTTACAGCAATTAAAGGTAAAATAAAGGAAACTATCAGACACTATTTCATCTAATTATGTGCCAAAAAATCTGATTGTTTAAGCCAAATTGATGAATATTTTTAAAAAATACCTTCATCACCAGAATCAGAAGTAGATTATGTTATTAGCTCAATATAAGAAGAAATCATAAATGAATCTTCAAATGGAAGGTAAAAATAGGACCAAGAGAGTTTACAAGGAAATTATATCAAACATTCAAAACATAATTAATTCAATACTAAACTGTTTTCAAAAACTAGAAATAAAGAATCCTTCTAAACTATTTCTATGTTACAAATATGATCTTAAAACCAAAATCAGCAAAATAAAAGACAGAGAAAGAAAAGTATAGCCCAATATCCCTGAACAATATTGACACAAAAATATTATAAAAAAAAATTTAAAAAGAAGTAACAATAACATGGGAAAAATGATGTATTATGACCAAATTGGATTGATTCCAGGAATTACCAGGAATTTAGGGTTAGTTTAACATAAGAACATATAAAATATAAATGTAATAGCCATCTTAATAAAAGAAATAATAAAAAATCACATGATTTATCAATAGAGACTGAATTTTATTTTACAAAATCCAAAACTTACTTATGTTAAAATACTAGAAAGCACAGTCAATGAGTTTCTCATTAATATGGTAAGTAGTATCCAATCTGATATATAATAAAGAAAGGCTAGAGGTCTTTCCAACAAGATCAAGGATAAAGCAAAGATACCAATTATCATCATTACTATTTAACAAGGAGATAGAATTGGTAACTATAGTAGTAAGACAAGCAAAAGAAATGGAAGGACTAAACATAGACAAGGAAGAAATAAAATGTTTGCTTTTCAGAGATGATATGATGGTTTATCAATAGAACTCTAAAAAGTCAACTAAAATTAATTGAAACAATAACTTCAACAAAGTTGCAGAACATAAAAGAAACACGCATTTATCAGCATTTCTAAATATTACCAACAAAACTTATCAGGAAGAAATAGAAAGATAAATTCCATTAAAGTAACCATATAAACTATCTGGGAATCTATAAAGAGATATACATAAGAACTGTACCAACACCGCTACAAAGCAATCTTCAGAGAAATAAAGATAGACTTAAATAATTGGGGAATTATTAAGTACTCAGGAGTAGGCTGTGTATAACAACAATGAAAACACAACCTAAATGAATTTGCATATTCAGTGTCATACCAAAGCTACCAAAGAATTAACTCTATAGAACTAGAAAAACTAATAATAGAATTCAGGTGTAGGAACAAAAGGTAAAAAAATACCAAGGGAAATAATTACAACAAGTGGGCAGAAAGAGGTGCTAACAGTACCAGATCTCAAACTATACTACAAAGCAGTAATTATCAAAACAGTTTGGTACTACTTTAAAAAAAAAATAGAGATCAATCAATGGAACAAATTATGTATACATACAAAGCAAATGAACTTTATAGCCTAGTTTGTAATAAACCCAAAGGCCTCAGCTTCTGGGGTAAGATGGTTTTGTTTGTTTGTTTGTTTTTCTTTTAGCAAAAATTGTCTTAAAAACTAGACATTAGTTTGGTAGACATTAGGTTTAGACTCACACCTCACACCATGTACCAAGAGAAACTCCAAAAGGTGATATGATCTAGGCATAAAAGGTCACATCAAAACCAGAGTAGAGGAATAGGGAAGAAATTACTTTTCAGACCTATGAATCAAAGAAGAATTTGGTCATGAGACCAAATAAGAGATAAGAGAGGATCGCAGAAAGAATAGAAAAGTTTAGCAACATAAAATTTAAAAGTTTGCACAAATAAAACCAACAGAAAAAATTAGAAAAGAAACAGGTAACTGGGGAAAATAATCTTTACCTTTTCTCTGTTAATAGCCTCATATCCATAGTTCATATCCATATGGAACTGATTCAAATCTCTAAGATAAAGAGACATTCCTCAATAGATAAATCAGTCAACAGACATTTATTAAATGTTTATTATATTCCAAGCACTGTGCTAAGAACTCAGGATTCAAAGAAAGACAAAAATATTCTATGGCCTCAGAGAACTCACATTTGAGGGAAAGTGAGAATACAAATAGGGTAGCCAGAAAAATAAAAGAAAAGGGGGCCATTGAAACTTTAAAAAAGTGCACAGGGGACAACAAAAGCAAAAAAGAATCAAATATTAGCAGAACTGTTTTGAAAATTATATTTTGAACTTATTGTATTTAAGAAGAAAAGAAAGTGGGGCATAATCGGGACCTGCAGTTTCATGTCCAATCTCTTTTTCTATTCTAATATATATATATATGGATATGTATATATAACATATAAATATATATGTATTAGATATATATTTAAACACTCATTTTATTTGGTGTGTGTTCAGAATTTTAATGGGGAAAATATAGATGTTTTTATGCCAGAGTTGGATTTAAACACATCCACTAATTTTGACTATTGCTTCATCACCACCCTGGTGGGTCTAGTATACCCCTCCTCTAGCCAAAAGTGCACCCCTACCCCCAGTTTGGAGTACTCCCCTAAGGCACCAAAACACAGTGTTAGTTGCAGAAAGTGCATGGAAGTATTTGCTGAATGTTCAATAAATATTTGCTGAACTAACAAATGTAAAAATATATTAAAAAATGTTAAAGAGACATGTCCAACAAAAGGAGTACAGAGTTGGGAGCCCAGAAATCTGAAATCTCAGACAGATTCTGCCTTTAGCCTGCTTTGTGATCTGGTACAAGTTATTTAACATTTCTCTGTGTTTCAAGTACCTCATCTATAAAAAGGAGCTAATGGGTCTGATCCAGCCTATCTCATAGGGTGGTTGTGAGTTTAGAAGGATGTCAAATAGATTTAGAATAGATGTCAAAGTGAAACATGGGGATTGGAGTGAGGGTGTCCAGACCTGTGATTTCATTGATATAATGAATATCCTTTAAAGAAATCCTCTTTATCAAATCAAATCATCAACTACTTTGAAATTTATTGTTTTAGAAAGTTGCCTGGGCACATGGAGGTTAAATGATTTGTACAGAGTCACACATCCAGCATGTGTCAGAGGTGGTCTTGCATTCCAGGTCTTCCTGACTCAGAGATAGGGTTTCTATACAGTAGGCCATACCATCCCTTGATGAATGGTACTTTTTTTAGTTCAAAATGCTTCCTTTATTAAATAAAGCCGATCTACTACCTCTAGATTTGTTTGTGCATCTCTCCACTGTTCAAGAGTGTTATGCCCACGATGTTAAGACAATCACTGAAAACTTTCATAAAGTAGATGATTAAAGTGAGTCTTATGTTTCATACCTGTTACCTATTTCACAATCAACATATCTCTCTAGGAAATTAAGTCTCCCCAAAGTAAACATCTGCTTAATGACCTTCCATAGCTTGCAATACAAGAAGCAGGATAGTTCTGAAGGATACATGATTCAAGCTATCACAAGCCCCCTAGCTCATCAACACAATATTCTATTGTCATTATTGACAAAGCAAGTTACTGCAGACCTAGGATTTGTTTTGTGTCATAATTTGGTGTAACATAAAGGTATGCCGCAATCACTCCAGAATGCATGCGATTTCCAGAATGAGAGATTATTTTGTCAGAACAAAGTTTCACAGTCAGTAAAGAGAAGAGCATTATTTAGAATTGGAGGAGTTGCTTCCTGTGTCCTATGTGCTTTGAACATGGCTTTTAAAGATTAGCTTTTACTACTTGTGTATACAAACTTAAGGCAGTCTTTATCACACATTAACTGTTAAGGTGAAGACAGCCTGATCTGACTTACTACTGTATTTAGTGGATTAGTATTGGTTTTAGAATTTTTGAGGGGAAATGCTTTCCATTTATTCAAAACTTTAAAGTCAGTTTCTACTTAGCTCAAAAAAGGATTTTTTTTAAATGGGCCTACATTGTCATCAGATTATGAACAATATGATAATCAAAGGAGAGACAGTAACTATAGAAGTTACAGAAATGCTTATTAATTCTTCATTCTACCCTTATGGCTACTTCTTTTTGTTTTAATTGTATAATTAAAAACCCTGAGCTTAAACAATAATCTTTTCATTTTCATTTTCAAAAATGAAAAGGGTGAATCCACCACCAAGGAAGAGGAAGTTAAAACAATAATTAGGAACTATTTTGCCCAACTGCATGACAAGAAATTTGACAATCATGGTGAAATGAATATTTACAAAAATATAAATTGCCCAGATTAACAGAAGGGGAAGTAAAATACTTAATCCCATCTCAGAAAAAGAAATTGAACAAGCCATTGATGAACTCCTGAGGAAAAAAATCTCCAGGGTCAGATGGATTTACAAGTGAATTCTATCAAACACTTAAAGAACAATTAATTCCAATACTACATAGATTATTTGGGAAAATAGGTGAAGGAGTCTTACCAAATTCTTTTTATGATACAAATATGGTGCTGATACCTAAGCCAGGAAGAGTCAAAACAGAGAAAGAAAATTATAGACCAATTTCCCTAATGAATATGGATGCAAAAATTTTAAGTAAAACATTAGAAAATAGATTACAGCAACTTATCACAAGAATAATACACTATGACCAGGTAAGGTTTATACCAAGAATGCAAGTCTGGTTCAATACTAGGAAAACTATCAGCATAATTTATCATATCAACAACAAAACTAACAGAAACCACATGATCATCTCAATAGATGCAGAAAAAGCTTTTGATAAAATATAACACCCATTCCTATTAAAAACACTAGAGAACATAGGAATAAATGGAGTCTTCCTTACAATAATAAGTAGCATCTACCTAAAACCTTCAGCAAGCATCATATGTAATGGGGACAAGCTAGAAACATTTCCAATAAGAGAGGAGGTGAAACAAGGATGCCCATTATCACCACTGTTGTTCAATATAATACTGGAAATGTTAGCTTTAGCAATAAGAAAAGAAAAAGAAATTGAAGGTATTAGAATAGGCAAAGAAGAAACAAAGCTATCACTCTTTGCAGATGATATGATGATATACTTAGGGAATTCTAGAGAATCAAGTAAAAAAACTACTTGAAATAATAACCAATTTAGCAAGGTTGCAGGCTATAAAATAAACCCACATAAATCACTGGCATTTCTATATATTACCAACAAAGTCCAAATAGCAAGAGATAGAAAGAGAAATTCCATTTAAAGTTACTGTAGACATTATACAATATTTAGGAGTCTACCTACCAAAACAAACCCAGAAACTATGTGAACACAATTACAAAACACTTTTCACACAAATAAAGGCAGATCTAAATAATTGGAAAAACATCAGTTGTTCATGGGTAGGTCAAGCCAATATAATAAAAATGACAATTCTACCTAAGCTAATTTACTTATTCAATACCATACCAATCAAAATACCAAAAATTATTTTGTAGAGCTAGAAAAATAATAATAAGATTCATTTGGAATAACAAAAGGTCTGGAATATCAAGGGAACTAATGAAAAGAAATGCAGAGGAAGGTGGCCTAGCTGTTCCAGATCTTCAATTGTATTATAAAGTAGCAATCATCAAAACTACTTGGTACTGGCTAAGAAATAGAGTGGTAGATTAGTGGAATAGGTTAGGTATGCAAGACACAGTAGTCAATGACCATAGTAATCTACTATTTGATAAACCCAAAGACCCCAGCTTCTGGGATAAGAATTCACTATTTGATAAAAACTGCTGGGAAAATTGGAAAAGAGTATGGCAGAAACTAGGCATATCAACACATCTCATACCATATACCAAAATCACTTCAAAATGGGTTTATGATTTAGATATAAAGGCTGATACTATAAGCAAACTGGGAGAGCAAGGAATAGTTTACCTGTCAGATTTATGGAGAACAGAATAATTCATGACCAAACAGGAGATAGAGAACATTGCAAAATGCAAAATGGATAATTTTGATTACATTAAATCGAAAAGGTTTTTTGCACAACAAAGCCAATGCAACCAAGATTAGAAGGAAAGTAGAAAATTGGGAAAGAATTTTTACAACCAGTCTCTCTGATAAGGGCCTCATTTCTAAAATATATAGAGAATTAATTTAAATTTATAAGAATACAAGTCATTCCCCAACTGATAAATGGTCAAAGGATATGAACAGGCAGTTCTCAGATGAAGAAATTAAAGCCATCTATAGTCATATGAAAAAATGCTCTAAATCACTGTTGATTAGAGAAATGAAATCAAAACAACTCTGAGTACCATATCACACCTATCAAATTGGCTAACATGACAAAACAGGAAAATGATAAACGTTGGAGAAGATATGGAAAAATTGGAACACTAATGCATTGTTGGTGGAGTTGTGAAATGATCCAATCACTTTGGAGAGCAATTTGGAGCTATGCCCAAAGGGCTATAAAAATGTGCATACCCTTTGACCCAGCAATAGCACTTCTACGGCTGTGTCCCAAAGAGATCATACAAATGGGAAAAGGACCCACATATACAAAGAATATTTATAGCAACTCTTTTTTGTGGTGTCAAAGAATTGGACATTGAGGGAATGCCCATCAATTTGGGAATGGCTGAGCAAGTTGTGGTATTTGAATGTAATGGAATACTATAGTGCTATAAGAAATGATAAGTAGGTGGACTTCAGAAAAACCTGGAGAGACTTGTATGGACTGATGCTAAGTGAAGGGAGCAGAACCAGGAGAACATTGTACACAGTAACAGCCACATTGTGTGATAATTAATGTTGATAGACTTAGCCCTTCTCAGCAATGCAAGGATTTAAGACATCTCCAAAGGTCTCATGATGGAAAATGCTATCCAGATCCAAAGAAAGAACTATGGAGTTTGAATGCAGATTGAAGCATACTGTTTGCTATTTTTTTCCTTCTGTTTTGCTTTGTTTCCTCTTCCTTAAGGTTCTTTGTATTGGTTCTAATTCTTCCTTACAACATTATGTGAAAATATGTGTAATAGGAAGGTATATGTATAATTTATATCAGTTTGCACCCCTTCTTGGGGAGGAAGGGGGAAAGAAGGAGGAGAAAAATTTAAAACTCAAAAGCTTATGGAAGTGATTGTTGATAAATCAAAATAAATGAATAAGAAAATAAACAATAATCTTAAACAACCTTGCCAAATAGATTGTCAGATAGCAAAAATTTAATTACAACCAATAAAACTTTAGATTAGATTTATTTAGAGTTATTTTATACAGATATATATAATATCTTGTTTGATCTAGAACAAGACAGCTCCCCCTCAGTGAAACTCTGGCTTAAGTATATTTGTTTTACATATTCAGCAAGAAGATACGTTAAAGTGGAAGCTTTTCAACTTGTGCGGATGAATTCTCATCTTCATCCTTCAAGAGTTACAATTAAAGACCCTCCTATTTTTCTGAAATAGAAGCCCAGTTGAGATCTTCTGGTCCATTTGCTTGATATTTGTGTTTAATGCCTAGAAATTTCTTTTTGATAGCATCCTTGGAATGCACATAGATCATTTGACTTTTGAGAGGTGCTAGTTCTTCTTTTCTTGATTCCTTTGTTTCAAAGCTTGCATCACGTAAAGCTTAGAGATAATCCTTTTCAAGAAGCATTCCCACAAAATGCTTGAAAGGATCACTAATGGTTACACCAAAATCTCCCACAAAGATCTCTTTGCCTTCTTCCACAATGATGCATTTTTTTGTCAGCACTGAGACAAAAATAACTGTCTTCATTCTTTTCTTGATTTCTTCTGGTGTGGAACATTTCTAAACCTTCGTATCATAGAAAATGCGGCATATTTCATCAGCTACCTGCACTCCTGTGGCCATCTTTCCAAAGAGGACATTCTGGAGCGTGGTCTGGTCCCTGGGCCAGCAGGGGCAGGGAGAAAGGAATGCTGAAAGTCTGGGTGCTGCTACTGTCCAGTGTGGAGGAACATCTTCCTCCCAGGAGCCATGAGGAAGGAAACAGTGAGAGCTGGCGGGAGGGAGACAATGATGTGGATGTTGTGGTGAACGAGGCTGTCTGATAAATGGTATTATTATTATTATTAATTTATACACTGACAACAGGATAATATTTGATGTTTATTGAGTTTTTGAAACACTGAAGAATATTTTAAAATCAGAGTAAAATCAGACCCCTATACTGATTACCTTCAATACCTCTCTGTCCACTCCCAACTAGCTAGATACAATACATAAAATTTCTGAGTGTTAGAAGGAAGGACCTGACAGAATGAGAGGCCAAAGAACCATTAGGGATGTAATATTAGAAGGTCAAATGTGAAAGACGGCCATAGATTTAAAGGAAAATCAAGTGTGCTCTAGCTCATGGGTGCCCCAGAGGGGATCTCTTCCCTTCCTAACTTTTGGTGGCATCTGTCACATAAGATGATAATTCTAGTGATGTACCAGCTACCAAGTAGGTGCTTTGAAGTTTTTTTTCCCCTTAGAAATGGGGATATGTTGTGAAGAGTCATTCATGCTCTCTCATCCAAGCACCCTTGTGATCAGTGACATGTGTTTGTGAAAAGTCTGTGGTCACTGACATGGGCTCAGATAATTGGTCCAGATGGGGATGGAACCTGTGAGTTTGACCTCAGAAGCCCCATGCGCTTTCTGGCTAAGCTCACCAATCACATGTGCAGGGCCTTACATAGACTGCATACAGCTTCAGTAAAGTGTGAATTCAGACATTCAGCCTCGACAAATTTGTTGTAGGAGTGGGGCTGAGAAGAACAAGTGGTAGATGTGAAGGACTCATGAAGGGGAGGGAGCCAGCCAAAGACAAAACTGACTGAGACAAAATTTGTTTAGAAGCTTCTCCATCCTCAGGAGACCTTTATGGCCTGTGTCCAAGCTGTCCAGGCTTCTCTATTGCAGTGTTCCCCCTGGATGTGCCTCTCCTAGACCTCTCTTTATGCTTAGGATCATTCCTCCAGACTCAGAGAATTCTAAAGTATAAGATACTCTGAACTCTTCTGCTCATCAAAACTTATACGTCTGGTGTCCCATTTCCTAAGAGGTTTAATTTCAGGTAAAGTAATGGTAGAGTATATATAGAAGTTGGCCCCCTCAGAAGGAAGGTATTTACATTTTTACAAGGGTGTCCCTACCCAAAAAAGGAACTATAATCTATAGTGCACAAATTTTAACTTACACCTATATATCTCAATAAACGTTTCCCCCCCTTTGTCCCATGAGACACTGGTAGGCATCAATGTTGAAATGATGAGTTACTCTTATCTCATATCTTCAATGGGAATTTGAACCAACAATGTGTTAGTGAATAGAACACTGGATGGGTATTTGGAAATGTGGATCCTTGTTCTAAACCTGTCACTGCTCATGTGACCTTGTTAAATCATTTTCTCTCTCTTGGCCACAGTTTCCTCATCTATAAAATGGGAAGGAGGAATTAGATGACATAAGATGAGGGATATGGAAGTCACAGAATACCTAATTTAGATTTGGAAAGAATACAGAGATTATACAAACTGACCTTATAATTTTATACATGAGGTAATTAAAACTAAGGGAGGTTAAATGAATTGTCTAAGGTCAACAGGGAGTGAGTGAGCAAGTATTCAAATGTAGGTTCTTAGAATCCATGTCCAGTGTTCTTTCTGCTACGCAGTGTTGTCTTTACAAAGACCAGAGGTCAAATCAGGCTTCAACTCATACCTTTGTGATTATGGTCAAGTCACTTAGGCTCTCTGAGCCTCAGCTTCCTCAGCTGTAAAAATGAGAATAATGATACCTATTCAGTCATTTTATAGTTGTGTCTGAGTCTCTGTGACTTCATTTGGAGTTTTCTTGGCAAAGGCACTAGAGTGGTTTGCCATTTCCTCCTCCAGCTCATTTTATAGATGAGGAAACTGAGGCAAACAGGGTTAAGTAACTTGACCAGGTTTACATTGCTAGGAAATGGATTTAAACTCAGGTCTTCCTGACTCCAGGCCCGGTACTCTACCCACTGAGCCACCTCACTGCCTCTAGTGATACTTAGTACCTCTTTTACAGGATTATTGTGAGGCTCAAAAGAAATGGATGTGAAGCACTTTGCAAACTTTAAGTCACTACATTGAGGTAAAGTCTACACTCATAATTTCATTGATATAAGGAATTCCTAGATGAGGGTATTCCTTTTTCCAATGTAGGTCAAAACTTTCTCATCTTACTTGCTTAACAGTTTCCTAATGTGTAGCACTCAGAGATTGAGTGAGTTGGTGTCAGAGGTTGAGTCAGTTGGTGTCAGAGGCAAGACTTGATCCAGGGTGGTCTCTGAGGACAACTCTCTATCCACTGCACCATGTTTCCTCTCTCCTATGGGTCTATTAGTAGTAGTAATGTCATTATTATCGTCATCATTATCATTGATAATCATAAACTTAGAATTATAAGGAACCTTAAACATCCTTTAATCTGACATTTTATTGCTGAGAACCTAAGACAAGAGAGGTTAACTGACCTGCTCCTACTACCACAGGGCGAAAGGGGAGGGTAAGGAGGAGGATGAAGAGGACAATATCCCTTCTGCCTATAATTGATCGGGATTTCAGCCATGGAGGTCAGTGGAGTGAAAAGACCTTTGGACTGCCCTCACATGAACAACCACATGATCAACCACTTAGTCCATCCATATTTGAAGAATTGGTCCTGCATGTGGGAAGAGGACTCTATGTGTGGACTCAAAGCACCTATGAAATGGATGTGCTTTAGGGTCTAGGCTACCATTCCAATTGCAAAGGAAAATTGAACAATTGAACAAAATTTATGTTAGAATTCCTAATATTGGCAAAATCAGCTCAAAACCATTAAATCCCATTAGATGCATGAGATAATAATCTGCTAATTTGCCATTAAAGTACTTCAAATTAGCATCTGAGTTTTAAATATTGAGTAACTAAAGAGTCACTGAAATGTCCCTAAGTTACCAAAACCTGGTTCTTGATATCAAGAAATGTGGATAAAGATATTAAATAGAGTAGTGTTGCCTATCGCAATGGAGCTGATGAACCCATATGCATGAAAACTGATATTTATCAATAAGAAAATTAGAATAAATGAATATTTAAATATTTAAATGCACAACAATGTGTTTCAAACACATTTTCAAAACATTATCATTCAAAGTGAGAAACCAGTGTTAAGTTGGTTACAAATTCTTTTTTTATACAACCTTCTCTTTTTTACCCCATTTCAACTCATTAGCAATAGTATTAGCTTCTAAGTGTAATGGTGTAATCTTAACTGTACTACATACAAATTACTATGGTTCTCACTCTGACAATGTTTAGTAATAATCTATCTTAGCAGACCTTTAACAATCACTACAGTATTATAGAAAAAGAGACACAAGAATTGAAAAAAAAAAGAAAGGAAAAAAGAGCTAGAATGGCCTTCTTTGGCAATTATAGTAAGAATATAGCCTGAAAACCTTAACCTTTGATCAAATATGATACCTAGTTATCTTAAAAAAAAGAATAGATACTAAAAAAAAGTGTAAAAAAGGAAAATGTTTTGTTAACTCAATGGAAAGCATGTGGTTAAACTGAGTCAACATTCTATGTGATGGGAAAACCTTAGAACCTCTCCCACTCAGAAGGCAAGGCTGCCCCTATATCTTTATTCTTTGAGACAACCTTAGAAATGCAAACTATTAAGGCAAAAATATTTAAAAACATAAAATTTAAAGATATGAAAATACATAAAGAACTTTTTTATTTAAAGAAATAAACATTAGTAAAAAAGGAAGTTAAATCGACTATTTGTAGATGAAAACTTTAGCAAAAATAGTGAAAAAGGGTATAAACCCACAAAATTTCCAAATGGAAGTAATGAAAAGTTATAAAGACCATTTAAAATAATAATAGAGCATTAGAGGCAAGATGGTGGAGTATAGGTAGCAACTCAGCTGAATTCTCCCAATATGCCTCTCCAAACAACTTTAAAATAACATGTCAAATCAAATTTTGGAGTGACAGAGCCAACAAAAGGTCAGAGTAAGACATTTTTCAGCCTAAGACAACTTAGGAGATCAATAAGAGGGGTTTGTGACTCTGTATTCAGGGCCAGCCCAGAGCACACTTGGCGGCATCACCAGTGGGGTCCTTGGAGGCAGCTGCCAACAGCAGCAGGAGCAGCAGCAGCTTCTGGAGCTCTCATACCAGAGATGGTAAGGGGGCTGAACAATTGATCAGAAAGAGATTACAGAGGACCCTTTGCTGGCACTGGGTGCAAGTGGCACTGATTAGCAACCCTATTGCCCATGTGCAGCTCTGGGTGACAGTTGCAGGGTAGACAGGAATGCTATAGGGGTTGATCACAAGAGCAGGGCCATGTTCTCAATTGCAAGGCAGAGAGGAGCACTAACACTTGTGGCTACAGGAGAGCAGGGGACTTGGACACAGTTCCAAGGCCAAGAGAAGTGCTAGTGCTTGCAGCTGCAGAGGAATAGGGGCCCTCCTTGGATAAATGCCAGAATGCAAACCAGGAGAGCAGTGACCATACTTCTTTCCAAATTTCACCATTTTGGAAGCACCAAAAATTTGTAACCCTCCACCCCCACCAATAACTAGCTCTGAAAACAGTATCGTGGAAAAGTCTAAAGCTTGGGACAATGTCTCTCCATCCCCACTTCCCATCCACCACTTTAGCAGAGCTCAACTTTAATATAAAGTAGTTCAAAGCCAAGAAATAGGCTGGGAAAATGAGCAAACCACAAAAAAAGAACTTGAACATAAAAAGCTACTACAGTGGCAGGGAAGACCAAGACACAGACTCAGACAATAATGAAGTCAAAAGAGCAAAATGCAAAGTCTCAAAGAAAAATATGAATTGGGCCCAAGCCCAACAAGAATTTTTGAAATAGTTAATAGAAGACATAAGGACAGTGGAGGAAAATTAGAAAAATAAATGAGAGTGATGCAAGAAGATTATGAAAAGAGAATTAACAGCTTCGTAAAAAACACACAAAATAATACTGAAGAAAATAGCATCTTAAATAACAGAATTGGTTTAATGGTAAAAGAGACACAAAAATTCACTGAAAAAAAGAACTCCTTAGAAAGCAGAATAGGCCAAATGGAAAAAAGAGGTACAAAAGCTCACTGAAGAAAGTAATTCCTTAAAAATTAGAGGTGGGCAAGTGGATGT
Organism: Vombatus ursinus; assembly: GCF_900497805.2. Classification (NCBI taxonomy): domain Eukaryota; kingdom Metazoa; phylum Chordata; class Mammalia; order Diprotodontia; family Vombatidae; genus Vombatus; species Vombatus ursinus. The sequence continues at coordinate 23,178,296 of NW_020954641.1, forward strand.
TAATGACTCTATAGTCACAAAGACACAATAAAACAAAATTTTAAAAAAATGAAAAGTAGAAGAAAATTAGAAATGTCTCACTGGAAAAATAACCGATCTGAAAAAATAGATTGAGGAAAGATCATTTAAAAATTACTGGGGAGCAGAGACAAGATGGAGGAGGGAAAGCAGTGACTGTCTTGAGCTCTCTCCCAAAGCCCTCCAAATACCTAAAAAAATGGCTCTAAACAAATTCTAAAGCAGCAGAACCCACAAAAAGACAGAGTGAAACAAATTTCCAGCCAAAGACAGCCTGGATGGTTGATCAGAAAGGTATATCGCACCGGGTGGGGAGAGGAGAGCAGTAGGCGTACAGGCCACAGTGACCCTGGAGCAGGCCTCAGAGGACTGAATAGAGGGCAGCTGTGGTGGTTTCCACACTTCTCAACCCTTGAACGCCAAAGACAACTTAGAAGGTCAGTAGGAAAAGTCTGTGACTTCAGTGAGAGAGGAGCTAGGTCTCAGCTGCAAGTCTCGAGTGCAGCCTGGGGCCGTGGCTTTTTCCTGAGCTTCTGGCCCACAGACTGAGGGGGAATTGAATGGCTGATCAGAGGGGGATTGCAGGGATCTCTTTGCCAGTGCTGAGGCAGGAATCTCTTGCTTTACTAGTGCTTGAATCTGGGTCACAGTTCTGAGGGGCGGTCCTGGGGCAAGGAGGAGCACTGGTGCTGTGGAGCTTGTTGTGGTGGTGGAGGGGAAACACCTCGCCCCTTATCATAGCACCTTGGAAGAACTGAAAATTTACAGGTCCCTAGAAGTATCTCTGAAAACAGCTGTACAAACCCCTGAAGCTTGGGACAGTACACTCTTCACATTAGAAGCAGACTTTCACCTTAACAAAAAGTTTAAAACTCAAGTAATTGGCCGGGATCATGAGTAAGCAGTGCAAAAAGAGTCAGACTATAGTATCTTACTTTGGTGACAAAGAAGATCAAAGAATTACTGGACTACCTTAAAGCCATGATCAAAAAAGGAGCCTAGACATCATATTTCAAGAAATTACCAAGAAGAACTGCCCTGACAACATAGAAACTGAAAGAATCAACCAATCACCTCCTGAAAGAGATCCTTAAATAAAAACTCCCAGGAATATTAGAGCCAAGTTCTAGAGTTCTCAGATCAAGGAGAAAATATTGCAAGTAGCCAGAAAGAAACCATTCAAACACTGTGGGTCCATAGTCAGGATCATGCAAGATTTAACAGCTTCCACTTTAAAGAACTGAAGAGGTTGGAATATGATATTCTGGAAGTCAAAGGAACTAGGATTACAACAAAGGTTAACCTCTCCAGCAAAACTGAATATAATCCTTCAGAGGAAAAATTGGATATTCAATGAAATAGATGACTTTCAAGCACTACTGATGAAAAGATCAGAGTTGAAGAGAACATTTGACTATCAAATATGACTCAAGAGAATCACAAAAAGGTAAACATGAAAGAGTAATCGTAAGGAGTCAGTAAAGTTAACTTGTTCACATTCCTATGTAGGAAGATAATACTGGTATCTCCTAAGAGTTCTATCATTATTAGGGAAGTTAGGAGTCTACATTGATGAAGATTGTGGTTGAGATGGTCTAAAAAAATGAAGGGTGAGAAAGAGGGATTTTCTGGGAGAAGGGGAAAGGGAGAAGTAGAATGGAGAAATGTTTCTCAAATATAAGAGGCATACAAGGAAGAACTTTTGTAGTGGAAAGAAAAATGGTGGGGGGGGATGGCAGGCATCATCAAAATTGGTCCAAAGAAGGAAGAATATATTTCTTATCCAATAAGGAAATGTGAAGGGAAAGAGATAAGAGATATAAGTAGGAGGGGATGACAAAAGAGGGGTTTGGATTAAGGGAGGCAAAGGTCAAAAGCAAAACAGACTTTCGAGGAGGGCCAAGGGAGAGAGAGAGGGAGAGAGAAACAGATGAAAATAGAATGGAGCAAAATACACAGTAGATACAACTGCAAGTGGAAATGTGAAGAGCTAACTCATAAAACAGAAGCAGAGAGAATGGTTTAGAAGCCAGCATCCTACAATATCATGTTTACAAGAGACATATTTGAAACAAACACACACACGGATTTGAAATAAAAAGATGGAGCAGAAATTATTATGCTTCAACTGAAGTAAAAAAAAAAAGCAGGAATAGCAATCACTATGTTAGACAAAGCAAAAGCAAAAACAGTCCTAATTAAAAAAGATAATCAGGAAAACTAAAGGTACTAAATGTACTTTTTTTTTTGCTCAAGGGTACCATAGACAATGAAGTAATATCAAAATTTTTTCCAGCAAGTTTCTCTGATGAAGGCCTCATTTCTCAAATAGGGAACTGAGTCAAATTTATAAAAATGAGTCATTCCCTAATTGATCAATAGTCAAAGGATAGGAACAGGCAGTTTTCAGAAGAAATCAAAGCTATCGATCATCATATAAAAAATGTTCTGAATCGCTACTGATAAGAGAGATGTAAACTAAAAACCTTGGAGGTACCACCTCACACCTATCAGAAGTGACAAGTCAGGTGGCACAGTGGATAGAGCACTGGCCCTAAAGTCAGGAGGCCCTGGATTCAAATCCAGCCTCAGACCAAACACTTGACACTCACTAGCTGTGTGACCTTGGGCAAGTCACTTAACCCCAATTGCCAAAAAAAAATGACAAATGCTGGAGGAGATGAGGAAAAATAGGTACACTAACAAACTCTTGGTGTAGTTGTGAATTAGTCCAACCATTCTGGAGAATAATTTGGAACTATGCTCAAAGGGCTATAAAAGTGTACATACCCTTTGACGCAGCAAAAACACTACTTGGTCTGTACCCCAAAGAGATCACAGAAAAGGGAAAAGGACCTATATGTACAAAAATATTTATAGCAACTCTTTTTTTTTTATATTGGTGAAGAATTGGAAATTGAGGGAATGCTCATCAGTTGGGGAATGCTGAACAAATTGTAGCATATGCTTGTGATGGAGTGCAATTGTGTTAAAAGAATTGATGAAGGTGGTGGTATCAGAAAAACTTAGTAAGACCTATATGAACTAATGCAAATGAGAAGAATGAGAAGAAGTAGGAGATCATTGTGCACAGTAACAGCGATGTTATAATGACGATCAATTGTGAAAGACTTAGCTACTCTGATCAATACAATGATCTGAGACAATTCCAAAGAATTCATGATGAAAGAATTCCATCCTCTCCAGAGAGAGGACTGATGAAGTCTGGGTATAAATTGAAGTATAATTTTCTCACTTAATTTTTTGTGATGTAGCTAATATGAAAATACTTTGCATAATTTCACATGTATAATTGATATTATGTTGCTTTGCTTCTAAGGGGTGGGAGGAAGGGAAATAATTTGAAACTCAAAATTTAAAAAGAAAAGGATGTTAAAAATAAATAAATAATTTTTAAAAGAAATGATGGTGTCATATATTAGATGTCTTGGAATAAATCTACCAAGACAAATATAAGACTTTTATTAAGTAAATTACAAAGGAGTTTTTAACAGAACTATAGAAAGAAATGAATTATTGGAGAGATATTCAGTGCTCTTGGTTAGTACAACTTGATATGGTAAAGATGACAATACTTCCCAAATTAACCTAGACACTAAATGCTGTACTGATCAAAAGGCCAACTTTGTACTTTATATAATTATTCTTAAAAATAAACCAATACGTATAACAGTGATGGTTGATGAGCAGTCACTCTTGATGTTGATGTCAGTCACTCTTAATTGCCTTTACTTTTTTATGCAATAAGTTGCTCCTCTCTTTGGGTAGGTTTTTCTTTCAAGGCCTCCTTTCTAAGTTTTAGCTCTTCCCCTATAGAAGATGACTTTCCTTTCACATTAATCCTAAAAGTTGGAGATGGCTGTCTCAGTCAGCCCAACCAATTAGCTCATCCATTGCCACTGCTGCTAATTCATTTGATTAGAGAAATCCCAGTTAAAAAAAGTATTGTCTCTGTACTGGAAAGTTGTAAAAATCAATTGATAACACTATTGCCTAACTCTGAGACTCTATTCAGAGCTTATACTCTGATAATAGTGTAATTTTTTTGAAAATAATTTTTTTTAAATTTTTTAACATTTGTTTTTGAAACTTTGGGCTCCAAATTTTCTTCCTTCCTCCCTCCCCACCCACCCTCATTGAGAAGGCAAGCAACTCCGTACAGGTTATACATGTTATACATGTATAGTCATGCAAATATAGTATAATTTTAAAATTTCTCTCCCTTCCTCATAGCTCAAAGTCACCCTTCTCAGTACTACATTTAAATAACAATAGACACAATTTAGTAATGAAGGTGTCTAACAGCTTCATCACAAAGTAATTAAATGTCTAAATACAAAATGAGGAAGCAAACTTTGAAGAAACAAAATAAGGGAGGAGGGACATTAAACTCTGAAGCATAGACTCATTTTCTTAAGAGAGAGAAGGAAAACATTTGTGTTGGGGTGGTGGGTGGAAGAAATGAAAACTCCGCAGGTTCCATTCCTGGCCTTCATTGATTTCAATGGCCAAAGATTTACCCCTAACACGTCTTGCGCAGGATTTGTCCAAAGCATTTTTGGATTCTGAGTCCTATGCTGACAACCCTAAAGGTACATATAATCCCCTATCCTACTTCCATGGAGGCTGCATCTTTACTACTTCCATTTTTCTTATTCCTATCAGTCTTCCCCATTTCTCCATAGATCTTCAGCGTGGAGTAGGAAAGCTTGTCATTCAAATCAGGCCCTACAACAGTCCCAAAGTCAAAGCAAAACCTTCTGGGGGGTTGAAATGGAGAATGCTGGGAAATTTCTGTCTCAAACCAGCAGGCCACCATCTCTAGTGCCCTGATCACCTTGGCAACGCCTGGAGAAAGTATGGCCCAGACAGCATCACATTTGGAAGAATACAAAAACAAGAATGTCAAGGGAAATTGTGAAAAAGAAAAGGGAGAAGCAGGAATTTGTACTGCCACATCTAAAATTGTACCACAAAGCAGTAATTTCTAAAACTCTGCTACTGAATTCAAAACAAATGGGGGAAAAAAGTCCAATGGAATAGGTTAGCTAATAGCAAACTAAAATCAGATAGCAGTTTGGTAAAAATAAACACATAAAAACAAAACCCAGAGGAACAGACCAGATATCAGAGGCCTCTAGGAATTCCAAATGTATCAACTATCAAAATTTACTTTTAATAACAGTATAAAAATGGACAGGAGATTCTTACATTTATCACAACTGTAAAGAAGAGGAAAATTCTTAGCAAGCCATTACTTGGAGGAAATCATGAAAGACAGAAAAGGGAAGTTTAACTACGTTAAAAATGTTCCAAAATAAGAAGAAAAGAAACAAACTGGGTGGTGGGATTTTTTTTTATCAAAATACCTCATAAAAACAGATAATGAACTGACACAAATGAATAAGAGCAAAAATCATTCTGTAATAGATAATTGGTCAAAGAATATGAATGGGCAATTGATTTAAGAAGAAACCAATAATACTTACTAGTCACATGAAAAAAAAATCTCCCAAATCTTTAAAAATCAGAGAAATGCAAAATAAAACAGCTCTAAGATTCCCCTGAACATGCATCACATTGGAAAAGATATTAAAATACAACAAAATTTGATGCTATTTGGCTATAGTAAAACAGGAAGTTTACTGAAATATTACTGATGGAATCATGAATTTGCCTTACCATTTTGGAAAGCAAAATGTAATTATAGATTAAAAATTACAAAAATTGTGTGCCCTGTGATAAAGTCATCTCACTAAGCAGCCTACAAGCCAAGAAAATTATTGAATGGAAACCAGTCCTATCTCTACAGAAACATTTCTGGCAGCGCTATTTTTAACAGTAAAGAGCTAGTAACAACTAGATTCTTTCTGGGTATAGGTTGGACTAATTAGCCAGTAAGGTCATTTCCAATTGTTTAATTCTGTGATCCTGTAATGTGAATGTAATGGAGAATGATCACACCATGAAAAATGATGCAATTTAAAGGCTTCAAAGAAATATGGGATGACACATGAAGTGATACTGAGTGAAGGTCAAAAAGGATCATGAAAAAGAGGGACCGTAGGAGCTCTAGTATGCTAAAGTTAACATCTGCATCTTTTGGGTGGGGAGAGCAATCACTAAGAAACAGTGTTCTATAGTGGGACTGGGAACTGACTTTGGAGTCAGAAAGAACTAGGCTGAAGTCCCATGTCTGATATATACTTGCTGTGTAGCTGTGGCAAGGTATTCAACTTCTCAGTACCCCAGGCAACTTTGTAAGATTGTAAATTGCAGAGAAGTTGAAAATCTGAATTAGTAGAGGAAATTCCTCACTGGGAGGTTGCTTATGAATGAAAGCAAATGTTTAGGTTTTGTTTTGTTTTGTTTTTTTAATTAGTAAATATAAATTTAGAGATGTGTAAACTTATTAGCATGTACATGGGAATTATTTTTATTTCCTTTTTTGATGTTGTTTATTTATTTGAATATTTACATGTGTCAATGGAAGTTGAAATATTTTTATGAAAAAAATTTTCTTAAGAGCTAGCTAAGTTTAATGGCTATAGTGCCTGAATAGGTATCATGAAACAAGTGATTTTCTGGTTGTAAAATTTTCTGAACCCTAAATTAACTTTGCAAGAGACCCACTTATCTACATGGCTAGGGCCCGTGAAGATATATGGGTCAGCCACAAATAATGATTTGACTAATGTTTCCATCAGAGGGATGGGGATGATAAAATGTCATATATCTGTGAAATTAAATATAAGACATGGTTCCTTACTGTGAGGGCAAAATAACTCATGGCTTATCTTGCAGTTTAGTAACTTCATTATATTTTAGTAACATAAGATGTTCTTAAAGTCAAAGTATCTAAATACCAATATCAAAGATAGGTCATTTCATTGGTGTAGGCATTCCTTCCAATGATGCAGAGCTATGCTTCTCTCTATCTGCTAGGCAGAGACCATCCTTTCATGAGATATTCTAATCACCCCCCCCCAATGTGTTATACAATGGCCAACCTTTTGGTGATAAGCTTCTCTGTACCTAGTTCAGCTGATAGTTGGACAACTGGTGATCACTAGGCTGAAACATAAATCCTTGAGGCTTCGTTGTTTCTGGAAGAGAAAATACTCACAGACCTGTCCTTTGGGACCCTTCATGTCACAATGAGACCTGAGAGAAGAACATACAATCTCAGTTAAAATACTGTATAGATAATAGCAAAAAATTCTTCATGACTCTGAAGATTAGGTTCAATTCTTCAATTTTTTTGGAAGAGCAACGGCTGATATTCACTTAGTATTTTGCAAAATGCTTTCTATAGACTATCATATTTAAGTCTTATACTTTGTAGTTTTATGACAGGTTAAAACTCTGGTTTTTGTATTTAATAGCTAGAAATCTCAAGAGAGGTGGTAGTTCTGGTTCATGGAATGAAGAGAAATAAAAGTGAGAACTTGATATAGTGGGAAGAATACTAGTTTTGGAGTCAGAGGGCCTGAGATCAAAACCTGTCTCCACCACTTACTACTTATGTGACTTTGGGCACATAATCTCAGTTCTGTCTCCCATAAAGTGGGGATAACCTTTAGGATAATAGATTTAGACTCAATCTTAGATATCATCAAATCCAAACCCAATCCAATCCAATTCAATCAACATTTATTAAGCACCTACTATGTGCCTGGCAATTGGGATTATAATTAATAAAAAGATAGTCCCTGACCTCAAAAAACTCCTAATATAGTGAAGGGAGACAACACAGAAAATGAAGCAGGAAAGGCTGGGATGAGAGGGATTAGACACCAGTGGGCACCTAGCATGGGGGACATCTTGTTCCATGGAGTTGAAACCAGGAAGAGCAGCAGATAAAAAATGGAGTGAGTCCAGTGTCTGCCCTCTATAAAGTAGGGCATTGGGAGGAGTTTGGTACTCTGCCTTCTAGCCCTCTAAACAAAAGAGAGAAGAGGCTGAGAGAGGTGGTATCCATGCTTGAGATGGCATCATGGTAGTGAGTTTGGAAGTGATGAACTTGTCCTGGGAGGGGCATCTTGTTCCATAGAGTTGAAAACAGGCAGAACAACAGATGCAAATGGAGTGAGGTATCATCATTTTATAAATGACAAATAGGCTCAAAGATATTAAGTAACTTGCCTAAGGTCTCATAGATAATAAGCGGTAGAGCCAGGATTTAAGTCCAGGCATCCTGACTCCGAATTTATCCCTCTTCGTGCCTTACAAGGTTTTTCCCTTTACATCTCTTCCTGTGCTGTAGACCAGAGCAATCACACCTCTCAAAATAAGAGAGAATGGGGCTCCAAGTTCAGAGCAAAGCTAAGGACACTTATCATTGAACACCTCCATGGGGCTTATAAACATGTGCCTGGGATTGGAGCAGCAACAGTGGGCAATGATTACAATGGAACACTTTGGGAAAGTCAACTTACAAGCTTCATAAATACACATACACACATACATATATACAGATATACATATATACCATTAATAAAGGAAGGAACCAAATTTCATACCCTAAATATCCTTCACTGCTCATTTTAAAATTATTATTATTATTATCTAGTCTCCTTGGTAGATCACATTTATTGTAGTGAAATGTGCGCTTCCTGGGAATTCTACACACTCCAAAAACTGACGAGTAAGCAAAAATAATGCTGCTCTTTAAACCCTTCACAGTTTATAGCCACATTTACATAACATTAAATAAGTCAACAAAGGCATCATTAGCTCCCATTAAAATATGAGCGAAGAAATTTAAACGAACAAGACAAGCTAATTGGTAAGTAATGTTGTGTATCAAAAATTATGACTGTAAGATACCACAGTTAATGAGAAGCTCTACAATCATGTTTACTACATATTTAAAAATTAAATGAAGGTGAATAAAAGTTAGGATGGGAAAAAGTTTTCCCAGCTAGCAGTGCCCCTATTTCTCCAAATTCTAAATGTGGAGCCTAGCTCAGCTAAAAATGTCCAGAAAATGTATTTTACTTTAATTTTGCTTAAAAGGTCCAACTAGGGAAGATGTGACTCTGGGTTGGGGGTGGGGATCAGAACTCTTCAGTTACCATCAGTGGGTATGCTGCAATTTTGCTAAATGCCCTTGGTTTAAGAAAAAGGCATCTTACTAATGTCCTCACATGTGGGTAGAGCTGGCCTTTGGTAAAACTTTTATGGATGAAAGTTTGTCTACACCACCTTTTCCTCCCCTTTCCTGTTCTCCTTTCTATCCTTTCAATACCTCATCCTTGTGCCCAGGTACCACGTGCTTTCTTGTATCTTGGGCTAGACAGAGAAGCAAGATATCTGAAAGTCTAATTCACACTAAGGTAGTAGTGGCCTTAATCTCTTCATCTGCCAAATTAAAGGGTTGAATTAGATGATTTCAAAGTTAACTCTGTAATTATGACAATATGTTACTTTTCCAGAGAATTTATCTTTTGAAAAAGAATGGTATAATGCTAGGCAACTGAATAAAATGTAAATGGTGGCATTTTTGGCAGTGTGACATGTAGGTAGAGTTGTATATTGTTGTTTGTTTGTTTGTTTTCCCCAGAGGAAGAGGGTGAGATTTTTTTTTCTTCCATTTTACTTCAAATCATACTAGGCAGATCTCTATCCATGTGCAGAGATTGCCCTGGGCCCTTCATTGGTATCCTCCAGTAAAGTTTCAGTCAGCCTGTAGTTAAAATACAGGCAGAACTGCTATTCACTGGAGAAAGCCCTGGGACATGGGACTCCAAAGGTGTCTTGTACTGGAAAGATTTCATCAGGCAAGCATGGGCTGAGGAAAATATGGATGATTGTTAGTTTTTCAGTTGTACCTGATGTTGTCTGTGGGGTTTACCTGGCAAAGTTGTGGGAGTGGTTTGCTATTTCCTTCTCCATCAGATTAAGGCAAATAGAGGTTAAGTGACTTGCCTAGGTTCACACATCTAGTAAGCAGGTCAAATTTGAACTCAGGTCTTCCTGACTCCAGGGCCATAGCTCTATCCACTGAGCAATTTAGCTGCCCAGAATATGGGTAGACTAGTTCAAAACTACCCCCTTGAAAAGGAAGAGAAGGCCATGGGACCTTAGAAGACAGAGTGGCAACATACCGTAATGATTAGAACAAAACACAGACTTGGAGAATGGCATGGGAAAAGAGAACAGAGAGAACGAAGTTTAATCTGCTCAGGAGCACAGATGATCACAGGCAGGACAAGCTGGCAAGGTGTCTGGAGAACCATGAGAATGATCAGAAGCCATTTGGACTGATCTGAGATGACTTAGGAGCTTCTCTAAGAAGTAAGGCAACTCTAAGGTTTCAGCACTGCTCCAGTTTAGATCTCTGAGACCAGGGGAAAAAAAGGCATGCAAGAAGTAGAGGGAATTAGACCCAGAGCTTCCCTGAGGAAGTTATGAATCTGAACTGGAGCAAAGCAAAGTGGACAGCTTCCTGGATTAGCAGTCAAAGGTCTTAAGTTCAAATTTCATCTTTGCTGTTTACCACCTGTGTGCCTCTGGGCAAGTGAATCAGTATTGGTGGGCCTCAGTTTCCTCATTTGTAAAATTAGGGACTTGGATGACCTCAGAAGTCTTTTTAAGTTTTATATCTATGATCTTATGACTTTTTTTATTCACCTATTATGGCAGAGAAGTAGGAGTGTTAAAGGGGATGTTGAATATCATTCTCCTAGAGTGGGAGATTGTATCCATTTTGTATATGATTATAGATAATGTGTGCTGCCTGGTTCACTTTCTTCTTAATTAAATGCCCTTTCCCTTATGGATCCATCCATCTTTTGTATGGTCTGGAGTAGTGACTGCATTGCTAGGGACTTGGGTTGTGGTTTACATAGATAACCCTAAACATCACACTGTACTTTGGAAATGTGGGATTCTAGAATCACATGGGAATCTATTGGGCCCAGGGCTACACTTAAGTTTGGACCTGATATGTTCTGATTTTGAAGGGAACAAGTGACTTTGTACTTTATTTCTGTGGCTTCATAAATGGGTAAAATGCCAGTACCCTGTATAGAAGAAACCAAAAGTGGTCTTGGTAGTGGTACTACCTATGCTGCCTGGAGATGGTACAGGGAGGAGAGTGAGGGTGACGTGCTGTCATCAAGTTTTATGTTTCAAGAGGGACACTAATATTTCTTCAAAAGTAAATGCTTTTTTTCTGTAAGTATTCCACCTCCTGGCTAGCACAAGGCAATGATCATAGATTACATGATAGATGGCTTTTTCACTATGAAAAACTGAGAAAGATCTGAGAGACACCAGTTGTGAGATTGTTATTAACAGCAACTGCTTATCAATTCTAAATTCAGGTTAGAATCTAAAAATCTGTAGCAGCCCCAGCTTCACATATCATATGAGATTTACCCAAAGCTTTAACATGTATAAAAGACATTAGGCTTGAAATTGAATCATTAAGTCAAGAAACTAATATACTCAGTTGCAAATTTGCAAACCGAATTTCGTTTTATAAACCTGCAAATGATTCTCTTCTAATACATTAAAGTTTAAAGTTGAAAAACATTTCTAAATTAAGTAGCAAGTCCTTGACTTCATAGAATTATATAATCTTCGAGCCACAAAGGACCTGGGGCCAGCTAGTTAGACTTGTATATTAACAACATTTCCCTTTACAAAATATCTGGTCATCTGTCATTTGCTTAAAGACCTTCAGTGATGGGAAACTTTCTGAGGCAGCTCATTCCCTATCCACTTCCATTCCATACTTTCAGTCAGTTTCTCTCAATTCAACAAACATTTATTTGCTATCTGCCAAGACATTATACTAAGTGCCAAGACAGATACAAAGATAAACAGAACCTGGTACCTACCTTCCAGGACATCATGTAAAGGATAGGGGATTTGGTTCTCATTTATTTAAAGTAATAACAGAAAGCCAATGTTAATGTGTTATGAAGTGTAAACAGTTTTCTCTAATAGAATTAAAGGAAGCAATATGATTGGATGAACAAAAATTAGACGTGGCTTTTTTTGGCCTTTAAATATTTAAGCCCTAGATTGTTTCTTTCTCCCCACTCCCCACCCATCTAACATGTTGCTACTATTACAGTAGTAGGCATTTCATCCAGAAGGGAGCCAAAACTCTCCAGATAAACCATGATATAGAAAGGCAATTGCTCACATGTAAAATCAGCTTCTACTACTAGAACTTCTGGTGGCACTAAGGAGAGTCAGCTAGGGATTCATGAGAGAATCAGCCCTGGGAATTGAGACTTGGAAGCAGACCCTGTTCACTCAACTGCAATGTATCCTGCAGAGATGCTATACCCAGAAAGAAGCTGAATGAGGACCTTTCAAAGAGAGGAAGGACTTCCAGGCTCTGCAATACCAGAGTAGCAAGTAGTCTTGGCAACATATCCCCTATATGTATATCTCACTGTCATTGTACTCTAAGTTTGTGCCCACTCTTGCCACATACACATTTGTGGGAAAGTGTGCCCCATAATTATTCAGGAAATATTTTTTGTAGCTACTGTTTTCATTGTGTTATTTTAGTGAATGCCTTTGCTAAGAGGTAATTGTGTTTACTGCCTAATCATTAATGAAAATCATACCTGAAGGGGCTCACAAGTTATAGTATTAGGAATATATATCAGAGCTACCCCTAGAATCAAAGATAGCATTGGCCTTCTGGGGACTCAAACTGAAACAGTGAATACAAATTAGAGACAGTAGCTCAGAAGAGATACCATGCTTACGCAATCTAGGAGAAGAGATGAAATGTCACATAGAACTATAAAACAAATTAGAATATAAATACACAGGAGAAATAAAACAAGGTATAAGAGATTTGAAAGGTGAGAGAACAATTGCAACTAGAAGGAAATCAAGGAATGTTTCTTAGAGGAGTAGAAACCTAAGCTAGGTCTTGAAAGAACAACTAACAGCTGGAGATTTAAGAAGGTGATTGAAAGAAGAAGAGGATTTTCTATCCTGAGGCATCAAGAATGGCATCACGCAAAGATCTGGAGACAGGAAGGGCAAAATAAGACTGCAGAGTGGTAAGTAAAATAGCTTTATTGAAGCACATAATATGTGAAGGGGAATAATATAAAAGAAGTTTGGAAAGACAAGGACAGAGTCAAAATGTGTAGAGCTTTAAATGCTCTTAAAGTTTAAGGGTTTTCCAGAGGCAAGGAGGAGCCAATGAATGTGATTAAGTAACTCTTTGGGGTCTTGGATATCTTGGGACCATAGATCTACTCATTTTCAATTTTCATTTACCATAGGGTAGACTGAAGACTGCTTGTTGAATCATTCCTCCTCCAAAGCAGCCGTATATGTTTATAACATCTTCTTTAATCCCTATCTACCAAACCCTTTCCCCCCTCATCATGTAAAGCGCTCCAGGAATCCCAACTCCTCATGAAGCCTTCCTATGAGATAAACAACTGCTTATTCATCCATACTACTGCTCCTTGCAGGGTTGTTGAATACAATGCCTACTAAATTGCAGGACCCCAAACATGCCAAGTCAAAAAAGGATAAATACATCAAAACATAAATAAATACAGGTTGATTTTGGATGAGAGTTGTATATGGTCCAAATAACAAAAAGAAAAGGAAAGTATCTTTTACATTGGCCAGCTGCACTTAGAATAATATACAGAACTCTGTGAATCATTTCATGGTTTATTAAATGAAATTCTGTTTGCAACTAGCAAGTTAGGAAAATAAACGTCCATGTTTGTTTTCATTTTCCATTTGCTGGGTTTGTCCAGAGACTTAGGCACAGTCCCCGACTCAGGCACTGTCCTCAGGGATCTATTAGGCAGCCCAGTGTCTGCACCTTCAAGTGTCCAGGGAAATTAGCTTCAGATTACCATTAACCCCATGAGACCAATAATAGGAAATCTTGGATACTTCCCCCTTGCCAAGGACAGGATATAGGACATTGGCCCCAGATAGTGGGGTTAAATGCATCTCTCCATTTGGGGTGCCAAAGACATGTGACCATGCTAGGATGTTGACCACTTAATGTGGTATTATGGCCAAATTTAGGTTTAGGCTACGAGGGATCAAGGGGCAGAATAGCACTGCTTTTTCTAAAGTGTACTGCATTACCACTGTTTGCTCAAAATTCTCACTTAGGGGTGATGTTGTATTTGGCATAATTCTCTCCATGTCTCTGGTCTGCAAAGAGGTTGGAAGCCAACTCCGGGGCACCAAATAGCCACACAACTCAATAGTATGGCAGTGGTTTGTGCAGACCACATGTTGACTTTGGCCACCTTGGCTTTTTCTAGATGGTCCACCTGGAATTAGGAATAATAATAATTAATAACACTAATCACTTACATTTATATCATCACTACTATGTGCCAGACATTGTATGAAGCCCATATGAATATTATCTCATTTGATCCTTATAGGAACCCTGGGAAATAAGTACTATTATTATTTTCATTTTTCAGTTGAAGAAACCGAGGAAAATAGAGGTTTGGCCAAAGTCACACAGCTAGTTAAGAGTCTGAGGCTGAAACATAGGAGGTATAATGGATAAAATTCTGAACTTGACTTGGAGTCAGGAAGACTAGAATTTGAATCCTGCCTTAGATATTCTCAGTTTCCTCATCTGTAAAATGGGGATAATTATAGCAGCTACTTCATAGGCTAGTTGGGAGGGTCAAATGAGATAATATATATAAAGTACTTTGCAAATGTTAAAGTGATACATAAATGTGAATTGTAACTATTTTTATTGTGAATCTTCCTCACCTCACACTCATCAAGTATCTTCTGTGGGCTTGGTCAGCACTGTGTTAGCTACCATATGGTTTACCTCCAAAGTGGCCATTCTGGATCCCAGGCTGACTGAGCATTAGGTAGTTGTCTAGTATATCACATTCCCTTACTCTGATCTGAGAGTTATGATCTAGGCTTGGTTTGTGTTAACATAGAGAGCTAAAGATTATGTTGTTCTAATCTAGCCTCAAAATACCGACAACCTCTTTTGACCTCTAGGTGTCTACAATCTAATTAGAAAGACAAAATACAGGCATTTAAAAGTAAGCAACAACATGAGGTAGTGAATGTTAATTGTCAAATAACAAATTCCTTAACATTTGTCCTGGGAATCTCTTCGGAGGAGTGGGAGATGGAGGGGGGGAGGGAAAAAGAAGAAAGAGGAAGATAAAGAAAAGAAAAGGGAAGAGGAGGGAAGAGGAATAGGGGAGGGAGAGGAAGGGGAAAAAGAGAGAGAGGGAGAGATCTGTTCAGTCTATCATGCTGACCATCTTTGGCCCTTCACTCCTGCTGAGACAAAGCTGGACAAGTAGTAATTCTCTCCTTCATCACTGGTTAAAGGAAGATGGTCACACTTGGAGTAGTCTACTTTCTTTACTCAGCACAGCCATGCCTTAACTATTATATCTATCTCTCTATCTCCAAGTCTTCAACACAGGATAAAATAAAGAGAATCTCTCAAGCTGTTAAACAGATTAAACCAAGCCCTGGTCACTAGTGAAAACACTTATTTTTTTTTCTCCCGGACATCATGAGGGAAGCTGAAATATCAAAGAAAAGACGTTCTGCTAGCCATAGAAGGGCTGCAGCTGCTTAAAGCCAGACTTTTCTTGCTGAGTCCACTAGTGCCTCTTAGACCTGCTCAGGGTTAGTCTGACCTTTGCCCTGATTAGCTGACCTTTGTCTCTTGTCTTACAATTCAATTCAAGGAATATTTATCATGCCTACTATGTGCCAGGCACACAAGGAAAAAAATGATTCTCATCTTGGCTGCCTCATTCTGGAGCAGTTTTAGGGAACTGTCTGTACTATACCTGTGTCAGCCTGGAAATTACCCAGACTAGAAACTGACCAGGGTTGGTTATAAGAAGGTAGAGAGCTAAGTACTGTGTTGTTCTAATCTGGTCTCACAATAGTGAACCTCTTTCTTGTCCTCTAGAGGAATGAAGGACATAACCAGAAACAGTCCTATTTCGGCTCAGGTTGGGCCAACATTAATACAGGACCCCATAGAGTTCACCAGATTTGAAACCCAGAGCAAGAATCAGAAACCCCAAACCAGGCATTCAGACCCTGCCATTGATCTTTTGGCCTCTTTAAATCTGCCCAATTCCCAGCTCTCAGAGCTGAGGTGAAAATGAGAAAGGATTATGGAATGGATGAGTATGACAGCTCTATTTCATATCTGGCTATATCTACATTAGAACCTAAGAGCCTTGAGGGCAGGCCGTGTTTCACTTTGTTTTAGTATCTCTGGCACATAGCAAGCACTTAATAAATACTTGCTTTCTTGATTGATTGGTGCCAAGCGCAGAAAGTAGATCTAATCTTACTGGAGGCAGAGGTGAAAAGAAGAAAGGAGTGAAACTGCATTAACGTAGCCCAGCCCTGCGAGCTCCCACCCAAATGAAAGACCCAAACAGCCTCCTGCCCACCTCAGTTCCCACTCCCACAATCCATATCTGAGGCTTCCATTAAATTGTACTAGGGGCTATTCTCTTGACTCAAAAAAAGGCATTGGCAAAGTGCCCCTTGGCATTAAATCCTCACTCTGGACTTTCAGGGAAAGTTGGATGGAACTAGAACAACAGACAAAGCTGCTGCCCCCTTGGAACCTAATGGACGCCCCACAGAACTCCCGAGAGTTATACAAAGAGCTGAAGCAGTTTCCAGTCAGGCTGTGTTAGGAGTTCAGAGAAGGCTCTTCAAGCCGACCCAGGCTTATAAATCATCAAGGGCTAATATTACCTCCTTCTTCAATCCACAGTTACTTATTTAGTCAGGGGGGTTAATATTACTTGTATTCGTATCACCATGATAATGCAGGAGCTACAGTCTAGAATGAACCAGTGGAGCCTATGTATAAGCAATAAGACACTTCTGTCCAGGGCCGGGGAGTATTTGCTTCAGAGTGAGTGCAATCAGCCATTCTACAAAAAACCTTTCCCAAGATCTCCACTTACCAGGCTTTCTAAGAGCTATAAATAGATAACTCTCTCCCCTTTTGTGACTTCGGGCTCCCTTTCCTGTGCTAGGGTAACATTTGTAATTAGGATACACAATACCTACTTAAATGTTTGACATTCTCTGTCAGAGGACATGAAGCAGCAGGTACTTTTTTTTCGCCCCCTTTTGAAAAAATAATCTGGGGTGAGGGTGGGGGTGGGGTGGGCTGGTGGTGCTACCATTTCTAAAACATCATACTCTTATCTAATCCCATTTCCTTTTTTGTGTATGAGAGACAGTTTTCAAGTTCTGAACCCATGCAAGCACCCAAACCTACAAATCTGGCATAATCTTAATAGCTTAATTAATAAGCTTAATAGGGAGGGGGTGCTCACTCCTTCCTTTTCTTAGTGTTGCACTAAATAGTACAGTTGACTACAGGAGATTATTTTGATTTCCCCTTCACAGCTGCTATTTTGGTTCTGTCTTCAAACTGAATTTCCAGTGGTAATTATTCCATTTCCTTTATTTTCAACGTCATCTTATTTCCAAAGAAAAAACAGAATGCAGCAAAAAGAGACAAATTGGAGTAAATGGTTCTGTTTATGCAAATATTTAACTACAGAATTATGTCACACCCATAGGAAATCGGGTGTCTCAGTTTTGATGTGGTCACTCAGGTCTTTGAGTCCATCAGGAAAGAAGGAATTTAGATGAATAGTAACGAAATTCTGTCTCTGGGGGCAATACTTGACCTTGGTTGTAAAGGCAGATTTCCCCCATCTAAGATTTTTTTCATTTGTCATAGAATAAGTTTAGACTTGGAAGGGACCTTAAATGTCATCTATAGCTCTGTCTATCTACACATATATAAATGCATATGTGTGCATATGCACATATGTACGTACATCTGTATACACACATACAATCACATACACACACTTTCCTCTGTCCTCAAGTGAGCCTTTGACCTTTTCTTGCAACAAAGAAAAACAACTAAATATTACAGAGGCTAAAGCAAGCACTGAATTGTGCTGGTGAGCTTAGTCTTGGGACCCTGGCTGCCTTTTTCACTTTGTATTTCATTCTCTGAACATAAGTGAACTAACAGAAACACTGAGATGGGCATGTCCAGTCTTGGAAGCAGCCTTGTGAAATTGGGAAATTGACTTTTCCTAGTTTTTTTTTTTTTTTCGGTCAGTGCCATCTGCACTAGGTGAGGTGCCCTCTCTTCACCCAATATTGTACTTCTTGAAGGAGCTGGATAACAGCAAGAGGATAAGGCTAAATTCTGGCCTGGCTTGCCGGAAGATCAGAGTCAGAAAGAGTTGTGAGGACAGTGCAGAGCTGAGATGAAATGTAAAATGCTTATTCAGTAGTGTTAACTTCCTAACAGAATAACAATACTTACATCGCTGTTGCTGTTTATTTAAAATTTTCTCTCACTGTGCCTTTGTGTTTTTGTTTGGGTTGAATATATCTTTTTGTGTGGGGTTAATAAATAGATGTCCTGTAACTCATATACATTGTGCACTGGGCATTTATCTATTCCACCCTCACCCCCACTTCCACTTTGGGAAGATTCTATTGTTGTTTGTTCTTTGTTCTCAAAGAAGAACATCAGGAAGGTGATGTCTTGACTTGCAAATAAACTGGATTTAAGTGAGGCAAAGCTGTGCAAAGTCATCAACATCACTCTCTCCTCCAGAGTCATTGGAGTCCAGTGGCAAGACATTGGTCAAGAAGACTGGCAATGGCCCTGAATGCAGCGGGAGACTGGGAAGATTCTATATGAGAACCAAAATCTAAGTTTTAAGTAAATTCTTCCAGTGCTTTTAGAGGGGGTTGTAAAAACCAAAGTGTGAGAAGATTAAAAAAAATGAACCTGACTCTTTTTTTAGCTGGTCAGGCTACCTCAGAACTGAACCTAGTCTGTGTTTGTGGGTCTAGAACAGAGAAGGGTCCCTTAGTGAAGAGGAAGAAGTTACATCACCCCAGCTTCCTGGGTATAGGAGTGGTTAGTCGCAATAGTTGAATAAGCAAAACCAAACAGCGCTATTGTCACAGATTATAGAATATAAGTGGATAGAACGATGAACTTGGAGTCAAGAAGATCTGAGTTCAAATCCTGCCTCAGACACTTACTAGCTGTGTCACCACTGGCAAGTCATTTGACTTTTCTTAGCCTCAATTTTAGCATCTCCAAAATGGGGATAATATTAGCACCTACCTCTCAGGGTGGTTGTGAGGATCAAATGACAACTTGTAAAGTACTTTGCAAACCTTTGTTGTTCAGTCCTTTCAGTCGTGTCTGACTGTGATCCCGTTTGAGATTTTCTTGGCAGACGTACTGAAGTGGTTTTCTATTTCCTTCTCCAAATCATGTGACAGATGAGGAAACTGAGTCAAACAGTATTGAATGACTTGCCCAGGGTCACATAGCTAGTTAAATGTCTGAGCCCAAATTTGAACTCAGGTCTTCCTGACTCCAGGCCTAGCTGCCCTGCTTGCAAACCTTAAAACATGATATAAAAGCTGTTGTTAATAATTATTATTTTAGAAAAGAGGTAGATTTTGTCATCTCCTTTTTAGGGCCAAGATTGGTCATTACAGTAACATATCACTTAGTTACACCATTTTATTTTAGTGGGTTTTTTTTTATTCTTTTTTACAGCTCAAGCAACAAACACTTATTAAATACCCACTATTTATTAAATACCTACTATGTTTCAAGCATTCTTCATGAGCCTGAGAATATACAGACAAAAAAATGAAATCATCCCTTCTCTCAAAGAACTTTCCGTTTGATGGGCAAGAATATACAGAAGTATATACAGAAAGTATATGCAGATGAGGAAATTTGAATCCAGAGATTAAGTGGCTTCCATCTGATCACAGGAGTAATAGGAGGGCAGAGCTAGAATCTGAACCCAGATCTTTTGACTTCATAACAATTATTATGTCCACTGCACTGTGGTGCCCCAAACTACCCCAGAGAAGTTTAAAATTTAAATAGCCATCACATTGATATTTATAACTTCATTCCTGAATTTCATCTGGTCAAATATGAGGTGAAAACCTGATTTGAGGTTAAAAACAAAAAGCCAAGAGGAAGAAAACTCAGATTTGTGCATTTTCCTAGGGGGAAAAAACTTAAGAGATATTCTGAATGTATACTAAAAGAAACCTATCACTTCCCCTAAATAATCACTCTGGGATTATTGGTAGGGAATTGTAAACAGTAACATCGCACACTTTTCTAAAATTGACAGGACTTCTAATATACTTGTAAGACATTACCTCTGAATCTTTCTATAATAGCCAGTTTTGTTTCTTTCCCTCATTCTATGTTCACTCCATTCATTCACACTATAATTTGTGTTATAATTTTGCCAGACAAGCTATTCCTAGATATTCCAACTAAGCTGGACTACTAGCAGTTATTCTCCTCTCTCATCCTGTCTTTGCTCATCTCCATGCATACACACAATCCATCCTTTCGGCAATGTTGCAATGTACTGCCTCTATCATATGTCTTTTGAAATTCTTTTCTTTCAAGAAACAAAACTATCCATTCCTCCCACCCCCAAGGGTAAAGTGGTTTACTTAGAAAACCCCAGAGAATTAGCAAGTGAACTTGAACAATAGGCTCAGTTTAGTAGCAGGATAAAAAAATAAGTTCAGGAAAATTGATAGCATTTCTATGTAATAACAAATACAGAAGTAAAAAATGGAAAGAGAAATTTCATTTGAAATAATAACAAACTACTTAAAATACCTTGTAGTTAATCTACAAAGCCATATTCAAGACATATACATACAACTACAAAATACAAAAAAGCAAAAAACAAAAACCATATAACATACAAATACAAAATACAAAATAAAGAATGACTTTAATAATTAGAGGATATTAGGTGCTCATGTTTAGGTGGTTCCAATGCAGTAAAAATGACAGTACAACCTAAATTACTTTAAAGATTTAGTTTTATACCAAACCAGCAAGTAGGCACTTTAGAGAGCTAGAATAAGTTGATAATTCAAGTGTAGGTCCAAACTAAGAATGAATGATTTTCAAAACTAAGGAAGGTATGTAGGAGGGGAAGAGTGGCAGAATGGATAAAAGGGTGGCATTTGGGTCAGGAAAATCAAGGGCCACATCCTACTTCAGGTACAAACAGTTCCCCTAGGAAAATGTTTTTAACTTCTCAGAGTCCAGGACAACTCTCTAAACCGATAAATTGTAGGGGAGTTAATAATCTGTACCTATGGAAGGAGTTTCCACAGTAGGAGTTCTATATACTGATGAAATCACAGGCTGAGAATGCATCCCCTCCCACCCTGGTGTCACCCCCCCCACCCCCCCGCCCCAATCCTGGGTCTATAGATTCAATGTTAGACTGGATCAGCTGAAGTAGAGGATTGTGGAGGACTGACTGCCTGATGACTTTGGCAACCACTAATATTTCATAACTTAATCACACAACTGTAAATAATGTGATGCCCCAGTGAATGGGGGTAGCATTATAGAAGAGACTTTATTCTCCAGATTAGAGTTTGGGAGAGCCACTGAGTAAATGATAAATGCAACAAAAGACTGTAGATTACTCACTTCAACTGAACTACAAACCTAGGACCTTGACTGCCCAGAGTGGTAGTGAGGCATTTTGACATTAGACTCTTTATTAATCATAAAGGGGACTTAGAGGTGAGGTTACTGCTTTCTAGGTTCCAGTCACAGCATCAGAAACAATCCCTCTTTCCTCTCTAGATTGTCCTATAAACATTTATCCAGCTTCTGGGAGCCAGAATATCCCAATATAATACCCATTTCACTTTAGCTACTATATTTAAAGTTTAACTTTGACAAATACGGTTAGAGAAAGAAACAATGCAAAGTACATGGTGGTGACCATTGCAGGACCATGGAGCCTCCAAATTGGAAAAGATTTCAGAGACCATCAAGGTCTCTGAGCAGGAATCCTATGACTACATTCCCCAAAGGGGCCATTATTGTACTTGAAGAAGAAGTCAGTACCTGCCAAAGCAGCCCACTCTGCTATGGGATAGCTCTAAGGATTAGTAAGCTTTTTCTGATATCAAACTGAAATTTGTCTTTCCGCAATGTCCACCACCATGACTTCTTCTTCTGGCATCAACCAGAATGAGCCTAAGCTTCTTTCAAAACATATGTCATATCCTCCCTAAGTGCTCTCCAGGTAAAACATCTCCAGTTCCTTCAAATGATTGTCATTTGGCATGGTCTGCAGAATCTTTACCATACTAGAGACAGAATTCTAGAATCTTGGAGTAGGAAGGTACCATGTAGGCCATCTACTCTGACCTATTTCTTTGTTTTCTTTATTTTCTTTCAGGGATGGGGGTGAGGGAAGGCTCAGACCTATTATTACCTTTTCTGCAACTTATAGTCGAAGAAAGTTACCTGGTCACTGAGAAATTAAGTGACTTATTCAGGGTTGCACAGCGAGTTTCAGAGGCTGCACTTGAACCCAGGTCTTCCTGACTCCACGGCCAGTTTTCTATATACTATTCTGGACCATGGAGCAGGTAGGTGATGTAACAGATAAAGTACTGGGCATGGAGTCAGGAAGACACATTTTCTGGAGTTCAAATCTGCTCTTAAACACCTAGAAGCTGTGTGACTCTGGGCAAGTCACTTAACCCTGTTTGCTTCAGTTTCCTCATCTATAAAATGGGGAGGAGAAGGAAATGATGAACCACTCTAGTATCTTTGCCAAGAAAATACCAAATGAGATCACAAAGAGTCAGACATGACTGAAAAATAACTGAACCACACAACCTGCTGCACTATGTCCTACAAACATTTATCCAGCTTCTGGGAGCCAGAATACCCCAATACAATATCCATTTCACTTTAGCTACTTTATTTAAAGTTTAACTTTGACAAATATGGTTAGAGAAAGAAACAATGCAAAGTACATGGTGGTGACCATTGCAGGACCATGGAGTCTCCAAATTGGAAAGAATTTCAGAGACCCATTTTAAAAAAGAATCCATGCTATGACATACCTATCAAGTGGTTACTGAGCCTCTATCTGAAAACTTCTAGTGCAGCTCAGTGGTACAGTGAGATCACTAGGCCTGGAATCAGGAAGACGAGTTCAATTCAGCCTTAGACACTTACTCCACGACTAGCAAGTCACAAAACCTGTTTGCCTCAGTTTCCTCATCTGTAAAATGGAGATAATAATAGCACCTGCCTCCCATGGTAGTTGTGAAGATCAAATGAGATTATATTTGTAAAGCACTTAGCACAGTGACTAGCACATGGTAGGTACTATATAAACCTAAACTATTATTATTCCTTTTTGTTACCACCTTTGGAAGCAGCCCATTTAAATTTTTGATAGCTCTAATTGTTAACAAGTTTTTCCTTACATGAAGTCCACATTTGCTTCTCTACAACTTCTACTGCTGTTGCCTCCCAGACCAAGCACGACAATTCTTTGTGGTGCCCTAGGCCACATGACAGGCCTTCAAAGACTTGAAACACAACTATCACTTACCTATGACTTCTCTTCTCTAGGCAAAATATTCCTCATTGCCTTAATTGAACCTCACATATCATACACTGAGGTCTTTCACCACCTTGGCTATCTTATTCTGGATACTCTCCAGCTTGTTAATGTCCTTCCTAAAAGATGGTATCCAGAAATGGAAAAAAAAAATAGAGCAGATGTGGTTCGAGCATAGCAGAACTTAGCTGGACTGCTCCATATCATTTCTCTATTCCTTGACACAACTTCAGGTCACATTCACTTTTTTGAGTAGTGAATCACATGATTTACTCATATTGAGCTTCACATCTGCTAAAATCGCTATATCTTTCTTTATCAGATTAACTGTTATCCAAACTTGCCTTACATAACTGATATTTATGAAGTTAATTTTTGAACCCAAGTGTAATACTTGACATTTATTAACCTTACATTTCATCTTACTAGATTCAATTAGATGTTCTAGCCTTTTAAGATACTTTTGTATCCTGATAATGTTTTTTTTTAACACTTTAGTTAAACCAAGCATGCCACCCATGTCTATATCCACATCACTTATAAAAATGTTAACCAGCATAGAACCAAGCATGGATTCTTAGGGCGCTCCACTAAAGACCTCCTTCTAGACACCTTGAATAATTAACGAGTGCTCTTTTAGCCCAGCAATTCAACCAGCTCCAAACATGACTATATGCATCATCTTCTCATCTTTTCATCTGCTCATCTCACAAGAACAGAATGAAAGATTTTGTCTGAGACTTTGCTGAAAACTAGGATATAGATAGTTAGATAGGTAGATCAATAGATAGCAATCTCTCTAGATTAAGGAATATACACACATATGTTCTTTTTATATATATATACATGACACACATATATATACATCTTAATCTACCACTTCTATGATCTTGTCAAAAAAAGTAAATGAGGCTGTTCTGGCAAACTTGTTCTGGATGAAGCCATGCTAGATTTAGTATGATCATTGCTTATTTCCCCTCCCTGGATAGTCACCAGTCATAATTCCATAGTCATTTAACAAAATGCTGTTAACTTGGTCTTCTTTGAGATTCAATTTAAATTCCACCTTCTGCAAGAAGACTTTTCCACTCCTTCCATTAGTGCCTCCTTTCTAGAATCAACTCCCATTTATATGGTATAGATTCACTATGTACATATATGGTGGTGCTTTATAGAAATGTAAATTTTGGGTGGGGGGAGAAGTGGGAGGTTTTTCTTATATTCCATGGCCATAGTGAAGTAATGTATTAACTCCATTAATTTTTACTGTCTTGTATTTTCTCAATATACAATCATGTTGTCTGTAAAATAAATATTTAATTTCTTCTCTGTTTGTTCTTTTGATTTGCTCTTCATGTCATATAGCTATTGCTAAGATTTATAAAATTGTGTTAAATAGTAGTAGTGAGAATTGACATTCTTGTTTAATACTTTAATTTAACGGGATGGTTTCTAGTGTTTCCTTTTTTCATACATCAGCTCATGATTCTAGGTATATACTTTTTAAAAAATCATATTATGCAAAGCAATTCTATGCCTATTTTTAAACATTTTAAAAAGATAAATGAATGTTGTACTTTATTAAAGGTTTTCTCTACAGTTAATCATGCAGTCTTTATTTTTCTCTTGGTGATAAAATGTATTATATTGAGTATTTTCCTGGTATTTAATTAACCATGCATTCCATGCATAAATCCTATGTGCTCATGATGGATACCTTTCAGAATGTACCATTGTATTCTAATTGCGAATATTTTAACATTTCAGTGACAATACTAATTAATGATATTGGTCTAGGTATTCTTGCCAGATGATGAGTTCCCTATTCACCCACATTAGTCTCTTTAGACAATTCCTATTTTCTTCATTAAAATCCTTTCCATTGGTATCTTCAGAGTTTAATTTGTTAGAGTTTCACATCCCTTCTTGATAGATATCCCTGATAGAATTTTAGTCCATGGGAAAATTTTACCTATCAAATGTATAGATAAGGGAAGAATTTATGACTAAACAAGAGATAGAGGGGATCACAGGATGTAAAGTGATAATATTTATCATATTAAATTAAAAAGGTTTTGAACAAACAAAACTAATCCAACCACGATTAGGAGGAAAGCAGGAAACTGGGGAGGGAGGGATATATACCAAGTTTCTCTGATAAAGGCCTCATTCATCAAATACAGAGAGAACTGAGTCAAATTTATAAGAATATGAGTCATTCCCCAATTGATAAATGGTCAAAGGATATAAACAGGCAGTTTTCAAAAAAAGAAATCAAAGCTATCTATAGTCATATGAGCTCTAAATCACTATTTATTAGAGATATACAAATTAAAACAACTCTGAGGTACCATCTGACACCTATCAGATTGGTTAATATGACAGAAAATAAAAATGACCAATGTTGGAGGGAACATGAAAAAATTTGGACCCTATTTGCACTGTTGGTGGAGTTGTGAACTGATCCAATCATTTTGGAGAACAATTTTGGACTATGCCCAAATAGCTATAAAATTCTGTATACCCTTTCACCCAACAATACTTATACTGGGTCTATATCCCAAAGAGATCAAGGAAAAAGGAAAAAGACTTGTATGTACCAAAATATTTATAGCAGCTCTATTTGTAATGGCAAAAAATTGGAATTTGAGGAGATGCCCATCAATTGGGGGAATATTTGAACAAGGTGTGGTATATGATTGTGACGGAATACTACTATGCTATAAGAAATGATGAAGAGGATAGTTTCAGAAAAAGCTGGGGAGACTTATATGAAATGGTGCAAAGTGAAGTGAGCAGAAGCAGGGGAACACTGTACATAGTAACAACAATATTTTGTGATGATCAACTGTGAATGACTTAGCTCTTCTCAGCAATACAATGATCCAACACCACTCCAAAGGACTCATAAAGAAAAATGCTATCCACCTCCAGAGAAAGAACTGATGAAGACTTAATGCATATTAAAGCATATGTTTTACTTTATTTTTCTTGCTTTTTTTCAATATGGAATATGGAAATATGTTTTGCATAATTTCACATATATAATTGATATCACATTTCCTGCCTTCACAATAGGTGAGGGAGGAGTGTGAGGGAGGAAGAAAACTCAGAACTCAAAATTTAAAAAAAGAATGTTAAAATAAATGATAACTTTTTAAAAAGAAAAAAATTAATCTTTGGAATTAGACATAACCTTTCTCTCAATTCTTTGAAATTTGTTCTACTAAAATCTAGGATGCATATCATACTATGCTTAGTTTTCTTCTCCTCCATCACTAATTCTTTGATGAAATAATGATTACCCTCCAAGATACTAATAATTTCTACACTCACCACCATTTTTTCTTTGTTGATCAGAATTAAGTTCAGAATTGCTAGTTTCTGAAGGAGGTTTCAAATCCAGGTGTTCTTAACTTCAAATTCATTAGTGAATTGGTATCTCATCAACTATCATTGGTTACACCATGATGGTTCTCACTAATATAGCATGACGTTATGGAAAGAGCCATGGATTTGGAGTCAGAGGACCTGGATTCAAACACTGGCTTTGATATGTATTGACCATGTGACTTTGGCAAAGTCTTTTACTTCTTAGGGTCTTAGTTTCCTTATCTGTAAAATGAGAGTGTAGAACTAGATAACCTGTATGGTCTCTTATAATTCTAAGTTCATAATTCTACAACCACTTCTTTTGTAAATGTTCATAAATCCTCCCTTCAATAACATATTCTAGAATGTTTCCAGGAATCAGTCAATTTCACTGGTCTATTCTTGGCTCATTTTTGAAAATTGAGACATTCGTCCATCTCTCCAGACTTTTGACATCTCTAATATTTTCCATAATTTTTTCAAAGCTTGCCAAGTAGTGACTTGGCAATAATATTTATAAATTCTTTCAGATACCTTGAGATACACTTCATTTATACTAGAAAACCAATTCACTGAGGATAAGTAGATGCTTTGTTACCACCTTTTTTCTCATATATCACGGTGGCTTGCTTCCAGTTAACCTTTTTGGCTCTATCCTTCTCAGTAAAATAGAAAAATCAGAAGCACTATATAAATGTTAATTATTATTATTATTATATTATTATATATATTCTTCCCTTCTCCCCAGGTGTTAGTACTCCCTTTCTCTTGAAATTACTTTGGGTATACTTAGCATTTTCTTATCTCTATGTATGTTATCCCCATCCTTTCACTCTCCCACCTCCAAAAGTAGAACATAGGCCTCATTGAGGCCAGTTAGTTTTGTTTTTTTTTTTTTATCCTTGATATCTAGGAGAGTGCCTTGTACCTAAGCATGTGCTGCTTAATGTTTATTTAATTCAGTTGGATCATCATTCCACTCACCCTGAAAAGCATCCTTAGACTTTCTTTGACTTTCCTCTTGTCCCAATAGAGGATTATGAATCCCTTTTTGCCGTCCTAAGTATTCATGACCAACTTCAGCTCACCCTGAGCTTTAATGCTTTTGACACTATTATTATATAATTATGCCAGTCTTTTGAATTCACTTTTCGTTACTTGCCCTTGCTTCTATCATCTATATATATACTTTAAAAGTCAAAATCAGTAGATGAGCTTCCTATGCATTAGTGTCAATCTATTTAGACAACTCCCCTCTTTTTTATTGTACCTCTAAAATCTTATTATTGAGAATTTCTCATTATACTTGGCCAACTTTTCATGTAGAATGGTATCCCATAGCATCTTACCTTTTATTTCTTTGAGCCCTTTGAAATAATCTCTCACTAACTCCAGGGTACATGTCAGAATATGCCCAACTTTACTCTCTTTCCCTATCTTTAATTTTAGGATAAAGTTCATCCTTTTTGCTTTACTAAAAAAGTTCTTCCTTACTGGTCAGAGTAAGGATCATAATACTAATTCCCTTCTGTAACTTATTTCTTCTTTTGAGGACTGAAATTATCATTGAATTAAGTCATGAATTTGTTGGCTTCTATGATCATGAAAGGGAAACCTGTCAGATGTCCAAACATTTGAAGTCCCTCATCCTACAATATGTCTCCATGCTGGGTTTCTCAAACTTTTCTTCCATTTTCTCCTTTGTCCATGTGGTTAGTCCCATGATAGTATCTCTCTGTTTCTCTCTATATTGATCCTCACACAAATGCTGTCTACCATGTTTCCTCATTAAGGATTCTGGACTTCCTCACGTGAATCTATCTTCTTTTTTCCTTTTTTTCTCCCAGTATATCTTCTTAATCTACAACTTCATTGCTTCTTCATTTATTCGTTACTTTTAAATAAGGTATAAGATTCAATTATAATCTAGTGATGAGTCCCATCTCTACAAATCTCATTAATTTCTATAGGATTGAAATTGTCTCCTTGCATTAGGATCTCTTTTGTTCAGTTGTTTCAATCAAATCCAACTCTTTGTGATTCCATTTGAGGTTTTCTTGGCAAAAATACTATAGTGGTTAGTCATTTCCTTCTTAACTCATTTTATAGATGAGGAAACTAAGGCAAACAGGGTTAGGTGACTTGTCCAGAGTCACACAGCTAGTAAGTGTCTGAGGTCAGATTTGAACTCAGGAAGATGTCTTCCTGACTTTAGGCCCACCACTCTATCCACTGAGCTGCCTAGTTGCCTTTAGAACCTCTAGTTTATCTTATTTATGAACCTATGATATATTTGGTAACATTTAAGAACTCAGATTTCAGTGTTGGCTCTGGAAATATTGGCACCTGTAAACCACTGAACCTCTCTTTCTACTGATACTTTTCTGATTTTATGCCTGTTGTGGTATCTGGTTTGTCATATATATAGGACAGGTTTCACTCTTCCCCCACCTCCATTTTCTGTTTCTATCTCTTAATCAAATTTGCAAGACTCCATGAAAAAATATAGAGTAAGTGTGATGAGTTATGTATGATTTTGTATTTCAATTATTCAAATGCATGGCTATTAGTGTATTGTTTTAATTATTTTTTTGTGATTAAAGAAATAAATAACCGTGCACTTTTTGTCCAGTCATTCAGTCATATCTAACTTTTTATGGCCCTGTATGGGGTTTTCATGACAAAGATATTGGAGTGGTTTCCTTCTCCAGCAGATTAAGCAAGAATAAGTTAAGTGACTTGGCCAGTGTCACACAGCTAGTGAGCTTCTGAGGCTACATTTGAACTCAGCTCTTCCTGACTCCAGGCCCAATGCTCTATCCACTGAGCCACCTGGCTATTCTTTACCTGATACTTGTTTTGCTCAGTGCGTATATTTTCTGGAAGGGACCCCATTATTTCCTTTTGGGGTTACCTTAGACAAGGGCTCTAACTAAGCTTTGTTTTAGAGATTTTCCCTAGAGTCCTATTCAGCAGTAGACATATATATATACACACACACACACACATATATATATACACACACATATATATATACATACATATATATGTACGTATGTACGTATGCATGCATGTATGTATGTATGTATATATTTAACAAGCCAGAGAAATAAAGAAACCCTGTCCTCTCTCTTTTGGGCCAAGCTACTCACAGAATGAATCCAGTCTCTATGTGAGTGAGTCAGATGAGGAGGTCCTTATATGTGGAATTTTATGGACTTTAGGTGACATACATCTATTTGTCCCCCCTCTCTCAATATATCTATGAGTCCCAATTAGTTTTACTGTATCCTTGACCAATAGCCCACTATGCATGTAAACTGTAGTCCAGAAACCCAAGAAGTCCTCAAACATCATCTTTTAAACTTCCCAAATCTACCTTTTTCTCCTGAAGCTCAAATCTGTCATCAGAAACACAATCAATGTATTCCCATGACCCCAAGATGTTCAATTTATTTCCAGGACTTCATTGTCCCTGGCAGTTCTTACTAGGGTTCTACTGGCAGTATCATTTGTTCTCTAGAGGTATCATTGGGAAAGAATAATGGGTACCAGCTTTGATGAATCTAGGGAATCTGTTTGTCAAATCCTAGATCATGTCCCAAAAATAGAGGCAGCAAGGTAGTGCAGTGGTTAGAGTGCCGAGCCTGAAGTCAGGAAGCCTTGAATTAAAATTCAGATTCAGATACTTAACTAGTTGTGTGACCCTGGGCAAATTACTTAACCTCTGTTCAGTTCAGTTTCCTCATCTGTAAAATGGGGATAATAATAGTACCTGCCTTTCAGGGATGTTGTGAGGATCAAATGAGCTAGTCATTGTAAAGCATTTAGCACAGTTTCTGGCACAAAGTAAGTACTCTATAAATGTTAGCTATTATTATTTTTACTCTCCTACCTATGTCAAGGCAACAATGGCTTTCCTAGGCTTTAACCACCATTTCTTGTCTCTTCTTTCTCTGATCAGTCAGTCAGTCAACAGACAAGCATTTATTAAGTGCTCACTATTTGCCAAGCCCTGTGCTGAGTTCTAGAGGTACCAAAAAAAAGGAGGGGGAGGGGAAACAGTCCTTGACCTCAAGGAGAACTCATTCCATTGGAGGAGACAACTTATAACATTACTGCCTAGACTGCATCTCCGCTCTCCAAGCTTTTGCACTGGTTGTCACTATTCCTGGATCCTTCTTCCTCCTCACTTCCACCTCTTAGAGAGCTTAGCTTCCTTCAAGATTTAGCTCAAAGACTTTTCCTGGTTCCTCCTTCTCTTCCCTCCCCCAGCAGCTGGAGCCTTTTCTTCTTAGTACTATCCATTTATTTTGTATCTTGTATGCAGTGGTTTACATGCATGTTTTCTCCCCCATTAGAATGTTTTCTCCTTGAGGGCTGAGACTATTTTTACCTTACCTAGTATTCTTAGCAATTAGGACCACAGGCAGCACATTGAAAGCCCTTAAATGTTCACTGGAGCATCTCATCCATTAGATAGTAAACTCCTTGAGGGCAGGAACTGTCTTGCTACTTTTGTACCTCACTGTTTCTGTTCTGGCCAGAAATTCTGAGGGTCTTCTCCTTTCAGACTGATTCTTTTGTGAAGGCCAACTAGGCCATCTTCTGCTTCAATTCTTACCTAGTCTATATTACTGAATGGGTGTTTTCTCAAACAAACTGAGACCTGAAAAAGACTTTTTAGCTTAAAAAGACCAAGGTGTCCTATGACATCCAGGGCCATCACCAGTTGCCCTGATCTAAGTCTTGCCACAGGATTCTGATGAGAGTGAGGCTAATGATAGTTCATAGTCCTGCCTCACTTAAATCCAATTCACTTACAAGTCAAGATATCACCCTGATGTCATTGGTCCTCTTGAAGAACGAAGGATGAACAACAATCCCCACTGGTTAGCTTAGTGCATGGCACGTAGGGGATTGATAACATTTTTTTGATATCTATACTAATTACTGGCACATTTAATTCACATTATCTTCTTCCTTTCTCCTCCATATCCTTCTTCACTACAAGGAGCTGTTTTCTTCTCAAAAGGCCCAGTTCTACCTTTCATAGGGAGGGAGGGCCTCACACCTGCTCCAAATGTTCAGGAATTTTTCTACTTTCTCTCTGCGTCCAGTTCTCCCAACCTCCAATCTCTTGACCCAGGTTAATATCCCCTCTGCCTGTTTAGTTTGTTTTTGTTGTTGTTTCCTCTCTGAAGCACTTCCATTTTTTTCAGGGAGGAATTTCTTGGACAACTTGCAGAGGTGAGTCATATATATTTCCAAACATTCTACCTGTTCCTCTAGCAGGCACACCTATCTGTGCTTTGACAAGCAATCGACAAGTGACATTTTGATAGTGGTTTAAGGTTTGGCAAAGTGCTATGCATACATTATCTCAATTAAGCCTCATAGGGAACCTCAAGTATTATTATGCCTATTTTACAAATGGGGAAATGGGAGCAAGTTAAACAACTGGTTGATAATCACATAGCTAGTACATATCAGAGGTCCAATTTGAATCCACCTGATTTCAAGTCTGGTAACTCTGTCCCCTAAACCATAGAGCTTATCTTCTGTATATACAGAGCTATTTTGTTTGCTACTGGCATGAACACAAATCATAATACAATTTCTGCAAGACAATGCCAAATTCTTGTCACTCTCCATACTGGTTGGAAGAGGTATCTCTCTATTTTTCTTGTCAAAAGCTAAAGGCAATGAGGGACAGTGGAAAGAGCACATTAGATCAAAAGTCAGAAAACCTGGGTTGAAAACTTAATTTTGCACCATCCTTAAGACCAGGGACAAATGACATTGGGCAAGTGATTTAACCTCTCTTGGTCTAAAACTCTGCTGTAAAATGAGGGCGTTGGACTTCATGACCTCTGAAAATCTTTCCTGCCTTAAATCTGGATTTCTATGATCCTGGGGCTAACACTCTTGGCAGACGGCTTGTTTGTTAGGTTGCTTTTCAATGCTCAAGTCTCAGTCAACGGAGGAGTGCTCAGGGATATGTTTATTTTTTGTGGGCTGCCTTTTCTCACAAAGTGACTGCTAAAATTCTCAGCTCTGCCTTTGGTAATGATCAATCTCTGGCCACAGCCCTAATGCAAATAGAAACTGACCGTAGGTATTGTCCGGGAAAAGGTTTCAAGCACATTCCAGTTTCCAGGTACTTCATACATGCTCTCTTTCTTCTATTCTTTCCCACTGAGCACATTTCAGAACCTTTTCTCATATCATAATTAATTTGCTACAGCTCCTCCCTCCTCTGTAAGTTCTATTTTCCATCTTTAGTCCTGAGATGGTATCACCGTGCTCAGTTGCCTTTTACAATCAGGAGTTTCTTGTTAAAGCCTCAATGTACACAAATGTGAGCACTTCCATAAAGGCAGGCCACAAAAAAGAAGTTTGCAACTAATGCAACCAACTTGCTGTGTGAACTTGTACCAGTCATTTCAATCTCTAGACTTTCTTCTTTATTTGGCAAAAGAGGGGTTTAGACATCTAAAAATTATTATTATTCCATTGTTTTTAGTCATGTCCAACTCTTTGGGACCCCATTTGAGGTTTTTTTGAGAGTAGTTTGCCATTTCCTTTTCCAGTTTATTTTACAGGAAACTGAGGCAAACAGAGTTAAGTGACTTGCCCAGGGTCACACAGCTAGTAAGTGTCTGACATCAGATTTGAACCTAGGTCTTCCTGACTGCAGGCCCAGAGCTCTATCCACTACACCACCTGGCCGCCCCAAGGATTAGACTAGTTGTTGTCTGAATTGTCTTCCATCTCGGCCATTCCATATTCTTATAGGATTCCTTCTAGCTCCAGAATTCAATACTCTAAGTCCTAGGGCCTCTTCCAGCTCTGTCAGTCTATACTCTAAATGTAGGATCCTTTCCAGTTCTAGATTTCAATATCCAAATTCTAGGGTGCTTTCTAGCTCTAGATTTTTAAATCTCAAGTTCTATGGTTGTTTCTACCTCTACAATTTTATATTCTAAGTCTGAGGGTCCCTTCCAGCTCTGACATTCTATGTTCTTTGCTCTCATATCCCTCCCTACTCTGTTTCACTGTGAGTCAATTTATGAGCAGGATGAAGCAGAGAATTTTGGTCAGTCAGTGGATTTGTCATAAGTGTCCTGTAAACCAGTTTTCAACAACAAAAAAAAATCTTAGTCCATTTTCAACATATCCTGAAAACCATTCCAAATGGTCGGATCCAACAAATAGTCCTATTCTTTAATAATCACAGATTTCCAGAAGGACTCTCTTTCAAGCATCTCTCTGTCCTCTGTTCTCCCATGATGTCACTGAACCAAAAGTTCCACCAAAAGTACTTCTCCAAAGAGATGACAAACTCATTCTTTAGTGGAGAGTAATGGTGTAACCTATCAGGCTTGGGTGTCACTGTAAAGCCAATGTCAATGCTAGAGCCAAGTGACCAAATTACTTCCAAAAGGTCTAGATTTTTCCCCAATTCTGAGTGATGATCTGAACAAGGGGACATCTTATTAATTCCTTCCTATTTCTCAGTCTCATTAAATTATACACACACACACACACACACACACACAGGGAAATGATATCAATAAATGTAGATGTCCAGAAAGACATGTTCCCACTACATGCCTGGAAGTTCTTGCCTGAAACCTGGTTCTATTTTGCACGCGCAGTGTGTTGGACCAGCTAACATAGCCATGGCCACAACCCACATAACTCTGCAACTATTCACGCAGGCTGGGGATTGCCAACACACACAACATTTGCTTGTTTAGTACTGATGCTGAAAAGGTTTCCAGGAATAATATTTTCAGGACCCTATCTTTGTAATCGTGTTCAAAGTGTCCTGTCCATCTTTTATAAGATGGAGTTCATGAGGACGTTTTTATGGACAGCTAATGTTGCCCTAGGCAATAGCAAACAATTGTTCATTTTGACAAAAATGTTTCACTTTCATAACTTTTCCTTTCCCTGTGCATGAGAGAAAGTGGGGTGGGGGTTGAGGGGGTGGCAGAGGATACAGGATCCATTTCGAAATGTATGAAAGTTGGATACTCCCAAAATTCCAACAAGATTACACATACACAAATCTCATCTGGTAAATATTACATTCTGTTTTTGTCTTTGCTTTAGTTTTTACACAACTTGACAGTTTGTGGTATTGTGCCACATTTCAAAGTTAAGGTTTACAAACATCTGGCCAGGCCCCAACATTCCACTCTCTGTGGCCCCCCAATGTCTCTGGATCATACTGCTGGCATGGACCAACTAAGGTAGAAAATAAGAGTTTTCCTAGAGAACAATGAGAGAGAAAAAGAGAGGCAGCTGGCTTTTCCCAGTGTGGCTAAATGAGACTTGGTGTGCAGGGAGATTAACCCTTTGGTTGCTGGGAAGAAGGGTCTAAGATATTTTAAGCTCTCTGCTGAGTGGCCAATTGGGTTGGTCAAAATTCATTTGAATTATTAAAACACACACACATATATATACACAAGACCATACATGTACACATACGTATACATGCATATATACACACACACACTCCCCACCCCCATGAAAACAAAGCAGCAAAAAACACAATAAAGTCTTTTTAAGATGAAGTGATATAATCTCACTATGTTCTAAGAGTCATTTTCATCTCAGAAGTGCCTCCATAATTCTACTCATCTAGAAGAAATTGGAGGTGTGGTGCTTATTCTTTTTGCATTTCCCCCCCCACCAGGAAAAAAAAAAAGCAACAAGACTGAAACCTAGAGACAGAGTTCCAATGTGTGTGATTAAACAACGAGCACAATTACCTTAGGCAGGACATTTCGAAATTCCTTGCCATGGCCATTTCATGTGGTGTTCCATTGAACAAATATGATTCACTTGATATCTCTCTGGGACCTTTGCCTTCAATCCTCTTTAAATGTTCGAATTAGATTGAGCTGCACAGTTTGAAACATTGGCAAGTCCTGGTTCTGAAAATGTCCACAGTGAAATAAAAGTGGTTTAGAATCTGAACACTTCTAAAAACCAAGTATCATGTCAAGAAAGACATCTCAAACCTGCTTTCACTCTGACCTAGAGTTGACCTTAGCAACTCAATTAAATCTCAGTGAGGTAGAGAGGTTCTATTAAGGCAGCCTAGTGACTTGGGCTCATGTCCTGCCTCTGACATACTTCCTTGCTGTGTGACCTTGGACACCTGAGCCTCAGTTTCCTCATCCCTAAAAATGAAGATAAAAATACTTGTAGTACCTATCTTGTATAGGGTTATTATGAAGTTTTTAAGAGAGATGACAAAAGCCTATTCCAAACTTAAAAATGCTATATAAATATCAGCGATTCTGAGATTTGCTAGAAGGAAGTGAACCTGGAACAAAAGAGGCAACTTGACTAAATTTGTCTTCGGTTGATCCCAACCTTCCTATCTTGCGTTTCTTTTGTACCATCAGTGGCATCCCCTCCTCTCCCTCCCCTCCATTCCCATTCTCATCCTGCAACATCTAGCAAAAGTTGCTCCCAGATGCCTCATTCATACTAAGGTGTTAACGACTGATGACAGTTTGAAAGTTGTTTTCCTTCCCTTCTCATGGGACATTTGCAATTTCACAGGATTCAAACCTTTAAGCTGAAGGGATAAAATTCTGACATCAGGACGTTAGCTCTCAGTCTGCTCCAGGGTGAGACTGCCCCAAAGAGTGACGGTGGGGAAGATTCCAGTTACTTGTACTCAGAGCAGAGTGAGGATGGTGTAGGCTAGCTTCTTGTGGACAGATGCCATACTGTTAACTAGAGACTAGAGAGAAAGCAGAACTCTTCCACTCTTGTCTAATAACCTTCTGTTCAATCAAGAAGAGCTACTTTCAAACTCAAAAGATGCTGTGGAGTGGTGGGAGGTGACTGCCCTGCTCCAGAACAAGCCGATGCTATGTATGCTTAGCATTTGCTGAAGTGGGCAGAGTGAATAATCTCTCCCACCTTTCCAAACTGTACAGCAGTGAAACAACGTTTTTGTCTTCATACAGACATCACCTACTGCACACAATGATGTATCCTTGGTTTTGTTTTTATTCAGCAATACCTGAAAGGATTCAAGCTACACTTCCTGCTGAGAATGAGACTTCCCTCCTTCCTCCAACCTCCAATTCATGCTTGAGTTCCCCAGAGGAAATCTCTTTCAGGCCTATACTAAGCACTGTTCTGTGAGCAGAACCATGCAGGAACCAATTCAGTCTCTTCCCCTTTATACTTTCGGGGCCCTTGCTTCTGGGATATTAGCTTCATTCCTCTGTTTTAAGATCTATGATTTGGGGGTTTAGGGAATTACAACTGGCTGTGGGTCTCAATTAAGGATATGCTGGCCTTAGTCTTATGATAATGATGACACAAGACTGCAGCACATCTCAGGAGGTGGCTTGCATCCTTTCTGTAACACGGAAGTGAAAGTGTGAGCTGATACAGACAAGCATGGCAAGTTCTTGCTGCCTTTCAGTCCCCCAAAAAAGTTGGTGATGGAAAATTGCTTGGTCCTAAAGTAGTTCTTCATATCAGTATCATGTCTTCACAGTAACTTCATTTCGAGTTGGCTGTTGCCAAGAAGAGCTCCATTTTGATGGAAAACATGTTTGCCTTTCCCAAGTGAATAGGAGAGGGTTGGGAATATCTTGCCTATGCAGGTTATGATATCCAGCACACATATATGTCTTGCCCCCATGCATTCTTTCCAGGATCTCTTATTTTATATTCATGTCTATACACAGGATATGCCTGCTATCTAGTAAGACTTTTTCCAAAGTTCAGAAATAACAAATACAAAAAAGTGTCACAATGTATTCTATTTAATAATGTACAGATGTTTCTAGTTTTAATTAGGGCTATTAAGGGATATGTTTCTTGAAGTTACATCAAACAGATAACCAAAACTCATAGTTCACTTAACAGGTTAGCTAGCTAGTGGTATAGCATCTAGAGAATACTGGACTTGGAATCAGGAAGACCTGAGTTCAAATCCTGCCTCTGCTCCTAACTAGTTTTGTGACCCCGGGCCACAGTTCTAAGCCTCAGTTTCCTCATCAGTAAAATGGGTATAATAATGGTTCCAAATCTCACAGCATTCTCGTGAAAATCAAATGAACTAACCTTAAAGCAATGTGTAAGTGCTAGCTATTAGGGAGTTAATTTTGTTGCCCATCCCTTCCCCCAGCATAAAAACATAGAAGAAATGTGGCTAAGAAGAAATCAAAGTCCATGAGAATGAAGTGCCAGCAAGAGAGCATCTGCTATGTACATAACATATTGCTAAGTGCTATACAGGATAGCATTTATCAGTAAAGGATATTGTAATTTCTGCCTAGAGAGATATATAACATTTGTTGGTAGCTAGATGGTGGAATGGACAGAATGTCAAGCCTGGAGTCCGGAAGCCTTGTGCTCAAATCCAGCCTCAGACACTTACCAGCAGTGTGATCCTGGGCAAATCATTTGACCTCTGCTTGCCTTAGTTTCCTCATTAGTAAAATGAGGATAATAATAGCATCTACCTCCCAGGGTTGTTGTGAGGATCAAATGGGATGATAATTGTAAAGCACAATGTCTGGCACATAGTAGGTACTATGTTAACTATTTTGTTATTGTAACAAAATTGTAATATTGTAACAAAATATTGTTATGGTTATTATTATTATTGACCCAATTAGAGAATGCAGGAAAGAATACAGTCAAGTGTAAAGCAGTGTCAGGTAGGAGAAAGAACCCTATATTTAGAGGCAGAGAACCCAGCTGTGCTACTTAATGTGTCTGTGTTACCTTAACTAAGTCACTTCATCTCTCTAGGCTACAATTCACACACCTAGAAAAATGAAAGGTTCAGACTAGAAGAACTTTAAGGTCCCTCCCTGCTCCAAATCTATGATCCTAAGGGCCAAGCCATGTATATGCTTCTGTATACATTATAAGAATTCAGAAAAGGAGCATTTCACATAGGCTGGAGGAGTTGGGGAAACTCCATAGAAGAGGCAGAACCAGACCCAAGCCTTTAAAGATGAGAAGGAATTTGATAAGAGAAGAGGAGGGAATTCCAGGCAATGAGAATCAAGAGTATACTGGAATAAGCAGGTTCAGATAAATCAAACCAGGCTAGCTGGATGGGCAGTTCATATAGGGGACTGAGATAGAGTTAGACAGAGAAGGCTGGTTATCGAGGACCTTGAATGCCAGGCTGAGAAGGCTGGGTTTTATTCTGTAGGTAGTGGTAT
Organism: Vombatus ursinus; assembly: GCF_900497805.2. Classification (NCBI taxonomy): domain Eukaryota; kingdom Metazoa; phylum Chordata; class Mammalia; order Diprotodontia; family Vombatidae; genus Vombatus; species Vombatus ursinus. Next base: position 23,217,441 of record NW_020954641.1, read on the forward strand.
CCATTGAAGGTTTTGAATATGGCTTAAAGAGGCTACATCATCTGTGACGCATTAAGTGTTGGCCATAAGGGAGAAGTTGGCAAACTATATAGGCAGGAGAATTGGGCCATTGTCAAGGAGAGATAAAAGATCTGCTATGATAAAACTGCCAGATCTCAAAGATACCAGGCAGTTAAGTAATACAGTGGATAGGGCACTGAACTTGAAGTCTGGAGGACCTAAGTTTGTATTAGGCCTCAGATACTTACTAACTGTGTGACCCTAGGCAAGTCACATATCCTGTCTGCCTCAGTTTCCTCATCTGTAAATAGGGATAATACTGGCACCTATCTTCCTAGGTTGTTCTGTAAGGATAAAATGAGACAGCAACTAGGTACAGTTGCACAGTGGATACAGTGCTAGGCTTAGAGTATGGAAGACTCATATGGAAGATTCTGAGTTCAAATCTAGCCTCAGCCACCTACTAGGTGTGTGACCCTGGGCAAGTCACTTAGCTCTACCTCAGTTCCTTACCTGTAAAATGATCTGGAGAAGAAAATGGCAAACCACTCCAGTATGTTTGCCAAGAAAACCCTAAAATGGGGTCATGAACAGTCAGACATGTCTGAAAAATGATTGAACAACAACAAAAAATGATATATTTGTAAAGTACTTTGTCCTCTTCTATTCAATTTTATTTTATTTTATTTTCAGCTCTAGATTCTCTTTCTCCATTCCCCTACCAATTGAGAAGGTAAGAAATACAAAACCCATCACAGATATGAAATCATGCAAAACAAATTTCTGCATTAGCCATGTTATGAGAAAAAAAAACACAACAAAAAACAAGAAATAGAAGAAAAATGTGTAAAGCCCTTTGGAATACATATTGGTTAAGAACTATATAAATACTAGTTACTATTATTATTATAGCCATCATCATTACTACTACTGCTACTGCCACTGCTATAATTATTGCTGTTGTTTATTATTATTATTATTAGTAGTAGTAGTATACCTATTCATGTTTAATTGATTCTCTGGGTCATCCAACTTAAACCCTCTTTGACAGGGCATTGGTGCCATTCTTCCCTCCCCTTTCTTTCTCCAAGTTTTATGAAGTAGATACTTCACCATTTTAGTTTTCCAGGGAATGAAAACAGAGCAGTTTCTCACATGTCCAAGTACTGGAATAGCAGGGCTTCTGCTTGGGAGACAAATGAACACAGAGCTGAACTATGAAGTTCTAGTTCCACAACCAGCAGAAAGTATAACTCAGAACATGCCACCCTTTTGTCTTTCCCCACACCAGAAACATTTTCTTTTTCTAGCACAACTGATTTCTGTTCAATATTTTTTCCTAATTCCTCTTCATTTCAACCATTGTAATTCTAGTTTGGGCACTAGAAGAAATATAATAAACCAAGGCAATAAAGCTGGGGTGTGGAAGGAGAGATTATTTCCCTATAAGGAACTTGAGGGCATGGGCTGTTTGGCTTTTGTCTGTATCCATGGTGCTTGCCCATAGGAGTCACTTAATATTTTGAATGAATTTCCACAATTGCTATGAAAAGCAATGTCTTATTTAAGACTACTTTTTTTGTGTATTTGTCATATTTTCTTACTAAAGTGTAAGTTCCAGTAGGACAGGGTCTCAATCTTATCTACACATCTTTAGTGCCCAGCTTGGCGTTTCACCAATATGTCTAACTGAAGAGGGGAGGAGATCAGCAGGTTAAAATGCATGACAAAGAGGTTCAGACCTAAGAACCAGAGTACTTAAAAAAAAATCATCCTAGGATTTCATGGCTTGCCAAAAAAATCCCTGCTGCAGCTGTTAGAGATCTTGTTATGGCATTCGGCTCTGACTCAGGCAGTGATTTCCTTCCAGAGAATGTTGGCATTCCCTACAACCTGGCTAATACCCCCAGTGAGGAAACCACTGTTAATGATGTTGATGACAAGGAAGTTATCAAAGAAGGCGAGGCCCAGGGGTAGATGGGTAGCATGATGTAGAAGGATGAGAATGGGGATACTGTACCCCTTTTAAATCATGGAACTCCCCCTAAAACTGGTCATAATAGCACCTCTCCCCTCTAAAGAACACCTGGTACCAATTTTGACATGATGAAATGTTACCCAAAGATGGTGTTTTGAATCATTACTGATACCTGGTGCTGTTTTCTTAGAGAAGATCTTTTTCTTGGACTTTCATATATCAAACTGATTTTGTGAGGCCCTGGCTATTGCAGCTGAATCCTGCTTTTAAAGGTAGATGGGGTGTAGCTCTTTTTTCTATTTGGCATAGGTCACCTTTTGCCCTCAAGGTAAGCACCTTAAATAGCCAAGAGAGGACAGATCTTCCCTTATAAGGAAGGCCTAGAGAGCTCAGGAAAGAAGCAAGGCTAAGTTTGGGACACCGGGACTATCCAAAGGGAGAGTGAATCACATACTCTGTCATCTATGTCCACAGTCTTGGAGAAAGCTCCCTTCTCTATTCCCCTAGTAACAAGTAAAGGAAGACCCTTCCCTGAAATGAGTTTCTTTCCCTGTCTCACCAATTCTCAAACCCTCCTGGATATGATCTCTCCCTTATAAGAATAGCTATCTAGCCAGACTGGTTTGATTCATTTGAGCCTGAATGTGCCAGGGCATTCTTGCCTCTGTGTCCTTGCTCCGATAGGTTTCCTATCTGAAAAAGTATCAGCGAGCTGTCCTGAGAACCAGGACAAGCCTATGGGACAGTGGATTTTATCTCATAGTCCTCAGGGAAATAGCTTGGCCTTAGAAGATGCCAATAGACTGTGTGCACATCCCTGTTAAGCTCATTCAACTAACTGTTCCAAGAGAGAAGTCCTGGCTCTGGGTGTTCCCTCATGGGAACAGTATGTTCGATCTCTTTCTGCTTCTCTTATTCCCCTCCCCCATCTGCTAAAGAATGTTCCTTTTCTTTGGAAACCCAAGAGTTCCTTCAATGTCACTAGGAAATTCCTGGACCCAATGGATGATGCCTACCTGATCCTTGTTTCTAGAGTACCTGATAGCAGGGAGAGTGCTTATCTCCTCTGAGAGGGTTAGTCAGGCACTATTATCCCTGTTTCACAGATGAGAAAAATGAGGCTTGAGTTTTATGTAATTTTGTAACTATAATCAGGCCCTACATAAAAGCAGAGTAATTAGTTAGTGTGATCTGAGGGGGACCAAAAGGAATTCAATCTTCTGATGAATAGTTGCTTTATTATCATGGCCAAATCACCTTAGCCCTCGCTAGCCCCAGGCAATTCTCTAACACAATTACAGAGAAGCTAGTGACCTTCTTCTGAAGAGAGGGTTTCCACACTGGAAGTTCCTTACCTCCCAATATACTCACAAATCTGAATTTAAAAAAAAAAAAAGATCCCACAAAGCCCATATAAAACAATATGCAGGACTAGTACCTATTTATAAAGTGTTGGGGGAGGAAGTAGATAGAACAAGAAAGGTCCAGGTTCTAGAGTATCTAGCACTGGGGTAGGACACTGTGCCCTGAGAGAAGACCACCAGAATGGGAAGCAAGGAGATGACAATCTTTGATAGCTAAGCTTTTAGTCAGAATTGGCTGTGATATCTACCAAATCTGTCTTTTCGACTAGAAACTTCTAAACATTTCATTTGCTGAGGCCAGGGTTGGGGGCAGGGGGTTACAGGAATGAGTTAGGGGGAGTTCCAGTCCAATTCCTGACCAGCCAATACTAGGTTTAAATATAGATGAGGATTGTAAAAATACTTCAGTATAGGGCTGTATCTGGTGCTGGCACTTTTTTTTATTATTTTTTTTTTTGCAGGCAAGCACAATGCAGAGGGCTTTGAAAGTTGAGCCTGATCTGTCTACCCTTGAGTGTTTATCCCCAAGAGCTTTTAATGTGCTACTGGGGACCATTGTCATTTACTGAAGGATTTGTCTATTTACTATGAATGTCAAGAGACTGAGAACTTGTCTATTTACCATGAATGTCAAGAGACTGACATTCATAAAAATGAACAAATACCTTTTACCTACAGAGGCTCTGCCTTGGAGGAGGGCGTTTGGACTACTCACAAGCAAGCAAAGGAAGGGACATTTCCAGGAGGATTCTTTTGTCTCCAATCAAAAGAAAAGGCAGAGGCAGAATATGGATTGTGTTGATGTCCTTAAAGGGACTTCACAATATTTTCAGTGCTTCTTATATCAATCCAACATGGAGTGAGCAGCTATGGTATGCAGAGCACTGAGCACTGTGAAGTGATAGAAAAGCAGTAGGGGATGGAGTTCCTGCCCCCACCGAGTTTGCAATCTAGTGGTAAAGATAATATGGACATAATCCTACAAGATGATTTATGCATATTTATAGAACAACATGTAAGTTGCAAAATTAGCATGCTATAAATGGAGGGGACAGTGATCGGTTTAATGGGAAGTATTCTACAGAAGGTGAGTTTTGAGTGTGATTCTGGTTTTATACTTTCTATTATTATAACTAATGTTGGGTGGCCTGGGCATTGTAATAGGTGCTGATATTGGAGGGATCCCTCAGTTGTCTCTGTGTCTTGAGCCTCATGGTATTCTGGTCTGAGCCTCCACTGGGATTCATAGGGAAGATGGATCCCCAGAGGAGGATTGGAGTAGTGCTTCAGGTTGGCAGAGAATGGAGAGGGAAGGGAGAAGCAATGTTGTCCTCTAGTATGTCCATAGAGAGATTGTCCTCTGCAAGTACCCCTTTCTCACCTCAACCTGTGCATCAATCAATCATTACGCATATATTGA
>NW_020954641.1:23222212-23223109 GCF_900497805.2 Vombatus ursinus
TTGCTGAGCTCTTGGCATTTGGAGTAACAGCAGCCCTGGATCCAGAGGGAGAGCCCTACGTTGGTTTATTTTTTCCTTTTTCTTTTTAACTTATATCACCACCTGGACAGCTACATTTCCTTTCATGGTTTTGGGCCTCATTTGTCCCTCATTGTGGGAAGGTGCTAAAAGGTTCATGCCAGAGATTTTTTTTTGCAAGAAAATTACATTGGATATAACATGAAGGGGAAGGTAATAGTTACATAGACTTTTAATATTAGTAGTAGTAGTAGTAATACTAATAGTATCTAGTACTTATATAGCACTTTGTGGTTTTCCAAATCATTAAAATATATTAACTCATTTGACCCTTACAACAACTCTGGAAGGTAGGTGATTTTATCCCTATTTTACAAATAAGAAAATTGAGGTCAAGAAACAACCTGTCCAGGGTTATGTAGCTAGAAAGTGTATAAAATAGGATTCCTGCTCCATCCAGCTCTCTGTCTACTAATTACCTGTTCTTCTCATCACACAGGAGGGGCTGGGATCTAGGAGTCCTCCTGAGATGTTAGCAAAGAATTATATAATAACAATAATGACTAAGATTTATGTAAAATTTTAAAATTTGAGAAGCCTTTACACACATTATTTCATTGGATCCTCATGGCCATCTCATAAGATAAATGGCTATTATTATCCCTATTTATAGATGAAGAAAATGAAGCCGAGAGTAGTTAAATGAATTGCTTGGGGTCACATAGGTGGTCATTTTTCTGAAGCAGAATTGATCTCAAGGATTCCTGACTCCAAGTTCCGTGCTCTGATAGTTGTGGCCATTGCACTCTGTTGCCCAAAGTACTTGGTGTTTTCTCTCTCTCTCTCTCTCTCTCTCTCTCTCTCTCTCTCTCTCTCTCT
>NW_020954641.1:23223119-23297245 GCF_900497805.2 Vombatus ursinus
TCTCTCTCTCTCTCTCTCTCTCTCTCTCTCTCTCTCTCTCTCTCTCTCTCACTCTCTCTCTCTCATTAGCCTATCTAATCACACTTTTCCTCTCCTACTTGGACACCTCCTTGGATGATAAAATCAAGGCAAGCACCTTGTCCCCAGAAGGCTACTGTTAAAATGTGTACCACTTAAGAAGGAAAGGAAAACCCTGGTGGGACAAGGAAATAAGTATCTTTCTCCTCTCAATTTATCCTATTAACACAGATAAATTAATGTCACCTTGGATACTTTAGGCATCCTCAAATGAAAAAAAAAGGCAACTTTCCATGGGGAAGTGAAGAAGAATCATAGAAGCAATAAGTCCTTGTCAAGTGAGGGCAGAACCAGGAAAAATAACCCAGTTCACAATTTTTTCTCATAACTGAATGATTAATTAATGAAAGGCTATTATGGGATCAACATTGTAGTATACTATTTGAGTTACATTATCCTCATCTTCAAGAAGCTTAAAATCTGTATGGGCAGGGGGTGTAAATCTGACCCCAGACAAGTGATTGTTAAGTCAGTTATGAGTTCAGTTTTTCTCACACACATACACACACATGCAAACATATGCTTGAGTGTGTATACATATATGAATTTATCTTACAGAGGAGATAGATATATATAAAGATATATAATATCCTTACCTTTCTTCAATACCCCTTCCCTAAAACACACACACACATTTGTCTTAGAGGAGATACACACATACATATACACACATAGGAAACAGGCTTAACATTTGATTCATTTATCATCTTAAGTTCATTACATTTCTCCCATTGGCCAAATGGGGAATCTGAGATATTGGAAAGCAAGTGCTGGCCCAAGTCCAGTTGCAAATAGTGGTAGTTGAGAGAACCAAAACTCAGGATATTAGGGCCATAATGGAGTAGAAACCTTAATCTGTAGACCAACAAATGGACCGATATGTATGGAGGGAGTCAGGAAAAGATGACAATGTTTACACATGCTCACAACACACATACATTCACACTCACACACCTTGGGCAATTTTTTTAACATTTTTGGCCTCCAGCTCCTTCATTTGGAAAATAAGTGTGCTGGCTATAAATTGATAGGCCTATAAAAAAGATTTGGAAAACTATAAAAGAGACCAAATTTAATAACAAAGGAGAACTTACATAAAGACTAGGGAAGTACAGGGAGTAGAGAGGCTGGGAAATTATTTGGAGCAAAGTCTCTTATAATAACATATACTCTTTTCCTATATGGATAATTTTTAACATTCCAAGATTTTTCTTCACCCTTATCACCATTTTAACTGTTTTGCATGTCATGGCAACACCTCCCTGATGTCATGGTCCTCTTCAAGAATGAAGGACAAACAGCAGCCTCTGTGAATAGAGAACTTCCACCTGGGCAACACAGATGCTTTCTTTCTTTTCTATCCCTCTCTCTTTCTTTTGCTTTTCTTCCCTGTCTTTCTTCTCTCTCCGTATAGAGTATTACACCCTTACCTGCTGGTGCTCTGCCCAAAAGGAATGTAAATTTTAATCTTCGAAACATTTTTTGTGTTGTTTTTTTTTTCTCTTAAAGACCAACTTCAACCCCAAATCACTCTAGTCCCAGACCAAGCCTTACTTGGTCACTGTTTGGGCCCCGATTGGCTCAGAATGAATGTAAATCACATTTGTTTCTGTTTTGGCCAAAAGCCCTCAGGGTCTTCCCCTCTCAGATCAATTTTTCTTAAAAAAGTCTTTCTTTGCCTCATTTTTATTAAGCTTTAATCACTGAATGGGCATTGCCTCAGTGAAACTGAGACCTGTTAAAGACCTTAGCTTGAAAAGGCCAAGGTCCCTCGTTGCATCTTGGACCATCTCCAATTGTCCTGATCCATATCTAGTCACTGGACCCAGATGGCTTCAGAATTGAAAGTGAGGCTGGTGACTTTGCACAGCCTTCCCTCACTTAAATTCAATTCACTTGCATGTAATGGCATCACCTCTCTGATATTACAGTCCTCTTCAAGAACAAAGGATAAATAGCAAGCAACTTTTGACCATGTCACCATTTGGCATTCTTCATCCATTTGGGTTTTCCTATGTGGATCATTAGATAAAACTTTTCTGAGTAATTATGGATGTCATTTAGGAGGCTCCTGCAATATTCTGGGACTTGATGCAATCAGTGCAATTTCATACAATAAATAGGATAACTTTACCTCACCCCTACCCCCACCCCAAGAAATCTTTCTTTCTTTTAGACTTTAAACAGGCCTCCATGACAGTGGCAAATACCTCCTTAATGTGTACATTTCTCTTTTTTATGCCTCAGTTGATAATAAGAGTCAGATGACTTGTCAGCGGCAAATAGACAATAAGCTAGGTCCAGAATTGAACAGAAGGAAGAGAACAGGCTGCATTTTTTTTTTGGTGGAGAAATTAAGCCGCATTTTTAATAACTGCAAGCTTCTCTCTGAAACGATATTCCCCATCATTAACAGTAACTATTCTTATAGCAATGCTGAATGGTTGCAAATCATGAAATTCCACAATGTCTAAGAAACTGAAATGTCTGGTGATTCAAAAGGCCATGGAGAAATGCCTCCTTTAGGAGGAAATGGGTTGCAGTATATTAATGATGGGAAATTTTGGCAATGAAGTGATATAAAAGATACCAAAACTGGAAAAGAATGTTGTCTAGTCATACAGCAATAATATAGGATAATAGATGAACAATCTATGTGCTATAATATTGGTACCTGGTTAGGTGGCACAGTGGGTAAAATGCTGGCCCTGGAGTGAGAAAGACTCATTTTCCTGAGTTCAAATTTAGTCTCAGGTACTTATTAGTTGTGTGACCCTGGGCAAGTCACTTAACCCTTTGCCTCAGTTTCCTCACATGTAAATGAGCTGGAGAAGAAAATGACAATCCACTCCAGCATCTTTGCCAAAAAAAATCCTAAATGGGGTCATGAAAAGTTGGATGCAACTGAACAACCACAACAAATTGTCAAGAAAACTAGCAGAGGGACCCCAATATTTATTAGAGGAATTATAGGAAGACTCAATTCATCAAGCATTTGTTAGTAAATGTCTTTAATGTGACAGGCTCCATGCTAGGCACGGAGAATACAAAAATAAAATCAATCAATCCCTGCCCACAAGGAGCTCACATTTTAGTGGGGGTACACTGACAAGAGTTACATAGCATGAAAAGGTATGGATGGATCAGAATCTGTACCATTTAAGGAAGCATTCATATAAATTAAACCAGAGCAACTGAAGTAATATACATATATACTCTTTTATCTAATATTCTAATAATTTAAATATGGCACCATCTTCATGCCAACAAACACCAATAGACCCCTTGCTCTCAAAGAGGGAAAAACAACTGACAAAGTGTCTCTCATTAACCCAAGTGAAACCTCTCCTAAATTAGAAGAGGATTGCCTATTCTACTCAATGACTTATACTTATGTATAACTGACTTTCCATTATTCAAAGATGAATTAACTGCTTGGTGAATACTTTCAATGTGGACCAGATTTTTACCTTTTGCCTCATGTGTTTTTGACTGCTTTCCTTCATTTTAAGCAGACGTGTTAAAAGAACCCAAGTTAACTTTATTGTAAATCTTTAGAAACTCCTGTGTCTCAAAATAAAATAGAAAGAATTTTTAGATTACCTACAGTTTGAGATTATGTACGCCACAAGTTGCTTTCACTTTGATAAAGAATTGAAAGTTGACTGCATTTTCATGTCTTCACTATAACATATTTGTCACAAACAAAAATTACCAACAACATTACCGCTCATAATTTAAAGACTACCAACTGTTTTATACTTACTTACAACTAGGTAAGTAGTTTGTATTGATCTATGGTAAATGAAAATGTATATAAGGAAAGATGAGTAGAGGGCTAACTTTGGGCCTGAGTCTAAGTACTACTACTAACACATATTAGCTATGTGACCAAGGGCAAGTCACTTAATCTCCTAGTGTCCCAGGCACTGGGGACTAGGATTATTAGTCCCGAAGACTATTAATTACAGAACTATTAATTACAGAAGAATTGATTTGTGTCTTCGAAGGTAATTATGGGCCCAGATCAGCCCCCCCCCCCCAAAAAAAGTATACAGTTAACTTTTTATGACATTAAAACAATTTAACTTTTTATGACTTTAAAACATCACAAAAGCCTTTTGGTAATTTTGAACCTCCATATCTCTCACTGTTGAATATTTAGTGATTCCCACAAGCTACCTTTTCAAATAAACCACTTTTTAATCCAGGTTAGGAAACCCAGGTCTTCTGACCTGAAGTCAGGAGGCCTGGGCCTGAATCCTGGACCTGATACTTAAGATTAACTCATGTGACCTTAGACAAGTTATTTCCCTTCTTATGCCTCTGTTTCCTCAAGAAAAATACTCAAAGATTTTTAAGTGCCTATAGTGTGTGAAGTGCAAGACTTCTGTAGTCTCCTCTAGTTCTACATTATAATATGCTAGGATATCATTTGGGGCATCTCCTATTCATCCTGAAATATTTCCCTTTGGACCCTGCCAGAAATTCTTTCGTCAGTTACTCCTTTGGATTGAAGCTGTTAATCAAATCAATCATCTAGAGAGGCAATTACATGGAGTTCCTTTATTAGCCAGTTACAACTTAATATGAACTAGTTGATTTTATTAGCCAACACAGCATTGCCTGAAGAATTGGGACACTTAATGGATGAGTTCTCATCAAAGGACATTTAAAGAAAAGGCCCAGAGATCGTCCTTGTCCCTGCTGGCGGGAATCTAAGTACTATGCAGTGAGGACCAGGGGTTCCCACAGAAATGTAAGGGCATCAAAAAACAAACAACTTATTTTTACAATTTTGCTGGGTGCCTCCCCTGACCTCACATTACTCACTTTTCTGGAGGTGATGTGGCTTAGCCTAAGTTGGCAGCTAGGAATCCAACACAAATTTCTTTGACTTCTGGTCCAGAAGACTGCCCATTAGACCATGCACTGTCTGCAGCTCATAGGCCAGACTTGGGACAAACACATATGTCATCAACCAAGTAACCAAGAGCCCCTGTCTAATGACATGGGGCATGGACTGAGCTTCTCAGGCCTATGAGTGGCTTAAAAGTTGACCTCCCAGGGGCTGGGTTTACTTTGGGTTTTGTGGCTTGATGTAATTGTTTTTCTTGAGGAGCCTTGTCTTGGAGCCCATCTGAGGTGCTCACAGCTGCTGGGCTCACATCCACGGATGTCAGAGGAGTCAACATCCATTTTCTTTCTCCCTTCCTTTAAATGAAGGAAGTTCCATGAATGCCATGGGACCATGGAGACTGAGAGAAGCGTCCAATGCTTTCTTGTGTTTGGAGGGAGGGGGTCGAAGGTGGGAGGGGTATTGTTATTTGGTCAGAAACTTCGACTCAGATTACTGTGGTTTGGGAATTAAAAATCCTGACATTAGCAATTAAATTCTGGTATTTATATTCCTAGCAATTTCATCTTGTCATTTGTGGTTTTCTTCAAATTACAAAACAATTAAATGAAGAATTTGGCAAAGAAGTTGAACCAGATGCAATAATTTCTTGGTTGTGTGCCTCCCCATTCTTTATTTTTAAATGGCAGCAAAAATAATTTAAATTAAGTCTTCCAGATTCTCAGCTGTAGAGCAGCTGAACAGACATCTTGAAGAAGGCGTCTCTTTCACCAAAGAGTGTGATCAAGTATTTTATCTGCCTCCCTAAACGGGGAAGCCCTTGAAATACAGAACTCCCTGAGAGGAATAAAAAACACCCATTCGTATGCACGCACAGTCTGGCCACAGCCTTTGCTGCCTAGATACTGCAACTTAGTCAACTAAAAGTCACAGGTTATCATTCTGGCAGCAGAAATGCGGGCAAATATCAGTTTATAAGAACAGCCCTGCCAAAATGTAATAAAGCTGAAAGCTCATTCTTTAGCCCAAATAAAGCCCTAGTACCTGGGCTGCTTTAATTCATGTCAAATGGTAAAGCTGAATCGGTTTCAAAGAATGCCAGGAATTGTAATTTCTTTTTCCAGACCCGTAATGCTTAAGAGAGAGTACATTTTTACATACACCTCATGCTCTGTAGCTCTATTTGGGGAGGTAAGGAATGCTTTTTATTTTTGATGGATTAAGATTTATCACCCACATCAACTCTTTATGATTGTTCAAATCCTACTGCTAGTAGGAGGAGTAGCAAGGCCCTGATAACATGGGCCCAGATAGGCTATTATTGAGCCTGCGAATAAGAATACAATAAACTTTCTGGAGCAAAAAAGAGTAAGTATTGATATAGTGCCTACTATGGGCCAGGAGGCAGCTAGGTGGCTCAGCAAATAGAGTGTTGGGCCTGGGGTCAGGAAGGCCTAAGTTCAAATCCAGGCTTAGATAGTTAACAGCTGTGTAACCCTGGACATATCACCATGTCTCTGTTTGCCTTAATCCACTCGAGAAAGAAATGGCAAACCACTCCAGAATCTTTGCCGAGAAAACCCCGTGGACAATACTGGCTTGCCATGGTCCATTGGATCACACAACTAAATGACTGAACAACAATCCAAGTCCTTGATAAATAGAAATGAATGTAATAGAGCCAAGAAAAAATCTTTGGGGGCTTATGATGGAGACCTCCCCCCAAGTCAATATTGACCCATTAATGACAGTTCTGAGTCTGATTGCTTATTGAATTCTAGACTTCCTAATCCTATTCTAGTGTTAGGTGTCATTATTAGTGTTAGATATTATTATTATGCCCATTTTACAAATGAAGAAACTGAAGCAACCAAAGGTTAAATGACTTGCCAAGATCTTACAGATAATAATTGTTGGATGCCAGATTTGAACTCATCTTCCTGACTCCAAATCCTAGCATTCTATCCATTGCACCACTTAGCTGCCTAGGTTCCTATGTACAAGCCATCTAAAAGACCACATATATGGAAAGATACATATACACAGATACATCTATTTATTCATGGTTATCTATATAGAGCTTATTAAACTTGATTCTATATTTTCCAGTGGAAAAAAAGAAAATGTGTGTGAGTGTGTGTGTGTGCATGCACGTGCACACACACATGTGCACGTGCATAATCCCAGCATAGGAAATTATTATTCAGAGATTCTCTTGGTTCTCTTACAAGAAAATGCAACATGACACTATGACATTTTAAGTTTCACTTGTAGAAATGTATAAAAAAGATATGTAACTAAATCAATATCTATGTTATCTATGAGTTATGTAGTAATTTATAGATGTATCTAGATTCCATCTACCTCAATACGTCTTCCAAAATAAGGCTGCAAAAAATGTGGCCCTACTCTTCTACAAGTGGAATTCAAAGTATCACATTACATTTTGTTGCAAGAAGTTGTAGAGAATCTTGGAATAATGATTTCCTATGCATTATGATATCATATGCTGGATTACATAGGAAAAAAGTGTTTTCCATTTTTCACAACCTGTAACTTAGTATCCAGTTAAAAAAAAAGAGAAAAAGAAGATATTAGGTGATGGAAATACTATTTTTTTGCTTGAGCAGTGCTTTCCTTCCTTGTTGAATACTTCAGAATGTGGCTCAAATCCCATCTTTTCCAAATTATATGAACTGATGCTGAGTGAAGTGAGTAAAACCAGGAAAACATTGTACACAGTAACAGCCACAATGTGAGATGACTAACTTTGACAGACTCTTCTCCTCTCAGCAATGCAAGGATCCAAGACAATTCCAGAGGACTCATGATGAAAAATGCTGTCCAGATACAAAAAAAGAACTATGGAGTCTGAATGCAGATGGAAGCATATTATTTGATCTCTCTTTTTATTTCTTTTTTTTTTGTTTATTTGTTTCGTCTCCCTTTGGTTCCAATTCTTCTTCACAATATGACTAATGTGAAAATAGATTCAATATGAATGTGTATGTAGAGCCTATATAAGATTGCATGCTGTCTTGGGGTGGGAGTAGGAGAGAAATGAGGAGAAAAATTGGAACTCAAAATCTTATGGAAATTAATGTTGAAAACTAAAAATAAATAACTAAAAAAAAAAATCCCATCCTTTCCACAAAGCCTGCTCTAACTGGCCCACACAACAAAATGTTAGAACTGCAAAAGGTCCTGGAGATTAATTAACTAGTCCCATTTCTTCATTTTAGGAAGTGATTGGTTATCAAAGAGTTGAAGTGATTGGTCCTCAGGTCACATTGTTGGATTCTATATATGTCGAGTTGGCAAGAATCCATAGGCCATCTAGCCCAACTCATTCCTGACCAGGAATCCCATCCTAAACACTGCTGACAAGGGGTCACTCAGTCTCCATTTAAAATCTTCTAGCAAATGGGAACCCAGTACCTGCCCCCAAAATAGCTGTATTCACTATGAATGGAGAAAGGGCAGATGGAGCTGGACCCTATCTCAAAGTCCATCCAACATATACATTTCTCACTCACTTGGTAAGGCTATAGTCTCTACTCTAATTCAGACTAATTCAATTGCTCACTCTCCAATACTGGGGATAATTTTAAGCATCCTACACCAAGGAACAAACCTCCAAGGCTCCCAATACTCCCTGACACGCCAATCTCTACACTGCTTCTCTTTCTCTGACTCACCCAATTTGCTATCTGAATTTACTTCTTCTCTTTGTTTCACACACAGACTCACTCCCTGTATTCTACTTCCTCCACTTACTCTTTCTTATCATGATTCTTATATGATCAGGAGCTAACATCTAACGCTAGCTTAGATGATATGCCCCAATGTTTCTTAAAGAGGCACAGAGCAAATATGACAGTTATGGGCAGCTGTACTCCTCCCCACGCCCCACCCTCACACACACTTTCCCAGCATTTTCAAACTGTAATGTCAAATGTAGACTTTCACATTTCTTCTTTTTCCATCTCTTCTCATAAGACCTGGTTCATTGCTTTAGAGCCCATCAAACCCCTCTTTTTTGTATTCTGACTCTGTTATCCAATATTGTAGTTGTTATTGTTCAATTGTTTCAGTCATGTCCAATTCTTTGTGACCCCATTTGGGGTTTTCTTGGCAAAGATACTGGAGCAGTTTGCCATTTCCTTTTCTAGCTCATTTTACAGATAAGGAAAGTGAGGCAAACAGGGTTAAGTGATTTGCCCAGGGTCATACAGCTAGTAAGTATTTGAGGCCAGATTTGAACTCAAGATGAGTCTTCCTAACTCCAGGCCTGGCACTCTATCTACCGCGTCACCTAGCTGCCCAATATATTAGTTATCCTTTCCCAATTTTTGTCATCTGAAAACTTGGCAAGAATGCAATATATGACTTCATCCAAGTTACTGATCTATATCTGGCCACTGGGTCCAGCTGGCTCTGGAGGAGAAAGTAAGGCTGGTAACTTTGCACAGCCCTTCCTCACCATAATCCAATTCACTTGCAAGTCATGGCATCATCTTCCTGATGTCATGGTCCTCTTTGAGAACAAAGGACAAATCACACAACCACACTGATGAATAAAATTGAATGTCTTGGGTCAAGGACAAATCCTTGGGGTCCTACAATGGAGACCTCTGTCCAGGGCAATATTGACCCATTAATGACAGTTCTAAGTCTGGTTGTCTAATGAGTTATATGCTTATTAAAGGACAGTCCCAGTGTGTGAATCCTAGTTTTCCTAAGCCCATTATAGTGTCAATTCTACTATGTCACAACATATGATGTCAGTGGAGAAGAGACTAAACATGGAATCTAAGAACTGGGATTAGAAAGCGTCTCAGATACTTGCTTGAGACAAGTCACTTCAGTTATCACAGTTTCTTATCTATGAAATGAAGATAATCTTACACTACTTTCCACTTCCAGGTCTTTTGCAAGGAAAATGTTACAAACCCTAAAGTACTAACTAAATGAGCTGTTTAAATGAATATGCTACCTTTGCCCCAGACTAGTGTTCAGTTCCTCCAATTTCCCAGTATATGGAATCACTAATGCTATCTGGTACTTTTCACTGTATTGCTTTGTAATTGGCCAGGACATAGTGGTACAATGGAGAGAGCACTGGATTTGGAGTCAAGGGACCTGGGTTCAAATCTCAGTTCTGACACTTACTACCTCTGTGATTTGGGGCAAATTGCTATGTTACTTGTTTCTTATTCTGCATATTGAAGGGGTGGGATTCAGTGACCTCTAAGATTCCTTCTAATGCCATGTCAATGATAATTTGGAAATATTGACATCCCCAATAACCGTGTTGGTATCTACAGTGGTCAGACCAGATGTGTTTTTCTTGGCATGGCCAAGTTTAAACTTTTACCAGTCACCAAGCAGATAGTCACCAAATTAGAAACATTAGGATAAGAAATTTCAGTGATGTTTTGGTTTCAACAGTATATATCTGAAATTATGTCTCTAAACAAGAAGAAAAGTGTTTGATAGAGATATTTAGAAAACTAAAACAACTTTCTTATATGAAACACATGCTCATTCTGAAATTAAAACATATCATGATGCTAATGGGGGCATACTCACCAAGTGGAATTTGCTAATGAGTTTGTGCAAAAAAAAAAATGACCAGAAGGCAAGAGATACCTGAATTGTGTAAGCTGCCCTCAATGGATGCCAAGAGAGCAAAGTACAGCAAATGTGTCCTTAAGATGACCCCACTACACACATAAGGAAAATGTCTTTGGAGCTTTCCATGGGACCGTACAAAATTCAGCATCAGAAAACACACCAGGGATGAATTGCTGGTTTGTATTAAGTCCCTTCTCACCTAATCCCAATATTGGATTATACAGTTCTTTAGTTTCAGAGGCATAGAGATGGATAGAAGGGTCAGGTGGGCCTCTCTAATGACAGTTTGCCCTCCACAAGAGCCCTATCACCAGATGAAGTAGCACAAACAAACAGCTCCCTGTTTTTGCCTCTGTCTCCATAACTTCATAATTTAGCCATAAATGGAGAGGGATAGCATAGGCCTTCTAAACCTTATTAGTTTCATGGACCCCTTCGGCAGTCTGCTAAAGCCTAAAGACCCTGTTCTCAGGATAATGTTTTTAAATGTGCAAAATAAAATACATAGGATATAAAGGAAAACCAGTTACACTGAGAAATATTTATTAGAATTTTTTTCCAAATAAAAAATCTCATAGAGCAAAAGTTAAGAACCTCATGTTTCGAGTTGACAGTGTACTTAAAGAAGCTTGCTCAGATCCTCGGAATGAAATACTTGTGACACACCAGCAGTAATAAGTCCAAGGAAAAATTCTCCTTAACTCCCAGAATACAATTAAATGCTTTTGGCATTCATGACAGTTTGCTTCACAAAAATTACAGATTCCCTACCATTCCCACACACCTCTGAATTACAGTATGCCATTAGATTACTTTTCTGTGCCTGTGAAAGGGAGTGGCAGGAAGTATTTAGAGGTGTTCCAAAGGAGGTGGATAGAGAAAAGAATTCCCCTTCTGCCAACTCACTCCTTTCTTCATCTATTTTTAATAAAACTTCTAGAAGGGATACTGCCAAGGTTTTTTCCCCAGTCTTTTCCCACACCCATCTCCTGCTGTTCATACAAAGCACTTCATTTCAGCATCATTTCAGATGGTTCTCTGGAATCTACCTCAAAGCATTAGATGACTATATTCCAGGCTTCACTTGTCTCTTTGGCGTGATGATGAAAATGGTCCTAAGAGAATCAGAGGCCCAGTCATCTCTACATTAATCTTGAGTCATCTCTACATTAATCTACATACTAGCTTTTCAGTCCCTAATGGCAAGTTTAGCATGCTATCCACTAGACCAGACTTCTCTAATGTTGAAAACTAAGGTCCGTATTCTACAGAGAAGTGATTGGAAGGACTAAAAAAAATCTCCCCCAAGTTCCCAGTGCTCATACTCATTCACTCCTTTTATTGAAGACATGAAGACCCGCGGGGACATCAGTGTGAATTAGATCACTATCACCTATTTATGTCTTATGGTAAGTCTACCACTAACTCTATGGTCTTGGGTAAAATGGTTCCTCTCTCCAGACCCCTGCCTTCTCCACTTTCAAAAGAGAGGATGATTCTCAAAGCCATCACAACATTAAGGTACTATGGTTCTTGGCAGCTGGTCAGCTCTATGGTGTTTAAAATTGTCCAACCTACAATGAAAGAAACTAAGTCAAAGCTCTGAGCCAATGGCACTTTATTAAAGGGGGTCCATGGTCCCCTCTAATGAATGGACCTCAGATCTTCCTCATGATCTGAGATACCCCTTTTCCCCAGGACCTTATTTGTATAGGGTTTGATACCAAAATATGCAACAGAGGTATGGTAAAATACAGAATCTCATTGGTTGATAGACCTTGCTTTTGAGGGTCAAAAATTAGATGGACAAGGCAAGAGTCATTTCCGGTGACCAAGTGGTCATAAGATGGTCACCTGCTCACGTTGAGCAAGACAGGATGGTCCAGAGGTACAAAAATAAGTTGGGGGACTTACCAAAGAACCAAGGCATCCCACCCATGCTGGGTTTGAACATGGAATTTGAGTAAAACAAAATGGAGATATCTTTGTCAGCATTCTGGTTGTCCAAGTGAGCTTCATAACTGGTAAACAAGTAGTGAATGTTACATTAAAGTTTGAGACCTACTATAAGAACCTATCTTATCTAATTATCCCTATACTATTGCTGTAAAATATAAAACTGATTAATACTGATTGGAATAGATTAGGGGTCCTAATGAACCATATCTTACAACTCTGAAAGAAGGTTGTCTTTCCCCCTCTGATCACTGAGACACAATATAGATTCATTTCCTTTCTAAAAGAGTTTACTAAATGTAAAAGGGCAATGAATGTGTTTTGTCATATCTAAGCTAAACCCACTGTCTTTTCCAAAAACCAATCATCTACAAACATTAAAATGGCAAGCACAGTATTCTTTCTCTGAGGGAACAGATGTATCTTATAGAAGGGCAGAGAGTCCATGGTATGGTACACTGTTTTGAAAGGTCAGACCTATATGGGATATTGCAGTGGGGGACGGGGAGGGGGAAGGGGAGGTTCCAGGGAGTATGAGAACATTGGAGCCTGGAATTGGAGTGAGAAATTGGCACCGAGGAAGAAGACCTACATAGGAAAATGGAAAGGCACAGAAGAGAAACTGCATCTACTTCATTTACAATTTTGATGAGGGCTGAATCAAGAGAAAGCATCAGACCAGCTTTCTGCACTAAAGGACAAAGCAAATACTGACTTTACCTGGGTCTTGCTATCTATACTGCTACCCTTAGAACTTATGGGCCTTTCCATCATCCCTGCAGCTATGATTTCTCTCATGTGTTGTCTCTTCCAGACAGTATCTAAGTCCATTAAGAACAAATCTTGCCTCACTTTTTTCTATCATAACTCAGTGCTTAGTGTATGGTAAACGCTTAATAAATACATTTACATTCATTCATTTACTTCCAATAATGATTTTGCACCTTTAAATTCCCAAGGATGGAAAAAATCAGTTTCAGGCAATCAGTCTAATTGGGTCAATATTATTAATGTCCATTGTCCTCTTGGCAGCTGGTCAGCTCTGAAAAAAGATTGTCTTTCCCCCTCTGATCACTGAGACACACTATGGATTCATTCCCTTCTGAAAAGAGTTTAGCAAGAGAAAAGGGGGAGTGAATATGTTTTGTCACCTTTGTGCCAAACCCATTGTATCTTTTCCTAAAAGCAATCATCTACAAACATTAAAATGGCAAATGCAGGGCATTGCATCACATTGTTTTAATCAGCTTCTATTGTCAATTCTGTCCACAGATTGTATTCATTCTTCTTTGGAAAGCTCACAGAGTGGAGTTTGAATTTTCCTAAGAAATGAAAATTTAACTGCACAAGTATGATGCTCAACATGTTGAAGGACAAAGTCAGGTACATAAGAGGTTCAATGAGATGAGCCCAACCCAGATACGAAACACTAGTGGTCTTGACACTCTCTGGGTCTTTCCCATAACAGTCAGAAGACAGAATTGTGAATAAAAGCCCAATAAAAGACTGTAAATCAAGCTAAACATCATATTTAAATGGAGAGGCTCATTTGATAGCAGCGGATGCAAAAGTTGACTAGCAGGTGATATTTTTTTGGGGGGGAGGAGTTTCACAGAGACTGATGAAAATATAAAATTTATTTGGTAATAAAAAATAATGTCATTATAGAACTTGTTTTAATTTAAATTGTATTTTCTAATCTGACTTTTAACAAACCACAATTTCAGATTTTGAAGGTGACAGAATGTCATAAGCAAAGCACCTAAAAGAGGAAAGAAAAGTCTGTGATCTCTGATTCATGCTGTATTTGCCAAGGGGTCTAATGTACAAGGATGCTATGTAGACTAAATTGGTCAGACCTCTTTCCTTTCCCCTGAGAGTTTCCATTCTAAAACAGGCAACATCCACACAAATGTATCTTAAATAAACTTTAGTTCAACATAGTCAGGTAGAGAGATAGGATGCTCATTAGGTAGTATCTCAAAAACCAAGTCATCCAGATCAAAACCAAAAAGGGAAGAACTGGATTTTCAAGCTAAGGAATTGATGTAGGTGCATCGTTCTGCTCTGTACTACTTTAGATGCTGACGTAATAATTCCACTTGGTGTATATGTTAGCAACACATCCAAAGATCCATTTCTAAGTGCAAATTTTTAATTATATAAGCAACATCATAGTAGATACTTGGGGGGGGAAAGACTATCCCTATAATTCTAGGATCCATTTCATGACAAATGACAGATGTTTATTTATGACATCAATTTATTTTTTCACTTTGCAATTACGTAAAAATAGTGATAACATGGCAAGTGCAATGATGTGATTGATCCACATGCTGAATTATTCATCACACTTCAGTTGTTGACTTCACATCAGATGTCTCCCAATGTACATTGCATAAATCATGATGAATCTTTTTGCCACAACCACTCAAAGAACCTATCTGATGCTTTGTATCAATTTATGTGTATGCCCTGGGATTCCTGCTGTTCTCTCAACCAAGTCCTAAAAGATAGTATATATAAGCAGCTAAAAGGAGGGGCTCTGACAAGAAGCCAAAGGAATGGAGTGAGCTAAGATTTTCTTCGGGGAAGAAGGGAGGGAGCCTTCCAACAACAGAGAATGAATTAACCATACAAATAAATGGCTTTCCAGATGCCCTATTTTATCCAGATCATGGCATCATAGTCCCAGAAATACATCCAATCATGACTAAGATATCCAAAGATGGGAGTATCCCATTGGTTTCTTTCCAGACTCATTAGCTCAGTTGGTTAGAACACAGGCCCTGGTGTACTAATGTTGATTTCAGTTCCACATGGTCCAAGTGGTTGCACCAGACCACAGACTACATCTCTAAACCCAGCCTGCCTTCATGCAAGTAGATGTTTTGGGTCACGTGGTTGATCAGACAAAAGACCATGAATACAACCAACCTCTCTATTCACAGATGCCTTTTTGAAGCCATAGAATCATATTCACAGATGATAGACTGAATATTGACTTTCCTCATCTACATTTCTAGACTCTTTTACTTCCACTTTCCATCATAGTGGTGATGTAAGTTCTGTAAACTATAAAAGGCTATTTGAATATGAACTGCCTTGTTTCTATACCAAGCACCATCGATCACTTCAATTCAATAAATAATCATTAAACACTTAACATATTCAATGACCTGGGGGGAACCACAAAGTGATAGGCTTTAAAGTTACAAGTGACCATAGAAATGATCTAGTTGAATCCCATCATTGTATGAAGAAAGAAACTGAGGCCCAGAGAGGTTATTAAATATGTTGGAAATGTTAGCAAGTAGTAGGGTCAGAAATTGAACTCAAATCCTCTTAATATAAATTCACTACTCTTTCTACTGCCCGATCACAAGAGGAACAATATCCTTTGGGAGCCATCTGGGGGAAAGTCAACAACTGAAATGTGATAAATTATTCAGCCTGTAGCTTTTCCCAATCTCCCTTAATGCTAGTGGCTTTCATCTGTTGAGTATTTCCAATAGATCCTATATATAGCTTGTTTGGTCATAGTTCTTTGCATGTTGTCTGCCCCATTAGACTGTGAGCTCATCAAGAAAAGGGATTTTGCCTTTCTTTGTATCTTCAGCATTTATCACAGTGCCAAGCACATAGTAGGTGCTTATTAAATGATAATTGATTAACTGAGGAGAGGCACAGAAAGATTCAAAGAGCTTACAATTTAGTTGAGGAGACAAGACACATGCAATAATACCAAACTCAATGTAGAAATGAACAACCAACAGAAGGGTGTACAAAGTGTCAGGTAGGATCTAAGGAGGGAGAGAATGGAGGACTCCTTTTCATGTTCTGTTGTTTACTGATCTCAAAAGTCCTGTTGGCTTGCATAAGAGTACTAAGGTTAAAGTTGCAGTTCTAGCTATTAAAAAGGAAGAGGAATAAACATTTATTAAGCACCTACTGTGTGACAGACACTGAGCTAAGCACTTTACAAATGCTATCTCATTTGATCCTCACAATAATCCTAGGAGGTAAAGATTATTATTTAATCCCCATTTTACAGTTAAAGAAAATGAGAGACAGTTGAGTGACTTGCCTCATATGGTCATACAAGTAGTAAGTGTCCAGGGCTGGATTTGAACTCAGGTCTTCCTAGCCCACTGCTCTATCATTTTCTATATCTATATAATGCCATAACTGTTGTGTGAGTGAATCTACTTTTATTTTTGCTTTAAGGCAGCCGCTCCCTCAAGTCCCTCTCATACTTTGCATAGCAACTTGTTGTTTTAAAAACAAAGCACTAACAGCCTAACAAAGCCTTATTAATTTGGGCTTCATTTGAACAAATGCATCAATCTGCACAAATTCAGATGATGTCTTCCCTTCTTTGGACCTCAATTACTTTGTCTGTAAAATGAGTGGACTGGACAAAATGATCTGCTGGATACGATAGTCTAATTCTTTATCTAGGCTAAAACTGACTCGTGTACTGTAATTGAAAAGGGGGTTTGCAAAGAAAGTTAACAGACTAAGGAATATTGTTCTCTCCTTCTCCCCTGCATGGATAATTAGGTCAGACTCTTGTGAGTAATTAGAGATTTCATTTAGAAAGCTGAGATGTTCCAGAGCTTAATATATTCAGGAGCATGTCATCTGCAAACAGAGGCATCTGGAGGACTTTACTGACTGTGGGAAAACTTCAAAGTTCTTTAATTGACCTCAAATTTCTCACTAAAACAACCCCCCCTTTCTTTAATACCCATATTCTTCCAGTGATATATGTCTGTGAGTTATGGAAGACCAGTGTCTGGAGAAGTGATATTTTGAATCAACCAAAGGGTAATGGAGAAGAACATGGAAGCATGGGCAGGCTGCAACATTTAAAACAGAGAATTAATCTAAGGAAATTATATAAAGGAAGTCAAAGGTATGTATGAGCAAAAAAAGAAAATAGGTCAGTTACATAGCGAGAACAAAGAACAACTGATGGGCAGCCTATATGCACCATTTGTATACTCGTGATGTCAAGAGAATGGAAAGAAAGTTCCTTCTTGGGGGACTCCTATGGTCTTGGTGAACTAATGGAAGGACATGTACAAGAGTCACACAAGCCTGGATGGGCTGTAATCTGCATTCCTGAAGGGAAAACCAGTCTAAGAATTGAATAAGTGAGTGTTAACTAACCCAACTCACTAAATCTAGTAGGCTCCAGACCAGATCATTCTTCACACGCGAGTCATCTTACCATCTGTTCTGCTACTGCCCTGCTTCTTTCTATCTGCAACTATACCTTCTGGACCTCCAGAAATCATGCTCCAATCCCAGGGGCAGTCAATTCACTTGACTTTAAAATTTCTGCCCTGTGTAGAATCTCTGATTCACCCCTTCAACTTTGCATCTTTACCCCATGTTGCTATACACCACCCATGAAATCTATATTTCTAAAACTCCAAATCTAATCAACTCCATGACCTTAAAAACCAGGCTATC
Source organism: Vombatus ursinus (assembly GCF_900497805.2). NCBI lineage: Eukaryota > Metazoa > Chordata > Mammalia > Diprotodontia > Vombatidae > Vombatus > Vombatus ursinus. The sequence goes on from NW_020954641.1 coordinate 23,241,130, forward strand.
ACACTTAATCTCTTCCCCTGTCACATTCATTTTATTAAGCCACAATGTTTTTTCCACCAATGAGAGGGTGTTCTCATCTCTTCAACTGGGCAAGTCAAAATAAAACAAAACGGAAACAAATAAAAATTTTAAACCTACCACTAATACAAAAGAAAAAATAAAAGTTAAAATGGTCTAGTTTTAGTCAATGTTTTTGCTGCTTAATAATATTAGCTAATGGAGGGAGACCATGGACTGTCTTGTTTTTAAATTTTATCCTCCATGCCTAGCATACAGTAGACATTTAATATATATGCATGTTGATATATTTATTGGTATACACTTATTGATTTACATCTTTATGGAAATGTTTGCTTTGGTAAGTTGAGGAGGGCTTATTTAATGTTTTAAAATGTCTTAGCATTTAGAATGGCTTTAGAATTTAATGTCTGCTTTAGAAATTATGATACAAAGTTTTATTGGGGGAAAAAAAAAAACTTCTGCCCTGGCACTGAGTTGTTTACCTGGTGAATAAATGAAATCCATTTAGCAAATTAGATCCACCTAGCCCCCAAATAGAGTGTGCCTTACATCTTATCTTTCTACCTGCCATTACCTCCATGTGTACATTATCGTCATCAAATCTACCACTTATATAGGACTAGAATGTTTACAAATCATGTTGTATATATTAACTCATTTGATCCTTACAACATCCCTATGAGGTAGGTGCTATTACGGATAACACCATCTTTACAGATGAAGAAACAGAGAGGTTAAGTACCTTGCCTGGCTAGTGTCTGAGTCAAGATTCAAGCTCAGGTGTCCTGACTCCAAGTCCAACTCCCCATCATCCATTGCACCATCTAGCTCCCCCTATAACATTCCCCCCACATCCCTATCTTCTTCTCTGGGCATGGTAATCAAATCAACACTATCACTGATTCTGGAAAGTCTTCTTGATTGATCCATGTATTACCTTACAATCTATGTGACTCCCAAACTAAAAGTCTCTCAACCCTAGTCATCACTTCCATATATGTGTGAATATGTGTGTGTACACACACATATACATACATAGGCAGCTAGTGGCATGCTGGATAGAGCGCTGGCCCTACAGTCAGGAGGACCTGAGCTCAAATCTAGCTTCAGGCACTTACTAGCTGTATGACCCTGGGCAAGTCACTTAACCTCATCTATAAAATGAGCTAGAGAAGGAAATGGCAAACCATTCCAGTATCTCTTCCAAGAAAACCCCAAAAGAGGCCATGGAGAGTCAGAAATGACTAATTGACAAAGTAACAACTAGCTAGCTTCCCCCTATTTAGAATCTAATCTACTAGAGATTAAGGACTGTCTGCCTTTTGTATTTATATTCCCAGAAAATATCATTTCCAGGGGCACTTCTAAGAATTTATTTTTACAGTTAAGCCATGCAACTATAGTTTTCATCATAATAATAAAAAAAGAGAGCAGAACCCAGGGAGTTGGGACTTTGACCCATCATTTGAGGATGAACACTATTTATTCATCAAAGCAGGACTATTTTATAACACTTAGTCCAGTTGAGTTTCAGGAGGTATGTCAAAGGAATTAAAAACTTTTCTTGAAAAATGCTCTTTTTGCAAATTGTGGGTGGGCAATCTGTCTAAATGTGTGAGGTTTGAATGCACCTCCTATTTACAACTTTTCTGATCAAGACATTTCCCCAGTTTGCTCCCCACAACTTTTTATTGGTATTAAGGCCTCTACTCTTAATTTTAGATGGTGAAACTGAGAGCCGAAACACGATTTTCAAAGCATCCCAATAAACCAAGGCTGAAAATGGAACCTTGCATCATGGGATCAATAGATTGGTCATGGCCTCTACAGATTTCAAGTTGGCAGGGATCATTTAGTTAATCCTCTTCATTTTGCAGATTTGCATTACTGAGGCCAGATAGGTTAAGGGATGTGCCCAAAGTTAGAAAGAATAAGTTGCAGAGTCACTTGGGTTCTCTAGTTCCAAACCCAAAGCACTTGCCACTGCCTTGAGCCGGAATCTCCCAGACTTGAGTCTTGTGTGGTAAAGTCCACATCTGTCCTAATCCCTAGAAAAATCTCCATTTTCTGCACTACTCAGTGACCAGATGACAAAGCAGTATCCCTGTTAGATGTGGCAAAGACCCATTCCCTCAGCCTGTCCACCACTGGCCGAGAGCTGGGCTCAAGGCGTGGGGTAAAGCATAGGGGAAATCTTGCCAAATTCTAAGAAAAGCCCGCTTTGCCTCATTGCCAGTGCCCAGGATTTGGTTTGCAAAAGCATCTGTTGTGGTTGCAGATTTAGGTTGAATGATTCCTGCTGAAAACATCGTGAATTATTCTAACAATGTCACTGCATGCTGTTGCCTTTGTCCCTTCTCTCTCTGGGTCATGTTTCCCCACACAGATGATTAGTACTAACACTAATCAGTAAGCTGGTCAGAAAACAATGCCAAGCTTGAGAGCTGCCAAAAGTGTGCTAATAGGGTACCAAGTTCTGATTTCAATTAGGCCTTGATTTTTTTTAATCTTAAAAAAGAGAGGGGAGCAAAGAACTGATCCTCCAGGAGATTAAATACCATCAATCTTTTTTTGTTTCCTATAGTTTTAAAATCTACAATCCAAGAAAGTTTGCATTGCGTTATTTTTTCCACATGTAATGCCATGATATGAGCTGGCCATCAAAGAAGGTGATTACTTATTAGCTCTAGTTAAAGGGTGTTGCTTCCTTACGTGTTGGTGCCTGCCCAAATCGAGCTGTCTGGTAAGTAATACTTTTTTCACTGCTGTTCTAAAAATATTTCTGCACCTGGCAGAAAGCATCCACAGATGCTCCCTCATACCCCCAGGTGTTCAAAAGAGAAATAGCTGTCCTCGTATGGCACACTCCAGTGAGAAGGCTCATAATGTTTATGCATGGGGCTACTTAAATCTATCCTACCCTATCTTTTAAATTGCTTTTTTTTTACAATATATAGTTTAAGTGTTTTGTTGTGAATGCTATATATAGAGGTCAAGTTATAACATTCTGCCCTTTTACCACCAGCCTTTTTATCCAAGAATCCTTGTGGCATAAAGGGCTATTTCTTCTCTGTTGGCATCTGCTTTGGCCAACACCGAGTGTAAGAATAACCGCCAGTGTCTAACAGTCACATTTTTTCACCACACTCCTGGGAGAAACATAAGACAAGCAGGCTAGTCCTAGAAAAATATAGGCTTAGCAGGACTAGACCTAGAAAAATTGGGGAAAAGACTAAATGTCTTTAATACCACCAATAATAATAATAATGATGTTAATAATATTAATGATAATAATATCGTTTTTATATAGCACCTTAAAGTTACAAAACACAATATTTGGAGTTCATTTAATCTTCACAACCTAGAATTCATGAATATCAAGTCCTGGCTTTGCCATTTTTTTTTAACCTGTATGGTCTTGAGCAAGTCACTTAACTTTTCTGGCCTCAGTTGCCTCATCTGTAAAATGAACAAGTCAAACAAGGTGTCTTTTAATGTTCCTTCTAGTTCTCAGGATATGAAACCCTACAAAGGAAGTAGCATACATATTATTATACCTATTTTACAGATGGGGAAACAGGCTCTGTCGCTAAGTTCCATTGCCTAAGATGGTATAAAAGTTAAGTGTCAGGGTTTCAATCCAAACACAGGCCTTCTGATTTTGAAGCCAAGGCTCTTTTTTATTAAACCATGCTGGCTGCTGTAATTCGCATCTCCTCTTTCAGCATCTCATTACTCATGGGTATTCAGTATCCTTATGCTGTTCTGGACTCCTGACTGTAGCAACCCACTGGTGTGAAATGAGCAATTGGGGCATGATGCCTAATTCAGCACAGAGGTCAAGAGAGGACATAAGACAGAGTTCTTTGTACTCCAAGAGCTTATGGTCTAGTGGAAGAGATAAGACATGTCCACTAAAGACTACCCTCTTTCAGGCCAGCACACCAAAGCTCCGCACCTTCCCTTCTCTACTCTGTTCTGAATAGAGCCCCATTACCCAGAGACCCTAATTTGACAAACTTCCCTTTAGCAAAAGGTAAATATTTTCAAAATACTACGCTCGAAATGTGGTGACAAAGCTGTTAGTCTCAATAAAAATTCCACAAAAAAAGCTCCCCTAAACTAAGTTAATGGCAAATAACTTCACCTGAAATGCCAGGGTTACCTGAGTAGCATTTAAAAAGGAGAGAGGAAAAGTCAGTGTGTAGACATTGTACTATGACCAGAATCAGCCCTAGTCATTTTAGCATCTGCAACACACTTCACAAAATGTTTTCAGGGCAAGCCATATAAAACGTACCCTCAAGTTAACTTTCTAAAACAAATTCATTAAGAAGGGAAGGGCTGTTTTGAGGGTAGAATAAGAAAGCATAGGACACCAGTAGGTCTCTGCTATTTTACTTAATTTGTCTTCTTAGTTATCCTCTAAGCTCAGTTGTTTCTATGCTACAGAAAGAGTATAACTGGTATTAGCACCTTCTAAATATTGGCACCCTAGGGCATAGCCCCAGTTGTTCTGCTTTAGTTGTAGCTTTGTCTCACTCCCTTTGTAGTACTTAGCCCCATGAGGTGACCGATTTAGAAAGGATTTAGCTGAAATTGGTTTATTTAACAGTGTTTTTACAAAGTTTTAGAGAACCCTGATAAAACTTTGGATAACTGAGTGCTAGGGCCTCAAGGCTACAGGGCTTTTTGGATGGTAGTTTTACCTGTTCTCATACCTGATTAGAATGGCACTATTAATAAGATTTCCTTTCTTGGGAAGTCAAGGAAGAACCTCAGCTAATCTACAAAGATCCAAATATTAGCTCCGTGAGTAACATGCTGGGCTATGGGAATGAATGGATCAGATCAAGGAAAAAATTAATGCTTACCTGCTATGTATAGGTCCAGCACTGTGAAGGATGAATGAGAAGTGTAGACCATAGTTTCCATCCTTGAAACTTTTTCAGTTTGGTTGAAGAGATAAGATAAAGTTGAAACAACAAAAGAATTTAACAATATGTAAAGCAAGCTTTCAATTGAATACTACAGCCAAAAACTATCCTGGAAGACCAGAGAAGGGAAGATCAATAAAGGATTGACATTATTGGGGAAAGTTTCATGAACTAGGGTCAATTTGGTACAGTTATCTCTTCCACTTCATGGGGGTTAGGGACACAGCACCCCTGCAATCTGGAAAATCTGAATAAATATTTTTGTCCCTCCCTTCTCACCAGGGAAGAAGTCTGCATTATTATGGTATTACATGATAAAATATGTTGATATTATACAATACTATACATATATGTTATGCATTTCTGAGTTTCCAAACTTTTCTGTGTCATCTGCTGGCCTTCATGTATCATCTGCAGCTTCTGCAAAACTCCCTCAAGATTTCCATTTAATTTCTTAAACTGACTCACAATTTATATGAAAACGTGATAGGGAAAGTTGCAATGTGGAAGGATAACTGTATTTTCTTATTTCTGTGGATGGTGCCACTGTCCTCCCAGTCACCAAGATTTGGTGGAAGGAGGGAGGGGAGGAGTCTTGGACTCTTCTTTCTCCCTCACCTACAAACAGCTGCCAAGTTCTGTAGATTAACAATAACTCCTATATTAGTTTTAGGTTCTTCATTCATATAGCTACTAATCTAGTTCAGGTTCTCATCACTTTTTCAGTGACGCTATTGTAATATCTTCCTAACTGGCCTTCTTGTCTCTAATGCATCCTTGACAGAGCAGCCAAAATGCTGTAATTGAATGTTTAAATTTGACCTTATCTTTGACCTGCTTAGCAATCATCAGGGGCTCCCTATTATTAGGTCAAAAATATAAGCCCTTTAGCTTGATATTTAAACTTCATAATAATCAGTCTGCAACATCCAGTTTTAACCAAAATAAATTTATCTACTAGTCTGTCTTGGACTGGACATATGGTCTCCTGCCTCTAAGCATTCATGAAAGCTGCCTCCATGCTTGGAATGCACTCCCTCCTCATCTCTTTAAGAGAGTCAGAATGAATATTTTGTTTGTGTGTGTGTGTGTGTGTGTGTGCTATTGGGGACTATTGCAGGGATGGGTGGTTAAGGAGACCAACTGACATTAGGGTAGAGTACAAATCTGTAGGAATGTGGTCACTCATGTTGAATAATAAAAAAGAGTCAGATTATAGAAAGTTTACATTTCAATCATATGATTTAGAGCTGAAAGATTCAGAATGTAGAAATAATATAATTCAAACCCCTCATCTTACAAACAAGGAAACTGAGACCCAAAGTGGTCAAACAAATTGTTCATGATCAGATAAGTAGTAAGTGGAAGAGTTAGAATTTCAACACAAATCATCAGACCCCAGATCTAGTATTGGTGTTCTAAGTCATAGATGATACTGTAAGCTTCTTAACAGGAAGTGATATCGTAAGTTATTTTTCAGAATTCTCTTGTAACAGGATGAATGATAAATCTGAATGGGAAATATTGAAGGTAAGGATACCAGATAGAAGGGAATCGCAGTAATGCAAGCATGAGGTTAAGGAGGCCTAGGGTGGAGACAGTGAGAAACATAGCCGTAACTAGCACAGTCTAATTGAGAATTTGTTTCTGGGCACCAATATTTAGAGGGGTGCTGATGCAATTTTCAGTCCTTTGGTAAAATAGAAACAACTGAGGTTAGCAGCTCTGTAGCAGGAATAACTCATTAAGATAAGAAGCTACCAAGAGAGCAACTTCCCCTTTCCTTATTGGCTATACCCTCAAAAAAGTTCCTTCTTGTCTTGATCCCATTCTATTCCCTGTTCTTCCTTGTAGCTTCCTAAGAAGAAGCCTCATGGAATGCTGAGGTCCCTGCTTCCCACCCTCCCAATAAAATAGAGTCTGTGTTTCACACTACTTGCCGTTGGCACAAAAATTGCTAGTTAAGACTGGATAGAATGGGTTACTGGATATATTTCAAATAAAACAAATATTACGTTCTTATTGTGGGGATTACAGAGCCATGAAGAAATAAATGACAAGACTTGGTAGCTAAAGAGAGGGAAGAAAAAATAGAATCACTAAGTTTCCCTTAAAGTCTTTGTCAAATGTTACATCCCTGTCCTTTTCCCACCCTTTTACTTCCTTATCCTACACACAATATGAAACAGTATCTAGGCTACCTGTAGGCCCTGTTCTGGCCAAGTCTTCCACAGTCAGCTTACCCTCACCATAGTCAGTTTCTTTCCCATCCCACTTGGCCCTGTACGAAACCAAGATACGAGACAAATGAAACAAAGAAAGGTGAAGGGATGGGAATGAATCTCAAATTCAGAATTCTCGATAGCAACTGACAAAAAGGACACCAGATCCAGAATGCTTTCTCAATGTGGCTTTCCTCAAAAGCCAATATGATAGACTAGCAAAAGAAAAACCTTGTTCATAACAAAAATACAGCTCACCAACTCCTTCCACCAAAAGTTTCAATAGCATACAATATACCCAAGGCTCCTGCAGAGTCCAGTAGCCAAGAAGAACTAAAGAGGGAAAAAAAATCTAGATTTCCGTAATTTAGCTGTTAAATTGCAAAACAAAAGAAGTTAATCTGAGAACTTGGAATTTTGCCAAAAGAGGTATTCATATACAATACCTCCTCTCTCTGGCTTTAAGGCTCAGTATTTTAACTAAAAAGTAACTAACTGCTTCACTGATTCCCACTCTTCCAAGTAACTGGAGATTTAAAAAAAAGGGAAACAAAAAAAAAACCCTGACTATGGGACCTCATACTTTTTCCTTAAGTGGCTTACTGAGAGCAACACATCAATACAAAAAATATATATTGTAGAAAGATTTTTAACAAGCATAAAGGTGAAGGTGGGAGAAGTCTCATAAGGATTGAAAATGCTCTCCAAAATGTTGGTCTAATTCAAGCAATAACCCAATTTGACAATCACTAAAGAATTATAATACACAAATCACAAAGCAATAAAAGGCATTTAATATGACTGGGTTATGCTTGGATAGTTTGCTGAGCCCTTGAGCATGGACAGGTCTCCCTCCATTGCCTAGAGATATATCTCAAATGTACTAATAAATCAATCTGAGACCCCTGTGCTGGGAAGAAACATTTTCTGTGGGAAATAGGGAGGCTAGTGACCTGGATTCTAATCCTGGCTATGCCACTAACTCTTTCAATAAGTCACTGAACCTCTGCCCTTCAGTTTTATCACCTATAGAATAAACACTGTCTTCTCTACCTTCCACGAATTGGTTGTGAGGAGTTAATGAGAAAATAATTTCCTAATTTCCTTGGGAAATTTCCTTGCCTAATTTCCTTGGAAAATTAGAAGTGACATTCAAACATAAAAAGGCATTGTTTAGAGATCATGGATTTAGAGCTGGAGGAGACCTTGGAGATCCTCTGGTCTAACCCCTTCATTTGACAGATGAGGAAACCAAAGACCAGAGAGATTAAATGATTTTGTCCAAGGTCATATCATAGTTAAACAGCAGAGCCAGGATTTAACTCAAGCCTTCTAGTTTCAAATCCAGTGCTCATTAAATATCATTCTTTAGACCAAAGGTGTCAAAACATGCAATCCACAGGCTACACGCAGTCCACAACAATCTTGAGTACAGCCCAAATCAGAATAAAATGTAATTCCCTCTAATTTTAGTGTGTTGATGTATTAATAAAAATTGAAATATATAAATGTGTGGTTTTCTAAGTCATTATACAGCCCACAGAAATCTTATGTATGGTTGAATGGTCCTGATTTCTATCTGAGTTTGATACTGCCTTAGATCACAAACAATAAAACACCTCCGTAGACCCATATATGTATCTACTTTCCTTTATTTCTAGTTCCCTTCAAATCACACCCTCTTTGGGAAGCCTAGTTTACTGGTCTGTCATTGAAATTTCCATCACCTAAATTAGGTATAGTTCCTTCATCCTTTTCTGAAATAATTCAGAAGCTGGGATCATAAGTGTCATGATCACAGACCTCCCTGCTGTGCTTGAACCTGGATAATGTTGTGTTTTGTGTAGTTTTGGGTACCACAAGAACAGTGGTAAGGTAAAACGTATTCCTAAAATAAAGAAAATTTTTAAATGATCGAGAGTAAAAGGGTTATAGAAGCAGGGAGATGTTCCAGGGTAAGAAAGCCACAGGATCTGAGGGAAGTTTTGGGGTGAGAATGGAGCTAAGGAAGGGAACTGGCTAAGTCTGGAGAGTCAGAAGCAAAGCCAGATAATCTTGCTTCCTACTTTAGAAGATTGAGACCATCTTCAGTGAGCTCCTTCATCTATACTCCCTGCTGGATGACTCACAAACTTTCTACATATTCACCCATGTGTTTTTCTTTTGCTATAATCTCAAAGGAGGAGAAGGACCTTCTTTTCGAAATTAACCCCCTTACTTGGGACCTTGATTTTATCACCTTCCATCTCCTGCCAGAGCTGATCTACTGGATCATTCTCCCTTTTCTTACTCATTTTCAAGTCTCTCCTTATTCAATGGCTCCTTTCCCACTGTCTACAAACATGCTCAAGTGTTTTCATCATTAAGAAACTCTCCTTGACCCTGTCACCTTATCAATCTTTTCTCCTATAGCTTATCTCCTATTCATGGATAAATTTCCAGAAAGTATCATGTCTACTCACTGCCTCTACTTTCTCACTGCTCTACCTCAACCTTTTGAAAACTGGCTGAAATAACTCTACTGAAACTGCTTTCTCAAAAGGTCACCAATGACCTCTTAATTGCTAAAGCCAAAGGTCTTTTCTAAGTTCTCATCATCCCTGACCTTTCAATGGCATTTAGTACTGTTGATCTCCCCCTTTTTTTTCTGGATAGTTTCTGCTCCCCTGGTTTCCATGACTCTATTCTTTCTAGATTCTTCTACCTGTCTGATCCATCCCTTTTGGTCTCCTTTGATAGATCATTATCCTCCTTCCAATCCCTAAGTGTAGAGACACCCAAAATTTTGTCTTGGGTGTTTCTCTCTTTTCTTCCCATATTTTCTCCCTTGAAGACTTTGTCTGAGGCAGCTAGATAGCGGAACTGATAGTTGCTGAGTCAGAAGTCAGAAAGGCTTGAGTTCAATTTCTGTCAAAGAGATTTACTAGCTGTATATCCGTGGACAAATCACTTCACCTGTAAACTTCAATTTCCTCAACTGCAAAATAGGTAAAATAATAGCACCTATCTCACACGGTCATTATGGGTTCAAATGAGAAAATACATCTAAAGCATTTTGTAAATTTTAAAGTACTATGTAAATGTTAGCTATTACCTGCTCCGGTGGTTTACGCAGATGACTCTCAAATTCTCTTTGCAAGTTTCTTCTACTGTAAAATGAGAGGCATAAAATTTATAGAACCCCCCTCACAATGCTATTTTGAGGGAAGAGTTTCATGTAGTTTAAAATGCTATTTTAACACAAATAATTATTATCCAGCCACCACTAACGTTGTGTCTAGTGATTCATCATGGTATAAAGGTGATCCTGGATTACTGAAGGCTTTGTGAGGAGAATCTAAGTTCCTAGAAGGTCCTGCCAAGTTGGGTATCTATAATAAACATTTAATAAGTGTCTACTATGTGCTAGGCACTGTACTAAATACTGGGGATGCAATTAATAAAAATACAGGCTCTGCCCTCAAAGAGCTTACACTCTGGTAGTGGAGTCAACAACAAAAAGGAGGTAGGAAAGCAGAGAGCCAAAGTAGGGGGTACCCCAATGCAGACGCATTTTGTTTCATGGAGTTGAAAAATCCAACCAGGGCAGCAGATGCAGGATGGAGTGAAGACTTCAGAATCCAAGTTTGGGGACCAATTATTATATGTTTGTTGTTATTAAGTTCTGAGAAGCTCACCACTGTGTTGGCCATGACATATCTCACAGACTGTCTAATTTCCTAGTAACTAGAACTCTCCAAAAATGGAATGGCTCACTTTGAGAGGAAGTAAGTTTTCTTTCATTGAGGTGCTCAAGCAAAGGCTAGATGACCGATTTTTCTGACATAGGTTGGACTAGATGGATAATAAGGTCTCATCTAGCCCTGAAATCTGGTGATTCTGTGATGCACTCAGGCACAAGAGTGCTGTAAATTGTTAATAGAAGACTCACCAACAAAATCACGAATCATTAACATGTGTATCTAGTCATAATCTCTTCTATGAACAAAATGATGTAAAGGAAAGCATTACTGGATTTGAAATTTGAAGGGTCTAGCTTTGAATCTCTGGCTTTACCTTTTACCCCCGTTGAGCCTGGAGTTAGTTCTTTAACCTCTCTGGAGTTCAATTTCCTTACCTAGAAAATGATGGGTTCAATGAAATGACCTGTAAGATTCCCTTCCAGCACTAGATTTATCACCATGATCACCACCTCCCTGGCTGACACATCTATTTGGCATCTCAAGCTCAATTTGAGTCTTCTCCCCTAAATCTATCTCATACTAAGCATCCTTATTTCTGTTGATGCTGGAAATTTTGAAGTCATATTGATTGATGGCTTCTTTCATCTCCTTTACACTCAATATCTTATCAATTGCCAAGTTCCATTGATTTTGCTTCCCCAACATCAGTCACATTTCTCCCTCTCTCTACTCATATCACCATCACACTAGTTCAAGCCCTCACCTCTAACCAGCATCCTAATTAGTCTCAATGCCTCTAGTCTCTTTTTTTTTCCAATGTACCCTTTCCTTAGCTGCCAAAATAATCTTAATGCATAGGACTGACCACTTGAAAACTTTTAGTGGCTCTCTATTTGCTCTAGGAAAAACAAGAGATTCTTGAACCTGGCATTTAAGGCCCTTTACTCTTTGATTCCAGACTGCCTTTCCAGTCTAACTTTACATTTGTTTTCCCTTTTCATACCTTGTACATTCCAGCCAAATTAGATTACTAAGCTAGATCTTGAATTTGAACTTGTCTGCACCCTTCATTAATTTGCATGTGTCACCATCCTCTATGCCTGGAATGCATTCTTTCTCCATCCTACTCAGAATCTTGCCCTTCCTTCAGGACTCACCTCAGGCCATATCTCTTTCATAAAGCATTCCCTCATTTCTTCCCACTCCTCCCCCACCTCATCTTTTCCTAGAATATCTTGTCTGGCTCTCTCCTGTGTATTCTTCATTCTCTACCTTGTATTATACTCATAGAATCATAGGTTTAGAGCTGAAAATGACCCAACCCTCTCATTTTACAGATAATGAAATGGAAACCCAGAGATAGATTTTAAGTGACTTTTCTAAGTTGCAGATTCAGAATAGGAACCCAAGTCCTTTGACTAAAAATCTGGTATGCTTTCCACTGAACCATTCTGCTTCTCATTTGCATATACATTGTATACCTCTCTCCATAAGGGCAGGACCTATGTCATTATCTATCTATCTATCTATCCATCTATCTATCTATCTATCTATCTATCTATCCATCTATGTGTATGTGTACATACACACATATATAAATAGTGATTTGCACATAATAGGTGTTTAACACATATAAAAAAAAAGAAATTGAATTAAATGATCTGCTAAAACAAATGAGTAAGCCCACATACTGGGGGAGGAGTGGAGGAGCAATAGTAGGAAAGGTCACTCAGTTGATCAACAACATGCCCAGCTGTTTCTTAGGTGACACTTGGAGCTCGCTTTGCCAATTCCTGCATTAGAAATAGATATGGCTTCCATCCAGTGCCTTCACAATCTAGGCTAGAGCACAGTCCCTTCAACTTTGATGTATTCAATAAGGAAGAAACTTTCTTGAATTGCCCTCATACCTTCATCTGTGGTATCCTAAAGGTGGAGGTCTAGCAAAACACAGACGTTTTAAGCAAACTGTACTGTGTATGCTTTTTTTTTTAAAATCCCATGCAACATCCTGCCTCCTAGGGAGAAATAGATCAGCCACCCTTCTCCATTTCTTTCAACACATCACTAATTTTCTCCTTTCCTATTGATCTGTGTGGTACTACCTCCTGAAATCCCAGATAAATTGGTCCTGCAAGGAACATCTGTGCCCACAATTAATTTCCTTCACACATCTGACGTTCCACATTACTGGACATTGGACACATGCTATGATCCTAATGTTAATCAACCCCTAATCTGGAAATTAAGCTTGGGACACCAAGGGCATTGATAATCTTGATCTCTTCTCCCATTGTCTTGAACAATTTTAGGAAGGAAGAGGAGTGAAAGGGGGGAGGGGACACAAGCAGTACCTTTGCAGGAAAGCTTTGTGATCTGAACACTTAAGAGTTCTATCCCTGGCCTCATCCACACTCCAGTGACTTCCCAGGGGAAGCAATCACTTGCTTTTCAGATAAATGAGGTGTCCTGGGGATTAAGGTGTTGTACAACCCAATGGCCATGGGTGTGGTCAGAACACAAAATGATAGCTAGGGTTGGTTAGGAAATATAGCTCCATCAGAGGCTGCATACATAGTTAGACCTGATGAGAAGTACCAAGCAAGAGTGGAGAGGAATAGTATCACTTAGACCCCCTTAATGCAAGTTAACTCTTGACAAAGGTATACCACTAAGATACTTTCATCCACTCCATTCATGCAGTTCTATTTCAGCAAGGAATCATTGTCACTGTCTCAGGGATGAAGTAACAATATTGATAATGTAAAGAAAACTATTTATTTCAATGTAAGCCCTGAAATGATTTGTCCAAGTTAGTAAGGTAGTAAGTATCCAAGGCATGATTTACACCCAGGACTTCTAAGTTAAAATACAATACTTCTTGCTCTTTTCACTTTACCTCTTGGCTTCATTGTGATGATGTGCAAATAGTATATGGGGGAAGTAGCTCTCAGGTCCATTTTTCTAAGATGATATCAAGTTAGTGGGGGAGTTGGTTTAAAAACAAACAAAAAACCCAGCATGAATGTAGTTTTCATTTCACTAAACCACACAACTTTTACTTTAAACATTTTCATGGGAATTACAGGCTTCCAGACTCCTTCACAATGGCCTGAAATGCCCTGGCCATATCTACTGCACCCTTCCCCCAGTCCTAGCCTTGGAGGCCTATCTTGGAAAGAATCACTATTCTATGAAAAACAAGAAATACTTGGGCGGAGGGGAATAAAAATCAAACCATATGTACTCTGACTAAACGACCTGCTATTTATTTTATAGAGACACTTGAGTGGGACACAAATGAGCAACCCCATTAGTGGCAGCCTTCATTTCATCTCTCTTCTCCAGCCTTCCCACTACACTTCCATTTCTCTAGGGGTTTTTATTATTTTAAGAGTTTAATATGCGTCCATTGAAACTGACATGGCTGGTAACTCACTCTACCTAATGCTTTTATCATCTCAGCCACAAAGTGATATGACTATTGAAAGCTAGGCATGCTTCAATATCTTAACATACTGTTTTTTTCCAAAAGAATTTGGTGACTATGATATGAGAAAAAATGTGGTTTCAAGCTATGGCATTAGCTTTTCATAGACAAGTAGGTTCAAGGCATGGGCATTTGACAATTTTTCTCCACAAACGTCAACACAATAACAGAATATTTCTTTCAGGAAAAAGTAAACCAAGGTTTTGTTCAACCTATGATTTTACACACACACACACACACACACACACACACACACAGAGACACAAACACATGCACACACACACACAGACACACACACACACACACACACAGGTGTAGGAGACCAGTTATTTTTCCCCTGTCTGTGTCAAAGCTCTGACCTTAACCCTAAGTAACTACTGTGAATTAAATTCATTCACAAGTATTTCCTGTTCTTAGCATGGAGTTGAAAGGGGTGGGGGGAATGTAAAATAAATACAAGACAAGGTTCCCACCCTCTAGGAGCTTCCAGACTAGTCAAAGTAACGTGGTACATCTAGGAGGTAGTTAAGCAAGTTCCATAGGTCCTTAATATAATTTATGAGGAAATTACTTTAAAAAACAAATGTAAAAAATTGCTTTAGTGTGTAATTGGGGAAAAAATAAAATTTCATCAAAAATAAGTAAATGTTGTATGAGTACAAGGCAGGATATGATTAAAGATTGAAGGAATAATACAAATAAGAGCTATCCAAGCTCACAGCAAAAACTTACCTAATGAGATGGTGTGGCAGAGAGGATAGAGTATTGGACATGGAACCAGAAACACCTGGGTTTGAATCTTGATTTTTGACATTTACTGTGTACCTATGGCCAAGCTGTTTAATTTCTTAGAATTTTGGTTTCCTCATATGTTAAATGGGGTTCTAGAATGCCTGCCTCACAAGGTCATGGTAAGGCTAAAATGAGATAATATACATAAAGTATTTTTGCAAAACTGAAAGCCCAATATAAAAGTCATTTACTATTATGAGGGAGGTGGGAAGTGGTATTAATATAGGCTGGTAGAGAAAGAGAAACATTATGGAGGAGGAGGAATGTGAGCTGGGCTTTGAAGGATGGGTTCTCTTTTGATAAAAAGAAGGAAATGGAGAGAGAATCCCAGGTCAGAGGAATAGCAAAAACAAAGGTTTGTAACTGGGAAGTGAGCTTGCATTTGTAAAAGAAAGACTTTTTAGTTTCTCAAACTTTAAGTCCCATGATCCTCACAGTAACCCTTTGAGGCACAGGGGCAGGAATAATTATTCACATTTACAGCTGAAACAGAGGTGAAGTGATATGTGCAAAATCACATAGTCAGTTTAGGTGACCTAAGCCTCCCGATTTCTCAACCAGTGTTCTTTCTGCCACAGGCACCATTCTGTAACTCAGGGAAGTTAGTCACAGATGGGGAAGAAGGGGGTACATTTTAGGGTTAAAGGAGAAATTCCATTCTATCCTGCCAAGTCTCCTGCCTGTCTGCAGCCTCCCACAGAAAGGGGAGAAAGGCCATTCCATCAAGTCTGGTCTTTTGCCTACAAGGAGTAGTAGTACTATCCTTTCAGTTCGTGATGTTTGTCCCCTCACCTTAACTGCCTAAGACCCTGAAAGGAAAATGAAAATTAATCTGAACTCGCTCCTCAATGATTAATAAACTTGTCCCCTCATCACACCTTTCTCTGAAATTCCCTTATCTGATCACAACCTGGAGTAATTCCATCCCTTCCTCTATTCTTTCCCCAAGATGGGGAAGGGAGGAGAGAGCGTAGCTAGTACAAAGGTGAAGGATGGGGAAAGAACTGAGTGGTCAAGGAACTAAAGGCCATGGAGAGGTTAAGGAACAGAGTTTGGGGTTGTAAGACAGAGGTGAATTCATTCAACTCTACAGTACCCTCTTGAATCCCTTGTCCCCTTCATGTATCCCCAATCTTGCCCTGCCAAGCCTCAGCCTTGGATCACTCCCATCATCAGCTGCCTTTGCTGATGAATGAAGCTGGAGAAAATCATGAAACTGTGCTGATGGGGTCCACTACAAATTTATGTTACATAATTTCACCTGGACCCTCATTATGGCAAGGCATCCTCTTACAACTTCCTAATTAACTCACTATCCCACTCACCATAGAAGCTATTGCAATCTTTTTCATTCTTCCTCAAACCTCCCATGACTCTATCTCCCCCTACACTTTTGGCTAACAATCTTGCCTCATGTTACTGAAAAAATTGAAGCCATTTGCCTAGACCTTCCTCTTTCCTCTTCCCATCATCTCACATTATCCAGATGTTTTCTGCCACTCTCTTCCTTTATTCCTGTTTCATGTAGGTGGTTCTTATAATCCCATTTCATCACATCTTCTCCAGTAGATTGACCTCTCTATCCTCCCTACTCTCTCATTTATCGTAAATATCTCACTGATGCCTTCAAACATATTCATGTCTCCCACTATCCTCAAAAAACCCTCACTTGATCCTTCCATCCCTGTCAGAGACTGTCCCATATCTTGCTTCCATTTTGTCACTGAACTTCTTGAGAAGGCCATCTACAATTTGTGCCTCTTTCTTTCCTATCACTCTTCTCTTAACTTTCTAAAGCCTGACTTCCAGCTGTATTGTTTAATTGAAATTGCTCTGTCCAAAATTACTAAGCATCTCTTAATTTCTAAATCTAATCAGTCCTCATCTCCCTTGACCTCTCTGTAGCCTTTGACACTGACCATTGCTCTCTTCTCCTTCATGATCTCTTTTTTCTAGGTTTTTATGACACTATTCTCTCCTGGGTCTCCTCCTAATCATCTGACTATTACTTCTCAGTTTCCTTTGCTGGATTTTTATCTAAGTTAGGCTTGCTGTGTGTCTCCCACATGCTCTTTCTTGGGCCCTTTTTTCCCTCTTACTATTTCAAATAGGGAATCTCATCAGCTCCCGTAGATTCAATTATCATCTCTATGCTGATGATTCTCAAATCTACTTATCTAGCCCTAATCTCTCTAATGACGTTCAACCTTGCATTCCCAACTGCCAACTGGACATGTCAAACTAGATGTCCCATAGCCATATTAAATTCAACATATATAAAGCTGAACTGTATCTTCCCCTGCAAACCATCTCCTTTCCCTAACTTTCTTATTACTGTTGAGCCATCAGCCTCCCAGGCTCACAACCTAGGTTTCATCCTTGACTTCTCAGTCTTTCTCACTCTCCCCACCCCAACGCAATCTGTTGCCAAGGTCTGTTGATTTTATTTTTGTAATATGTCTTGCACTCACCCCGTTCTCTCCTCTGATACTGCCACCACCTTGACGTGAGCCGATAGCACCTCACACCTAAACTACTGCAAGAGGCTGCTGATTGACCTCTCTGCCACGGGCCTCTCTTCACTCCAGTCCATCCTCATCTTAGCTGTCAAATTGATTTTTCTAAAGTTCAGGTCTGACCATGCCAGCCCCCTACTCAAACACCAATGGCTTGCTATTACCTCTAGGATTAAATATAAAATCAAAAGCCCTTCCTGCTCCCCACTACCACTTTTTCAGTCTTCCTACATTTCTCAGTACTCTGTGATTGTTCCTCAAACAAGATTCTCTATCGCTCAACTGTAGCAATTTTTTTTCTGACTGTTCCCTATGCCTGGAATGCTTTCACTTCTCATCTCTAGCTCCTAACTTTCTTCAAGTCCCAGCTAAAATCTCACCTTCAACATGAAGCCTTTGCCAATTCCCCTTAATTCCACTGCCTTCCCTCTGTTGATTATTTCTAATTTGTCTTATAACTAGTTTTTTTTGTACCTAATTCTTTACATGCTGTCTTCCCACTCCACCCCCCACTAGACTGTGAATGCCTTGAAACTGGGTACTGTCTTTTGCATTTTTTTTTGTATATTCAGCATTTATCCCAATGCCTGGCACATAGTAGGTGCTTAATCAATGTCGACTGACTATTTGATTCCATTTGGTCAAATACATAGAAAAATAGATAATAGCAGAGCTATTAGGCTCTGAAATGGAGACAATTCCAAGCAAAGCAGTAAAGAGAGCCTCTTAGGAAAGTCATGTCTAAAAGTAATGCCTGTGGATGAACAGGAAACAAACACCATTTTCAGCCCCAGATGAGCTGTAGTTCTGAGGAGTGGAGTTCTCCACTGTGAGACAAGGCTTAGTTAGGGCTCTTCAGTCTGCAATGAGTTAAAGGTAATGTTGCAAAGCTTAAGAGACTATTCTTTTGATAAGCTGACATCCCTGGAAGGCTCTGCAGTATTGTGGAGGGAGTCCTGACCTGGAAGACAGAACTAGGTTTGAATCCTGGTTTGGGGGCAACTGGATGAGCCATCTCATCTAAGAGCCTTGGCTTCCTCATCTATAGGATGATGGGGTGGGGCTGAATAGTCTTTAAAGCCCCTTTCCAGCTCTGATATTGTAAACCTAGGGCATAAACACATGAACAATAGCCATACCAACACACTACAGACCTCTAAAGGACTCTTTCTAAATTGAAATAAAACAAAACTAAAAAGACATTCCAGCTATCACCTCCAAAAGCCAAATCAATCAAAAACTATTTATTAAGGGCCTATTGCATTTCAAATGTTGTGCTAGGCACTATGCATAGTACTGAAGAGTATAATTCTATTCAATTCTTCTGCTGATCAAAAACATTAACCCTAATATTATGATGTTATGTCAATACATAATGGATAACAAATATGTCTCTGTATGTATATACACACAAGCGCATATAGGTATGTTTGTGTTCATGTATGTGCATAGGGAAGAGGGGATTTGATCTGTGAGGAACTTCTAATGTAGATCATCATCATCTGGCAAAACAAAAGGCCAAGAATATTGTGGGAATCTATGACAAATAAAATTGAAAAGAAGGTGGTTCGGATCTCAAACTGTATTACAAAGTGATAATCATCAAAACAATCCGGTACTGGCTAAGAAATAGAGTGGTGGATCAGTGGATTAAATTAGGCATACAATAGTAAATGAACATAGTAATGTAGAGTTTGGCAAACCCAAAGATTGAAGATTTGGGAACAAGAAATCACTATTTGACAAAAATTGCTGGGAAAACTAGAAAGCAGTTTGGCAGAAATTAAATATAAATCAACACATGCACCATATACCAAGATGAAGTCAAAATGGGTACATGATTTAGAAATAAACATAAGCAAATTAAGGGAGCATGGAATATTTTACCTGTCATATTTACGGATAAGGGAAGAATTTAAGACCAAATGACAGAAAGAGAGAGAGAGAGAGAGAGAGAGAGAGAGAGAGAGAGAGAGAGAGAGAGAGAGAGAGAAAATAAATGAGCATTATGGGGTGTAAACTGGATAATTTTTATTGCATCAAATTAAAAAAGGTTTCGTCCAAACAAAACCAATGCAGCCAAGATTAGTAGGAAAGCAGGAAACTCAGGAAAAAAATTTTATAGTAAGTTTCTCTGATAAAGGGCTCATTTCTTTTATCTATATCTATATATGTTTGTATATATGGAGAGGGAAAGAGGGAGAGAGGGAGAGAAGGAGAGAGGGAGAGAAGGAGCACTGAGTCAAATTTATAAGAATAAGTCATTCCCCAATTGATAAATGATCAAAAGATATGAACAGACAGTTTTCAGAGGAAATCAAAGCTATCAATAGTCATATTTTTAAAATGCTCTAAAGCACTATTAGAGAGATACAAATTAAAATAACTCTGAGTTATTAGATTGGCTAGTATGACAGAAAAGGTAAATGACAAATGTTGGAGAGGATATGGGAAAATTGGGACACTAATGTACATTGTCAATGGAGTTGTGAACTGATCTAACTATTCTGGAGTGCATTTTGGATCTATGTCCAAAGAACTATAAAATTGTGCCTACCTTTGACTGAGCAATGACACTACAAGGTCTATATCCCAAAGAGATCAAAGGAAAAGGGTCTATATGTACAAAAATATTTAAAGCATTTTTTTTTTGTGGTGGCAAAGAATTAGAAATCAAGGGGATGCCCATCAATTGAGGAATGTTCAAACTAGTTATAGTATATGATTGCAATGAAATACTACTGCGCTATAAGAAATGATGAGTAAGATCTTTCAGAAAAACTTGGTTAGATTTACATGAACTGATGCAAAGTGAAATGAGCAGAATCAATAGAACATTGTATACAGTAACAGAAATACTGTACAATGATCAACTGTGAATGACTTAGCTATTCTGATCAATGTTTTTGTTGCTTTGGTCTGCATCTTCTTTTGCAAGATGGCTAATATGGAAATGTTTTGCATGACTGCACATGTACAATCTATATCAAATTGCTTGCCTTCTCAAGGAGAGGGGACAGGAGGGAGGGAGAGAATTTGAACCTGAATTTTTTTTAAATGAATGTTAAAAATGTTTATTTACATATGATTGAGAAAAATAAAATAAAAATTAAATGTAAAAACAAAAAGTAGAGATCAGTATCTTCTCTGCAATTTATAGTCTTAGAGAGCTGCTTAGGGCACTGAGAGATAAGTTATTTGCCCAAGATCACACAGCCAGTATTGTGTCAGAGACAGTACTCAAACCCAGGTCTTCCTAATTCTCTATCCTTTATACCAAGCTACCTCTCAATAATTGATGACAGTTATTTCAACATTTTAAGGTTTGAAAATTATGTTACCTCATGTGTCTTCACAATAAGCTTGGGAAGTAGATGCTGCTAATATCATACCCATTTTACAATTGAGGAAACAGACTCAGAGATGTTCATAGAATTGTCCAATCACTTAACCAGTTTCTGAACTGGGACTTAAATATAGTTCTGACTCACAGCAAATCTAGCACTTCATCCAGTAGGCCAGGCTGTCTGGCAGTATAATCAAAGGGCAATCCCTTAGCATCTCCAGTCCACAGTCTATGAACTACAAAAGAAGGATAATACCACCCATCCTTGTTCTGTTCACAGGGGTTGATCTGAGTGTCCCTGGGAAAGCAATTTCATGTTTTCATGACTCATTTTCTTCATTTGTGAAAGGAAAAGGGTTGGACTTAGTGATTTCCAGGATTCTCCTCCCCTTTCTCAGTTTCAATATCATATGATGGAATTTAGAAATTGTCAAAAGAATTCAAGAGGTACATCAATCGATCACTTGGAAAGTTCTGCCAAGGAGTTCTTCTCCAGCCCCTTGCCTTCACCATAGATGTTATTTGAAATACTGAAGAAGTTAGTTGGATGGTGGCTTCACCCAGTAATACTGACCAAAGCAATCAAACAAGGCATTATAACATAGCTACTGTATGATCATCCCTGGGCTAGATGCTTTGGTGTCCTGCTCACAAGGTGAGCATATTATGTTCAGAGAAACAAAAATATACACAGAACAGTACAAGACAAAATGAAATTAAATGCTATGCTTCATGGTCTCATAGAGTTTCTAAGGAAAGGGTACTCAGAAAGGGCCTTGAAGAGTAGACAGCATTCAAGAATTGACAATGAAATATCTCTTTCCTTTTGGTAGGGAGATGGTAGACTTTGGGTAGGGAATGTGGCATGCACTATTATATACATGGCTGTGTCTGATGGTCCTGCTTCACTCATTTTCAATTTAATAACACATTTTCTAAACACCTGCCACATGCAAGGCACCGGGCTAGGTGCTGAATATATAAAGACAAAAAACCAAAAGTCAGTCCTGATTTCAAGGAACATAAAGGGTAAATACAGCACGCACACAGCTCACTAAAGACAATACTCATGCAAAAAACAAATACAAACCAATCAAATAAATATTTATTAAATTCCACTCTATCTCGTATCCCATGCTAGGTGCTAGAGATAGAAACACCAAACTGAAATAATCCCTGCCTTCAAGAAGCTTACATTCTAGCAGAAGAAAGAACAAGTACAAAGTAATTCCAGGAAGTGAAGCTCACTAATAACTTGGGGAAATCAGGAAAAGCCACATATGGGGGTAGCTCTAAAATTTACTTTGAAAGAAGCTAAGGCTGCTGTGTGAGGGAGGTGAGTAAGGAGTCCATTCTAGACATGGCAGACCACTTTTGCAAAGACACAGAAGTGGGAAATAGAATGTTATATATGAGAGAAATAATTATTAAACTATTGAGGTTTAGGGGTTTAGGGGTACTGGGACCCCAAAATCACAACACAAGGGACCCAAGCCTTCTTTCAGTCAAAGACAAGGTTTATTAGAACATCTGTCATATTGGGCAGACTCTTAAGGAGTCTGAACATTAGTAAGCTATTGGCTAGATTGTAAGAATCTGAGCCCATGGCTACATTATAAGAAACAGAGCATCTTAATAGAGACAAGATGGACCTTATATCTAGAAAGACTATGGGAGGGATCTAGGAGTAGCCAAGTTGTCTATGAGGTAATAGAACTCCAGGGGTGGCCAAGGGAGAATGGAGCCTAGATAGGATTAAGGGTGGGAAGTGGCTGGGGGACATAGGGAGGTCTAGGCTAGGTCAAGGGTGACAGAGAATTGGGAGATTGGGCATGCCACAAAGAAAGACCAGTTGATGGGTTTATAGCCTCAGGCGAACTCCAGAGATTTGGCCATGTGGGAAAGTCCAGGGTTTTTCCTTTTTGGGGTCTAGTTACCATCCTCATCAAAAATACCAACTATTGAGGAGAGGCAGGATTTTCTCACTTCCTCATCTGGAGATTAGGTCAAAGCTTAGTTCTCTGAAGGGCAGAGCAGATGATGAGATGAAATCTTGGAATTGTTGCCCCACCCAAATAGAGAACCTTACAAAGAATTTAATCTGAGGTGAATTCTAGCCTATTGTATTCCACTGGGGAAAGTTTGAGCAGGGGTGTAGAGCCTTTGTCTAGATTGCCTTAGGTTGAAGGGTGGTCTAGGAGGATAGTGATTAGAGTAAAGGCCCCCCAGGTCCTCTCATTATAATATTCACTCTTTTCATTAATTGTTAACCAATCAGAGTTGATTGCCACTCTTAGGAACACCCACTCTTCCAAGGGCATATATGTTGAGTGGGTTCCATGGGGGGTCTTTAGCATTTGAGATGCCACTGATTCCTTTTATTAATTATATCCTAGAATGATGAAAATAATTAATTACCCAGGAATTATGTCTCTTGAACTTTTTTTTTTTAGGTGAGGCAATTGGGGTTAAGTGACTTGCCCAGAGTCTCACAGCTAGTAAGTATCAAGTGTTTGGTCTGAGGCTGAATTTGAACTCAGGTCCTCCTGACTTCAGGGTTGGTGCTCTATCCACTGTGCCACCTAGCTGCCCCAACCACTTGAACTTTTTATATATCACATGTGCAACACATAACAGTTTGCTAACCTTGACTTGCTCAAAACTGAATCCATTATCTTCCTAAGAGGTAGAATGTTATAAAAGATAGAGCACTGGCCTTGGAGCCAAGAACTCTTAGGTTTAAACTCTTTCTCAGACTCTTGCTAGCTTTGTGACTCTGGGCAAGTCACTTAATCTCTCTGTGCTTTAGTTTCCTTATCTGCAAAATGGAAGAGTTGGATTTGATGGCTTCCAAAGTTCCTTCATGATCCTATGACTAACCCATGAATGGAGGACCTCTTTTCTCCAATTACCATAACATTATTATCATTATTTTCTTTGTTATAAGGAAATGTCAAACCATTGCAGCATCTTTGCGAAAAAAACACCATGGACAATTGTGGCCCACGGGGTCACGAATAGTTGGACACGACTGAACAACTGAACAGCAAGGATCAAATTAGATTATGTATATAAAATGCTTTGAAAATTATAAAGTCTCTATTTTAATTTTTAGAAATTCTTGTTACAAGGGAGGGTTCTATGGCAGAAGTGGGTAAATGGGGAGCAGCTATAGTATAAAGAAAAGTGCATCAATGAAACATTTTTTAAGCAAAAAAAAATTGAATGGCTAAGATTCAGGTAGGGGGAGGGAGATGGGGCATTTCAAATAGGGAAAATAGTATTAGTGGGAGACCTTAGAAGAAAGAATGAAGAGGTGAGGAGAAGGCTAACTCAGTGAAAGCAGAACCCTCATGCACACAGGATTGTAAAGACAAGTGTCTCTCCTAAGACAAGGGATTCTCTCCTCTAAGTGGACCCCATTGGTGCAGCCCTTATAAAATGTTTCAACTGTATTCCCCACCTCAGACATTTAGCATTCTGATTGTTGTGTTTCCCTGCCCCTGGTTAGTGTGAGTTCCATGCCAAATACACCTCAAGCAGACACACATAACCTCTTTGTATGCCCTGCTCAAGTTGAGATCTCCTTGAAAACATAGCTCCCCTGTAACCACATCCTGTACAAAGGATAGGGGAGAGCATTCCATCCAAGAACCTGGGGGACTTCCATGAGCAATCTTTGATTGCTTTCAATTCCAATTCTAGCCACAATTTAGGGGATGAATTCAGAATAAGTTGGCTAGTTGGTGCATAAACAGATGCTGCAGCAATATCAACAAAATAGGGTCTTTAAAAAACAAAAACAAAAACAAACAGACAAAAAACCAAAAGCACGTATCTCACTGCTTTTATGGATTTCCCTTTTCTTTTACTGAGGAGTCCTGGGTATCAGCTGATAGGAGAGGTGAACCATGAAAAATGTTGGATTTCAGGCCAAGTAATTCCATTAGGGGCAGAAACGATTTGGTGAAACATGAGTAAGGAAAATCATCTGCAGCAACCCAACAGCTGGGCCCAAATGACATCATTCACCAAAATCAAAGGAAATGAGCTAATCAGATATGCGTAAAAGCTCTTTGTCTTAGCTAGCTTGCAACATTACAGTTTGCTTTTAAGACGGGAATACACAACACACACACACACACTCACATATATGGCTTTGAAAAATTTAGCCCTCATCTTTTGCTGCATTGGATAAATTGTTTTGCATTTATTGAAACTGACAAGAAAATAAAATGCCTGAAATGCTCTCAGTTTGTTGTGATGGGGAAGAATTACCCCAGGAGCAACATTTCCACACACTTCTGGCTAAGTGTACAGTAGCAATAATTTATATTGTCTTCCTTTTCACCTCCCTCCCCGCATCCTTTAAATAAAATAAATAAATAAATAAAATAATTAA
The DNA here is from genome assembly GCF_900497805.2 of Vombatus ursinus. Classification (NCBI taxonomy): domain Eukaryota; kingdom Metazoa; phylum Chordata; class Mammalia; order Diprotodontia; family Vombatidae; genus Vombatus; species Vombatus ursinus. The sequence continues at coordinate 23,266,539 of NW_020954641.1, forward strand.
GTTGAGACCCCTGGCTTGAAATAGTCTCAGCTAGTTCCAGCATACCTTGCCCTTTCTCTTGGTGACCTCTCCCCAAGAGATTATGGTCAATCATTAATAGATATTAAACTAAGAGCAAATAGTGAATAGGGAAAGTGATTTGAAAATCATTAAGGAGAATAAGCAAAAGCCAGGAAATTCAGAGCTACTCACCTTCTCAAGCTGAAGTGGGAAGGAGATTTAGGAAATTGAAAATGTGGAAACACAGCCCCAAGGGATGGAGGGGGTGGCAGCCAGAGAGTTGGTTCTGTAATGAAGTAGGAGCAGGAGACAGACCTTCAGAGACATGAGGCGAGGGCTCTCAGGAAGACACAAACTTCTCTCTTCGACTTTAGAACAGGGCCAGGTTGGGAGGTCCACAGAGACCCTGGTGAGTCCCTGGGCTAGGAGATTGTTTAGTGGAAACATGTCTCTCTCCAAATAGAGGGTATTATGGCCTGACTCAGGTCAACAGAATTTATTAAGCTCCTACTATGTGTCACTAGGGATGCCTGGGTTGAAGTTCCACCTGTGACACAAACGGGTTGTTTGATCCTATGCAGTTCACTCACTGCCCTAGGCCAATTCCCCAAAACTATCACCAAAGAATTAATTGCCAATCTGCATTGGAAATTGTAGTTTCCTTCCAGTACTTAGCTTCTGGGTGACTTTGGGCAAGCCATTTTTCCTGGCTAGGCCTCAGTTTCTTCATCTTTCAAATGAGCAGTTTGAGCTAGATGATTCCCTCAGGTCTCTGTCAGCTTGAGATCTTGGGGGTCTCTTCACAGAATGGCCAGGACCAGTTTGGAGAAACCCAGGGGAACAGTGGTGAGTGATTGTGAAACGCGTCAATCTGTGCTTTCCCTGAAGGTCTCTAGTTCTCCATCCCCACTCCACCACCCAACCCCCATGCCCACAGGTTACTTGCTTCTACCATTCATGAGCATAAAGGGCCCTCAACCCATCATTTTTCAAAAGTTGCCTTGGTGTCTGGGGCTATGGAGCAGAAAAATGCCCTTCCCCCACCCCTTCGGGTAAAGATCAATGGCCTTGTTTGTTCCTCATGCCCAGGAGCTTACTTGGAGGAGGTTGGGAAAGGCTTTCATTCCTTATCCCTTAGTTCTCGCTTTTCCTATTAGGTACTCAGAATCTTTCTTACCTACAAAAGGCTGCAGTTGAGTTTATTTCCTGTGATACTCTGAAGAGAAAAAAAGGGTGGGGGGAGGTTCAGGGAGTTTATAGAAAATATGTTAGAAGAATGTAGATGTAGAACTAGTAGGTACCTTAAAGAGCATCCCCTTCATTTTACAGATAAGGAAACTGAGGCCTAATGACTTGCCCTAGGTCATAGAAGAAATAAATCACAGAGCTGGGTTTTAAATCCAGATCCTCTCACCTTAAATCCAGCATTCTTTCCATGGTACCATGGTGAATTTTTGCTAACAACTTTAAAATCTATTTGATTTGAGCAGAGTTGGCCTTACATGTAGGCAGCTACCTATCCCTATGTTCTGAATTGAAGGTGTCCCCATTCTCAAATATCTCCATCCTGTTCTACCTTGATGCCTGAAATTCCCACATTTCTTCTTCTTTTGGGTTAAGGTATTACAGGCCCTTTCGAAATAGAAGAGTTATCTAGGAAATATATTAAACCATTTTCAGAAGCAGTACTCTGATGGGACTGGTATTCAGAAGATCTAAGTTTGCATCCTAGCTCTTCTTACTAGCTGTGTAGTGACTGGGCAAATCATTTAACCCCTCCCCTAGTCTTGGTTTCTCCATCTCCAAAATGGGGCTAGTAATATTTGTACTACCTTCCTATCAGGGCTATTCATGAAAATCAAATGAAGTATTATATAAAAATAAAGATTCTCCTGTTCTTTAAGGATTTGTGATTTCATCATTTAGCATGCTCTCCACAGACACAGATCACAATCCCTCTGTGTTTTAGTAGGTAGTGTTTGTGAGTGAGCTATAAATAAATAAATAAATAAATAAATAAATAAATAAATAAATAAATAAATAAATAAATGATCCGCCCACCCACCCAACAATGGTCAACCTTCAGGTGGCAAGAGTTATTGACTCCACTTAGGCTAGTACATGGTTGGCAAATATACAGTCCATTTCTGGATCTTTCCAACTTAGTAGGTTCTGCCAGGGCTTTTGTTTCATTGGGAGAGCCTTGGGGATTCTAGGATTGCCTCTTCACTTAGACATTATAGGAAGATATCAATGGAAGACAAATATGAAAATGTGAAAGGAAAAGAAGTCTGTTGCAGTCATAACATCAATTAATTCATCAGAATGACCATCCTGTGGATGAATGGGACAAAGAATAGATGAGTTTTGATGGAAGAAAACAGATCAGAAAGAAGCCTAAAGCAGGATTTTATTTACTGGGAGGGAGGCTTAGGGAGACAAGTAAAAATCATGGAGGTAAGGCAGCTGGCACTTATATACACTTTACAGTTTATATAATGTTTTTGAATACCTTGACTTACCAGGGCAACAAAATGTTTTCAAATACATTAGATCAAGTGACAGCACCACAACAACCCTGTGAAGTGAGTAAGATAGATGGTATTATCCTCATTTTAAATTCGAAGGAATTGAAGATTAGAAAGACTAAATCACATTTCCAAGGCTATTCTACACCACGCAGAGCATGATGGAGCACTGTCACTGTCTGGAAGCACACTAAGGACTTGGATTCAAATCCTACTCTAATACTTAATAACTCTGATGCTTATTTGCTTTGTGACCCTGAAAAAGTCAATTAATTCTCCTGGGTCCCAGTTCAATCATCTATAGTATGATAAACCTAGACGGTTTATCCAGGGGTGGAGAACCTGTGACCTCGAGGCCATATGTGGAGTTCTAGGTCTTTGGGTGTGACATTTTGACTGAGTCAAGTTTTACAGAACAAATCCTTTTATTATGTTCTGTGAAGTTTGGATCCAGTCAAAGGGCTGTACTTGAGGACCTTGAGGGCCACATGTGGCCTCTAGGCCGCAGATTCCCCACCCCTGGTACAGTCACTTCTAGCTTGAGATCTTTGAAATAAGGAAGACACAGCTAGTAAGCAATGAAGGTAGGGCTCAAACCCAAGTCTTTTGACCCTCAGATTCACCTCTTTTTGTTGAGGGAGAAGGTGGACACTGTGTCAAAAAGAAGAATGAGATGAAGAAAGGATAGCGAAGTAGTAACAAAGGCAAACTTTTGTGTTCTTTATAATTTTGCCTTAGTCTGGCCCAGGTTATAAGTCTGTAGAAAGTATGTAGAGAGATATTGGACTCCTTAATCTGTTAGGAAAGCCTTGAGGTGCAGGGGGAAAGAGCAACCTCTTCTAGCAAGATTTAATGGATAGACTGTAGACTCTAAGGGGTCAAGGGTCTTCACTGTTTACCAGTGGGATCTCAGCACCACTGCTTTGTTGCTGCTCATCTTTCCTTCTCGAAGAGGATCAATGACATCATGAGGGTGGTGTCTTGACTTGCATGTGCCTGCCGTTTGACCAAGGACTCCACGAGAGAAGTTTTTCCTAGCTATAGAAGGGGCTTTCCTCTTCGAGCCCTCTATGAAAAACTTAATGTTCTCCCATGCCCACCATATTGACTAAGGACTGGGGAATCATTTCCCTTTTTCAAGTGGTGTTGTGTGCTTTAAAAGAGTAGATCAAAACTTTCCCAATTGAATAAAATATTTATTGGTAGAATGGAACAAGATGGCACTGGCCTTAGACAAGGAAAAACTTGTTAGCTATTCAATGAAGTCAAGTAATTTTTACAGAAATGTCTATGATGTATGCTTAATATGAGTCTTCATGTATTTCTTTGTAAAGTACTCAAGATGCCCTCCTACTGCTGGTATTCAATGGCTTCTAAATAAGTATTAGAGGTAATTAGGAAGCAGGGTATAGTGGAAAGTGTGCTAGACTTACATCAGAAAACCGACTCCACTTTTGAACTAGCTGTGTCACTGATTTACTGTGTGACTTGACTAATCATGCTGAGTCTCAGTTTCTGCCTCTTTAAAATGGGGATAATAATACCTACCTTGACTATCTTGTAGTTTCCATAAGGATCAAATATAATGAAAGTAATAATAATAACAACTAACATTTTCCAGTTTAAATGTGAAGTACTATTATAATTAAAGATGAATAATTATAGCAGTATTCTTATTGTCATCTTGATATTGTAAGATATGAGCAGTGTTTTCTTTAGGGTCTAGAAAATAGTTCATAGTTCACAGTCCCTTGAGCTAGAAATAGGAGGGTCTTCAGAGGTCATCAGAATCCAATGCCTCCTTTCCTCATTTTACAACTGAAGAAATTGAATGCCATTGTGATTAAGCAGGATCTAACTCCTAAACTCAGCCAAAATTCTACCTTCTATAAGTTTTTCCCTGTCCTCCTTAATGTTAGTCCTTCCCAGTGATAATTTCTCCAATTTCTCCTGTACATATCTTGTTTGTAAGTAGTTTGCGTATTCTCTCTTCTATTAGTCTGTGGGCCCCTTGAGGGCAGGAACTATTTTTGTCTTCTTCGTGTGCTCTGTGGTTAGCACAGTGCATGGCATACTCTTATATGCTAATAAGTGCTTAATAAACGCTTGTTGACTTCACTGACTCAAAAGCACGTTCTTCTCTACTGTCTCCTAAAGTTCTTGATGTCTTGGTTTCATCTATCAGATGAAGATGATGATGTTTGTCCTATTTTCCTGGGTTGTTGATGGGAACCAATGAGATAAAATAATCACAGAATTTGAGAGTAGGGAGGGACCTCATTACCCATCTGGTCCAACCCAAGCACAAAAGGAATCCCTACTATAACATACCTGACAATTGGTCAAGAGGCCATCTGAAGTCATCTAGTCAGGGAAAAACTACCAGCTGAGGCAGTCCATTCCACATCTGGATCAGTCTAATTGTTAGGACATTTCCCCTCAAATCAAAACACTTTAAAGAGTTAAAAGTTGTTAAAAGGACTTAAAATTTTTTTATTATTATCTTGATTGGGAGGGGGGAACTCAAGGCATGTTTCTGAAGGGTAGAAAGAAGCAGAAAAAGGCTATTTTCTTGCTAAAATCCATAACCCCCAAACTGCAGAACCCCAGCATCCCACACATTCATAATCCTTTGGTTTACTATCTCCTGGCCCCACCCTCCTGTCCTGCTGGGAACCAGGAAGCACCAGCTCCTTCCAAAGAGTCAACCTTTTCTAGAAGTCATCTTGAAGCCAACTCAGGGCCCTACACAAAGGCCCAGTTTACCAGACAGCTTTTTACTGAGCATAAGTAAAGCTATTCAGAGGCCCCCGTGAGCTGCAGGTCAGGGAGTGGGGTGATGAGGCTTGAAAGTTTAGTGGAGGGAGGTGTGTGGGTCTCCTGGCCTCAACTAGCAGGCCCTCTTCCAGGTCTAATTGCTCTGCATTCCTGAGCCATGTCGTCACCAAACCATGATGCGAACTCTTTAGCATTGTGGGTGGAGAGGAGTTATGGTATCTATGAAAGACACAAAAAAACATATGCTGACCCTTTAAAACCTATTACCATATACTAAGTTCAGCCAAACTAAATGAAGCTGAGATCTCTGTCCAGCATTTGGGAGCCAGTTAAAATAGGAACTCAGTGTTTCTCTAAATACACAGAGTATATTACCTTAGTCATAAAATTGGGGACTTTCAAATCTAATTTGTTCAGCACTAGTGCTGTTGAAGGCTGGGAAGTGTTCCAAAGGAAATCACCTCCACGAAAACAGAGATTAGCAGCTCTCCATTGCAGACATATGGGAATGATTCCCTATAATCTCCAGTAATTGTGGCTGAATTACATTCAAATCCTGTTTTCAATTTTCTTAAACTTCGAGACTGATTGTGTTATTAAATCATGCTGGCTGATGTGTTTAATAAGGACCTATTAAATGTTTATAAAATTAGGGAAATAAATATGAGCTTTTAGTCAGATTGCCCGATGGATCTGGTAACCTATTGTTAAAATAACAGTCCTGCTGTTAAAAATGTGTCTCCAAATGATGCCCTGGTACTCCCTGGGAGGGGAGTGGGAGGTGGCAAAGTGGGGGAAGAGCCAACATCCAAACAGGGGTGTTTCCTCCTGCTCCAAACTCCATTCATCAAAGAGTTGGACTAAATAAAGAAGATAATGAAATCTAATTATGAAATATGAAATTTAGCTTTCTAGTTGGTTGGAAATGTTTCTTTTGGTTCCAACACAATAGTGATAACACTAATTTTCAAAGAGGGGCTAGGAGGGATTGTGCATTTTTTCTTTAAGGACCCACCTGGTTCAGCTGCTAGCTGGAAATCACCCTGGAGCCCTCCAAGGCCTTGGGCAGAAAGGCATGGGCAGGCATCAGGAGGGAAGGAAAACCTCCATGGTCTATACCCCAGGCAGAAGAAAATTTAGAAAGAAAAATAGTGCAAATAAATGTTGCTCTACAAGAAAATTTTTGTTATAAGGCATAAAAAACAAGTGCTCTGTAAAACCCAGCTACCTGTGGACTGACAGGGGAGTGTTTATCTGGTGGGTCTTGGACCTGAAGCAAAGAGATGGTTTGGGCAGTCTGGGTACACTTCCGGAAAGGTCTAAGGTGGCCTGTGGCCCGGTGTCAAGGGATGCCTTTTATCTCCCACCACCTGAAGTGAGAGTGAAACTCCTGCAAATACCTGCAGTCTGGAGTCAGGCACTGATGGCAGATATCTACCCCCTCATCCCCCCAGTACAGAAGAATGAAAGAAACCTTGTCCCTGCCCAGTTTGAAGCTTTGTTTGGAAGCTCTCAGGCTTAGTTTTGCTGACCTCTGTTACTAAATGTTAAAGAAATCATGCCACAGATGTAGCAATGAAGAACTCATAGGAGGACCTTGCTCTCTGTCTTTCACTGGAACTCTTAGAATTGGGGCTACAAGTTCCAAAATCATTGAGATCTTCCAGTCCATTCCAGACCCTTTGTTTTGCAGAAAAGGAAGCTAAAGCCTAAAGAGGCAAAATAGCAGAGGGAGAGAAAGAACCCAAGGCATTGGTGTGAGTTCTTGGTGTGGAAGCTTCAACCATTGATGCAAACTTCCGGTCTTGGAGAATTGCCTGGGACACAGAGAGGTCAAGTCACTTGCCTATGGCCACACAGCTAGTCTGTGTCAGATGCAGGATTTGGCTTCAGTTGTCCTTGATTCCAAAGACATTGGAATCCATTATGTCACGTTTCCTCCCTCTCCTATGGACAAAGCACTACTGCTGATACCCTTATTTTCCCCTCTTTCCCAGACTGCTCTCCATCACCTGACCCTAAACTGTTAGTTTCTCACTTACTCCAACCCACATGCTAAAGTAATCCTGTCCTTATCTTAGGGCAAACTGAAACCCTTCTTTCTTGGGCAAATTAACCTTTGAATTTCCCCTTAGGGAGGGTAGTACAATTAAATAATCTTTGTGGCATTAAAAAAAATACCCCCAAACCAAAACCCCACATCATCACCTTGGCATAAACATGGCTGCCTTTAAAACACAAAGCCCTAACAAGTGTGTAACAACTCCCCACCCCCACCGGTTCCAGAATATTATAAAGTCCCGGGGAGCTTGCCTGGTTTACATTAGGGACTTTTGAAGGGTTTGAAGAGAATTGGATATAAGGTTAATATTTGGCAGAACCTTGTAAATGACCTGATTGTTATTTTATATTGGCTGAAGTCTCCAAATCTCTGCTAGGTGCCAGTAAGCCCAGAGCGTGGCTAGCTGGTTCCCCAGCTCTGTTGCTTGTCTGTTTCATGTTGGAAAGTTCTGTGTTTGTATGTGCATCTGCAACTCCCCCCCCAATCCTGCTCTCCTCTCCCCCTTCCACCCATTGCATGTGTGTGTTCGTGTGTGTGCAGGCTTGAAAGCATTATTCCTCTTCTCTGTCTCCCCCCATTGGGTGTTTTGTGTGTGTGTGCGTGTGTGCGTGTGTGCATGTGTGTGTGTGTGTGTGTGTGTGTGTGTGTGTGTGTGTGTGTGTGAGAGACTGCTTATACTCAGTCAAAATAGAGCAGGGACTCAGCATAGCAATTATTTTTACGAATTTTTTTTTTTGGCCTGCCCTCAGGGGACCTCTCCCCAGTTTAATTGTTCGAGGGGACTGTTGCGTTTTGGGATTTTATTTCAAAATGTTCCTGTTAGAATTTCTTTCCAAGCTGGCCTGGGGGTGGGTGGTGGGGGTGGGCTAGGGAGAGGTGAGTGGAGAAGGGGAGGAGGAAAGTAGTTAGTTTTTTTTTTTTTTAATCTCAGTTTTTTAAAACATGCATAAAAATTCACCCAACTGAGTATCCTGGAATTAATAGAGGTATTTCACCATGCATAGATTTTTAGATTATTTGTCTAAAGATATGTTTGGAATTGATTATATTAAAGGTACATAAATCTCAGACTCCCTCCTCTTCTCCTGCTTCCCCCCCTCTCCCCAGCCCATGAGGTTTGGAAATGAATTCAAGCAAACCGACTGAATTTTAAGTTAAGACAAACAGGGGAAGAGATCATTTGTCTCCAGTTATACATGAAATAGCTTATAATAGCAGATGCTGAGTTCATGAAGTATATGTTCGGCCCCCTTTGATATAAATTCCATCATCAGCTCACAAAGAAATTGTATTTATGCATAAGACAGTGCTCTCTAACATGAACCCCTATAAATTATGAAAACAGAAAATCCAAATTTATAAGATGCCATTTCAGGATTTATTTTGAATGCTCTCTCCGCATATTACCAAACAAATGCCACATTAGCAGAGCATGAAGGGATTTTTTGTTTGTTTGTTTGTTTTTAATGACATAGGCTACAGGCAAAAAATGTACAGCTCTAGGCCTGTCTGGTACTTAGACACAAGGAGGTCAGGAGAAAATGGAAGGGGGATAGCATGGGGTAGGAGGAAGGACACCCTTGTGGTTGGAAAGTTTGATGACCGGATCTTTTATTTAGGTTAGGACAAGTCTGTCATATGTCTTTCAAGGAAAATTAATGTACTTTATCCACTAATGATAAATTTATTTACAGCCAAGGCAACCTAGTGAATTTCAGTCTCCTCCTCCCTCCTCCCTGGTAGAGAATAAAGTACCCTTGGTGCTACAGATGGAGGGGAAGGGGAAGGGGAAAAGAAGGAGAAGCAGAAAGGGAAGGGAAATGGAGAAGGAGAAGAAGCATTGATGTGATGCCTACTATGTGCTAGGCACTGAGCTAAGCACTTTCACAATTATTATCTCATTTGACTCTCACAGCAATCCTATAAGGTAGGTGTTATTATTATCCCCATTTTATAGTTGAGGAAACTGAGGCAAATAAAAGTTAAGTGACTTGGCCAGGGTCACATAGCTAGTAAGTGTGTGAGTCTGGATTTGAACTTAAATCTTCCTGACTCCAAGCCCGGTGCTCTATCCACTATTTGACACCTAGCTGCTTGGATTTATTTGTTGAATAGTATAAAAATTTCTCCTTCATCTGATTTCATGAGATTTCGTATTCCAATATGCACTTTCTATTTGAATATGCTATATTTGTCAGTTTATATATTTTGACTCTCTTTTACTAGATTGTAAGCTCTTAGATAACAAGGCATAATCTCTTTTTTTTTAATCTTTCCATCTCTCCTAGTGCTAGCATAGTGAGTGGCTCATAGTAGGGGCACTTACTAAAAGTTTTGTTATCACAAATAGCTAAGACAAACAGTAGAACCAGTGGTGGGCCCACAGTTTGTGTTGCCATTACCAGCATGTGGTTTTGAAAGAGGGGATGGGCCATGTAGCTAAGATATTCAAGGAGAGGCAAAGTGTTGTGACTCCTGCCTGCAGATAATTAGGCTAGCTACAAATTGTTGCTTTGAGGAAGATTTAGTTATTAGTTTATAAGAGTCAGACCAAGGTTAGGAAGTCACAGATTCACAGAGTTCAAGAGTTAGAAGGGAGTTCACACTCCATCTAGTCCAATCTGTACTTGACAAAGAACACTTTTGGAAATAATACTGACAAATGGCTGGTCATCCAGTCTGCCTAAAAACCTCAAATGAGGGAAACCTAATACTCTTAAATTAACCCGTTATACTTTTGGACACTTCTAGTTGTTAGAAAGTTGTTTGTTTGTTTGTTTTTCATTGAATCAAATCTCTCTCTCTCTCTCTCTGTCTCTCTCTCTCTCTCTCTGTGTCTCTATCTCTTTCTCTCTGTCTCTCCATCTGTCTCTCTGTATCTCTGTGTCTCTCTGTGTGTCTCTGTCTCTGTGTGTGTTTCTCCCCCCACTCTGTGTCTCTCTCTGTCTCTGTATCTTTGTCTCTGTCTGTCTTTCTCTGTCTCTCTCCTTCTTTCTCTCCCTCTGTTTTTTTTTTCCTTTTTTTTCCTTCATATAAAGTTCACTGACCTGCAGCAAGCTTTGCTGCTCGGAAAATCAGGACATTTGTATCACCTAGTCCTTTGGCACTGTTCTCTTTCTCTATCACTTTTTGGAGATTCCCAAAATGGATTAGCAGTTCATATCTGCCAATTCTTTCAGTACCATAAGGGGGCAGGGAAGAGAACAAGCATTTATTAAGTGCCTGCTATGTGCTAAGCCCTTTTCAAATATCATCATGTTTTATCATCACAACAACCCTGTGAAGTAGGTGCAATAGCACTCCCCATTTCCTTCACTCCCTGTTTTATAGTTGAGGAAACTGCAGCAGAATCTAAATGACTTGTCCAGGGTCATATAGTTGCTGTTGTTGTTCAGCCTTCATTTTTGAAAGAGGACCGATGATATCACGGGTGATGATTGACTTGCACATGAATTGGATTTAAGTGAGGCAGAACTTCATGAAATTATCATCCTCATTGCCTTCCAGAGCCATCAAAGTCCAATGGCAAGACAAAACTTGAGATGACTGGCGATAGCCCAGGGTGCAGTGGATGACCTTGGTATCTTCAATGTCTACCAAGCTCTAAACTCTCCACAGAATCTGCTTCAGCTGCCTTCAGGGCCATTGGAACAAATTGTTCTCATCTGCCCATTCCAGCAACATGTCTTCACATGCTTGGGGTAGGCATCCCCCTAACTCATCAATGTGTTTGAAGCCTGTTGGCTACTCTCAGCCCGGTTTAGTCCCTCTGTTGAGACAGAGAGTGGCCACTGCACATGCTACAGTTACTTGGGGTCACAGGTGAGAATTGGGTGAAGGTAGACAAAAAAGATGGGTGAGTAGCCCTGAAAAGGACAAGCCCCTACACCAGAGGTGCTAGTCCTCCCTGATCACATAGCTAGATAACACACTGTGTGAAGCTACATTTGAAGTCAGGACTTTCTGAATCCAGGACCACTGCTCTAACCACTGCAACAACTAGCTGCTCTTAAAATGTAAATTGTGGCCTGGTGATTAGACTTCTTTAGAAGCTGCTTGGCACTGTCTTACCATCTTCTTATTTCTTTTAGTTTTCAATTCTCTGTTAATCATATTTTTAGTTCTTTCATTAGCTTTGGTTCTTTGAACAGCTTTCTTATTTTTTTAGTCCAAAAATCACTTTCTCAGGTAAAGAAAACAGAAGCAAAATGAGAGCTGGATAGTTCATTGTTCCCATCATCATCATTTAACATCATCTCATCCATCCTTTTTTTGACCCTCCTCTTCCTCCTAATGTAGATTTTAAAATTATGCTCACAGGACCATGACATTCTTTGTATTCATCCTCACTTACCTGCTTTTGCTTTATGCCTTATTCTATGCATGTCTTTTAAAATTTTTGAATTGGTTGATGAGTTTACTCTGTAACCAAATCAATTTCTTTAGGTAAGTTACCTCCACCTACTCCATCCGCATAATTTAGCTTGCATCTTCAGAATTTCATTCTTGAGAGCTTTCCAATCCTTTGGCCAACTTCCCCTGAAGACTATGGGACTATTAGGTCCTACTCATCCTCTCTTAGAAGACATGAAATCCATTCTCCCCAAATCTAACAGACTATCTATGGCTTTCTTCTTCTATATCATGAGTTCTACAATGAAGTGGTCAATTACCTCGTAAGGTTTTTGTGATTTTTACTTTACTAAGTTTACTAAAGTAAACTACTTAACTTTACAAATTCTTCCTTGTTTATTACTTGGATTTAGGAAGATTTGGGTTCAAGTCCCCACTCCAACCCCCTGCCCTGGCAATGTGCCCCTAGGCAAGTCACTTGGACTTTTAATGCCCCAAGCAATTCTCTATAATTATAAATTGCAAAGACATAACAATCTGCTTTGGCAGGGGGAATTCCTTATGAGGACCTAAACTGAAAAAAATCACAAATCTAGTTAAAATACAGTGTCATCTGATAAATTTATTAGAGTTACAAAACAAAGTAACTCATGAGATCTGAGGCTTCATTCACCATTAAGGAGGACTTCATGGAGAAGGTGGCATTTGAGATGGGACTTAAAGAATGGACTGAACATTGCAGGTAAATGCAAAATATTGTTTCGATATATTTCTTAGTCAATAGGAATGCTAGAATAGAGTTATCTAGGGATGGGAAAAATGTATCAGGAAGCCATATCTTTTCTGCATAAGTCCCAGATTGATTTTAAGTACTTTTGCTTCCAGATGAGTTTGAGCAAGTTGAGAGAGGAGGGGCACTGTTAGCTTTTGCAAGACTATTCTTCTCTGAATCTGCACACAGAACTAGATAGGATTTTCTCCAATTAGTCGTTTCTTTTCAGGAAAGGCCAGAGGCTGAGCCAGGTCCTTGGGGAGAAAAGTCCACCTAGACCTAGGTAGACATAAAATCACTGGGAGAGGAGAAAGGGAGAAAAAACGAAGGTGTGTCTGAGTAAAAGAAGGAAAGGACAAGACATTTGTAAATATGTCTGAAAGGGAATTGGGGCCAGGAAGGAACATTGGTCCACATTTATTTCCCTTTCCTTCCCTTTGCATGAGAACACTACAATTCTGAGTGATTCTTCTTAAAAAGAAAACCTGATGAGTGTCAGCCAAATGCCAATTTCACTAGATGGCCTTTTTCAGTCTTCCTCCTTCCTCCCTCCATCTTCCTGCCCTCTGAGATTACCTTCCTTCTACGCTGTGTAAATTAGAAGTTCTTATCCTAGGGTCTATGAACTAAAAAAAAAAATGATAACTGTTTCTCAATATAATTGATTTCCTTTTAATGTTATATATTTTATTATATGCATTTAAAAATGTTATTTTGAAAAGGGATCCATAGACTACCCCAGACTGCCAAAGAAGTCTATGACATAAATAAAAGGCTAAGAACCCCTGGTATATATTTTGTATTATGTAGTTATTTATGTGTTGACTCCCTCATTAGAATATGAGCTCTCTATAGGTAAGAACTGAGTTTTTGCATTTTTTAGTATCCCTAGAACTTAGCACAGTGCCTGGCGTATGGTAAGCAATTAATGAATCCTTGTTGACTCAGTATTGCTAAGGAGAAGATATAGCTATGTCTATCTCCACACATATTCATATGTATATATGCATATATATCTATATGCATATATTTTTTTCAATTCCCACATCAACTTAGATATCTACCCTTGGCTCCTGCTTCCTAAGGTCCAGACATTTTTCTCCCAATCATCGTCTTCAAAAGGTAGAGAGTTTATTTGTTCGTCCTCTTGATTTAATTCAGCATGGGCCTTGAAGGGGCTCCTGATTTCTACTCTTACTGCTAAAGACGCCTCATTAATGTCTGTGTTAGGGGTCATATAATTGTAAACCGGAGTTCTGAATGGGACTTGTATGCTTAAAATGTGTACAATAGAGAATTATTGTGCAATATGCATAAGGTATTGGTATCTAGGGGATGGGGGCACACCCTGTATAAATCTGCTAATGTGTTTAGAACTGAGGAAGTCCCCAGTAAAAAAGCATTAACAGGAAGCACAGCAATTTCAAATTTCATACATATGTGAAATATCCATTTCGCTGTGAGGTTGTGTCAGTGTTTTCCTCCCCTGAGTGTCTTGTATGTTGGGGCTACACTTGGCAGCTACCCTAGTGGTAGGGGCCAATTTCCTGGTACAAGTGGGTCTATGACAATAAAACCATTCTCTCCATTGCCAATTATCATCACTTAGAGCTATGCTGCTGTTGTTATTCAGTCATTTTTCAGTTGTGTCTGACTCTCCATGACCCCATTTGGGGTTTTCTTGGCAAAGATACTGGAGTGGTTTGCTATTTCCTTCTCTAACTAATCTTACAGGTGAGGAAACTGAGGCAAACTAGGTTAAGTGACTTGCCCAGGGTGACATAGCTAGCAAGTGTTTGAGGCCAGATTTGAACTTTGGAAGATGAGTCTTCTTGACTCCAGGCCTGGTGCTCTGTCCATTGTGTCCTATCTCTCCTTGGAGCTATGCTCCTATCCTTTCTTTGATTCTACCCCTCCCATCTCTATCCCTCCCCTCCATATCCCTTACTATAGTTTTTAAAACATCCATTTGTTGTTCTTTATCAGCCTCAGTTCAATCTGTCATTTAAGGCTGTGCCTTCATTTTGTATTCATCCTTTGTTACCAATACACACCTCCATTACACACACAAGCTCACCCAAACATATGACTTGTCTAAATCATAGGGACCATAGATTTTATCCCTCTTCTCCCACCATAAAAAATAATGTCCCCACTGAAATTCTTTCCTTTGTGTCAATCATTTGCATCCTCTTTTCTAAGGCAGCTACTTCAGGAAGAGTAACATACTGAGACCCTAACATCTCGATGTGAAAGAGTGAATCAGTTATCTTTCCTCAGTTGACAGTGGGGACCATGAAGCATGACAATGCTTGGTATCTAGAGATGAAGAAGTTGCAAGAAGAGGGAACTGAAGTGCTAAAGATAAACTCTGCCTACTTTGTACTTGCCAGGGACTAGCCCTTTATATATAGGGCAGATACACACAGATATACATATGTATATAAATTCATTTGCATAAATATATATTATATAAATGTATATAAAGAAATATACATATGCATATCTGTGAATTAATCTAAATTTTAAGCTATTTGTATTTTTAGCCCATACCATCTCTTGAGATGAGAAGGTGACAATTATGTAATCAACAGACAATGGAGAAGTACAAGGTGGGTTCCAGGACTTATGTAGGAGAAATGATGAGAAGTATATCCTCAGACAACCATGGCTTGGTGATATAGAGAGATTGGTACAACTTATAGATAGCATGTAGGCTCCAATAATATTCATAAAATGGAAAAGGAAATCAAGGAAAGTTCCCAGAAAATTAGCTATATCTTCCACCTTGGGGTGGGGTGGGGGAATCCATAGTAGGAAGTGGACAAGATTGGTGTAGGCTGGGCAAACTTGAGTTGCGGATCATTGGAGGAAAAGCACTCCACATAGTTGAGATCACTAAACCTCTCTGGACCTCAGATTTTTTTTTTAATTTTTAAAATAAAGGGATTGAATGAGATTACCTCTAGTAACTCTTCCAGTTACTATGGCGAACCAATGATTCATTGAGAGTTTTGGAACATTATATTTTTAACTTAAACCATATTTTAGAGTAATTCTTCCCTCTCTCCTTCTTTCCTTTCCTCTCCTTTCTTTTCCTTTCCTCTCCTCTCCTCTCCTTTCCTTTTTCTTCCTCTCCTCTCCTCTCCTTCCCTCTCCTCTCCTCTCCTTTTTCCTCCCCTTCTTCCTCCAGTGCAGAGCAGTATATTGTATGAGTTAAATGAGTGCATTGGTTAGGCAATCAATGTTTTAAGAAGTTAGAGATCATTACTGTGTACTGGATCAGTCAGGAAAGAATTTAGGAGGGAGATGCAGTTTGTGCTGAACTTGAAAGAATGGATATGACTTGGCTAGACAGATTAGAGAGGGAAAGCTTCCCAGGTAAAAGAGTAACGTAAGTAAGTGGGGGGGTGGGGAGATAAAGAGCAGGAATTAGAAATATATAGCTTCTGTTCATGGGACTTTGAATAGAACAGCTTAACTGACATAGTAGTATAGTAAGAAAAAGATTAGAGGAAAAGGAGGAAAGAGATGTCTGGTGAAGTAGTACAAATCATCATTTTAAAATATAAGAATACTCAATATGTAAATGTAGGAATGATCAGCTTATATGTAGGAATCATCATTGCCAGAAAGTTCCTGTTTGGAAATTCCTTCCACCAGTGCAGATGACAAATTGGCTTGTCATCCTAGGGAGTTGCTTGAGGCACATAGATGTTAAATGTTTTGTCTAGAGTCATATAGCTAGTAAGTGTCAAGGGTGGGATTTGAACTCAGGTCTTTCTGGCTACAAGCCCATCACTGTATTCACTATTCCTTCCATTACTGCTGCATTATATGAAATGCATATTTTCTTTCCCTTTCTAACCAATGGAAACATATTCTTTCTGAGATCTGGGGAGTTACTGCTTTTTTGTTGTTGTTCCTTTTCCAAAGCTTAGGGTACAGCCTTACTCCCAAGAAGAGTTGGTCACAGGTGAGTGGGCAGATTGGAGAAATTTTTGGATGTAGAATTGACAACACATGGTAGTTGATTGGATCTAGGGAGTGAGGAAGAGGAAGAGGTCAAGGATGACACCAAGGCTGTGGGCCTGATGACTGGAAGGATGGTAGTGCTCTCAACAGAAGTAAAAATTTGGGAGGCAGAGCATGTTTAAGGGGGAAGATAATGAGGTTCTGAATGAACATCCAAATGGAGATGTCCAGCCAATAGTTGGTAGTGTTAAGTTCAAAAGAGAGACTCATCTGGTTAGTAATGATGTCTGGGTCCACGGGAACTAATGACGAAAATCAAGAGTAAGGGAGCAGTTAGGTGGTGATGGAACTGCAAGGTGGTACAGTAGATAGAGCACTGGGCCTGGAGGCAGGAAGTCTTCTCTCCCTGAGTTCAAATCCAGCCTTAGTCATTTACTAGTTGTGTGTGACCCTGGGCAAGTCACTTACCTCTGTTTGCCTCAATTTCTTCATCTGTAAAATGAGCTGGAGAAAGAAATGGCAACTATTCCAGTATCTTTGCCAAGAAAACCCCAAAGGGGGTCATGAAGAGTTGAATACAACTAAAAAACTACTGTATAACAACAAAAGAGGTTAAAGAGGTGAAGAACCTTTAGAGTACAATCTCTTATGTGGTGCAGATGATAGATAATTATTTTTTAAGGAGATTTAGAAATGATCAGACAGGAGGAGGAAAACTAGGAAAGAATAGTACAGGGAAGTATAAAGAAGAGAAAGTTTTTAGAAGGAGGATGGTTGATAATATCAAAAGATGCAGAGGGTTGAAAGAAGATGAGGCTTCAGAAAAAGATATCAAATTTAGTAATAAATACTTTGTTAGTAACCTTGTAGAGAGCAGGGATCCAAGGCTGAGTCCTTCCCCCAAAAGAGACCTCAATCTAACTTATGGTAAATATCCAACATAATTTTCAAATCTTCATCTCCGCAGGCTATGGCCATTGACTCAGTAATCATCAAACAGCTCTGAGGTTCAACATTCCCCAGTTGTTTTGTATTTTTTTAAACTCTAAGATTATCTTATTGTTTTATGCAAATGAGTTGGGGTAAAAGTACAGAGTAAATCTATGAACTCAGGACAAGTTTATTGTCTCAGCTTTTCTTTTCATTCGTTCTTTTCAAACATTACTAAAAACTCCATATTGTTTACAAGGTCTGGAATGATTCCATGTCTGATAGGGGCTTACCCACTTCGAGGTTCAAATGTAATCTGAGTAACATACTACTTATATCTTATTGAATCTATAACTCATCACTTACAACCTGTAATTTTTCTGAAGACCTTAGAACTTCTCTGAGATCAGCTTGTGGCTTAGGGAAACTGGGCCTTTATCTTATCCTATGGAGGCTCTAACGTATGAGTTTTGGGAAATCAGGAGAGTTGAGCCTCCAGGAATCCAGAGGTCCAGGAGTCTGGGAGTTAGATTTCATTCCAGGCTTTGTAGCCAGTCCAATATCAATGCCTGAAGGAGTACCTTCAAGACCCAGCTCAGAGATACCTGTAACAAGGACTCATCTGGCAGTGATGTTGTGGCAGACATGAACTTGGTAAGATCAATGTCATAGCATAGAAACTATATGGGGGAAATGTTTGTAATTTTGTGTAAACAGCATAACAATAATAATTGTTATTATCATTATTGATATTATTGTTATGATCTACAAAGCTCTATTCTACCACACAGTGAAACTAGACATTGATAAAGTTTTTCTTAATACCTTTGATTTAATACCTTTAATTCTTTACCTGTACTGTTTCTGCTTTATTGCTGGCCTTAGATTGTAGTTAGAACCCATACATTCCCCAGGCTCTCTATCTCTGGACCCAGGAGATTGGAGCTCCTACCTTGGCCCCACTAAGTTACTAGTTTTGAAGACCACCTCACCATGGAATCTACTGCCCTATGCCAGCTTCCCTGTTTAAATGATTAACCTGCTCTTCTTGTGTCACCAAATCAATACCCTGGACTGCCATTATCACTAAGAACTGGAAAATGGAGGCCTATATAACATCTCAGCTTCCTTTCTCAGCACTATTCCTTCCTTTTCCATCCCTGGTCATAAGAGAGGTAGCTTGACCCATGGCCCTTTTAGTGATGAGATTTGGAAGGTCCTTTAATTTACAAATGAGGAAATTGAAGTCCAGAGAAGTTAAGAGATTTGGCCAATGTCATACAGGATGTGAGTAGAAGAGTTGAGATTTGTCCCTAGGTCATATGTTTCAGGAGTCAGTATTTACTCTGCACCATAAGCTTTATGATGTGTTTCTAGTAGTGGAAATGGGCATGTAAGGATTCAGTCATATTCTCTCATCTAATCTCTGTTATAACTAATTATGACATTTGTAAGGTACCTCATTAAATTAAAGTGTTGGACTAGATGGTCTCTAAGTTTCCCTCCATCTAGGATGTTTCAGTGATGCTTAATTGGCATTTGGTATGTGTATGTGAAAGAGTGCAAAGCTAACTGGTCTACATGAGGACCACAGTCTTAAGTTCATAAATGCTGTACCATAACCACTGCATCATAGCATCAGAGATTTAAAACTAAAAGAGACTTTAAAGGTCATCTAGTCAATTCCTTTCATTTTACTGATGAGGAACCTGAAGTCCAGGGAGGTTAAATGATTTGCCCCTAGTTACACAGCTAGTAAATGGGAGAGCCAAGATTTGAACCCAGGGATTTTGGCTTTCTAGTCCAACACTCTTTCTAATGCCCCTCTCCCCTTCCCTACTTTCCCTTTTCCCAATGGTAGGTTCATAACCAGTGTAGTCCAGGCTGAATGGTTCTAGATAGACAGTCTATTTCTTGGGATTCTAAACTGGGAATAGCTCAGTCCACCTCTCTATGTGATATACTCTGCCATGGAAGCTATGGGGAATTTTTTTTAAAAAGCTTCACAAACATGGGCTGGGGACTCATGCTGGCTTGGCTCCACTGGACAACATTCAAAGGTTTCTCTGTTGCCTTGCCACAATCAAACCTAGAGGAAGAGGAAAATTTAAGCTGCCTGTCTCCCACCTCCTTTTGATGTAGGTGTAACTTAAAAAAAATAAAATAAAATAGAATGAAACTACCTCCCATGCCATCATGACCACTGTTCCTAGGAGTTGTGGGCCAGCTTTGGACTCAGTGGGGAAGTAGATGAATACCTCAGACTGACATGTTAGTAGAAGGAAGATGAAGAAAAATCAAAATGCTTTCTTGGCATCTTGAAGGGTGGATGGAAGAAACTAAGTGAGGGTATCACTTTGGTAAACTGTTTTCTCTGAATAAGAACAAGAACTCAGCTGTTGAGACGAAGAAAAAGAAGGCAATATCCTTGATGACTGCCAAACTTCCTGAAAAATTGACTCCTGGAAGGAAATACTTTAGTACTAATGATCTGATACCCTTGAGTAAATAGAAGTATGGCTACTGGGATGTCTCTAACATTAGTGGGGGAGTGAGTGGCCATATATACAGGCAACAGAGGCAGTCACTGTATAGTTGGGGGACTCTTTCAACTTCCATTATCTGCCCCATTGGCCTGCCACTGTGGGTACATGACTTTCCCAGCGTTCTTGTCATTTTAAATGGACCTTCTTCACTTCTTGCCTAGTCATATACTTGTTCTCTCTGCCTCCTTATTCTACCTTCTTTAAACCATCCTCCACATAGCTAGCAAAATCATCTTCCTAAGGCACAGAGATGACCATGTGATCCCTGTGCTCCAAAACTTTCAGTAGCTCCCTATTGCTTTGAGGATAAAGTAAACTCTTTGCCCTGCCATTTAAAACCCTCTACAATATTGGGTTCAAATTAACCTTCCTATCCTTCATTCACCTCACTCTTCTTAATGCATTTTATGTTCCAGCCAAAATGTACATCTACTCAAGATTGTATATTCTATATTCAACCTCTAAGCATCGAATAAACCATCTTCCATACATGGAATTCACTTTTTCATCTTCATCTTTAAAAATCCTTATATTCCTTCAAGGCCTACTTCAGGTTCCACATTTCAGGAAACTTCCTCTTGTCCCTCCAGACGGCCAGGGACTGTTTCATTTTTGTTTTTGTGTCCTCAGGACTTCTTAGTGGAGAGATACATAATGAGTACAAGTAGGCCAAAGCATGTTTCTGCTGTCCATGTACCTGTGAGGTGGTGGATGGGGAGATGACCAGGGGTCAGAAAGATTTCTGTTGTATGTCCAGCTTCTGATACATATTGGTTATGTGACCCTAAGCAAGTTACTTAATGCTTCAGGGCTCCAGGACATTCTTTAAGATGGTACTTTACAAAACAGTTGCTAATCTGTGTTGATAGAGGCAGTTTCATTATTGGGAGTTCCCTATACCAATGAGAATCCAGTTAAACAAATATACAAATGGCCCTAGATGCAGGAAGTCTCATGAAAAGGAAATGTACGACTAGAAGAGGAAGGCTAGTCATATAGGGATAGGAAGGGGTAAGAGCACAAGTAGTAGATGGCTGCACTGATTCCAACCCAATCCAATTCAACAAACAACAGACCAGGATCAGCAGGTGCACTGCAATCTGCAGTGAGAACAACCCTCCCAAAGATGAGATCTAAGAGTCATTGAAGTGGTATAGTATAAATATCCCCAACATCTAGTATAAGCCCTAGTCCCTAGTATGACTCATACATGGTGAGCACTTGATAAGTGATATTTTGGAATGAATGAATGAATGAACCAGCGAGCGAATGTCTTAAAGCATTACACCACCTAGGAGGAGGTAACACATTAGCAAGCTAACACATCAGCTTACATGAATTCAGTTGATTAATTAACCCATTGCCATGGAGCAGAGGATCCCAAGAGAATGGATTCAGGATGGAAGAAGGAGATTGAAGACATGGAAATGGAGGGGGCCCATGAAAGGAGGACACTGAGGAAAGTTGAAACAAGTGATGAAGGAAGATACTGAAAATCTAAGAGACACCCCCCCCCCAACTAAAGTTCCCTACTTTAAAATTCTGCCTTGGAAGCCCTGATCTGATTCCTCCTCACCCATTCTCCTACAATGACTCTGATACATACTTTTTAGGCTTTCAAAATCAAGTTTCATTGTTTTCTCCTTTTCCTCAATTTTCTGTACAAGCAGATGATGCAATGGTTAGTGGCAAAGACTTCTAACTGAAGAACTGAGCACTAGGCATCAATTAACTTCTGGTCCCATCACTATTTTTCTGCACTAAACTAACTTGCTTCTCAGTTTGAAGGATTCAAAGGTAATGTGCTCTGAGATCCTCTAAACAGCAGGTACAACACAATTAGGATGTTTGGATTTTTGACTTTTCATATTTTAAGGCTTTAATTATTTTAATTAATAATCTAATTTCTTTGTAGTTGTGCCTGGAGGTCTTTGGGATGATCTAATTTAAAATATATTGCTAAATACATTAATTATTAAATAAATAAAACTATAAAAACCTCTCTGAGATCTCCCTGATTTTGCATCCCTTTAGCACTTATATAAACAGGTGTACAAGCTATCAGGCTCTTCCTTATGCATTTCCATGGAGTTGTTCTCTAGGTGTTTCACTGTTCATTTTGGAAATGAGGAGACTGGTTCAGATGATGTCCAGTGGTCTATAATCCTATTGTGTAAGTATCTAATTGCCTCACTTCCCTCAAAGGCAGGCACCCTGTCTTCTATTCAGGGTTGGACTTACAGTGCTATAAGCTGTTAAACTTGACTTCAGGCAAAATTCTCAACTACATTATGAAAAGGTGGTTTTGTGAGTTTCCATTGGAAAAGGGAAGCAGTGATCACCTTAAGCCACCATAGGTTCATATAAAGTAGTCACGCCTGACTAATCTGATTTTATTTCTTTGACAGAGTTATTATAAAAGTAGCTCAGGGGGATAGGGTAAAAGTATACCTCAACTGAGTTAAGGTATTTAACAGAATGGATAAAAATATCCATGAATTCACATTGGCTGTTCTCCGTGCCCCAAATCTGGACAGCATCCAGAGGTGAATGGCCAGGATGGTGAAGGGCCTTCAGTTCATGCTATATGAAGATGACTTGAAGGAACTGAGGATGTTTAGCCTAAGGAAGAGAAGATTCAGGGAAGATATGATAGCAATCTTTAAGTATCTGAAGGGCTTTCTCATGGAAACTACACTAGATTTGTTCTGTTTGGTCCAAGATGACAAAATTAGTCACAGTGGATGGAAGCATCAAAGAGGCCACTTTAGGCTTACTGTGAGGAAGAAACTTCCTAGCAATGAGAGCATCCTAATGGAGAACAAGCTGTCTTGGGAGGTGGTGGATTTCCCCATCTTGGAGATCTTCAGGCAGAGGCCGGATGACCACTTATGTTGTACGGTGAGGATCCCCTTCCTGTGTGGATTGGACTCAGCCTCTGGGGTCCCTTCCAACTTGCAAATTCTGTGATAACTCATTTCTACCAAATAAATGATTCCTTTCCTTCAAAGCACAGCTCGGTTGCTACAACCTATGTAGAGTTGTCCTGGATTCTTTCCCCTTTCTCTCTCTCCCTCTGTTCCTGAGCTCTAAATGTGTGGGTAAGGAAGTAGAGATTGCCTAGGACTTCTGAAATAATACTGCACAACTGGATGCCCAAGACATCTAAATTCCTCCCACCCCGGCAGGAAATCCATTTTATTGAATCATCAGAAGGTTCTGGACAAAGGATACTTGGGGAGACAGGGGCAGAGACATTCACGTGGTTGGGAGAAAAAGGGGTAGCGGTCTTTTTAAATTTTTTCTTTGGGGTAAGAGAGGGGTGGTGATCTCTGTTCTCTCTTGCTCACTCTGGCACCAGCTTCATCAGGTAGCCATTCTCAGGAGCCAGATAGCCATTACCAGCATCGGCCTCCAGATAGTGGTCCCGCCCATCAGTCCTGAGCCCTTCGAGACCGTTGCTCTGACCACCACTGCCGCTACCCCTGCCAGGAGGGATCTCGTCTGGCCTTTCACCTAGATTGTGCTAGTGATCTTTATGCCAGTCTCGCTGCCACTTCCTCTCTCCCCGGTGGTTGTGGCTTGGGTCGTGGTCTGTGTCCCCAGCCCTTCTCCACTGCGGCATCAGGTCCATCAGAGTCTGGCCCATGTCTTGATCCTATAAGTATAATTCTTAGAAGAAGTCTTGTTCATGCCCAACTTGCCTCACACATACAGGCTTCTTAAGTCCCTCTTTTGACCCTCAACATGACTTTCCAAGAGCTTGTCAGACCCATCTTCTCTCAACAGTTCTGTTGTATGAAATAAAAATGGATATTGCCTTGTTCAGAGAAAAACTTAACAAATAAATAAGAGAAACAGAAACTTCTCATATTATGATATTAAAAACATTTCTTAATGCTCAATTTCTCTTTAAGTAGAACCTAAGGGATCCAACCACATTTGACTTTTCTGAGTCTTCAAGGTTATTTGTCATTAAAACTGTAAGATATAAATTTTGCATTGAAGACTTCTTCCTATGGCACCTTATTGCTAGGAGGGTTGATGGGAAGTACAGTTTTCTTAACTGGAAGGAGGACCATGGGAGGTGGAAAGGGACAGAACTGGTGAAACTGGGGGAGTTTTGAGCCTTGAGAAGATCAGGGAATAGGGTGTGTAGAAGGGTCCGGGTCAACAGCCAGTTAGTTGCAAGGGAAGGATAAAGGGGAACTTCTGAACCAAAAATCCTAGACTTAACCCTGAGCCCATATTAAAGCACACACACTCTCTGGGGACTCTAAAAGGGGCTTTACTCCAGTGTTTTATCACGAAGTGTTCTATCACAGTCTCCCATTGGAGAGCAAACTCTAGCAGGTGCTAGCGAGTTAGCAATGCTTCTGGCAGACGATAAAAACTGTGAAAGACTGAAAAGCTTCTGTTTTGGGGCTTATGTAGGACAAACTATCCTTGTTCTAGCCAAGCTCCTTTTCTATAAACTTCCACAGCTGGAAACTTCTGCCTCCATGCTTTTTTCAATTAGGCCTCTTAGCCAATCCTTGGCATATGTCTGTCTGTGCCATCAAAGGCAGAAACCAATCAGATTTGTGTGAGTGAGATCCTGGATCTCCATATAAACCCTTGGCTCTTGTTGCTGTAGCTGAACTGCCATAATATATGGAAGGTGGAGCAAAGTAATGAGTGTCAGAAAGAGCTCAGTGTCATATCTGGAGGGTGTCCTCTTACAGGATCATTGGCCCTCTTCTTATTCCAGCTGGGACAACTATTATCATCTCATTTGAGGCCCAGTGATGCTTCTCTTCTTACTGAGATGTGGTTGTATCCTTATGAATCTGAGCATAATTATATTTACATACATCTGGATGTATCCTTCACCATAAACCTCTTTTTTACTCTTACTCCCAGGCCCCTGGATTTCTCAAGTTTGGCCTTTGTTTCCTCATCTGTAAAATAAGTATGTTGGTTCTGTCCTATCTAGCTCACAAGTTTGTTATAAGGAAAGTACATTATATACCGTGAAATGCTACATAAATATGAGTGATTTTATTTTCTATGAATTCCCTAGAAGAATATGTAGGTCAAAATTTCCTAGTAATAAGATCCTATTGCTATTAGCATCATTGGCTAGCCTACCCTTCTGCTAGAGTCTCCTGTCTCCAATGGCTGCTGCCATAGCCTGGGACAGTGACTGTTTTGTGCAAAGAACAATCTACCTAAGGGCCAAGAGGTTCATCACCAAATGTTTTGTTCACTGGTTGATGGTTTGAGTTTACTTTTGATGCCAGCAAGGAAAGTTTCTGGATAGATTGATTGGGAGTGGGGGGGGGTGGTGGAGGAACAGTAAAGAGAGTGCCTGTAATGAAGAAGGTAAAGAAACTATGTATTTTTTAAAGTATTGAAGAAGGATGAAAATATACCACATGTGACATTGTCTGGTTAGGAGAAATCCTACTCTGACAGTGAGTACCATTATATCAGGGTTGCTGGGAATGCCAGTGGTTTAAATACTAAAAGAGCTAACATTCTTTCCAGTCATTTGTAGAAAGTATGATCCCTCATAATAGTTATAACAAAGTTAGATAATGGATAGCTCAGGCATCAAAATCCCCTTTTTACAGATGAGTAAACAGAGGTTCACAGAGTTTAAGTGACTTGTCCATGGTCACAAATCAGAAAACAGAGTGGGTCAACCCAGGTTTTCTCATTCCGTATCTAGTGCTTCTTAGGCTACTTAAGACCTTTCCAGAGAATCTAGGGAATTGCATATATGAAAGAGAAACACACAGAGGATTAGGGCATCTATGAAGGATTCCAAGTTTGCTGGAATCTTTCTTTTTTTTTTTCCAAAATAAAACCATGCAGTTCTCCTACACCAGAGTGTAACAGGCAGTGCTCAGAATATACCACCCCTCTAAAAGGGTCTTTCACTGCTGCTCAGCTCCTTGCCTCTCCAGTGCAAGTGCCAACAAAGGTTCCAGCTGTGATGTGGGAAACTGGGAACCAAACCGGGGCTCGTCAACTCATTTTCCATAAGCCACTGAACAGCTGTCAGATGTTAATGAATTTGAGTCAGTACCACCCCAGGGTTGGATTGTGTGACCAAGCTGTGAAAAGCCGCCAAATCTATGACAGAGCCTCATGCACCTTCTGTTCACCACAAATGATGTTAGCCTTCTGGGGCAGACGAAAGAAGTCTCACCATCATGGTCCTCAAGGCCAGTGGGTCCAGTCTGGCCTCTGTCCATCTGCCACAGTGGGTGATGTTTTGTAAATGCAAATGAGGGAGATCTGGTATCAGTGGCTACTGATGCCCTTAGACTTAGACCTGATTCACACATTTTCTCCCCATAACATCCCCATTAACCTTTCTAGCCATGTGGAGTAGTTGCCTTTCTCTGAAGGTACAGTCAGCCATAATAGGACATGGGAAAACTTTGAGGTAAGCGCCACTGACATAGCCCGGTTTTAGCTGATTGAGGAAGAGTTAGTACCAAGAAGGCTTATCCCTGAGGACTGAAGGTATATGTGTGTGTGTGTGTGTGTGTGTGTGTGTGTGTGTGTGTGTGTGTGGAGGAGGGGTGGGGGGAGCACAAAGACCGTAGTGCTCTATGGGGTATATGGTAGTAGCAACCAAGCTGGGCAGGACACACTGGTAAGAACACAGGATATTTATGGCAGCAATCATTCTGGGCCCTACCTATAAGAAAACTAGGGAAGGCATATTTAGTGGTGTGTTTTTTTCATTTTTTTTCCAACATGGTGGTACATAACCCCAGCCTTCTGTTGCTATTCATTTTACACCAGACAGCAGTTTAATCCAAAGAGCGGCTGCTGTTTCTCTAACGGCAGCAACACACTTAATGCCTCAATTTCCACATTTTATTCTATATGTAATTTAAAGCCCATGGTGCCTTAATTGTAAAATAGGCCTTATTAAAATAATAGCTTCAGAAACAGTGGGGTATCCTGAGCTGTGCAATGAAGGTTTTTAGCTTAACTGCTGTTTACAAGGTTTTAAAAAGAGACACAACCCAAATAAAGCCATAAAGACATTTCCAATGTGAGTGATGGACTGAAGACCACCTGATAATTAAGCTTTTTTTTCTGGGGCTGTCTCTAGCTCTCCTTAGAAACCCAAAGCACACCCTTTGCTGTTTTTATGATTGATGATGCGGCAAGGATACTTCAGTACTAGTAAGCAACACAGTGCTTTGATTAATGATGCTGGGGGAGCTCCCAGAAGACTGGGCAGAATAATACCGTTATCAGGAAAATAGCTGAAGCTGCTGAGAGGGACATGGGCTCCTACATTTCTGGGCACCCTAAAATGAACCACCACTGGACTCAGTCCCCTTGGGAAACTGAGGTAGAAACTGTGTACTTAATGCTTGATGTAGGGACAAGGAGTGGGACAGAGAAGAGGAGGAAAAGGGATGGTTGGGAGGGACACGGGTCTCAAAGCCTTAGAAACCAAGGTGATTTAATGATAGTTCAAATTTATATGGTATATTACAGTTTTTAAAGGACTGGCCTTGCAATAACCTCAGGAAGACTGTACAAGCATACCCATTATCCAGATGAGAAAACCCCAGAGCAATTACAAATGTAATTATGTCCACACAGTGAGTCAGAATCACAGCTGAAACTCATATCCAAGTCTTTGGACTCCTAGCTTTTTCTACTACCTACTTTCTCTATTTCTCTCTCTATCTCTCTGTCTCTGTCTCTGTCTCTGTCTTTCTGTTTCTCTCTGTCTGTCTCTTTCTCTCTCTGTCTTTGTCTTTCTGTCTCTCTCTGTCTCTATCTCTGTCTCTCTCTGTCCCTCTCTGTCTCTGTCTCTGTCTCTTACTATTTGGGAGGTTGCCTTAAAACTCTATACTGTGTTATAAAGAAGGAGACACATGAAAAAGAGAATTACTAGGTATTACCATTGCCTTGATTGTTCCTTCAGTGTGAATGTTCACATTATTCCCCTTCTAATTGATGGCAGTTCACCCCAGCACAGCATTTATTCCAACAATACATTGCAGGAGAATCAGTACCATCAGCATCATAACACATTACATAGCACTTTACAGTTTGCCAAGTATTTTACATACATTATCTCATTTGAGTCTTACAACAACATCATGAGGTAAGCACTGCAGGGTTATTATTCCTTTTCACTCATGAGGAAACAGAGGCTGAAAGAAATTAAGTGACTTACACAGGGTCCCATAGCTAGTAAATGTCTGAGACAGGGTTTGAATGCAGGACTACCTGACTCTCTCTCTCTAGTGCTCTATTTACTATACAATACTACCTTTCAAAAACCTACAAAATTGAGGTTCCCAGCTCTAAACTGAACTTCTTGCTTATGTGTTCTGGAGGCTGCCAAGTGCTTCTGAATTTGGTTTCTCTCTGGGTCACCCACTTTTTACTTTAGGGAAGAAAGAAGCATGGGACTGTTTTGGTGCCTTCTCATTAGAGGTGGCTGTCTAGCTGTAAGCAACTTTCCCTTCCATCTGGACCTTTGTGGTATTACAGACTGAAAAAGGAAGTATGAGTCAAAGAGAGCCCCAAGGCTTGTACACTGTGGTTTTGAAAGTCAATACGACTGTTGATAGCGGAACTCACTGCTTCTCCAGGGACAGCCCACGGCACTGCTCTCTTTCACATTCTCAGGCACCACACAGACATATTTAATGGTGATAGAAAATGCTCCCCAAAAGGAATGGTCATCTATTTTTCAGACTAGGTTAACGGCAGCAGGATTTTCTTATTAAGGGCTTGACCACCCAGTCTTTCTACCATTTTCCATACTTTTATACATTATGATGATGGCTTAGTATCATTATGATCCTTTGTACTTTTAAGAGCAATTTTCCTAGATTTGAACATTTATAATGGAAAGGTACCTTAGAGGACATTTAATCTAATCCCCCTATTTTACAAAGGACAACACTGAAGCCCAGACAGGCTGGGTGACTTATCCACAGCTAACCAAACAATCAGTTGGGTCTGACTCTTTGTGACCCCATTTGGGGTTTTCTTGGCAAAGATACTGGAGTGGTTTGCCATTTCCTTCTCCAGCTCATTTGACAGATGAGCAAACTGAGGCCAACAAAATTAAGTGATTTGCCCAGGGTCACACACAGTTAGTAAATGTCTGAGGCTGGATTTGAACTCAGATCCTCCTGACTCCAGGCCAGGCATTCTATCCACTGTACCACCTAGCTGCCTTCAATAAGTAGCAGAGCTCCAATCTGAACCCAGGCCCTTTGACTCCAAGTACAGTACTCTTTCCACAATACCATGCTGTGTAATTGTGTTTATAGAGCAGTATAGCTCTGATAGAGTGAAAAGGGCACTCAGAGGACCTAGGTTTGAATACTGGCTCTGACTCTTACTACCTATTTGATGTTGAGCAACTTATTTAACCTCCCCAGGGTCTCAGTCATCTTTATGTAAGCTCTGGTGCAGAGCTGCAGCTCTGGGCTCACATGGACCGGACTCCATCCTAAGGCCCTCTCTCTAATAATAATCTCCATGACTCATTTTGCCCCCACTCAGGTTTCCCTCTGGGAACATCAGAATCTAGCTCATGCCTTTCTCTTTCCCTCCCCCAGGCCCCTGCAAACACTGAAGGCCAACAAAAAGAATTTAAACAGAGCAGGTCTCTGAAAAGACACGTAAATAACACAAAAGGGACCCATATCCAAGCCTGGTTAGCAAGAAAATAGTTATAACCCCACAAAACTGACAGACCCCAGTAGTAAAATCCCTGCCTCATGTACTGATGAGAAACATTGAGGCTGCAAGGGCTGCTCCAATTTCTTTTGCTTCTCTCTAGGGTTTAATGCTCCTTCTGGAATTGGTTCCGTCCCCCCCACCCCCCTCATCTCCTGCCTTTATCTCAGCTTCCAGCCACTGCTGCCATCTCTCAGCACAGTGCCACCATGATTCCAGGGCCCACAGCTCCTGGTTTGGCTCCTCCTTTCATCAGAGCTTATCCAGCAAGCTCTGCCTCCACTACTGGGGGTGGCTCCCATTCTTCATGGCAACACAGCCAAGATGTCTCGTTTCATCCCCTCAGCTGCTTTCCCCCAAAAGTCCCTCCTTTTATCTGCTCAGGAGTTATCAGGACCTCACCTATAACTGCGAAAGAATGAGTTTGCCCAATTCTTTTTGAACCCTTTTGAGTCTTTTGAGCATGATCTCCTGCCCTGGGGTCAGGTTGTCCTGGTTGACCAGACCTTCATATATCTAGCCAGCCCTAGGAGTTGTGGCATCTGGGTTCAAACCCTAGGCCTGGATTACTACTTAGAGCATCACTGGCAACTTTGGAGAGAGCAGTTTCAGTTGAATGATGAAGTCAAAAGCCAGACTATAAGAAGTCAAGAAACAGTGAGAGGAAAGAAAGTGAATGCACCTATTGTAGATAGCCTTGAGAACAAGGAGTGTAGCCACTTGAAGGAGAGCAAGAAGTTGAAAGCTAGTGGCAATGGACACATACATTGAGGGTTCTTTGAGGACAGGGGAAACATGAATATGTTTGTAGACAGCAGGGAAGCAGCCAGTAGACAGGGAGATACTGAAGATTAGTGAGAGAGGGGATGAGAGTGAAGGGCAATCTGCTGGAGAAGACAAGATGGAATGGGGTCATTTATGAATGTAGAGGATTTTGCCTTGGCAAAGAGAAGGGGAATTGGGAACAAGCATTCATCTATCTATCTATCTATCTATCTATCTATCTATCTATCTATCTATCTATCTATCTATCTATC
>NW_020954641.1:23297255-23297464 GCF_900497805.2 Vombatus ursinus
ATCTATCTATCTATCTATCTATCTATCTATCTATCTATCTATCTATCAATCTATTTATCTATCTATCTATCTATCTATCTATCTATCTATCTATCTATCTATCTATCTATCTACCTATCTATCTAATCTATCTATCCATCTATCTATCTATCTATCTATCTATCTGTCTGTCTGTCTGTCTGTCTGTCTGTCTGTCTGTCTGTCTGTCT
>NW_020954641.1:23297474-23317336 GCF_900497805.2 Vombatus ursinus
TCTGTCTGTCTGTCTGTCTGTCTGTCTGTCTGTCTGTCTGTCTGTCTGTCTGTCTACCTATCTATCTAATTCCCTTGACCTATGTTTAGTTACTCTGCTCTTTTCAGGGCTGCTTATCCATCTTTGGTGTTCATCTGCCACCCAACTCTCCCCTGTGGTCCCAAGTCACTGTAGCATGTACAGTGGTCACACCCCAGTAAACTGTCTTAGCAGATGGATTAAACCAAGTTGAGGGTAACTGACAGGCTTCAAACCCATTGATGGGTTAGGGGAATGCCTTACCCAAGCCTATGAAGACTTTCCCTGTATAATGAGTGGACAAGAACAATTTGTTCCAACAGCCATAAAGGCTGCTGAAGCAGATGCTGTGGAGCGCTTAGAGCTTGGTCAGACACTGAAGATGCCGAGGTTATTCACTGCGTGCTAGATTATCACCAGTCATCCTGACTTTTTGTTTCACCACTGGACTTTATTACTCTGGAAGAGAGTGAGGCTGATAACTTTGCACAACTCTGCCTCACTTAAATCCAACTCACACACAAGTCATCACTCATTATTCATTATTTTATCCACCTTGAAGTATCTCAGTATCACGACGTCATTAATTTTCTTCAAAAACAAAGGACAAACAACAGACCAGACCATGTTGGTCTGGAACATTGCTGGTCATTTTCCTATCTGCTGCTTCTCTTCCTTTATTGCCCTATTTTCTACCTCTTGCTCGGGGAACTGCAATCAAGTCAATTTTACTATTGCTTCTGAAAAGAGCATTCCAGTTGACTATTCTATTATTTCAACCATTAGCCCTGTAACTTTCCAAACCAAAATACTTTTCCCCCCCAGCCACTACTCTCCTATGTATGTTGTCTTCCCTATTAGAATGGAAGTTCTTTGAGAGTGGGGACTGCCTGGCTCAATATTGGTTCTTGAAAGCTGATTGTTAAATTTTCAGTGTGAGCATTTACATATCAGAAATCTGCAAATGCTACAAATCAGAGCTTGATTTATTATTGTGTTGGTTGTCTAGATTTAAAAAGTTATGAAGAAAATGTTAATAATGTAATTTAAACTTAAAAGTATGTCCTGCATACTCCCCCCCCCAAGAGCCAGTTGTTAAATATTTGCCAGCATCCCCCTTTTGGTATCCCTAGTAATTAGCATAATGCCTGGCACATAGCAAGTGCCTTTTCATTCATTTATTCATCCATTCACTCCCTAAGGAATCCTTTCAACACATCCACTATATATAAAATGAGGGAGTTGGACAAGATCCTTTAAGGTAACTTTCCACTATCAATCTTGTGATTCAATGTACATTTCCATGTAGTAGGCCATAGGAATCACAGAGAAGAGATTTGAGTTCTCATTTCCACTCTGTCATTGAAAGAAAGTGACTCTGGGAGAGTTAGTTGACCTGTCTGAACTTCGCTTTCCTTTTCTTTTAAATGGGGAATGTTGGAGTAGACAATCTTTAAGGTCCTTCCTGGCTATGAAATTCTATCATTCATAATAAGCCTACAAATTAGTCAAGGTAGATATTATTATCTGCATTTTACAGATGAGGAAACTGAGGCTTGAACCATGTCCATACCATTTCCTCCAGAATATAAGCTCTGTGGGATTATAAACTTTCACTTTTATCTTTCTATTCCCAGTGCCTTGCACCTAATAGCCACTTACTAAATGATGGTCAAATTGAATGAATGAATGAATGAATGAATGAATGAATGAATGAATGAAACCAGGGCACCTCCTAGGAAAAATTGTCAAACAGGCAGAGTTTGTCTTCAGTCTTCTGATTTCTCAGAAACATAAGACTATCCATACTAATATGGTCCACCCAACCCAGTATTCTGTTGCAGATGTGACAGAGAGGAAATAATCAAAGAATGTTAGAGATAGAAGGGACCTTAGGAATCATTTAACTGTCCCATTATACAGATATAGAAGTTGAGGAACAGAAAGATTAAGTCACTTCTCTTAGTCACATATGTTAGTAGAGTTGGAACAAGATTCAAAAGAAAGTCATACCACTGGAATTTCGAGTCTATCTAGTCCACCCTCCTCATTTTAGATCAGTAAAATGACCCTAAAGTATTTGAATGCCTTGCCCAAGGTAGCTAAAATACTACAATTTATTTATGATTTCACTGATATGTATGTTCCCTCCAATGACACACATCACAAATGTCCATGCCTGTCTATCTTCTGGAACTCGTCTTTAAACTGGCTACTGGAAGTCCATCCAACATACTGGGGACCTTCCTTGGTTTCTTTTGGCATTGATACACAGCTAGTCTGTACTAGTCTATTTGAATCCAGGTCTTCTGATTCATAATTTGACATTCTTTCTAATGCACTACACTCAGATCTCCTGACAAACCCATCTAGTGATGTTTTCAATGTAATACAAGGCCTTAAAGAGTTTGCTTCTTCTCCTTTAGCAACTACCTTTAAAAAATTATGTTTATCCCAGCTTCTTAGTAGCCATTAAGGACTTTGTTATTTGTAATTTTATCCTCGTCTCCTTTTCTATATCACTTTTCTTTCTTGAGAGTTAGTTTCACCTAATGAATAGAGAGTTAGCCTCAGCACCAAGAAGAAATGGGATCATATAGAATGGATTATATAGTAACTGCAATATTGTTTCAAGAGCAACTCAGAGCAAATAAGTCATTTTGACTATTATAGATACCCAAATTAACTATAAAGGACATATAAAGAAAGATGTTATCTGCATGCAGAGAAAGAACTGATAAATAGATGTATAGAATAATTTTACATATATATTTATATTTATTGGTGGCCAATAGGGTGGGGTAGGGGGAGGGAAGAAAAAAAGGAAAAGAGAAATTTACATGATAACTTTGTTGTATATTTGAAAGGAATAACAAGTTGTACATAGTAGATTTGCAATTTCGTGTGCAATCTTCTTTTTTATTATACTATGTTATGGAAATGCTTGTTTTATTCCATAAGTTAAAAATAAAATAATTTTTTTTAAAAAAAGAAGAAATGGGATCAAATTTTGTCATACACTGGCTGGGTGAGCCTGGGCAAGTCATCCAATCTCAATATGCAATTCTCTGAGACAGATTGCAGAGAAGGTGCTGAACTGTATAAGTAGAAGGAGTTTACTGACCTGGGAGATCCCTATATTAATCAAATCACAGTTCTAGTCCCTATGCCCTAATAAGTAAATATATATTGAACTGAATTGAATTGAAATACTTTGTTTATCCAGATTGACCTGTTTTCCTTGACTGATTCCTGTTCTCTAGAGTAGTGGTGTCAAATTCAAATAGAAATAGGGGTCACTAACACAAACATAAGGATTCCTGCAGCCACATATTTACTCAGTTTTAAAAGCTAATGTTACTATATTTTATTATATTTGTACCTATTTTGTTAAATATTTCCCAATTATATTTTAATCTGGTTAGGGCTCCATTCAGGAGTGTTGTGTACTGTATATGACCCCAGCCCCATGTTTGATACCTCTGCTCTGTATTTTTAAAATTGGATGGAACTTTAAAGATCATCTAATCCAATCTCCTTGGTTTACAAATGAGGAAATTGAGGCCCAGAGAGGCTATAATTTGTTAAAGAACACGCAAGGTGTAGGTGGAAGATAGAAGATTTATTTTAAACTATGAATTCTGCCTCTAAATGCAATCTTCTTTGTTGAGTCTTGTGTTTAGTTCTTTTAGAGACTTTCTCATTGATGAGAGAGAATCTGAGAAACTAATTTTAGCAGTTACTTATCATGGATAACAGCTTAATGTGTTATTCCTTCCAGGGGTAATTCTATTTCAATAGGCTTCTCCTAGAAATGTAACATTTTCATTCAAAGGAATGAATTACTAATAGTAGAATCTCAGGAATGTCAGAATATGGGTCAGGAGGATACTTTCAGTCACATTCCTCAAATTGTATCATATAGGTGACCAATTCCTTTGTCTATATGGAAAGGTGGCCTGGCTAGATGTAATGGCAAATTCTGAAAGATACATTGAAGCATGGAGCCAGTAATTGAAGTGGGGGATCAGAGAAAACTCCTATGAGGAAATGTGGCTTTGTATAGATGCCCTAGCTTAGCACAGTGCGGCATGCCTACTAGGCACTTAATGGTGAAGGAATGGAGTAGCAGGGAAATTCAAGATCTTTATATTCAATCATTTTTCCTAAAAATTCTAAGTACAAAGGAGTGTGTGTTGTAGTGTTGAGACCCTTGCTCTCCAATACTGAGATTATTTAAGCTGTCATCTGGCTTTAATTAACCCTTTAGTGTCTTACACGTTTGCATATTGACTGGGGGATGAGCCCCTAGCCTTTGAACTCCTGCCCTCCTTGTAAAAATACTGCATGGGTAATACTAAACTCATGTGTTGTCGGATACTTGGAATTCTGGGCTTCATTAAGTTTTTCCTCCCTCTCTACATGGCAGGGTGAAGGAAATATCTGGTAACATTTTAATTCTACCTCATTCACTGTGGCTTATATAGGTGTGGTACAATTGAGGTCTCTACAGGAAAAGCTGATTTCAAGTTTTGGCACAATGATTAGCTGATTCACAAAAGATGTGAGTCTCCATTTCTTCCCTGAACATCTGTACTGTCTGCTTTTAATTTACTTGTGGGACTGTACACTCCATTCCTGTGAACATAGAATGACATACTGTGTGGAAGAGAGTTTCCCAGCCAAGATTGGACTCTTAAGTAATCAATGACCAGTCCTGAGCTGACACATGTTCACATTCTAACACTTTCCATGACACAGACCCTGTCATATCAGTGGGTTTTCAAGCAAGCCTTAATTTGCTCCTGTCCATGTTAATCCATTCCTTGTTCTAACCAACTAGCTCAGAAGTCTAACAGGAACCTTGATCTCCTAATTGCCAAATCTTATGGGCCTCTTCTCAGTTTTCAATCATCTTGTCCTCTCAGCACTGACACTTTAGACCAACCCTTCTTCCTCCTCCTCTTCCTTATTTTTTATAGGCAGAGAAACCCATTTATCCAAGTCAATAGCAAAACAGAAATCAGAAAAAGTATACATAAGAGAATATACACCAGACAATGGAGAGTGAAGGAATTCTTCCATTGGGAACTCAGCCTAACTAAGAGAGTTTCAGATCTCACCCAGGAGAAGAGTTCCTTGAGGTCTCTAGTGTAACAAGCTGGGGATAGGGACATGATAGGGAGATTGCCCACTCCTCTCACATCGACTTGTTCCCAGAGTCTTTTCCTTCAACAACATGAAGTAGGGTTGACATTGTCCATCTTCCTTCAAAGAGCTTAAGAGCCTGGAGAGACTTGAGTGATTCAAAAAGATTGAAGAGACTGGAATTCTCTTCTCTCCCACTCTCACCAACCTTGTCCTGCCCCTCATCAGGCAATATAGAGAGAGCCCCATGTCAATGGGCTTTGGGACTCAGGTTACAGAATGTAAGTTCCTCAAAGGCAAGGATTTTCTTTCCTTTTGCTTGTAATTGCATCCCCCATCTTTGCTATGTATCTGACACAAAGTAAACCATTAATAAATACTTTTTGTCTGGTTTCAGAGAAACCTGGAAAGATCTACATGACCTGATGCAGAGTGAGGTGAACAGAACCAGGAGAACATTGTACAAAGTAACAGCAATACTGTGTGATGATCAATTGTGAATCACTTTGCTATTCTTGGCAAAACAATGATCCAAGGCAATTCCAAAGGACTCATGATGAAAAATGCTGTCCACCTTCAGAAAAAGAATTAATGTTGTCTGAATGCAGATTGAAGAATACTGTTTTTAACTTTTTAAAATTTTTTTTTTATATTTTTATTTTCTTTTGGTCTGTGCTTTCATTTACAACATGACTAATATAGAAATATGCTTCATGTGATTGGACATGTATAACATATCAAATTGCTTCTCAAGGAGGGGGATGTAAGGGAGGAATCAAGAAAATCTGGAACTCAAAATTTTAAAAAAATGAAGTTAAAATTATCTTTACTTGTAATTGGGAAAAATAAAATATTATTAAAAATTTTTTAATGCTTGTTGACTTGACTTGGTTGGAGAGGTTGACATTTTAGCTATGTCATGTTGTGATAGGCAGAGGTGGATCACTCCCTCCTTGACGCACTCCTCTACCTTTGGCCTCCATGTCATTTTTACTCACTTAAAAGCTTTCTGGGCCTCAGTTTACTCCTAGTGAAAATAAGGAGATTGGCTTAGATAGTCATTATGTTCCATTCTGGGTCTATGCTTGAGAAAAAATTAACAACCTATAATCAGAAAATAATTTGAATAAGATGAAGAAGTAGATGGAAATAGGCAGTGAGTGGCATGTTGTAGTAGAATGGCTGTGATTCAAAGAATTTGAATTCTAGTCCTAGCTTGGCCACCAGTGAATGGGGTAATGCACAAATTATTTAATCTTTTGGGGCCTCATCTGAAAAAAGGAGAGGGTGGAGAGAGAAAGCATTGAACAAGATGAGCTCTATAATCCCATCTAATATGCTAATTAGTCAAAAGGTTTAGATCAATAAATTCTTGTAGAAAGAATTAAATAACACGGACATTTAGTTTAACTTTTCAAAATTCAGAAATTTCATTGATGAGGGTGCTCCACCCCCAACACAAGTTATAACCCCTCTATAACTTAATGAAGCAGCTAGGTGGCCAAGTGGATACAGCTCTGGGCCTGGAGTCAGGAAGACTTGAGTTCAAATCCAGCTTCAGACACTCATTAGCTGTGTGTTAAGTCAATTAGCCTCCATTTGCCTTAATCCACTGGAGAAGGAAATGGCAGATGAGTCCAGTATTTTTGCCAAGAAAAACCCACAGACAGTATGGTCCACAAGGGCATGAAAAATTGGACACAACTGAATGACTAAACAAGAACATGATAGATGGTCTTTGATATTGGCTATGGCCAAAAAAATCATAACTCTGCCATCACACTGGATATTTAAATATAAGCTTTCATCAAGGAGGGCTTGTTTCATTCTTTGTTCTTCTATCACTAGTTCCTGGCATGGTGCCTGCCATGTAGCAGGTGATAGATAGATAGATAGATAGATAGATAGATAGATAGATAGATAGATAGATAGATAGACAGATAGATAGGTAGATCATTTATTAACCACTATTGATAGACACTGTTACTTGCTAGGGATGCAAATAGAAGCAAACAAGACAGTCCCTACTTTCAAGGAGATTATATATAAAACACAAAGGGGAGCTGGAAAGCAGGACATATACAGGCAGGTGTGGGGGGAAAGGGATCTTGAGGTGAGCAAGCTTGCTGGCAAGGAGGTAGAACAGTTTGGAGAGAGAGAGAGTAGAGCTGCAAAAAAGTGAAGTACGCAGAGTTGATGCCCTCATAAAATGGTGGTCCTGGCCAGGGACTCACCAATTGGGAAAACAAGTGCCTGGGTAGAAACATCTTGAGTGGGAAATAGCTACTGTAAAGAGGGTGAAGCAGGCCAGCGACAAGACAGTTGAGGTAGGAGTGAAGGGGACAAATACTTGATTGAATGATTGATTGATGAGTGTCTCTGAACTTACCTGTGCTGATCTTAAAATGACAGATATATTTGACTATCAGGCAGTACTGATAGTCATTAATCTGATTCTATTTAACAGTAAGATCAGGTGCTAGGAAGTCTCAATCACCCTAGCAAATAGTCACTACACTCTGCTGAGTGGCAGTGCTAAGGAAGTGCTAAGATGTCTGGGGTTCTCAGAGAGTAGAATGTCTTCTCTCTCCAAGTTTTATCTTTTTATGAGTGGCTGCCACCCTCTCTAATCTAGGTAGTATGGATAATATGTCTTTACCCTATCAGAATTAGCTTTTGATCTCCCAGCTACTGGCAAAACCCCATCTTCCTCTTATGCTGGCAGCTTTAAACTTAAAACTGTATTAAAACTTGGAACGTTCTATATTTCACTGAGCCATCACATATCCTTAGCACAATGTAATCAGGTCACCATTGATAAGATGGAACATGCTTAACTGTATACAGTGTTTTACTCTTTTCATAAAATCAATAATAGGAATTTTAAAATGCATGAAAAAATATCTATCATGGGGCAGTGGGCCTGAAGCTTCTATTAGACCTAGTTAGCCCCCAAAAGTTAATAAGCTTTGAACCCTAGAATTCTAAGGATGACACAATTTAGTTTGTATAGTACACTATAGCTGTTCTTACTGCAAATGGACAGAGAACTATAGAAAATAAAGTATAGATTGCAACTGATGTTCACAATTTTAATGTTTACAATTTACTTGTGGGACTATATACTCCATTCCTGTGAACACCAAATGACATACTGTGTGCAAAAGGGGTACGCAGCCAAGACAGGACTCTTAAGTAATCAATGACCAGTCCTCAACTTACAAAGGTTCAAATGCTAACACTTTTCATGACCTTATCAAACCATTGGTTTTCATGCAAGTTTTGATTTGCTCCTGTCCATAGTAATCTGTTCCTTGCTCTAACTAATTGGCTTAGAAGTCTAACAGAAACTTTGATTTCCTAATTGCAAAATAAAGTAGGGTCAGTCGCTTGGTGGTTGTTAGGTACTGCAGTGGATAGAACACTGGGTCTTGAGTTAGAAAGATGAGTTCAAATCTAGTCTCAGATACTTATTAGCTGTGTGTGACCTTGGGCAAGTCACTTAACCTTTGTTTGCCCTAGTTTTCTCAGTAAAATGGGGATAATAATAGCAGACTTGTTGTGAGGATCAAATGAAATAATATCTGTAAAGTGCTCTATGGCTTGCAGACATACAACATCATCAGTCAGCTAGCCTTTATTAAGAACTTACCATTTGCTAGGCAGTGATAAGTGCTGTGGATGCAAAGAAAGGCAAAAGACAGTCTCTTCTCTCAAGGAGCTTACAGTCTAATGGGGAGACAACACACAAACAACTATGTACAAATAAGACATATATAGAATCAATTGTGGGTACTGTCAGAGAGAAGACACTAAAATTAAGGAGGACTGGGAAAGTTTTCTCACGGAAAGTGGGACTTTAGCTGAGACGTGAAGGAAGCCAGGAAAGCCAAGAGACAGAGACAAGGAGGGAATGCATACCAGGCATGAAAGAGTACCAGTGAAAACTCTCCAGTAATGGAGTGTCTAGACTAGAGAGAAACGGCAAGAATACCAGTGTCACTGGATGGCAGAACACATAGAATGGAATAGGATATGAGAAGTCTGGGAAGGCAGGTAGGGAGGAGATTAAAAAGGGTTTTAAAGGTCAACCTGAGGATTTTATCTTTGGTCCTAGAGATAATAGAGAACCACTAGAGCCTCCTGAATGGGGGAGAGGGGTGATATGGTCAGATGTACATTTTATGAAGATCAAATTGACAGCTGAGTGGAGGAAGGAGATTGATGTTGAAAAGTTGAGCCTTAGTATCAGGGAGAAGGTCATTGGGGTTATTAAAAGCACTGCACAATTTCTCAAATGCAATCCAGCCTCCTCTCCTCCTATTTACTTCTGTTTCCTGTTCGTTGTCTATCCACAGTATCTGTCCAAGACATATGTATTGATGGACCAGCTCTATAGACCCATCCAACTTCCACCTATGGTCTGGACAATGGACATTCTTCATCCATTTAGTTTTTCCTGTGTAAATGGCTAGTCCAACTTTTTTTGAGTAATTATCAATTTCATTTAGTGGGTATTTAATTAGTTTTAGTATACTCAACTTAGTCAGTTCAATTCAACTTTGAAAATCTTCCATATCATATTATTTTCTCCAGTCCCTGCATCTCTGTTAAGCCTCTTTCCTCATGCTGAACTTACTGTAGCCTAAGGCACAGTTCTTGGATTTCATCGTGCTTGGAAATCTGCCCAATAAGGAAAAAGGCTTCAGTGTTAGTGGTCATTTTGTTCTAGTGAAAAGGACTATCTTTTCTTCACATTTAAAATTCAATTACTTAAAATTGCATTCATTCCCAATATTTTTGGTGGAAAGGAAAAACAGACCTTACTTTACAAAACCCTGCAACTTAATCATGCCTCACTACCCTTAGTAGAAGAAAAAGTTCCCTCTACAGTTTTAGGTCTTCATAAAACAGGACACGGGGAAGGTGAGATTAAACAAAATCATGAGCTAAGAACACTCTCGATTAGTATTTTCTAACCACTAATCTGTGAATCAACAGTGATTCAAGGCAATATTTTACCAGCTTGAAAAACTTCTCTCAAAATCTTTTCTTCTTAACACCTATAAAATTTAAATAACGACAACATTTGACTAGATAGATATGTAAAGTACACCCTTAATTGATGGAGTCAATGTACTTAATTCTCAATTGATTTCTTAGGTGGAAGGTTGCAATGACCCTACACATACTTGGCCTAAAGTGGTTGCTTCTTACTCTGTTCACCAGGTACCGCCCTTCTTCCTGTCTGTTAGCAATCAGTTTCCAACCATCAGAAGAGATGTTTTAAAAGTGAAATGTAGTATTCATTTTAATTATTATAATTACATTTAAAGGCATACTTAGTGCATTCTTTTAATCAGCATAAATACTAGTGGAAAATAAGGGTGATTTTTAAATGAATAGGAAAATACAAAGTGAATTCCTAGCCTTTACTCATGAAAACAAAGTAATGTATTTCAGATTTGCCCATGCCTGACAATGCAAATGAAACAATTTGATGGCCCACTTTGATTTGTCTCAGGATGTGATGCTAGTTATTTTAAAGTTATACTTATTGTTTGGCCTTGATCAAATGAGATGTTTCACTTATAGAAATGTTTTTCTGAACAAAAGTACGAATCTAGCAAAGCTTCCTTGGTATTTGAAGACATGACATCTAGAATACCATTTTGGAATCAGAGGACCTGAGTCGCAAATCTGATTCTGCCACTTATAACCTAAATGCTCTGGGGCAAGTCATTTAAACTCAGTAGGATGTACTTTACTCATCTGTCAAAGGAACTTTTAAGGTTCTTCCTATTTTATATCTTTGATTTAAGGATACTATAAATTAGAAAATGAAAAGATCGATTCTTTTCAAATGAAATTCTCCTAAACTGAGATGCCCATTGGATGCCTTTAAAAAGTTTCATGTCAAATCAAGTGAGAAAATTTTTTATTTAATTTTTTGTCTAATTACTGTCAACAAGAAAATAATCTGATAATGAAGTTAAAGCAAAGAAAGCAAAGACGTTATGTGGCTCTTCTGTATAGCTTGCAGTCCCATTTTTAACTCCTGGGAGAGAAAAGTTAGTGAATGAGAAAGAACAATCATACTGATTATCATCAAAGTCAATAATTTTAATTTTATCATCATACACACAAAGCACAACATTTTGTATTTATGTTTATAATTTCTTAATATAATTAAATATGATGGAATTAATTTTGTGCTAAAAGAAATGAAGGCAAAAAAGATACAAATAAAATTGTTTTACTCATTTGAAGAATTTAATGACTTATATATTTGAACCACATAATTGTAGCCTAGACACACAGACATCTAGTACAACATCCACATTTAACCTTTTGAAGATTTGTCTTTCTGTATCTATTTAATTCAATAAATCAATTAACAAGTAATGAATATTACTGGATTGGTACCAAGCATTTTTTTAAAAATAATTCCATGGTCATTTAATTTTGGAGGATTTTTAATTGCTCCAACATAAACTAAGTAGACTTGGATGAGTTGCAATCTACAAAATGGGAGTGCCCACATCGATGAGATCATCAATCCATAACTATTCATCCAGACCTAAGCTAAGTGCTATGGGGAATATAAAGAAATATAAGACATGGTCTTTATGCTAACAAAACTTAACAGTTTAGTTAGATAAGAACAAGATAAATGAAACAAAGAATAATATGAGACAGCAATGGGACAAGCATTGAATAATGTAACAGGCAGTAAATGCTATGTGAGTTCAGAGAAGGGAGGTATCAGCATGAACTAAAATGGTCATGGAAGGGTCTATGGAGAAGATAGAACTTGAGATGAGCCTAGAATGATGGCTAGGCTTCAAGACTAGAAAAGATCTTTGTGCTAAATGATCAGAGCTCATCTTTTTGTAATTATTTTTCTCAAGATGATATCCTCTGCTGCTTTGTCAGCCTCTTCCTCCATCCTGTTTGCCATGTTAGCAAAAGTAAATAGAGATAGCGCTTAGATAGGAATAGTAGCCAGAGAGTAGCTGCTTGTCATTGGCCATTGGTCAGTGATTGATGTTGCTGGTGGCACACTAGGTGGACCCCTTCTCCACAGGGATTGCTCCCCTCAATGAGGCTGTGTGAACTTATATTCTATTAAGAGGATGTAGCAGGTGCACAGATAAATAAATGCAGGAGAACCAGAAGAATCAAGAAAGGAGTTCTTGAAAGAGCTGAGATTGAGGGATTCCAAGAGACGGATGTGAAGAGAGAAAAAAATCCAGGCAGAGAGGGCAGTCTGTGAAAAGGTAGATTCAGGAGATGGACATATCACGTAGGAGGAACATTATAAATAGACCAGTTTGGCTAAGTGTTCTGAGTGTGTGAGAAGAGAAATATGTGATCAGCCTGGGAAGACAGTCTCTAGAACAAAAATGTGAAAAGCTTTAAATATCAAACAGAGGCATCTGTACCTTATACCAAAGATAATTGCAGAACTAAGGAAATTTTTCTTTACAGAAGAGTGACACGGGCAGACCCGTGCTTTAGGACTATCAGTTTGTCAGTTGTGTGAAGGATGGATTTAAAGGGAAGAGATTGGATGACAAGAGGTCAGTTAAGAGGATAGTTTAACAGTTTAGGTGAAAAGTGGTACCATCTGGACCCCAGGAGTTGTAGCATGAGTGGACAGAAGGGATCATATGTGAGAGATGTTGGGCACATGAAATTGACAACACTTGACAACTGAATGGATATGGGGAAGAGGGGGTCACTTTTAGGTTGTGAACACAGTGGGAAGAATGGTGGTAGCCTGAAGAGAAATAGAAAAGTTAAGGGGAGGGATGTATTTTGGGGAAAAGAGTAAGTTCTAAGATTAAGAAGCCTATAGGATGTCCAGATGGAGAGAAAATGCTGGAATTGGAGAAGCAGG
This sequence comes from Vombatus ursinus, assembly GCF_900497805.2. Classification (NCBI taxonomy): domain Eukaryota; kingdom Metazoa; phylum Chordata; class Mammalia; order Diprotodontia; family Vombatidae; genus Vombatus; species Vombatus ursinus. The sequence continues at coordinate 23,310,544 of NW_020954641.1, forward strand.
ACTGAAACTCTGGAGGTGAAGGACATACATGCAGATTTGGGAACCACCATCTGCATAGTGGTGATACTTGAATCTATGGGAGCTGAGGAAGTCACCAACAGAGATTATGTAGAAAGAGAAGATGAGAGGGCCCTGGACAGAGCCTTTCAAGTAACATTTTAAAGAAAAAAATATTTTTGATTGGATGTTTCAAGTCACAGGGTAGCTCCTTGCAATTAGCTGAGGAGAAATTCTGTTTTTTTCTCTTTTTTTGTTAGGCAATGGGGTTAAGTGACTTGCCTGGGGTCACACAGCTAGTAAGTGTTATGTGCCTGAGGCCAGATTTGAACTCAGGTCCTCCTGACTCCAGGGCCAGTGCTCTATTCACTGCACCACCTAGCTGCCCCCTGAAGAGAAATTCTAATGAGAGATTTAGAAGAATAATTTTTAGGATGAGGGTGGTGGAGCTCAGCTGAGGCTCAGACAAGGGAATGTACCAAATCATTTGCAGAATGTTTTCATTTTCACCCAACACAATTTTCCTTAATTTCCAAATCCATGTTTGTATTTCAAGGGAAATTTAATCCACATGTTTCTGATTCAATGTATGTTTTTAAATCAAATGATGATCAGAAAAGAATAAATGGAGGGAATATGAAACCTCAAGAATCTCAACTATATACTCCTAGAAAGATAGCCATGTGCAAGGGACACTGTACTGGGCTTGGAGTTCAAATGACTGTGAGGTTGTGTAACTAAAGTAGTTACTTCTTTTCCTTGGCTCCAGTTTCCTCAACTGGTAGAAAGGTAAGAAAAGGTAATGCAAAGTACTTATCCTATCTGTAGTGTGGCAGAGTGATAGCAGATAGTCTTTAGATAAGGAAGACCAGGATTCAAGGTCTGTGTCTAATACATATTGGTCATGTTACTATGGTCTTCTAGTCACTTAACCTCTATGCCTTCAGCTAACCTCTAAGCCTACAAGTCATAGACTGTCTACTGTTCTGCATCAATGCAGGAAGTTTCCATACCAGAAAATTCCCCACACTGATGAAATAACTGGTACAAGTCTTATTGAGTTCTTCTCAATTCAGGTGACATCCTTGTAGAGGCATCATTGAGTAGTTGATAGGGCACTCAGCTTTAAGGCTGGAAGACCTAGGTTCAAATTTCACCTCAAATGTTTATTAGCTGTGTGACCCTGAGAAAAACACTTAAACTCTCCGAGTCTCCATTTTGTCATCTGTAAAATGAGAGTTTGGACTCAATGACCAACAAGGTCCCTTCTAGTTCTAAATATGTGATCCTATGATCTATATTTCCAATGCTAGTCTATTTCATGAGCTTCAGTCCTGCATACCCAGTGCCTACTGAACATTTCAGATTGGTTGTCCTGCACATATCTAAAACTCAACATGTCTAAAACAAAACTCATTATCTTCCCCACCCCCAAATTTACCCCTTTTAAACTTCCTGGTGTCTATGAAAGACACTACTATCTTTCCAGTCACAGACTTTCAACTCCACTGTCTTCATCATAGTCCTTTGCATTCACCCCCATATCCAATCAGCTGCTAAATTTTGTCATGGCTATATTTATTTCTCTTGAATCTATCCCTTTCTCCCATACACCCACCAACCTTGTTTAGGCCCTCATCACTTCTTGGCTGGACTATTGCAAAAGTCTCTGAATTATCCTCTTGCTTCAGGTCTTAACCAGCTCCAATCCATTCCCAAAGAGCTATCAGAGTAATTTTCCTGAAGTTTGGGTGTTTCCTTTCCTCGATAAGTTCTAGTGGCTTCCTTTGACCTCTAAATCAAGTCCAAACTCTTCTCTTTGGCATTTAATTCTTTTCTATATGATCCCAACATATTTTTTCAGCCTTCTTGCACATTACTCCCTTTCAAATTCCCTGTGATCTAGCCAAATTAACCATCAAATACAGCACCTTCTTTCATTTCTCTGCCCCCATGCCTAGAATATAGTTCCTTCTCACTTCTGCCTCTTAGAAACCTTAGGCTCTTTCAAGACTCAGTGAGTACCATCTGTTCCACAGAAGGCTTCTCCTGATCTACCCACCTAGTAGAGGAGGGACTGTTTCTCTTTTGTCTCTGTATCCCTAAACCTTAACTCTATGCTTGGCACATAAGAGGAGCAAAATAGATTTTTGTTGCTCAATATCTATGTGTGCATATGGAGACTGGAGCTGTGATTACATTGGTGTAAGAAACTCCCAAGTGAGGAAACTGTCTCTATAGAAGTAGGTTGGCACCTTCTCTGCAACTTCATTTTTTAAAATACATTTTTATTGATATCTTTTTATTTTTATATCACCAGAATTTCTTCTACTATTCCTCCCATCCCACCCTCTCATTTCAGAGAATCATTCCATACAACAAATCTTTTTTTAGAGAAAAAGAGAAAAAACGTGGTGGGGATCAACAAAACCAATCAAAATGTTGAAAAAATCTGAAAATATATGTAATGCTCCACATCCATCAGCCTCTTACCTCTGCAAAGAAGTGAGGTGGAAGACATCTTTTCATTTCTCTTCTTTGGGGCCGTTCTTGATCTTTATAATTTTGCAACATTCACTTTTGATTGTTTATTTTTTTTTCCATTTACAGCATTGTAGTTACTGAGTATATTGTTGTCTTGACTCTACTTCAGATTGTGTAAAGTGTTCTGTACGTCTCTATATTCATCACATTTGTCATTTCTTGCAGCACAGTAACATTCCATTACATTCATATACCACAATCAGTTTAACCATTCTCCAATCAAGGGACATCTACTTTGTTTCCAATCCTTTGCTACCACAAAAAGTGCTACTTGAAATATTTGGGTGTATGGACATATCTTGTTTTATTGTGCTTCATTTTATTGTACTTCACAGATATTCCATTTCACAAGCGGAAGGTTTGTGGAGAGGCTGCAGTGAGCAAATCTATTTTTTTTTGGTGAGGCAGTTGGGGTTAAGTGACTTGCCCAGAGTCACACAGCTAGTGAGTGTTATGTGTCTGAGGTCAGATTTGAACTCAGGTCCTCCTGACTCCAGGGCTGGTGCTCTATCTACTGTACCACCTAGCTGCCCCTATAGGCATGATTTTTCCAACAGCACATGCTCATATTTCGTCTCTGGGTCACATCTTGCTATTTCTTGCAATATTTAAAATTTTTTCATTATTATTTTGTCTGGTATGGTGATCTGTGATCAGTGATCTTGGATGTTACTATTATAATTGTTTTGGGGCACGATGAACAGTACCCATGTAAGATGGTGAATTTAATCGATAAATGTTGTGTGTGTTCTGACTGCTCCACTGACCAGCTGTTTCTCCATCTCTCTTTTTTCTCTTCAGGCCTTCCTATTCCCTAAGACACAACAATATTGAAATTAGACCAATTAATAACCCCACAATGGTCTCTAAGTGTTTAAGTGAAAGGAAGGGTCAATAGATGTGGCAAACTTCATTATTATCTTATTTTAAGAAATTGCTCCAGCCACCCCAACCTTCAGTAACCAGCACCCTGATCAGTCAGCAGCCATTAACACTAAGGCAACACCCTCCACCAGCAAAAAGATTATGACTCGCTGAAGGCTCAGATGATGGTTAGCATTTTTTAATCAATAAAGTATTTTTAATTAAGATATGCACATCCTTTTTAGGTATAACAATATTGCGCACTTAATAACCTATAGCATAGTATAAATGTAACTTTTATATGCACTGAGAAACAAAAAATTTTTGTGACTCACTTTATTGCAATATTTGTTATTGCGGTGGTCTGGAACTGAACTTGCAATATTTCTGAGGTTATATATGGGGACTTTCTTCTTATCAACAACATACAGCAAGTAATGGAATCTCTGGATCAAATATGGACATTCTAATCCAGAGGTGGGGAACCTGTGGCCTCGAGGCCATATGTGGCCCTCTTGGTCCTCAAGTGCCACCTTTTGACTTAATCCCCACCCTATCTAGTCACTTTATTTGTATGATTCCAAATTGTTTTCCAAAATGGTTTTACCATTCCATAGCTCTACCAACAATGTTTCTATCTACTCACAACACCTTCAATATCTCTGCAACTTTATAGTCTTAGAGACATGCCTAGAGCACTAATTGACTCACTTACAGTCAGAGGTGAGATCTCAACTTATGTCTTCCATGACCAGTTGTCTATCTACTGTGCCTCTCTTTATCTCTCTCTCTGTCTCTCTACATACATATACACACAAAATCTACATATATGTACATCTATACATATATATACACATATATAACATATGTGATATTATATCTGTGTGTATATCTATATCTATCTCTGGGGCAGCTAGGTGGTGCAGTAGATAGAGTGACAGGCTTGGAGTCAGGAAGATTCAGCTCCCTGAGTTCAAATATGGCCTGAGACACTTACAAGCTGTGTGACCCTGGACAAGTCACATGACCTTGTTTGCTTTAGTTCCCCTCTTCTATAAAATGAGCTAGAGAATGAAATGGCAAACCATTCCAATATCTTTGCCAAGAAAATCTCAAATGGTGTCATGAAGAGTCAGACGTGACTAAAACGACTGAACAAGTCTGTCTGTGTCTCAAACTCGTGAGGTATTATCATGCTATTGAATACTACCAACTACTCCCATTCACAGTCTTGAATGAGTTTCTAACAATCCCTCTGCCACTCACTTTTCTCATTAATTAAGTAATGGACATTTACCATGATCTAATTGTGTCAACAATGCCATGCCAAAAAGATAAATAAGCCTGTCAGTCAGATGCTCTTACCTTCCTTGTTGTGTAAATCCAAGTGATCAGGAAGAGGACTGCTCACTATATAGCCTCATAGACGGCTTTATTTCACAGGTAAATTTTGAAGAACACCAGGCTAGGGGGAGGGAGAGGGAAGATCTAACCTTTGGGATAAACTGTTTTGTTTTTGTAAGGATCCTCCTGGGGTTCAGCAACATCTGTACTTCAGAGACTACATTTTCACTATATTCAGTAGAATATATGACACCTGGAGAGTGGGGACTCTGTCTTCTAATCTGAGTACCTGTCACATCAAAGGTACTTAATACATGCCTGTTGAATTGAATTGAATTGTACTGATTTCCGTCCCATGTTTTTAACTTGAGTTCTTAATGTGGACGTAAGGTGATTATCTGGTTTGGTTGATTCTGGCTAGCCAATATAAGCTGTGGCATGACCCTTGAAAGACATACTTGTCTCACCAGCAGTTTGAACTCTGATACGTTATGAACTCATTTCAAAATTTACCTTGTGAGGTGGTAACACGAATATTACTATCCCCCACTGAAGTCAATCTACTAAGTCTTGAAATTCTTGTCCTTAGTCTAAGCTACCTTCATGAGTGAGTGAATGAGTATATAGTGGGCTAAGGCCGCCACATCTAGTCAATGCTAGACTGATTTACTACGCTTCACATCTCATCTAGCCATCCACCCTGGTCATATTACCATTCACTCTGCCACAAAATACACCTCTCCACTTTGGGCCCAATATCCATCACCCTTCTTAGTTTTGGACACAATAATCAAATCTTTGGCTTTAGGCACAGTAATCAAATTCTTATTGCTTTTGGAAAGGGTACATCAATTTACTGTCTTATGGACCAAATAACTATCCCTGTGATTCTCTAGACCCAAACTTTCTCCTTGACTTCCATTCCTCCATATGTGTTGTTTCTCTCTATTATAATAAAAGCTAACATGGCTAATCTGGAAATGTGTTTTGCATGACTTTACATGTATAATTGATATAATATTGCTTGTCTTTTCAATGACTGGGGGAGGGGTGGGAGAGGGAGAAAATTTGGAACTCAAAATTTTTTAAAATGGATGTTAAAAAAGTCACATGTAATTGAGGAATATTTAATAAAATAAATAAAAATATATTTGAAACAAGAAAAAAAAGTAAGCTACTTGAAGGTAGGGGATTTCTAATTTTTGTGTTTGCAATTCCAGGGCTTAGCACAGTGCCTAGCATATAGTTGCAACTTAATAAATGCATTTCCATTCTTTTCATTAATTCATTCATTTTTATAGTGAAGCAAAATAACTTCAGAGAGATTTACCCAAAGTCACACAGCTAGTGAGTTAGATTCCCTGGGTCTAAGTCCAGTGCCCTTTTTGCTGTGCCATAGAAAATGCCCCTCAAGTCATCTAAAAAGCAGCTATTTGTATGAAATCCAATCCTGAGCTGAACTGCATGAAGTCTTGTCATATTCATGGAGGAAAGGGATGCTATCCTGTGCTCCCCCCCCCCACCAAGTTAGGTGAAAATTACACTTCCTAGCAGGAAAAGAATGCTAGGATGTTATAAACCAAAGAACAGCTAGGTACAAGAAGGAAAGCAAGAGCAAGCTGGCCAGGGCAGACTTTTTGTCTGCTGAGGAGAGTAAGAATTCCTTTTGCAACACGACTTGTTATGTTACTCCTCTGGGATGTCAACATGTACACTATAAGGCCCAAGGCCAGGAACTAAGTGACATCAACCACCCAAGGAGCTCAGGCCTCCCTGGAAAGCTGCTGCCTTGGCATTTCATCAATATCCTCCCTAGCTTTGCATTCTATGGTCCCTTTCACCCAAATAATTTTCCTCCCCCTTTGTCTACTCCTCTGACTCCTACTGCTGCAGTCCACATTGCAGAAAACTCTAGGTCTGCCAAGACTCAAGATGAGGCTTTATTTACACCAGTTCACCTCCATGTGTGGCCATACTAGAGGAGATGAGATGAGATGATGAGATGAGATGAGATGAGATGAGATGAGATGAGATGAGATGAGAT
>NW_020954641.1:23317346-23360965 GCF_900497805.2 Vombatus ursinus
ATGAGATGAGATGAGATGAGATGAGATGAGATGAGATGAGATGAGATAAGATGTGTCATCACAGAGACCTGCTGGTGGGAGCAGTGAACCAGTGTGGAGAAAAGCAAACAGTTTCCATCTTGTCATGTAACTTAGACTAGATACAATAGTGCCCGTTTAAAGGGAAAAAAAGCCAACAGGTTTCTGATCACGGCATTCTCATTGTGAAGTGTTCCACGTCCCTATTTCTACAAGGAAAAATCATAGCATGCTCAGGTGGACTTATAGAAGCCTGGGATACCTTGTAATTTCCAGATCTTTAATTTACACTTTGTTGCTGCTCTTCTAAATTGAACTGTATCAAGAAAGAAAAGGACAAAATAGCTTGCTACATCTTATTCATCATTGAGCAGAATCTAATCTGTGGTCCCATGGGACCTTGAAATTTATAGGATATCTGCATGCATATACACACACACACACACACACACGTATACACACACATACATATAAACAAAAACATGTGCATGTGTGTATATGTGTATATATATGCACACATGCATAATATGTACATATACACATGTGTGTATTCATCTACATCTATACATACTTTGATTTATTAAGGGAAAATTTTTCATAGGATCAGAATATCTTGGCTTTGGACCTGGAAGGGGCACCAGAGGTCATCTAATCCAATCTTCTCATTTCACAGATGAGGAATCTGAGGCCCTGAGCAGTTAAATCATTTGTTCAAGGTCACATAAGTGGCAGAGGTAGTATTAGAACCCACGTCCTCTGACTCCATTTTCTTTTATGCAATCCAAAAAAAAGCAGGTATAATCTTGTTATTATTGTCATCACTGCTAATTTATTATTAATGAAAAGAAGAATCATTATTGTTGTTGTTAATAAAAATTAATACATGGTCTCTAGTTATATAATAATTCTGATGGAATCCACTTTTGCCTGGAGGACTTACGGACTTTCTCTCCCCTCCACTCCCTGCCCCAGACTACATTTCCCATGGGATTTCAAGGATGGAGAGTCCTAGAGTTTTGTTTCAGGTTTTTTTTTCCCTCCTAGGGGTATGCACAGGACACACAGATGTCTGGGAAGCGGGAAATTAGAGGTGAGGCTACACAGGAGTTGTGTTTCCTGTGTGCTGTTGTGCCTGGAAGATCAATAAATGCATATTTGCATAATACTGAGTTGTTCTGAAACACTTTCACATATGCCATCTCATTCAATCTTCAGATCAACTCTGTGAGGCATACAGTGCAAGTATCATCATTTCTATTCTCTGGAGGCAGAAGGAGCCTATGTGAGATTGTGTGACTTAGAATCACAGGATTATAGGACTCTGTTTGCTCTAGACTTTGAAGGTGCCTTAGAGATCATTTAATTCAAACCCCTAATTTTATACAGAAGGGAAGTAACTTGTTTAAGGTCACACAAGCAAATAAAAGGATCTTGGCCAGGCAGAAGGCTCCTAAGTAGTGCAGTGGACTTGGAGTCAGAAAGACGTGGGTTCAAGTGCGACCTCAGATACTTACTAGTTTTGTGGCCTTGAACAAGTCACTTAACTTTTGTCTCTGTCAGTTTCCTCATCTGTGAAATGGAGATAACTTACCTCTCAGGATTGTTGTGAAGATCAAAAGAGATGTTTTTAAACCATCTAGCACAATGCCAACACATAAGAAATTATTATTATTATTATGGTAGGTAGGATTAGACTTTTGATGTTCTACTCCAAATTCAGTGTTCTTGCCACTACATTGCTCCAAGGTCATTCTCTGGGTGAGGAGTGGGACTGGACCAATATCAGAACTGCTAGTTCAGTGCTCCTTGCTATATGAACATGGCCTGACATTTTATTGTGTTTTCCAATTTACTCGGCACTTTGCCCTGTAGTATCTCATTTGATCTTCATAATGTATTGTATGATAGGCAAATATGATATATAAATGTATAGGTATAAATGCATAAGTTTATGTCTAAATATATAGTTGTATGTGTGCATGCATAGATTATAGAAGAAACTGAGGCCCAAAGGAATTAGTTGAATTCAGAGCCATCTCTAGGACTAGATTCAGCAGAGCTTCTTAAACTTTTCCCATTTGCATCCCTTTTCATGTTTCAGCAGCATTAGTTGGCGCTGGGTGGCCTGAGGGCATACTCAGTGCAAAGTGCACATGTTGTATGTTCAGAACCAAGGCAGCAGTAAGGTTGCTGATGCAGTATGGGCAAGTGCTGGCAGAAACACCTCGGATTCATTACACATTTAATTTTTAATTAATTTTTGGTGATTGTGCATTCAGAAACCTTTTACCATTGCCAAATGTTCACAACCCACAGTTTAAGGAGCGCTGGACTAGAGGATAAGAGTTTTGCCTCAGGGTAGTCAGTTACTCAAGAGCAGAAAACTTGCTGAAGATTTAAAGAGCAGATAAAAACAATTATAAAACCCTGGGCAAAGAATCAGAAGATCTGGGTTCTAGTCTCTGCTCTGACACTAACACTGGACTTCTCTTCCTTTGTCAAATCAGGGTGTTAGGCAGGGTCATCTCTGAGGCCCTGTGCAGCATCAATAGGCCATGAGACTATGAGAGTTGGGTTCCATTTGACTTTACCTCTGTTTTGATTCAGTTACAACAAGAGTTGAATACGGTTTTTCTCTGTGACTTTGTTCAAGTCTCTTTCCTTCTCAGGATCTGTTTCTTCCTTTATAAAAGAATTAGACTGAGTCAATGATTCTTAATGATGAGCTTAAACAAAGTACTTTGAGTTCTTTCTTTGTTTGTTCTTGGGGGGTGGCTTCAAGTCATCTTTTAGCCTCCCTAAAAAAGCATCTTTCCATTTATTGTCTGGGTTACTACTCATCCCTCCACCAATCCTGTACACCAGCAATAGGGATACTTAGATGTCAAATGTGAACAAACAATTGACCTTTGTACCTACTTATTAAAGTGAGAGATAAATTCCAAAGACTTGGATTCAAATACCCTCTGAGCCACTTATTATTTGTATGACCTAGGGTAAGTCATTCCTTTCTGGATCTTAATTTCTTCCTCTGTAAATGAAGTCTATTGCCCCCAGGACAGTTTGTGGTGCAAAAATCTCTACTTACAGCTTGAAGTAATTTGACCTGGATCATACAAATAGCAGTGCAGATCTCAAAGCCAGCTCTTCACACTTGCAATCCATGCTCTTTCTATGACACCATAATGAGAAACTTACATGTACGTTATTATGGTAGAAATTAATATGCTGGATAAGCATATATAAAGGAACCCAGTCTCTTGATTTCCAGTTCATTTCTGTTTCTACTATACACCCTGCCTCCCTGGCTTCAAGTTTTTAATTTACCACTTCAAAACCAGCAACTGATTAATCTCCTTGGAAGACCCAAGCCAGAACTACAATCCTAAGGAGGGATAAACTCTGGCAAAATGGTAAAGTAGGTGAAGTGTCAAATATTCTCCAACTTACTCTTCTGTCAATGGAACATCTTTCTCCCCAGGTACCGAGAGGCTTTAGCTAACATTTATAAAGCATTTTTTTAGATTTATAAAGCACTTTACATGTATAACGAAAGGCATCATTTACATTATGAGAGGGGATGGATAAAAATCCAGTCTCTTTCAGTCAGGAGGTTCTGGGTTTAAGTTTGAGCCCTGATACATGCAGGCTGTGTATCCCTGGGCAAGTCAGTTAACCTCTGATACTCTAAATAATACTCTGTACATTGCAGGAAAAGTGCTAACCTGCATTGGGAAGTATTTCCTCCCTGTACCAATGAAATTACAAGGCCCTTTACCTAGTTACAAACATTAATATTCTTGATTTTCAAAACAATTTTAAGAACTAGGTAATCTAATCATTTGGTTTAGTCCAGGTGGTAAAATGAATAGAGTACTGGGTCTGGAATCAGGAAGATCTGAGTTCAAATCTAGCCTCAGACATTTTCTAGCCTTATGATCTTGGGCAAGTCATTTAACCTCTGTTTGCCTCAGTTTCCTCAATCGTAAAAAAGAGGACATTAACAGCACCTACTCCATAGAGTTGTTTTGAGGTTCAAATGAGAGAATATTTATAAAACACTTAGCAGAGTACCTGGAACAAAGTAGGTATTTAATAAGTGCTTTTTCTCCCCACCTCCATTGTATGTATTACCTCCATTTTACAATCTTTCAGAAAGTTTAAGTAATTTGTTCAAGGTCACTTGGGCTTGAGTTCAAGATTCCTGATTCAGCAAAGGGTAGATGAAAGTGCCCTGACTTTGAAATCGGAAGATCTAGGTTAGAATCTAGGTCACAGTGGTGGGGAACCTACAGCCTCAAGGCCACATGTGGCTCTCTAGGTCCTCAAGTGTGGCCCTTTGAATGAATCCAAACTTCAAGTCAGCCACTGTGGCCTTGAGGTCCCAGGTTCCCCAATGTGGTTGAACATGGGGAATTCTTTTAGCTCCCTGAACTTGTTTCCTCATCTGGGCTAGGTGTTCTCCCCTTCTAGCTTTAAGATAGTATATCTCTCTGACTCCAAGTCAAGAGATTTCTCTACTACATCTAGGCATATATGATTAACTCAATCATACTAATGTGTAAATCACTGAATGTCAAGGATGTTCTTGTTTAACTAGGGAACAATGCTTCAATCTAAATAAATAAATTACTGACAGTGGAATTTTAGACATTATGGCCATCAAACCATAAGGAAGCTTTTTTCAGGAGGATGAGAAATAGAAGGAATTTCTGGTATCCTTGAAATCACAATACAAGTCCAGAAACACATTAAATAATAAGAATAATAAGGAATATACTAGATAATAATATAGGTCAATGCAAAAAATGATAGATTTGGAGTTAGAAGACCTAGGTTCAAATTTCAGTTTTGCTTTTTATTAATTGTGTGGCCTTGGATACGTTATTTAAGTTCCCTGGACCTCTGTTTCCTTAATTGTAAAGTGGGGAGATTAGTCTAGGAGACCTTGAAAGTACCTTCCATCTCTAAATCTAGGATTCCCCCAGTGCCTAGTCTAGTGCTTTGCACAGTGTAGACAATATCTATTGATTTAAAGCGTGAAGGTAGCCCTCTAATCCATCTACAAGAAAGGCCAGGCCTGAAATCATGTGTGCAAACCCTCTCCAGCAATGATAGCACCAAAGCTTATATGGGAATAATTTTGCAAAGGAAAAGGGAAAGAGGGTCATCTTGGTGTTGAGACTAGGCACTGATACTGTGGGACATAACTGGCACTCCCCTAGAAAAATTTCATCTGCATCCAGCCTTCTCAGGCCCTTTTGTCACATCCGTTAACATCTGCTTCAGAGAGCAGTCACACACCCTAGCAGCAGCAGCTCAAGAGGAGAAAACTTGCCTAAACTTACAATTTAATATGTGATTAAAGTGTCAAATGTCTACATTTGCCACAGTAAAGGCATAAACAGAACTGGACCCAATCTCTGTGGAGGGGACTTCTCCAGCAATAAAACCCTGGGGAAAACAATTTGAAATAGAGGGTTCAGGGTGGGTGGGTGGGGGGGGTCCAGTCAACTTTTCCAGAGCTAGAGATGAACATATTCACAAGGAATGAAGATGATCCTCATATTTTGGGTTTGGTTTGTGTGTGTGTGTGTGTGTGTGTGTGTGTGTTTAAATCTGCCTAACTTCAAGGAAGAATTATTTATTAACGAGTGGAAATCATTACTCTAGGATTTTATTCAGTGCACCGTCAGATGGAAGATTGAATGTCATCATGAACCTTTTTTTCCCCTTTTTCTAATTCCAGTTCATACATTAATTTTCATACACATAAAAGACCCTACTCTTCAACAATTGCTCACTCCCCCCTCCAGCTAAAACTTCTCTTGTTTCAAGCAATTGTTGAAGTATTCCCTGACCCCTCTCCCAACAACTCCAACAAAAAAAAAAGGTGGTAAAGGAAGTCTGTGATGAGGGGAGATTAGCTCACCAACGACCTCAGAACTGCAGTTGTTTGCAGACTGGTAGTGTCTCTGGGGGATGAAACAAGATGGATTTCATCACCGTGTAGGGGCCTCATCTTAAATGAGGATGATGCACTGGCATAGATGTGCCTAGATTTGCACCAGGTGAATCACTGTGAGGTCCAGACACATTTTACAGAGTTAATGAAACAATCTGGACTCACTTGAGGAAGTCTCCTCGGTCTTCTCGCTATTGCCAATGGTTAAACCTAGTAAATCAAAAGTATTAAAGCGCGATCTATGGACATAGTAACTATAGCAGACTATGCTATCAGTCAAGGCTAAAATGAGGGTTTGAAACACCAATTTGTCTTCCCAATCCTCTCTGTGAGATATGTTAAGATAGAAAGGAAATGTCAATCTACAACTCCCCTGTAGTCACACTCAGCATCCCTGTAACTCCTTGAGGGCAGGCTCTGTCTTTGTCTGTCTTTGTATTCCCAGCAATTAGCAAAAAGCTTGGTATATTAATAAATAGATAGACACTTAACAAATAGTAAAGGCAATTAATAAATGTCTTTTCATTTGTTCACATATGCATTCCTGGAAAAATAACAATAATGATAATGATAAAAGTGGTAATCATTCAATAACAACCAAGGAAAATTAAAAGGCATAGAAAACAATAAATGGAAAAGTTAATTTATCTCCAAAGTCCAAATTCATTAAAAGTATATTGGCAAATTTACATGATAGAACAATATCTTACATTGGAGCAGCACCTTATACTTTTCAAAGTGATTTCATATATACTATCTCATTTGTTCCTCCTAAGATCATTGTGCTCATATTACAGGTTTGAAAACTGATATTCAGAGAGTACAATTAACTTGCTTCTCACACAGCAGGTCGGTGGCAAGGTAAGTTGTCCTGAAATTCAATGTAGATGTTAAGTGATTTTTCAAAGTAACTAAATAGTAGCAGGGTTAGTTCCCTAAATGCATTTAAAATATTGAATTTACAATCATTTGATTATTAATGATTACTCAGGGTCATCATACATTTTGAATAAAAGAAGGGAGAATTTAGGTATATTCAAATTTTTTTTGTGTTTTCAACCAACTTTTATTAAGCAATTACAAAAAAAGACATAAAGGAGATAGTCCTTGACTCAAGGAACTTACTTTCTAGCTTATAGTATCACATAAGGACAAGATATGCACACAAATAAACAGGATACCAGGTAGATCTGACTAGCACAAAGGGGAGATGCAAGGTTGACTAAGAAGACATGAGGAGGCAGAGCTCAATTTCAGTTTGAGAATTAGAAAAGGCTTTATGGAGTAGATGACACCTGATCTGAGACTTAAAAGAGGAAAATTCTGACAGGTAGAAATTTGGAAGGAATGCATCCCAGGGAGAGGAGGGGCAGTCTTTGTTTTTTGTTGTTGCTGTTGTTTGGGTTTTTTTGTTTGTTTGTTTGTTTTTGTGGGGATGGAGGCAGTCAGAGTTAAGTGACTTGCCCAGGATCAAACACCTAGAAAATGTCTGTGGTTGTATTTGAACTCAAGTCCTCCTGGTTTCAGGGCTGATGCTCTATCCACTGTACCATCTCATCTTTCCATATTCTCCCAGTTACTAGTGTGAAGCAGAAGGCATTTGAGATCAGGGAGGAGTTCTCAGATGTCCACCCTCTATCCTCTCCAATCAGAGGGAGGGAGAGACCCCAGAGGCATAGGGTACTGAGGAGGTATGAATTTCAGAACTGCAGGATCTTGCAGGAAGATGAAATATTATGGATGTAGAATCAACTATACTTGGTAGCCCATCAGATATGGGGAGATGGTAAACAGTTAAGAACAATTCTAAAGCTATGAACTTGGTGAACTGAAATATGGCGATGCCTTCAACAGAAAGAGGAAAGTTAGGCAGAGAAATGTGTTTAGGGAGAAGTATAATAAATTCCATTTTGGAATGTTGAGTTTGAGATGTCTATGGGTCACCCAGTTTTAATGTGGAACTGGAGCTCAGAAGGGAGATTAAATCTGAATTTTATAGATTTGGAGACTTTTCTACATAGAAATGATCATCGTACCCATGGGAGCTGATATGCTTAACAAAAGAGAGAGGGAGTGTAGTTGTATAAAGGATAGATTTCAGAAGGTTGGTCAATCAGTCAACTAGTATTTATTAAATGCTTATTATTTGCCAAGCAGTGTCCTAAGCACTGAGGATACAAAGAAAGGCAAAAGTCATTCCCTGCTCTCAAGGAGCTCATAGTCTAATGAGGTACAAATAACTATTTTTTAAAAAGATGATCTATCTATCTATCTATCTATCTGTCTATCTATTTGTGTGTGTATTCTCTCTCTCTCTCTCTCCATATATATAGGCATATGTATATATATATATATACACATATACACATACATATTTGTTCTTTCTATATGATATAGTCTATCTGTGTGTGAATATATGTTCTCTCCATATATGCATATTCTCTCTGTGTGTATATATATACACATACATATATATTATTCTCTCTATATGATATACTTTCTGTATATTATATATGTATGTATATATATGTTCTCTCCTTATATGTATATTCTCTCTCTCTCTCTGTCTTTGTTTCTCTCTGCCTCTCTGTTTCTGTCTCTTTCTTTATATGTATATATATATATATACACATATATATGTAAATGTATATATATACTATATAGAGAGAGAGAGACCGAGACAGAGACAGAGACAGAGAGATAATCAGCATAGAGAAGGCACTAGGATTAAAGAGAACTTAGAAAGACTTCTTGCAGAAAGTGGGACATCAACTGAGACTTGAAGGAAGCTGGAGAAAATAGGTGGCAAATACGAAGATAGAGAGCTCCAGGTATGAGTGCTAGCCAATGAAAATGCTTGGAGTCAGGACTTGAGTGTTTTTTGCAAGGAACAGCAATGAGGTTAGTATACCTGGATTATAGGGTACATGGGGGAGAGGGCATAAGGAATAAGAAGATTAGAATGGTAGGAAGCGCCAAGTTATGGAGGGCTTCAAAAGCCAAACCGAGGATTTTACATTTGATTTTGGAGGTAGTATGAAGCTACTGAAGTTGACTGAATGAAGACTAGGTCAGATTTATATTTTTAGGAAGATCAGTTTGACAGCTGGTAGAAAATGGACTGGAGAAGGGAGAGGCATGAAGCAGGGACATCAACTAGCAAACTATTCCAATGGTCTATGTGTGACATAATGAGGGTCTGAACCTATGCAGTTATAGTGTCAGAAGAGAAAAAATTGAAACTATAGGTCTTAGCAACTCATTGGATGTGGGAAGGTGAGAGAAAGTAATGATAAGAAAGTAGGATGATTCCTAGATAGTGAGCTTGGGTGCCTGGGAGGATGATGGTATCCTCCATTGTAATAGAAAGTTAAAAAGAGATGAAGTTGGGAGGAAAAGGGATGAGTTCAGTTTTGGACCTGTTGAATTTAAGAAGTGTATAAGACATTCTGTTCAAGATGTCTAAGACAATTGGGGATGTGAGACTAGAGGTCAGGAGAAAGATTTGGGCTGGATATATAAATTCAGGGATCAACTAGAGGCAAGAAGACAGTCAGGGGGGGTTGTAATAATCCAGTAAAGAAGGAATGAACTAGGTTGGCGGCAGTGAGAATAGAGAGGAGAGGACTAACACAGAGGTTGTTTGGAAGAAGAATCAAAAGGACTAAGGAACTGAAAGATGAATCCAAAATGACTACTATTTCCTGCTTGGGTTGCTGAGGAAGATAGCCACCAAACTCTTGACATGGTTGATTATATATACTTGGGTTTGTCAAATTACATCTTGTATCCCTTGCAAGTATATCTTACTACATATTCTATGTGATTAAATAAGGTACCTACATGGATGTAATTCTGCTTGTAAAAATGTCTTTTTTCATTGGAACACTAATGTATTGTTGTAGGAGTTGTAAACTGATCCAACCATTCTGAAGAACAATTTGGAACTATGCCCAAAGGGCTATAAACTGTGCACACCCTTTGATCCAGCAATACTACTACTAGGTCTGTATCCCAAAGAGATCATTAAAAATGAAAAAGAAATGACATGTGCAAAAATATTTAGAGCAGCTCTTTTTGTGGTAGCAAAGAACTGGAAATTGAGGGGGTGCCCATCATTTGGGAAATGGCTGAACAAGTTGCAAAATAAGAATATAGTGGAGAAATGATGAGCAGGAAGATTTCAGAAAAGTCTGGAAAGACTTACATGAACTGATGTTGAGTGAAATGAGCAGAACCAGGAAAATATTACACACAGTAACAGCAACATTGTGTGATGATCAACTATGATAGACTTAGTTCTTCTCAGCAATACAATGATCCAAGACAATTCCAAAAGACGCATGATGGAAAATGCTATCCATATCCAAGGAACCATGGAGCTGAATACAGATCAAAGCATACTATTTTCACTTTTTTTTCATTCTCATGGTTTTCCCCTTTTGTTCTGATTCTTCTTTCACAACGTGAACTAATGTGGAAATATGATTAATATGATTGTACATATATAACCTATATTAGATTGCTTGCTGTCTTGGGAAGGAAGGCAGGGAAGGAGAAAATTTGAAACTCAAAATCTTATAAAGGTGAATGCTGAAAACTGTCTTTACATGTAATTGGGAAAAACAATATTACTAAGAAGGGGGGAGGGAAATGTCCTCTTCTCCCAAGACTTAGGAGAGAAGGTGGGTAACATTGCTGGGAGCTTTGTTACTTTAGCTATAATCCATAGCTATAAGACCAACTAATTCCATTTGCATGGATGATTCAATTGGCCTTAGCTACAGACATAGACGACACTACACCCAAGTAACTGGCCAATTCATCTGCCAACCTTTCCACCACCACCCTCTGAAAAAACTCATTTATTGGCACAATTCAGATGCAGCTATATGTGATTCAAAGTTTTAGACTTTTATCCAGTTCTTTAACATGAATATTGTTCTGAGCCCATGATTTAATTGGAAGGATTTCTTGGTAAGAAAACTCTTTCTACCAATTCAGAATGGCAACTATTCTACAATTTATATATAGTCTTAGAGAGTTGCTTGGGTGGAGTAAGAGATAAAGTAACTTGTACAGGGGACAGAGGATAGAGTGTCAGGCCTGGAGACAGGAAGACTTGAATTCAAATCCAGCCTCAGACACCAAGAATCAGACCTGATTGAAACAACTGAATGACAACAACGACAACAACAACTTTCTGATTCTAGGTCCAGCTCCATCCACAGCTCCATCTAGCTGTTTTCAATACTAATAGAGAAGTCACTACTTCTGAAAGCAAGCCATCACATTTTTGTTGATGTTGTTCAGTCATTTAAATTCTTCGTGACCCCATTGGGGGTTTTCTTGGCAAAGATACTGGAATGGTTTGCCATTTCCTTCTCTAGCGCATTTTACAACGAGGAAACTGAAACAAACAGGGTTAAGTGATTTGCCCAGAGTCACATAGCTAGTAAGTACCTAAAGCTGGATTTGAACTCAAGGAGATGAGCCTTCCTGACTCCAGACTTAGCACTCTATCCACTTTGTAACCTAGCTATTTCCATTGTGGTTTTTTTTTTTTTCAGCTCAAATGGTTAGTTACTGATAATAAAGCCCTGCCAGAATAACCATTCAAGTAGAAAGAACTGGAATCTGAGGACCTAGGTTCAAATCCCAGGTTTCATGATTACTACTTGGATGACAGTGGACAATTCCCTTAATCTCCCTGAACCTCATTTTCCATATCTATAAAATGAGGAAGTTTGATTGGCTTCTGAAGTCCCTTCTATTTTTACATCTCTCACATTATGGAAAAAAGGGGAGGGGTGTTGTCAATACTGGCAAACCCAGCCAGGGGTATAGAAACAATTCCCTGATACTATGTAGCTCTGATCTATGTTGGCTTTGGAGTAGCTCTAGAATAAAATGGCTTATTGCTTTCAGGTGATTTCCTAGTAAGCAGGAGCAGAGAGATAACAGGAACTTCTTGTACCTTAAGTATCCTCCTAGGATAGCATGGAATCAACTAGAGTGTTCTGGGACTCAAGCAAGCCTTAATTTTGACCCATAGCTCAGATCCAGGAAGCAATACTAACAGCTGATGATAAGTTTTGCAAAGTGATTTCCATAGCCTCACAATAGCCCTACTATGAGGTAGGTGTGACAGATACCAATAATCCCATTTTAAAGATGGGGAAACTGAAGCCCAGAGAAGGTCAATGACTTGCCCAAGGTTACACAGGTAGTAAATGACAGAGGCAGAATCTGATCTCACTTCCTCTGACTACAAAGCCAGTGTTCTTTCCATTATGCCATAATGCCTCTCACGAGATGTTAAAATGAAGAAGGAAAGTGACGAAAGGGGGCTGAGAGAGAACCAAAGACAGACCATGTCCTTCTAGCTTGTTCAACCTTGCTGAAAACAGTTTCTCTGTTTTGTAGCCCTTTTCAGCACTTTCCTCTTTGAGGGTCCCTTTGTTCTTAGAAACATATAAGTTACTATGGAAACTTAGGAATAGGGGCAAAGCACCAACAAAATTTAGTATCTAGAACCAGAGATTCAGTCCAGGATGGAGGAGTGTCTTTGCAGAGCCTTTTGCAAAAAGGCTTGGGGTGATGCGTACTCTTACCACATATAATAACGATAGAGACAGGTAGACGACTTCACAATTTACAAAGGAGTTTACATGCATTATGTCCTATGGTCTTCAGAACAAATCTTTAGATAGGTAGTGCCAGTATAATTGCTTCTTTTTTTAATTTAAATTCTTAATTTTTTTATTGCTTCCTTTCTAAAGATAAGAATCCAAGTCTCAGATAAGTCATACATCCAGAGCTGAAAGGAAACTCAGAGACCAGCTTATCCAACCATCTCATTTTACATATGGTAAAACTGTGGCCCAAAGAGGTTGTGCCTGCCTGAGGTCACACTGGGAGTAAGCATCAGAAATGAGAGATTTGAACCTAACCAACTGTAACACTAAAGCCATTCAAGTTTACCAGAAGTGACTTGTTCAAGGCCCCACAGCTAGCAGAACCACCACTTGAACCTGGGTCTTCCAAATCCCAATACAATACTCTTTCCACTACACAACTGCTCCTTTATGGAGCCCAAGTATTTGGAATTTCCTTTCTTCCCCTTTCTCCCCTCCTTCCTTTCCTTTCCTCCCTTCCTCTATTCTTTCTCTCCTTCCTTCCTTTCTTTCTGCCTTCCTTCCTTCTCTCCCTCTTCCCACCTTCCCCCTACTCAGCAGGAACTGTGGGGGAGGATAGGAAACTGGAAAATTGGTACGGTACACTTTCCTGCTGACATCTACTCCCAAAGAAGGGGTCCTAAGCTCTGATTCCCACAATCTCTTTGCTTCTTTCTGTGTATGGAAGTTTCAGAATAGAGAGAAGAAATCATAGACACCCTATGTACAACTCTGGCCAGATGAATTCGGGTCAGGTTTAAAAGGTATTCAGGGATCCCCACACTCAGAACAGGCTGGTTCTTCATGTGGGATTTTCGGCAGGGCAATGTGGTTACTTGAATACAGCAGCACTGAACCCTGGCTCGGCTCTTCACATGTGGCTCTTATTGAAGACAGCAGGAGCCTGCTTGGTGTAGCCCAGAGGAGGACTTTGCCCAATATGTGATGAATACCCTTTGTTTCTTAACAATGGGAAAAGACCAACTGACAAGTAGGAGTGGGAGTCAGAGAAGGGGATGCATGAAAGAAGTTTTTCTTTTTGCTGGATTCCCCCCAGGGTCCAACAGAACAGAGAGGGTGTACATGGAACTCACAAATCATTGCCACCAGAGGAGAGCTTTTCTCTCCTAATTCAAAATGGCATCTTTATAAGTAAAATTACATTGCATAGAAAGTTGGTCATTAATGGTAATGGTCTATATCTATTTTCGAGAAAAAAACTGAAGGAGACAAGATTTTTATCCTTGAAATATAGCTAGTGGGTATGGGTAGTAATTACATCTGTTAATACTATAGTCATTCTCCATTCAATGGGTGTTTTTTATAGCTCTTTCTTAATTAATCTTGCTTCTCTTCCTCTTAGGAGCCTGAACTGATATAGTGGTAAACAAGCTCATGCGTGATTGGGGAATGGACAAAATAGAGGGCATGGCTTATTCATTATTGTTGTTTGTCCTTCTTTCTGTAAGAGAACCAATGACATCAGGAAGATAGTGTCTTGAATTGCAACTGAATTAGATTTAGGTGAGGCAGAGTTGTACAAAATCACCAGCCTCTCTCTCTCCTCCACAGCCATCTAGGTCCAGTGGCAAGATATAGATCAGGAAGACTGGAGATGGCCCCAGATGCAGTGGGAGACCCTGGCCTTTTTATGCTGAGGTCTTTCACAAGTCCCAGTTTGTCTGAGGCAATGCCCATTCAGTGATTAAGGCTAAGTAAGAAATGAGGCAAAAAATGACCTCTTTTACCTAGTCAAAAAAAAAATCAACCTTGGAGGGAAAACCCTTAGGGTTTCTGGCTAAAACAGAAACAATTGCTATTTACACTCACTCTGAGTCATCAGAACTCAAACAATGACAAAGTGAAGCCATTGTGGGACCCATTGTTGGCCAATCAGTGAGAGCCAGAGTGGTTTAGATTTAAGGTATGGTCTAGTAGCTCTATTTGAATCCCAATGGGCTTCATAAAGCCTGATTTTCCAATGTTGTATTTCACAAAATCATAAATCAAACTATATGGGGCAAAAGAATTAACTGTCCCAGTGTTTTTTTAATGAAAGAAAAAGAAGTTTATTCATACAAACTACCAAGTTTTAAAATAATGTTAAAAGGTGACTTTGGGAAGAATAACAGATTTTACATGGAAACTTATTTTCCTGAAAATATTTTACAATGTCTAAATATTTCATACCTGCCAGAAAAGCAATGAGTAAGGACAAGGGAGAATATTAAATATAGTTTAGTAGAAAGAGTAGATACTGGGGTGCATGCTAGGATGCTAGAGATAAGGATTTATACTGGGGAGCAAGGCATAGTCAAATGAGTGGCTAAGTCATCCATGAGTTCTGATCATATGCATGTGACATAACTGCAAGAATAATATCCTTTTCTAGGATAGGGATGGTGTCAGGACTTATGATTTCTTTTGTATAGGGAACTCCCAGGCAAGAAAACTCCCTCTATCAATACAAGTTGACACCTTCTTCGCAATTTATAAAGAGCTGACAGAGGCACTGAGAAGGTTAAATGACTTACCCCAGGGTCATCAGTCTGTACCATCAGAAGTGGGGTCTGAACTAAGGTCCTTCTGGACCTCTCTCCATTACTTCATGCAGCCTCTTCACTATACAGGCAATTTCAAATAGATACAGAAATATATTCAATGAGCTATGCAAAAGAAAATTGTATATACTGACAATTTTGCTTATTTTATTCTTGAATTTCATAAAAAGCTTCCCTATACAAGGCTCTCACCCCCAAAACTGCACATATGCCTAAGTTAATGGGGACCTGTAAGCCTTCCAAATGTGGGCTGTGTAGAAAAATGTACAAAGCTAAGCATAGACTGGGCCAGCCCCATTTTCATCCCTTCAACCAATGTGATCTCCAAAGACCCAGAGATTTAGATCTTAAAGTGGGAGGAATAAAGATAGTACCCTAGAGCAAGGGCCCCTTCAGGTATATGAGACCAAGATGGTTCCTATGCTTCTGTGTATATGGATGCCTTGTGCTTTGCATCGGCGGAAATGCTCCCTCAGTGGGGCCAGCGTGAACAAGAACTGGGGCTATGAAAGTAACCACATTTTGTCCTAGAGTGGATCAGCTAGTGGTAGGCATGTGTATATCCTTGTGGGTATTGTTGACTTATGGTGGGACCAAGGACACCTAAACTTTTGTGTTGTCATTTCCATTGTGAGAGGCAGAAGTGCATGCAGTGTTCTCATTGCCGTCCAGACCTTTAGAGAGATGAAGTACACATCATTTTGTCTACCTTGGCAAAAAGCTGAGCCCTTCCATGCCTGTTGAATTCTGTGTAGTGCAATGACTTCTCACTGACCCACAAATAGGGTTCTGTTTTCCATTCTGTTGCTGACGCATTGTGTGACCTTGCTCAAGTCCTCCCCTGTCTGGGCTACAATTTCCTTATCTTTAAAATAAGTGGCTTGGACTAAGTGATTGTTGAGGTCTTTTCCAGGTTTAACGTTCTATGGCTTATGAGAAGACACTTTCCTACTTTCTTTGCAGAGATGGTAGACTAGTGGTGTAGAATGCTACAGAAAATATCAGACTTTTTCAAGGTGTTGGTTAGATTTGTGTTTTTTTCAACTGTTTTTTAGCCCCTCTTTTTTATTCTTTGTTATAAACAATGGCTCTCTGGAAGGGGGTGGGAAAGGGATACACTGAGAAATATAAGTGATATAAAAACAAAAGACACCAAAAACATTTACTAAAAATAATTTCATGGCTTAGTATTGGGAGGGCTGTGCCATACACTAATAAGCTGCTGGTGGAGCTATGAATTGATCCAACTATTCTGGAAAGTAACTTGGAATTATGCTAAGTGACTAAATGTCATTTTAAAACAATGATAACACTGTTAAGTATATACTCCAAGGAGGTTAAAGACACAAAGACAGGCCCCATGAACACTGAAAGATTCACAGCAGCCCTCTTTTATGATAACAAAGAAGTATGGAAACAAAGTAGGTGCCCATCATTTGGGGGATGGCTAAATAAACCATGGTACATGAATATAATGAAATATTATTGTGTTATAAGAAAGGATGAACAGGATAAATTCAGAGAAGCATGGAAAGATTCATAGGAATCAATGCAGAATGAAGAGAGGCAGAAAAGCAATATACATGATGGCTATAGTAATGTAAATGAAAGCAATGACAACAAATGACAATAATAAAACTAAACTATCTAATAACGAAAATCTGCTTGACCCCAGGGAAGAGTTTAGAAAAGGAACCTCTTTCCTTTCTCTGTAGTGGTGGGGGATTATAGGCAATTATAGACATGGCATGTTGTACATACTGTCAGAGCTGATGGAGTGATTGGTTTCTTTTTAAAATTCTGTTATAAGGAATGGACCTTTGGGTAAGGGAGAGGAGAGGGATATATTCAGAAATGACGATGATGGGGCAGCTAAGTGGCATAGTTGATAGAGTGCTGGACCTGGAGTCAGAAAGGCCTAAGTTCAAATCTGGCTTCAAACGCTTATTAGCTATGTGACTCTGGGCAAGCCACTTAAAGTCTGTCTGCCCCAATTTCCTCAGTTATAAAATAGGGATAATAACGACACCTACTTACCAGGGTTGTTGTGAGGATCAAATGAAATAATATTTGTAAAGTGCTTAGCACAGCATCTGGACATAATAAGCACTATATGAATATTAGCTGTTAGTAGTAGTGGTAGTAGTATTTCCTTCCTTATGTAAAACCAAAAGATAGCAACAAAATTTAGTCTAAATTTAAAAAGAAATTCTAGGACCCTAATATATTTCATAACATCACTAACTGTATATACATACAAGGCTACAACCTCCCATAGAAAATGTCCCCTTAAACATTCCTGGAGGGAAGCAAAAGGAAAATTGGAAACAGCAGTGCTGTGGTGGCACCACTTTAAAAACAAATGAAGTATCTTTCTCTATAGATGGACAGACAGATAGATTCTAACTCTTAACTTAACAAAAGTCTGACTCAGTAATAGTAGAGTCAGAATGGATGTTAGAGGTCTTCTTCAGAGGTGAAGAACCTGAAGCCTCGAGGCCAAAAGTGACCCTTTAGGTTCTCAAGTGCGGCCGTTTGACTGAATCCAAACTTCACAGAACAAATCCCCTTAATAAAAGGATTTGTTCTGTAAAACTTGGACTCAGTCAAAAGGCCACACCCAAGGACCTAGAAGGCCCCATGTGGTCTCTAGGCTGCAGGTTCCTTACCCCTGTAGGCCAATCCCTTTATTTTACAAAAAGAGTGAATGAAAGCCTAGAGAGCCACCAATCCAACATGGGTCCTTTGATTTCAGCTCCAAGGTGCTGTCCACCCACTGTGCTTTCTTTGCATGGTCTCATGATAGTGTAGAGGTGATCATGGCCTCTTGAATTCTGTGCCAGCAGATCATGTGACTTGGTAGGTCCCACCTAGCTAGAAAGTCTTTGAACATGACCCTGGCAATGGTATGACCTGGTCTCCCAAAGATTAACCTAGCCAAATGCAGAAAGGCTTATTACCAGAGGCTTGGGAGTCAGGTGATAGATATTGGTTTTTGTTTGTTTTTTTCAGTCGGAGTAATTCACAAAAACAATCTACTAAAGTACAGAGAGGCTATGATCTGTATAGGTAGAGGGAATAACATCATGCAATAACATCATAAGTGCATCAGTTACTCACCTGTCGGGCATGATGCAAAGCTCTGTGCTATGGAACACAAGTTTTTTTTTTTTTTTTTAACCTACTGCTTGTTTCCTAAGAGTTTCATAATTTCTTGGCACACATAACTGTCATTTGCATTTCCCTCTTGGGGGAGGGGTGGGCACATTGAGCTCCAGGTGAGGAGCCCTATCCCCAAATTGGAGCAATCTGTGTTGGAGAGCACCTTCTCCTGACACCACCAGGCTATTGTTCACATTTTCCAGGCATAGCCAAAGATAAACGCTGGCATCTGTGCCCAGAAGAACATGGAGCCATTGTTCTCTATGAATTGCAAGAGAAATAGGTTTCTCTTAAATCCTCCAAGAATCCACCCTGCCCTTGCCCCCAACCAAATTTGTATACTGACAACGCTAACTCCTATTTCTATCATTTTCTTAACAAAGTACTTTCCTCACTGCAATCTTATGAGGTAGGTAGTGTAAGTCTTCATTTTTTGACTACACTCCTGACTTGTCAGATGAAGAAGCTCCTCGACCAATGCAGGTTTCACCTGTCCTGGAATCTATAGTCTTAGAGAATCGTCTGAGGCACTGAGAGGTTAAGTGACTTGTCTAGCATTAATATGGCTAGTTGACAAGGCTAATCTGACAAAATCATTTGAGTTGTTAATAGATCCACTTAAAGACTCCCTGTTGCTGGGGACCACTTCTTGAAAGCCATAGTAGGACTTAACAAGCTGAAAAAGATTACAATATGGTCCCTGTGATGGCCTGCATGTCTGTTAATTATATTAATAATAATAACCAGCATGTATGTGTGTGTGTGTATGTGTGTGTGTGTGTGTGTGTGTGTGTGTATTTTAAGGTTTGCAAAGGGCTTTACAAATATTATTTCATTTTATCCTCATGACAACCCTGGGAAGTAAGTCATATTATTATCCTTATTTTATAGATGAGGAAACTAAGGCAGATAGAGGTTATGTGACTTGCCCACAGTCTCAGAGCTAGTAAGTGTCTAAGACAAAATTGACTCAACTTTTCCTGACTTCAGGCTCAACACGCCATCCCACTGTGCCATCTGGCTGTCCTCTTGGTATCCAAGGACCAGGCTGGTTAATTTATAAAAAACTCATCTCCCAGTGGGCCACAAAATGATGAATTTTTGGCCACAGGACATATAAGGGTTGTGATCTGTAATGTCGGAGGGGTTCTTCAACTGAAAAAATTGCAGGTCCTTAATGTATGTTAATGCCAAATGGCTTAATGTGCTGTTCCCTTTCCCCCAAACCATCACCCTTACTCTGACATTAGGAGAATAAGATCCTACTGTATATATGTGCAGTTACGGGGTCAAGGGTTCTCAGGCTGAACTTGTGTTAGCATAGCCATAAATCAGAAATCTGTGATCCAAAAAGGACTGAGTCTTCTGTCCAGGATATGAATCTGAGATCCCAACATTACTCAGACACAGAACAGGGACTTCTACTTAAAAACATAGTTCTAGAGCTAGAAGGAACATCAGAATATATCTACTCCAATTGCTCATCTCTAACATGAGGAAACCGAGACCCAGCAAGGCCAAGTATCTTGCCAACGTAGTAATCATCAGCAGTGAGATTTGAATTCAGATCCTGTAGCTTCAGACCCCATTCTCTTTCCACGGTACCATGTTCATTCCTGATTCAGTGTGTGTGTGTGTGTATGTGTGTGTGTGTGTGTGTGTGTGTGTGTGTGTGTGTGTGTTTGGTGTCAGAGCATTGGAGAAGGGGTAGAATTCACTGCCTAAGTCACACTGTTACCTGTTATGTGGTTGTCATGAATGTCAAGGGTGATTCATTAATGCCAGTGCCCATTTACACAGCATTGTCAAGGTATGAATAAGGGAGGAGGTAGTTACTAATTCTACTTCTACAGAGGTCCAGCTCTAGAGTACGCATATCTACTCACTATAGTAAATGCTGAGGGTACCACCCATCAACTTCCTCCCTACCCCACCCTTAGACACACACATATGGACTAGGTAGCAGAAGGCATGAGAAAAACAGTAACATCTCTCTCTCTGTCTGTCTCTGTCTCTCTGTGTCTCTGTCTCTCTGTCTGTCTCTCTTTCTCTGTCTCTTTGTCTCTGTCTCTCTCTGTCTCTCTGTTTGTCTCTGTCTCTGTCTCTGTCTCTCTGTCTCTCTGTCTCTCTCTCTCTCTGTCTCTCTCTCTCTGATATTTACTGCCTGGCAGTGCAGAAGCTTCTCAGAGTACCAAGGAGGAGATTAAAAAAAAAAAGCTATTACTATCTTTTAGGTTTAAACTTGTGAGGCACCAAATGAAAATGTCTGAGTATGGAGCTACTTCTGTCATTTCTGTGCCTGGATGTTCCCTTCACCCACATTTCCACCAACAAACTCCAGAATTAATGAGTGATATTGGTATAATTTTGGAGCTACAACTGGTCAGTGTCTCTGTTCCCTTGAATGTCACCATTATGCTACCTGCTCTGTGGATGTCTGGTCCTTGAAGAGAGATTCATCAACACTAAGGTCTCCTCTTCCCCTCCCACAGCCCAATTCCAGAAGGGAGAGAAAATCATATTGATAAGACTTTCCTATAATCCACCTAGTGAGTAGAACTCTTTTGGACTATTCTTTTTGTAAGAAATTTGGCTCTACTCTTAATATTATGCCTTGTCCTTTTCCAATACAAACCCTCTTTTTTTTGACAGGTTCATTTTCAGCTTTTTCTCTTTGTCCCATTGTCTACTGAATATCTCCTCTTGGATTTCCCATTATTGTCTCAAACTCAACACATCCAAAATGGAACTAGCCATTTCTTACCCCCAAATGATCATCATCTCCAGATTTCTCTAGGTTTTTAAAACTGCTTCATCCTTTCAGTCACCCAGGTTGGGAATCCTTTGTCATTCCTGATTCTTCCTTCTTCTTCACCTCACATTTCCAATCAGCTGCCAAGTTTGATCAATTCCACCTCCACAATAGCTCTTCCATCTGTCCCTTTCTCTCCACTCACAACTTACTAAAATAGTGCAGACCTTCATCATCCTTTATGTGGAACATTATAATCATCTCTCAGCTGGGATATATACATATATATCTATATATATGCAAATTTTTATAATTCTAGGACCCTAATGTATTTCATAACATCATTAATTATACATATCCACAAGGCTACAACCTCCTATGGAGTATGTCCTCCTAAACATTCCAAGAAGGAAGCAAAAGGAAAATTGGAAATAGCAGAGCCATCAGTGATACCATTTTTGAAATTACCAAGGCCCAGTTTCACACACACACACACACACACACACACACACACACACGGACTATTTATGCCTAATCTGTGGTAGAGCCTCCCAGGTTCATATTGGTCTGATCAGCCAAGTTGGACATGCTGTACCTTGACCCCAACATAGTGATGTCATTTTGGTCCTCTTCAAGAAAGAAGGACAACAACCAACTATAGACACACACATACGTGTGTGCATGCGTATATAGATAATTACCATATCACATATAGATACAGATATATCATCACCTGATGGCCATGCTTTGGCTATTAGCTCCTCTATGCTTAATAATGACTGATGTTGATATGGCCCTTGGAGGTTTGCAGAGCACTTTATCTGTATACAGTTGGTTATCCCATTTGAGCCTCACAATAGCCCTGAGAGATACATGATATTATTATCCTCATTTTACATATGAGGAAACTGAGGCTGAGAATAGTCAAATGATTAAACCATCATCATACATCTGGTAAGTGTCTGAGGCAGGATTTGAATTCAGGTAGTCCTATCTCCAAGCCCAACACTCTTTCCCATGATTCCATTCTGCCTCTGTAAACTAGGTAGATCTTCAGATGACACACAATCATATTGTCTATGTCACAGCTACTATAGTTGTATTTGAAGCCTTTCCAACTTAATAACACCTCCAGGGCTAGAATGGCCTTCTAGAGCCCAGGGTCACTGCCCCCCACCTCCCCTACCCCCATTATCAAAGGGGAAGCTACCAAGTTATTTGGCTACAGTAGCTCATCTAACTATGTACTTACGTGTACTTACAGTAGTTTATTTAACCATATGATTTATCACAAAGGAATTATAATCTGTGGTGGTGAAAAGAAGCCCCCAAACAATAACATCATTTATCCTTGAAGTCTTCTTCTTGTTTCTATGCCTCAAGATTCACTGTAGCCAATAGAAGTTCCTTGCTTGCCCCTTTAAGCCCGGCCCCTTCGCGAAGGGGTTGAATCAGATCCAGAACCCCATGTTCTGTAACTGTCTGCCCTGCAATGATACACACACTAATGAGGTATCTGAGGAGGAATTTAGTGGAAGAACAACAGTATTAGAACTTTATATTTGTTAATATGTATTTATAAATTTGTATATATCTCTCCCATCCATTATCCCAAGTGATATTTCCAGCACACCAAGGTAGCCTAGGCAGAGAGGACATTGTTATCCCTGTTTCTGAGGTGAGGAAGGCAAGTCCACAAAGAGTGTCTCTTTCTCAAGGCTACCCAGAGAGAATAGGAAAGAGAACCCATGACTGATTCAGAGCTAAGCCCAGTGCTAGTGTCTGAAAGGAGAGAAGCAAAGAGCCCCCGTTGGAGCTCAGTCAGGTAAAGTATACAGGAAAGCGACTGGGAAGTGAAACAGGACCAGAACAATGGACAGAAACTGACCCAAGGAGGAAGTTATGACACTGATTGACAAGATCAGTTTTCTTCCAATAGTTTTATCCTCAACAGTCTATACCTTAACAAAAACAAACATCCTTGGGTCAGAAAGAAATATTCTCAGGTGTCCTTTCATTAAAGTCTTATTTTCTTTTGAGGGGTTAGCATGCTGTGATTCAAGCTGGTAAAGCCTGTCTAGTGGGAACCAAGAACACAACTGGTTTACCACCTCAAAGTGTGGGGGGATACCACAATCCTTTGTGCCCCATAAGCAAGAGAGAGCACCACAGAGTCATTGACACAGCCCCTGGTCCCTCCTGCCTCCTCAGCTCTGGAGAAATCGTGGGGGAGATAAACAGCCAGTCAGTGTACACCAGGTTGGCTTCATTGCTGGGAAGTGTAATTTGAGATGAGGTTGTGTCGGTCAGAGTGTGGATGAGGAGAGTAAGCAAATCCTTTAAATGGAGTTATTGGAAACTGCCTTCATTAGAATACTGTAATTGGTCCCCGCAGGGTATTACAGGTTAGTGACACGGGAAAAGGAGAAGGAGGAGGGGTTGAGAAGGGGGATTACTCTGTGTAGATTTTTTTTCCTATTTACCAGCTTGTGTTTGGAGTGGGGTAGGCAAAGGCAGCATTGCTTAAATGTACAGCTGAAATCCAGAGGCTAACCTCTGACTGTCCTCAGGCCTATGACCCACAGAGTCTCTATTTGTGAGTTGAGGTGAAATCATCTCAACCAGTCTGCACCTCAACAAGACCTCTTGTAATCAGGAATCTATACCCTCCCAAAGTCACTCTCCCAGTACCTTGATGGGGAAAAGATTCCAGGATTTTTTAAATTACTCTGCCAGTCGAATCCCGTCTCAGACAATTACTAACTGTATGACCCTGGGCAAATCATGACATATAATGGGCATATAATGACCATCTACTTGGAATGTACATATAGTGACCCTATTTCTGTGACAATCTAGGAATGTTAACTAGGGAACTTGTCTATGCAAGAACACTCTAGTCCAGTGAAAGATTTCTTTTGTGGGGGGTGGGGGTGGGGAGGTGAGTTTCATTCCCTGTTGAACTCAACCGACATTTAATAAGTGTGTCATATATACTTGCAAGCACTATGCTAGGCCTTGAGGATACAAAGATAGAGCTAACAAAAGTCCTGCCTTCAAGGAACTTAGAGTTCTAGTAGGGGAAGATGTGTGCACAAATAACTGTGACAGAGAAAGGGAGATTATTGTGAAAGAGATACCTAGGAAAAACACTAAGAGAAATTCAAAGAGGGAGGGGACACATTCATTTGGAATGACTGTGGGGAAGTTACATGGAGGAAATGACATCTAAGTTGAATCTTGACAAAAATGAGGGAATTCAAAAGATGGAAATGGGAACAGGAGAGAAGATGGTATCTGATGAATCCTTTAGGAGGGTCTGAACAATTCCTAACTTACAAATTCAAGCTCAGGGGCAGGATATTAGGGAAAAGAGAGAAACCTCCATGCCAACCCAGGATATTGCAAGGTTTCTTTATATCCCTGTCCTCTCCCCAGTTTTACCTGTTAGAGCCCTGAAGGGAGAGGCAGCTGGGTGGTGTGGTAAATAGAGTACTGGTCCTGAAGTCAGGAAGACTCTTCTCCCTGAGTTCAAATTTGACCTG
Organism: Vombatus ursinus; assembly: GCF_900497805.2. Taxonomy (NCBI): domain Eukaryota; kingdom Metazoa; phylum Chordata; class Mammalia; order Diprotodontia; family Vombatidae; genus Vombatus; species Vombatus ursinus. Next base: position 23,342,027 of record NW_020954641.1, read on the forward strand.
AGGCACTAGCTGTGTGACCCTGGGCAATTCACTTTACCCTGTTTGCCTCAGTTTCCTCATCTGTAAAATGAGTTGGAGAAGGAAATGGCAAACCACTCCAATATCTCTGCCAAGAAAACCCCAAATGGGGTCATAAAGAATTGGACACGATTGAAATGAGAAGGAAAAGAGAAGGAGGAACATTAGTCCTTATTATTGTTTGGATAAGATTATGCTTTATGTTTAATTTAGGTTCATAAATTTAGATGCATTTCAAAAGGTGTCTTAAAGGTCATCTAGTTCAATCCTGTTTCTGTCTCTGTCTCTGTCTCTGTCTCCCTCTCTCTTTTTAACAGATAAAGCAACTGAGGCACAAAAGCTAATTCACATTATGGTGTTAGAAAGATTATGTGACCTGCCCTAGGTCACACAGGCAGTAGGTGACAGATGTAGTATTTCAGCCCAGGTTCTCCTCTGACTGGACTTGTCCAGTTGTCTTTTAACTGCACACATCATGCTTCCTGGGTCTCTGGATTCTCTATGCAGAATTCAATTCCCAGATGCATTTGCCTCCAAAATGTCTTTCTGGAGCCGTGATTCAAGCCTTCTCATTTCTTCTCCATCCCCCAGCCAAAGAGACCTTACTCTCTCTTCAGCTTATCCAAATTTTACTCCTTCTTCAGCATCTGATTAGATTTCCACCTCCTCCACCATCTTTCTGTTCACTAAGAAAGAAACAGGACCATAGAACAGTCAAACTAGCATCTAGTCCCACTCACTACCTTGTTTTATAGAGAGACCGACATTAAAGGACATCTACATCACAAAGCAACACTAGGTGTTGAACCCAAGGCTCCTGATTCTTAGCCCAATGTCCTCACCACTACACTATAGCTGCCTCTTTGATGTCCTACAGATCTTACTATGTATGGCACTCGGGCCCTTAGTCATATATTACCTCACACTATTCATTTGTGTTTCTCATTTCCTCCAATGGGACTGGTGGACAGGGACTATGTCTTACATTTCTTGTGGATCCTCCAAAGTGTTAAACAGGATGCCTTGCATTTAGAAGCCATTTATTATTTTTTAAGTGAATGAATGAATAAAAGAATGAAAGAACAAACAAGCCATCCAGTTGGTTGATATGTGTTGCTTTGAGGTAAGGAAAGGGGCACATTAGGAAGGAGCTGTAGGGCGGAGGGTGACAATGATAATAAAGACCAAGCAGGCATTAGCTGGGTTAATTAAATCTATTTTGGGGTGGGGATTAAAAGGAGATATGCCACAATCACACAAATGACAGAACAAGTATATTCTTGTGTTCTAATATGTTGCTACATGGAATAGAAATCCTTTTTAATTGACTTAACTGAAAATTAATTCCAGTCTAGTAGCAAAGAAGTAAAGAGGAATGGGCTGGGTTCAGACAGGTAATTGTCATTACCCTAGACTGGTTTTCTCCTTTCACTGCCATTAAAGATCCTGAAAAGAAGACAAAATAGACAAAGAGCTTGAGAAAGAGTAAGGGAGAGAAGAAAAGGATGAAGAAAAGAGAAAGAAAAGGAAGAGCCCTATAAAAGCAAAGAAAAAAAGGAAAAGATAAATGGAAAAAGAATACTTAATAAGGTTCTCTCTCTCTCTCTGTCTCTGTCTCTCTCTCTCTCTCTCTCTCTCTCTCTCTCTCTCTCCCTCTCTCTCTCTCTCTCTCTGCTGTATTAAATTAAAGTCATACATAGGTTTCAAAGGAAATCACATGTCTGCAGTCTGGTGAGCCCACCTGACAGTGTGCGCTAACAGAATTGTAAATGTAAAGGGTAATGCTTGTCAGTTCCTGACAGTTCTAAATGGCCTTTTAGTTCAGTACGCAAAGCTGTCATAAAAAAACATAAAAATGCATATGCAGACAGCTGAAACTGCTATGCACATCATTATCTGCAAATGGTATAAGTATCCTGAACAAAGGGCCTTCCAGCTTAAGGACATGCATAAGACATTTCTCTGCCTGCAGCCTTAAAACAAAGCGCTGTCAAGAAAACAAAATTCCTAGCCCCAGAACTGAGGTGTTTCTGTCAATCAGCAACGTGCTACATTTGTACATATTTTTCTGACCCTGCATATGAGAAGAGCACCCTTAACAGATGTGTATTTAACTTCTGGCAGCTACATCTGTTTCTTCTGCATTTTTCTTCTTATTTCTTTATCATATTTCTAACATGCCATGGCCAAGAGGTGTTTTGTTGTATACGTATTCATTCCACTCTCTTGACATTTTTTCCCCCTTCATCTCTTTCTTCTTTCTCCTCTTTCCTTTGAATGGCTTTTCCCTTTGTTATCCAGGGGAGCTTAAAGAACTCAAGGTTTTGTCTACACTGGTGAAATACATTACAAGGTCTGGAGGTCTAGCACTCCTAGTAGTAATACTGGCTGCTAGGTGAGACTGTAAGCTTCTTGAGGGCAGAGACTATATCTTACACATTTACACTCCTCAAGAGTCTAGTCCAATAAATTTCTTTTTAAAAAATCTACTTATATCTATTGTTTTAACATCATCTTCATTTTCCTATATATTCATCCCCCTCCCAGCAAGCCATCCCTATAACAAACAATAGAGAAGCAAAAGGAGCAGGGAGATGGAGAAGGGAGAAAGAAAAGGAGGAGGAGGAAGAGGAGGAGGCGGAGGGCAGATTCCAGAAAAACTAGCCAACATGTCAGTTGTCTGACCAGTATATGCTACGTTCAATACCCACAGTCCCCAACCTCTGTTAAAAAGAGAGTGAGGTAATACAGAAAATTTTACATGCAGATACTCACTAAATGATTGTTGAAGAGTATAATCAAAATACTAGTATTAATAACAACAGTAATAATATCTTACAGAGTAATTTACAAATTGCAAAGTATGTTCACCTTACATGACCTCATTTGATTCTAAAAGTAACCCTATAAAGATCTATAAAGAAAAAACTTGACCCTAGATCTCATGAGGGACACCCAGGTTTTATAAGGCAAGGCAATGTGCATTTGTTAGAACAATAGAACAGCAGTAGCAATTCACATTTGTATAGTGCTTTAGAGTTTACAAAGTGCTTTACACTCACGACAACCTTGAGAGTCAGATAGAGCCCATTCTGTAATGAATCATTTGCAATTCACTTCACCTGGCTGTTCCTCAAAGTCCTCTACAATGAAGATAAAATCAGGGGCGAGATGAGCACTAAGGTCCCTTCAGACTCCCTTTACCTAGGATTCTATCCTCATTCAACTTCTATTTAGACACAGCAGGTGGCAACAATAGTACATTGAAAAGGAATTAAATATCTTTTCCTTTGGTCCAATGAATGGAAATGGTGAGTGGGCTTCAGCTTTACAAGAGTCCAGATCAGACTTGTAAATAACCACTCTCCCACTTGCCAAAGGCTAACAATAATTTTTGTCAGATGTGTATTGGGTTAAGTTGTGGAATTTTATTTTTTATCCTTTTTTGTTACAAGGCTTTTTTAAAATTCAGTTTTCAAAGATATTCACTCTTATACCTTTGTAAAAGACCAAGATTTCCCCTTATCCAGTATTGGGAGGAGGGAAGGGAATCTCAACATGGAAGAAAGAACTGTTACAAACTTCAAACAAAGCCTTTTGTTAGTAATAGCCACAAACTGGTTTATATGAAAAAGAAAAGACATTTTGAGGATACAGGAATTGTATAAGACATGGCCCTTGGCTCAAGTAGCTAATATTCTTGTTGGGGAGTAAGATACACAAATATAAATTATCCGAGAACGATATAATCATAACATCTAAGAACTGGAAGGGACCTGAGAAATTATTTATGCCTTCTTTTTATATATAAAGAAGCTGAGGCACAGAGAAGTACCTTAACCAAGATCACATAGTAAGTAACAGAGCCAGGATTCAAAGTCCTCTCACTCAAAAGTGGGTTTTCTTAACCTTTTTTGTTGTGGCAGTGCCCCCCCCCCAATATTAAATAAAATCCCCTGGCTCCCTATCACCTCCGGGATCAAATGCAAAATCCTCTGTTTGACATTTAAAGTTCTTCATAACCTAGCCCTGCCTCCCTTCACCTTTCCAGTCTCCTTACACCTTACCCTGTTCCAACATCTTCAATTCAGTAATGCTGGCCTCTTTGCCAGTCCATGAACAAGACTTTCCATTTCTCTGCTTTGGGCATTTTCTCTTACTGTCCCTCATGGCTGGAATGTTCTACCCCCTCGTCTCCTTGCTTCCCTGGCTCCATTTAAATCCCAACTATCATCCTACCTGCAATAGGAAGCCTTTTCCAATCTCTCTTAATTCTAGCACCGTCTTTATGTTAATTATTTCCTATGTATCCTATACATAGCTTGCATGAAATTATTTGCTTGTTGTCTCCCCAATAAGACTGTAAGCTTCTTGAGGGCAGGGACTGTCTTTTGCCTCTTCTTGTATTTACAGGGCTTAACAAAGTGCCTGACACAACAGCAGGTGCTTAATAAATATTTTTGATTGACTGTCTGATGAAGACTATGAACCCCTTCTCAGAATATTTTCAGTGAATAAAATGAAATATGTAGGATATAGGATTACAAAGGAAATCAATTAAGTATATTGAAACACAATTACCAAATAACTTTTAAAAGAAAACAAGTACATGGACTCTAGGTTAAAAACTCTGACTACAAAGCCAGATATCTTTTATTCTTCACCATGCTGCCACAACAGAACAGGAAACTCAGTCCCAGAGAGGCAGAAGTGACTTATCTGAGATAACACAGATCATTAGAGGCACAGCCAGGGCTAGAACCCAGGTATCCTGATAGTTATTTTCTCCAGTATATGATCAAGTTCTCTAGATTGTGTGATAATGATACTATCATGAAGAGCTTAGGGATGGCAGAGGTTATTGTGGGTTGGAATAATTAGGGATAATTTTATGGAAGGGGTTGGATTTGAACTAGTCTGAAAGGATGGATAGGATTTAGAGAGGAAAACAGAAGAGTTCACATATTGTGGGAGGGCAGGGTAGATATTCCATGCTGGAGAAATAACTCATGCAGGGGCATCATGAAGGGAAAGAGCCTGGCATATAAAGCTTCTCTTTTGTCAGGATTGTTATAAGCATTAAGTCAGTAAATCACAGTGCTTTGCACAGTGCCTGGAATGCAATAGGCACTTAATAAATGTTTGTTTCCTTCTATCCTTCTATCTCCAAAGAGAACTTCAATAGCTTTTGGTTTAGTAATCCATGAGTTTCCTTTTTCTTTCCTATTGTGTGTTCTGCTCCCTTAGAGAAAACATTTGCTCAGAATATAGCGACAATCAGTTTATCTTTATCTGGAGACAAAATCCATTACAAATGTCCATACAGTAAATAAGCCATTTAAAGAGAACAGGAAACTCCCAACAATAAGTGATGCCAGTTTGTCACACAGTGTTGATGGAGATGAGAAGGAGAAAGTGGAGAGGGAATAAATTCATCAGGTCCTGATAGCAATAACAGTAATCGAAACCACAAAATTCTGCTTAGGCAGATTACTCCTTACATGGTTCAGTGAGCCAGACAAGGTCATATTAGATTCCAAACACTCATGACTCTATCTAATCCTGGATAGCAGTAGCCTGTACTTGGAGTTGACTAGCTGTTAGCAATGGCACTGGCACATCTGTACCCCCAGGGGCCCATTTTCTCTCTGGAAGGCTCAAAAATTCCTGGAAGGGCCCCATCCTACACGTTTCTCACATGCTATGATTCTTCAGTCTCTCCAAGCTGGTTTAAACAACAACAGCAACAACCCTATACTTCTCATTAATCTCCTTGTCAATAATAAGCTATATATGTATGTGTGTGGTATTGGCAATAGTGGTTGGGGGAGGGGAAGAGAGAAGTAAGAAGAACAACAGGATTGAAAAAGAGGATTCATTCACTTCAGAGTATTTTGAGACTACGTGGTAGAAGCTCTTTTGGCCTTCACTACCCTTTTCCTCTTCCCTCCCCAAAGTCAGGATCTTTTGTGTTGCTGAGTGGATGATTGGGATTGCAATATTCAATATGCCTATTAATATGGTTGATCCAAGAAGGGATTTGGTTTGTGGGACCATGAACAACTTGGAAATTGGAGAAAACCTTAGAAGGAAGAGTCACAGGATAAACAAAGTCAGGTCTCCTTGATTTATGTAAAAAGGCTTCAAGTTTCATCCTTCTTGGGCATTTCACATGTCCTTCAAAACTTGGTTGAAATCTTGGAACTCCAAGAAAAGACCCACAGTGAGATAATCTGCTATAATGGTGACATTCATTTCATGAATAAATGCTTGTGGAATTAAAGGATGACATTCCAATCTTAGAAGTCAAGTGGGACAGTGGTACTTTTTCCCATGCTAGTCAGACTGAGACACTTTCACAAAGTAGATCACCCTGATTCCCCAAATTCCAAGCTCAAGGGCAAAATTCATCCAGGCTCAGGTCATTGTTAGTTCTTCTACTTCCTCTAGTAATACAGATTGTAGAGGATAAACACAGCTTTTCCCCTTTGTACCCAATTACTTTCTAGAGGGTTCCCTAAGAAAAACTTGATTGTGTTATAATTTTTTCTTGCTATACCATATTTCATCTTAGTAGAACTTGGATTTTGGAATAGTAGCAGAAAGAATGTTCTGCCTTCTGCTCTGGGGTTTTGTTCTTGCTAAGAGCAACTGCTCTTTATTGAATGTGTAATTTGTTGCTATGGAAAACATATTATGATTAATGAGACCCTGTGGCCAAGGTTGCTTGGGACACACCTAGATCAGTTGGCCTGATGTCCTTGATTTTCACTTTAATGACATTGGCTATATCAGAGTTTCCATTATCAAATCCATAAGTAAATCATTTCAGGTGGTCACTAGGAAAAAGTGCTTTCTGGATGAGAGTTGCTTGGGCTAGAGATCTGAAAATGCGGCATCCTAACAGTCTTAGGGAAATCTAACATACAGACAACATTTGTAGAATTTAGAGGAATGTGAAGGAGCATAAAACAAAAGGAAGGGAAATTTCTGTAAATTAACATGTTCATTTTTTACAACTACCATATTTTTCCAGTGATTTCATATAATAGTCAATGGGTACAACAGCAACTTAAAAAAAATAGACAATAACAGAAGTCATAGAATTTTAAAATTAATCTCCCAAACAATGAAGGAGTCCCTTTCCATGGGCCATCCCAAACAGATGGCCCTCTGACTGTTATTTAAAATACTTCAAGTTAATGGGAATGCATTGCCCCTGGGACAGTTTATGCTACTGTTGGACAGCTTTGTTCATTTGAAAGTTTTTTCTTGTGTTGAACAAATTTTGCCTGTTTGAAATGTCTCTACAATTGTTTTATCTGCTGCTGGAGAAATATAGAACAAGTATATTCATCATCCTAGAAAAGGAATATGGTACAGTGGAAAGAATACTGAACCTGGAATTATGAAGTTAAAGGTCAAATCTAGGTTCAGATACAGTTCTGCTGTAGCTCAACATTTGCGTTCACAAAAACAAAACAAAACAAAAAACATTGTGCTATGCAAAATTGTGGAATAAAAATCTTGCTCCCTAACCCTACTTCTAGACCATTATTCTATGATGATCTATCAATGAGCAGAATACTTTAAGGTCTTTTTTAATTTAGGTTTTCCCTTTTACTATCCTTGTGGCTTGTCTCTATAAACTCCCTTTCCCAAATTTCTCAGTGATTAACAGTTAACTCATGATTTTCCTCTCTTGTCCACCCTATGATATCATCTTTGGGAACTTCAATATTCATATTGATGACTCCATCTAAGGAATTCTTAGGCAGTAGTTAGTGAAACAATTTCCTCCACCCCACTTTAGCCGTAAACCAGCATGGTATTACCATATGCTGAAATTGCATCAACTCCAAAGACAATATCCTATCCTTCTATTTCTCCTACTTTCTCACTCACACTTAACCCACTCTTTAACATGACTTGCAATTTCATGTCTATTGTCCCAGTCTATATCTCCCTGTCTTGTCTCTAGTTATTTCCATACTAACCCTTGACCACATGGCATGTCATTTTAATGATTTGCTAATTACTACCCTAGAATCCCTTGCTTCCCCCACCCCTAACTTGTCCTGCTGACATTCTTGACTTCTAAAACCTCTGGTGATACCCATTTTTTTTCTGTTTTCCTTTGTTGCCTGCTGATTTCTTAATCTAACATCCAACTAAATTCTACCTTCTCTATAAAATTTTCACTGTCTTCTATACTCTGGAGGTCTATACTGACCTCTCCCTTTAGACACCATAAAGGACTTTGTTCTGTGTGCTTGTATTTGATTCCCCTTATATTGTAAGCTACACAAGGGCAGAGAAATGTACTATGTATAAGAAGGACTAGATTCAGAATTAGAACACTTGGATCTATATGTTGGCTCTACCACTAACTACTTGTATGGACTTGGGAAAGTCATTCAGTCTCTTTGGGTCTCAGTTTCCTCATCTGTAAAATAAGGGGACTGTATTCATTGATTTCTCAAGTCTCTTGTAACTCTGAACCTTTGATTCATTCAGGAAAAAACATTTTATCTAAACACTGTATATCCCCCAGCACAGTGTTCTATAGATAATAACATATAACACAATAATATTATATTATATCATGTATAATGCATGTATTATACATGATATTATATGATCATAATATAATAAATCATTGTTGGATGAATGAATCATCTATTCCAACCCCTTTTTGAACAGCAAGACACAGAGACAGCTGCTAGCTGTATACTCTTGGCCAGAGTTACTTGATCTCAATAAGCCTTGGTTGACCCATCTGTAAGATGGAGTTGGACCTGATGACTTCTAAAGTTCTGTTCATTTCCAAATCTATAACCTTTGAAGCCCTTTCACCTAAATGGCACTTACTGAAGACAACTATTTACACTAACACAGCCTTCCTTTTCTCTAGGTTTAATACCCTCATTTTCTTTAATCATTCCTTAAATGAAATGGTTTCCAGATCTTACACCATTCTTATCTCCCTCTAATTTGGGAGTATCCTTTTTTTAAAATACAGGTCCCAGATCTAGCTTGAGCAGTGGGAAAGATCACACTGCAAATATTATATCCCATAATCTGGTCATTCTACTTCAATTAAGGATCTAAGATTGTGTTAGTTTTTAAATAGCTGCATCAAATTCTTTGTTCATATTGAACCTGGGTTTATTTAAAACCCCTAGATCTTTTTTTTCTCTTATACTACCATCCAACTATTTCTCCTGTTCTTGTACAATTAATTTTTTTAACCCAACAGCAGGGCTTTTATGTTTGCTCCTAATGACTTTGATCATGTTATCCTGGGCCCAGAATCTCAGCCTGTGGAGATAGTTTTGAATACCGATTGTACAATCTCTAAGCGTTAACTACCAATGTCCTCCAAGTGTTGTGCCATTAGACAATCATCCATCTTATGTTCAGTGCAATGAATAAAGCACTATACCTTGGAGTCAGAAAGATCTGGGTTCCAATCTCTGACTCCTACTGATTGTGTGATCTTTGGCCACGTCTCTCAATTAGTGCTCAAAGCAGTTCTCTAGGACTGTACCTTCCAAAACAATTGCCAAACTGTCTTCTCACAGGAGCTTCTTCATCAAGAGCTCTCTATACCAAATGAAATCACATCAAAATATCTCTATCAAATTAACTGACAAAATGTGTGTGTAGTAGTAGTAGTAGTAGTAGTAGTAGTAGTCGTAGTAGAAAGAGTAGATAAGAACTCACTTGTAATGTGAAAGCTATCACAAACTATGTGATCTTGACTTTGGGAAAGTCACTTAACTATTCTGAATCTGTGTTTCCTCATATGGAAAATGAAAGTATTGGATTCAATTATTGCTCAGATCCTTCCAGCTCTGATGTTCTATGTTACGTGGCATCTTCCAGCTCAAATATTCTAAGGTTCTGTGATTTTACCCACTGCTCTATTCATTTGGCCTCTCCTCAACTATTCCAAATAAGTCAAAGAGAAAATCTTTGCTCCCTATGGATATTTTTCCTCTCCTTCAAGTTAGCCCTTGAAGCTCCCCTGCTAGGATAGACATACAGGAGCACAAAGAATGTTGGGAGAACTAGACATTAGCACCTGCCAACTCTAAAGAACCCCACCCAGATACTATTCAGATTCTATGTTTTTAAAAGAAACAACAAAAGAAAGAAAACCTGTATAGAAAATACACACAAACAGAGCTTCCTTTGGATTGGGTTGGATTTAATTCGGTTTACATTTATTAAATACCTGATATATGTAAGGACCTGATAGAAATACTAAAATAATTAAGATACAATTCCTGACCTCAAAGAACTTAATTTCTAGTAAGGGATAAGAAATGGATACAAATAACTATAAAACAAATCCAAATGTGTTAAGTGTGTGGGAGATGTAAAAAATGCTATACGATGCCCAGAGAGGGAGAGAATATTTCTGGTTAGAGGCTCGTGGAGGACCTGAGCGAAAAGGGCATAGAAATTGAGCTGAGCCTTGCAGGATGGAAAGGATTTTAACTAGCAGAGGTGGGGAGGTAGAGGAGGAGGAGGGCCTGGGGAGGGAAGGCCATTGCAGGTGTAGGAAAAGAAAAGTCAGAAAAGTGTCCCTGCCCAAGCTGTTCATTCCTTTTATGGATTCTATTTATGCAGGGCTATGCTGGAGTGTGCGATTTTGCAGTTTAAAAATTACCCTGCACAGTTGCTTAATGGCCCTTTCATCTTTTCTTAAATCACTTTTAGGACTTTTTCACTATTTCCTTGCCAGGGATCACATTCAGTCGATGGAACCCTTTCCTTTCCCCTTTGGATTTGCAGAGGGAGTACATCTGGATTTCTGGTGAAACTCATACTGGAATGGCCTAGGCTGCGGTTGTGCATGCCAAAACTCCAGGCACAAAAGCTGAAAAGTTGGTCAAATATTGGAATGTTTGCATAGCCAGATGTTTGGCACCATATGGACTACCCATGAACATGCTTGACTACGACTGGCTCTTATTTTCTTCCTAAATAGATATTTTCCTGTCACGTATGCAGTGTTTCAGATCTATTGGATTCAAGAAATAAGAATGGGACATCTTCTCAAAGCCAGGGATCAGTAGCTCTTTCCTGGTTTTAGTTTTTGACAGGGTCATTGATCTCAAAGTATGAAGCATCATCCAAAGTCACAAAGCTTGGCTTGCACTTAGAACAATGGGCCCTTTTCTCAACCTTGAGCCTATATGTACTCTCCTCTCCCATCCTTCTGCTATTCATACTTCTAGATACTTTCCCTCATAGAATCTAGTATCTTCCCAACCTTGCTAAATACCAACAGAATCCTGAATGTTGCAAAGATGGTACTGAACCCCAAGAGACAGGCTCTGAGTGGGTAGTGATTTTTTAGAAAAAAATTGGCATTAAGAATAGGTTACAGGGCAGCTAGCTGGCACAGTGGATAAAGCACCGGCCCTGAAGTCAGGAGGACCTGAGTTCAAATCTAGCCTCAGACCAAACACTTGACACTTACTAGCTGTGTGACCCTGGGCATGTCATTTAACCCCAAATTGCCTAAAAAAAAGAGAGAATAGGTTACCTATATGAAGTATGGTAGGAAGGATAGATAGAGTCAGATCACCTGGGCTCAGCTCCCAGTCTCTTGCTTACTATCTCTGTGGCCTTAGGCAAGTTACTTTCCTTCTCTGATTCTCCAGTAGAAGGTAAGGTCCTTGAGGACAGGGATTAATTTCTTTTTTTTTCTTGAATTCCCAGTGCCTAGCATAATGTCTATCAAAAAAAATGCTTGTTGAATTAAATTGAATTGATTCAATTAAAGAGGAAACCTGGTATAGTAGAGCATTTAGATTTGGCATCTGGAAGACAGGTCTGGGTTCAAATCCCATCTCAAACATTTATTAACTGGGTTACTCTGAGCAAACTTTTAAGATTTGGAGCACCTAGGACCATAGTTTGGTACCATGCACACACTTGACTACCACTGGCTCTTCTATTTTTTCCTAAACAGATATTTTCCTGTCATGTATACATTGTTTCAGATCTAATAGATTCAAGAAATAAAGAATCAGGTATCTTCTCAAAGACAGGGATCAATGGTTCTTTCCAGGTTTTGCAGTAGTGCAGTGGATATAGAGCACTAACCCGAATTCAAATATGGCTTCAGACACTTAACTGCTGTGTGACCCTGGGCAAGTCACCTAAACCAGATTGCCTCCAAAAACCAAAAGACATTTAAGTTTTATGTTCCTCAGGTTCCTCAACTGTAAAATGAAGGGGCTAGATTAGACTTCTATGAGTCCTTCTAGCTCTAACCTATGATCCAATGATTCAATAAAATGAAGGAGTTGAACCAGATGACCTGTAAGGTCCCTTCTAGGCCTAATTCTGTGATTCTGTATTATTAATCCTTCCATCATTATATTGGTATTGCTTCAAGTCCTCCTGTTCTTGAGAAGTTAAGCCTTATGCTATTGCTGCTGCTATTGATGATGATGAACACCATTTATATAGCACTTATTATGTGCCAGGCACTGTGCTAAGTGCTTAACGATTATTATCTTGTTTTGGTCCTCATAACAACCCTGGGAATTTGGTACTATTATTATTCCCATTTTACAGATAAGGAAACTGAGGGAAACAGAGTCTAAGTCACTTGCCCACAGGCACACACCTAATAAATTCTGAAGCCAGTTTTTTTTTTAGTTTCACATTTATTCAGTTCATATAAATTTAAAACCTCTTTTCTCCATAGTGAAGCATTTTCTTTCTTTTTTTCACATTATTTTATTTTTAATCTATGGCATAAAATAAGCATTTCCATAATATGGCATAATAAAAGAAGATTTAAAGCCAGATTTGAACTCAGATCTTCCTGATTCCAGGCCCAGCACTCTATCCACTGCGCCACCTAGCTGTCCTAATGTTCTTTTGAAAGGAATTAGAGAGCTAGTAATATGCAAGCTTCTTGGCAGCAGGGACAAGTTTCATTTTTGTATCTATAACTCCAGCCCCTAGGACAGTGCATGGAACAAAGTAGGAGTTTAATAAATTCTTGTTGGTGAACTAACTGCTAGGAAAGGAAAAAAACCTATAGAAAGCCTAGGTAGCTGAGAGGGGGTGATGGAAAGGGAAGGAAAATGCCAAATACAACTGTTATAATTTTGCCTGAGGTTGACCAAGGTTAAGAGTTGGCAAATGGATACTGGTAGTTTTCTCCTATAGCATGCAAATTATTATTGATGGTCAGGAGAGAGTCCAGTTGGGCTGGATAGAGGAAGAGAAAAATCTCCCGCTTCCTCCATGTGGTAATTCGTAAAGGACTGGAGACAATCTTGCCTTAGAATATTGTTCACTGAGCTTCAGTTTCCTCATCTAGACAATGAGGACAAAAAAATACTTACACTTGGTATCTCTCAGGATTGCTGTGAGGACAAAATTACATAATGATTATTAAAACAATTTGTAGCTATACAGGGATATGCAAATGTAAGGATCATGGATTTTGAATCATAAAATCATAGTTTTAGACATGCAAGAGATTTTAGAGGACATCTAATCCAAACTCCTCATTTTACTGCAGAAGCAACTGAGGCCACATGTGGCCTCGAGGAGGAAGATTCCCCACTTTTGGAAGATATCTCCCCATGATCACATAGGTATTTAAGTAATGGAGGCTGGATATGAACCCAGATGCTCTGACTCCAAATCCAGCACTGTTTCCACTAATCTACGCTGATTCTCAAAAGCGATCATTATCATCTTGGTATAATAGCACATTAAGGCATTTTTAGCTACTAACACCTTATTATGAATTAGTTTCTCAGAATAATCTGAGCAGAGGCTAGAGAATGAGACTTAATTTCTTCATGTAGAAAATGGGTTTGACTAGATAATTTCTTTTTTCCACTTTTATAGTTTGTGTAGTATATACTATGTCTAGCTAGGTGGCGCCGTGGATAGAGCACCAGGCTTGGAGTCAAAAAGGTTCATCTCCCTGAGTTCAAATCTGGCCTTAGATACTTACTAGCTGTGTGACCCTGTTTACCTCAGTTTCCACATCTGTAAAATGAACTTGAGAAGGAAATGGCAAACCGCTCCAGTATCTTTGCCAAGAAAACCCCAAATGGGGTTGTGGAGAATAAGACACGATTGAACAATTGAATAACAACTATATAATGAGATGATAAAAAGATTATACTCTAATGTGTCTATATTATATAACATCAAGGATTCTTCTTTTATGTAAGACTAATGTCAAAAGGAAGCACTTACCTGACCACACCTCCAGAAATTATGCCACATGTCGGGGTAGTTAATCCAGGAGACTTTGGAATTCCCAAGGTCTAAGCTGAACTGTCTAAATCTATGGGGGAATGCAAACTCAGTCAGTCCACCAAATCTAGTCAGCTCCAGACTAGACTTCACATCCTACCCAGCTGCCCACAAGGGGTCATCTTGCCATCTGTCTCACCTCCATATTTCTCCTTCCCTCCAGACCTCATCTTCGGTTTTCTACCTGCTGCTCTAGACACAGCAATTAAATCAACACTACATTTACTTCTCAAAAGAGCCTGACAATAGGTTGTCCTATGAATCAACTTACTGTTCTTGTAATTTTCCAGATGATCTCCCTTCCCATATGTGTTGTTTCTCCTGTTAAAATGGAAGCCTCTTGAGGGACTATCTTGTTTCTGTGTTGTATTTTCAACACTTGGTATAGTGCCTGTCACGTAATAATTGCTTAACACAGAGAAAATTTATTTCCTTCATTGGGTTATAGATTAAAAACTAGAAGTCACCTAGTTCAATCCCCTCATTTTACAGATAAGGAAAATGAAGCCCACAAGGATTAGATATTTTACCAAAGTCTCACAAGAGAGTAAATGGAAGAGTGGGGATTTGAACTTCTGACTCAAAAGTCTCAGTACTCTTTCCACATGCACCATGCTATGTCTTCCCTCTTGAAATAAGGCATATTAGAGTCCCTAGACTAACCTATGTATTTCTTAATGAAACTCATCCTATTAACTTATTAGAAATTATCTCTTTTTTCTTTTCATGTTACTTATGGAAATTCTCCCATGGATATGCATAGGTTAAAAGTCTGCCTATTCCATTCCCACCCCTCCTCCCCAGGTCTGCTCTTGAGGAGAAGAGGGTGGAATATACACTGACTGGATTTTCTACAAAGATCAGAAACACCCAGCATCCTTTCCATTCACATTCCATGAAGTGCAATGCAGCCAATTTCTGTGTGTGGGAAAGTGGGTTTTTGTGTATACGCAGCTCACTGCTAGTTCTCAGCCGCTCCCTTTGGTAACAATTTAACACCCACATGCATCCTCAAGAAGGTCAAAAGGGAATAGCAAAAGTAAAAAAACATGTTTCAGAAATGTTAAATAGCTCCCACTTCCAAAATTCTTTTCCCTCACATTAAAAACGACATCATGCATGTTTCCACAAATTTCTTGTGGATTTAATAAAATGTGTGGTGATATCGTCCATAGAAAAAGTTGGAAACTGGAATGCTCTGCATAGGATATGACGCATCGCCCTGGGAATAAAGTTCAGTTTTGTAATATAAATTTTAAAGTGATCATGCTTCAGTTTGTGTCCCTTTCTTAATCCGGAGAGAGGTCTCACAGCCATTCTGAAACTTTATCTTCCTAGCAAAGGATCATGGAATTTCTATATTCATAGAAACTCAGCAAATGATAAAAACAACCACCACCCCCCCTCCCAGTGATCAAATTCCATTCACAAGTGGAAAATCAGTCATTTTTAGTCATCTGATATGTGAATCTTCAAGTTTGATCTTTAGAACTTCTAAATTGTGAAAACAGAGAAATAGTTGCCAAGAAGAGCTAACAAGAGGCAAGGTTATAACACAAGTAGAACACGGCCTCAAATGTTGACTTGAAAATATATATTGGTAGGAAGGTACTTTGCATAATCTTGCATATGCAAATTATACCCCTTTATAATGGTCACATAGGTAAGGTAAATAGAGTCCCTCCGAACTCAAGTCTTGTGAGGCCGTAAGCCTTATCAGCTAAGGCTCTTCTCTGGGGATTCATTAGCTAGTAGAACGTAGGCTCCCTGAAATCAGGGAAAAGCTTCAGTTTCGTCTTCACATCTCCAGTGCCTCACACAGTGTCTGATGTGCAGAAGGAGTTTAATAAATATTTATTGATTGACTGATTGATCAGTTAGCTGAGAAAGAAGATGGTGTAGAGATGTGAAGGAGATTGGAACTGGGAGTCTATAGATGGGACTTTCACTCCTATCTGACACTCTGTGCTTAACAGCATAGATTCAGAATTGGAAGGGTCTACAGAGACCAACTATTTCAGTGTCCCTATTTGATGTATCAGGAGAGTGAGACCCAGAGAGAGAGGCTATGTGATTTGTCCACAGTCACACAAGTAGCAATTGTCAATTATTGACTAACTTATCATACGACTTCAAAGAAGTCACTTAGTCTCTTTGTATCTTGGTTTCTTCATCTCCTCTTCATCTTCATCTTCACCTTCTACTCTAGCAACCTCACAAGGTTGTTTAGGGTTCAAAGTGAAATATTATGTGCAAAGTGCTTTGAAAAGAGCAATAGAAAGGACAACTTTCATTATTTTTATTGCTGTATCAAAAAGGGTCTAAGACCTTTCCTTGAAGTATTCACATACAACGTCTTGCTTGACTTATTTCTCCAGACCCTCTTCTATATGAGTATATATGCCACAAATTCTGTAGCACTCCCTTGAATTCTGTAACACCTTCTTTTTTTTTCAGCCCTCACAAATCTTCCCCATCTTTTCAAGGTCCCACTTGCTCTACAAAGACCTATAATCCCACTTCTTCCACAAAGTCTTCCTTGACTGCTTTGACTCTCACTGATTTCTCCTTTCTCTGGATTTTTAAAGCATTAACAGCCTGTGCCACATTGATTAAACACTAGATTATAGCCTGACTCTGACTAGCCTTCCCCCATCTTCCAAAGAGCTGCTAAGCTGCAAAGTGGTTAATTCATCAATTAATCAATAATCATCATAAATATCCTTTCAGTGTCTCCCAGCCTTGGATCTCTGTACCTACATTATAGTTGTGCCTCCAATCAGGACAGAACAAATTGTTCCCATTTCTCATTTAGCTTATGAAGTGGCAACATCATTCTGGCCAAGGAACCAAAAAATTCTTGACTCTGGTCTGCTTTCTTCTCTCTGGAATCAGTAAAAAAATATTTAAGATATTCCCAGAAGTCCATAGGACGAACAGATCTAGCAAAATCATAGAACAATAGAATTTAGAGCTGAAAGAAGCCTCAGAGACTTTCATCTCAATCCTTTTTTTTTTTCACATATGAGAAAAAAAAGCTCAGAGGAGGGAGTTTCTTGTCCAAAGAAACACAGATAGGCAATAGAAGATCTAGGACTTGAATCTAGGTCCTTTGGCTTTAGTGTCCTTTGTATTACTAAAATGGTCCCACCCTTGGGGCTAGGAATAAGTTTAAGAGCCAGTCCTCGCTACCGACCCCTCACCCCAATCAGAGATGCCCAGTTAGGTTAAAGAGTGCTGTCTGCAGCTATGAAATATTGTCTTGCGAAATATGTCACAGGACTCAAAAACAAACCCCCCAAAATAATTCTGCAAGTGACCTTCTAACACCATGCCATGATTTCTAAGTAAAGAAAACCCTAGTGGTTAGGAAATTATTAATGTCATAATAGGAAAATGAAAAAGAGAGGCACCCTGTCCATAGGTCCTCTACTTTGTAAGTAATTCTCACCGCACGTAACACAAGCTAGTTCTAGTGAACAAACTTTCCATCTGATTCTTGGATGGGACCCAGGGAGGCCTTTACCCAAATAGAAAGATATTTCAGAAAATTATTCTAAGTAGCAAATGACACAAACACACATTATGTACTTAATCCCACCTTTGCCCAACAAGAAACCAACCAACCAACCCTTACTGAACACCTACTCTGTGCAAGACCCCCTAGGAAGTACAAAAAGATAGAAAACACATTACCGCTCCTCCATTAATAGCTTCTAATTTGGTTGGGGAAATAGGACATGTACACTTAATGGGAGAATATTTCAAACAGGACTGACATTAAACTCCTACTGATGTACTGTAATCTAGTCAAACAGGAGTACAAACTGCATTCTCTCTGTTCCTTATATTCAACATTCCACCTCCTATCCCTATGCCTTTGCATGCCCTTTCCCCCCGTCCTCCCTCCACCATGCCTAGAATGCATTCTCTCCTTACCACTTCTCCATAGAATCCTTTTCTTCTAGGGGCAACTCAAGCATGACCTTCTGATCTTCCCAACTGCTAGTGTCCTCCCCCGAAACCACCTTTAGTTAACTAATTTGTATTTATTTATTTTATATTGATGCTGTACATAATTTTATACATACTTACTTTTCATATTAGAACGTAACATTCCTATAGATAAGATAGGGATTATTTCATAGGTGGCACAATGGTTAGAATTGCCAGGCCTGGAGTCAGGAAGACTCATCTTCCTGATTTCAAATCTGGTCTCAGACACTTATTAGCTGAGTAACCCTGGCCAAGTCATTTAACCCTGTTTGCCTCAGTTTCCTCATCTGTAGAATGAGCTGGAGAAAGAAATGTTGAACCACTCCAGTATCTTTGCCAAGAAAACCCCAAATGAGATCACACAGAGTTGCACATGACTGAAAATGAGTGAACAACAACAGGAACTTGTATTCCCATCTAACACAGTGTCTGGCAGATAGTCAGCATGTAATGACTGCTGATTCATTGATTGAATATAAACCAGCAACTGCTCTGAAATTTTTTTCTTTCTTTCTTTTCTTTCTTTCTTTTTTTTAGACAATTGAGGTTAAGTGACTTGCCCAGGGTCACACAGCTAGTAAGTGTCAAGTGTTTGGTCTGAGGCCAGATTTG
>NW_020954641.1:23360975-23388733 GCF_900497805.2 Vombatus ursinus
GTCACACAGCTAGTAAGTGTCAAGTGTTTGGTCTGAGGCCAGATTTGAACTCAGGTCTTCCTGACTTCAGGGCTGGTGCTCTATTCACTGAGCCACCTAGCTGCCCCTGCTCTGAAATTCTTAAAGAGTGGCCTGGGAAACTGAGAAGATAAATGATATGTCCAGCAGGATTTGAACCCAGATCTTCCTAGCTATAAGATCAGTTCTTTATCTGCCAAGCCATATTATTTCTGATATTAAAATTTATATCTTTTATCATTATCACATGAATGATATACCTAATAAATGGTTCTTGTCCAAAAGTTATTAAACAATATATGAAAGGTACTGAGAAAGGTATAACAAGATGGCTACCTTCTGTCTTTATGGATCTTGTGGTGATCAAATTGAGGAAAGAAGATAAAGATACAAAGATACAAATTTTAATGTCTTTGTGATAAAACCCAGGAGTGTCAAACTCAAATAGAAATAGATCTGCCCGTTGACTTAGAAAACTGCAAATTAACATTATTTCTGTTACATTCCATGTTTATTTATCTTATTAAACATTTCCCAATTACATTTTAATATGGTTTGGGCAGTACCTTGAGTCTGACACCTCTGAATTGATTGGGATACAACCTCCACTGAGTGGTATGGATTCCAACTCATCCATGCTTTCTTCTACTGTTGGCCTTTTATCTACGTCCTCCCCTAAATCCTTGACTAGGGCCTTTAGATCATATGGTGTTGCATGGGTACCAATAAAGTAAATAGGCACCAAGTCTCCTCTGTTCTTGCTGTATTTATTACCAAACAACCTCCTTTTCTGGGAATCCATGTCTTGAATCAGAGCATCCCAGCATTAGACTGGAAGAAACCACAGAAGCCATCTAGTCTGATTCCCTTATTTTACTGTTGGAGAAACAGAGGCCTAGGGAGGTTAAGTGACTTGTCCACAGTCATACAGGTAATAGGCATGTTAAATTTTACACTACTTTTCCTGTGTAATTCTTCTTTGGCAATATTCTGTAGCCTACTCATATGCATCCTGTGCCTCTCTGTTATCCCTGGTGTGACCTGTCACCTAAATTCTTTGGAGACTGTGGTATATCCTGGTTCACAGCCATATAGAATCACTGAAAGAATCTTGATATTGAAATGATGAGCCTTCAGCTCCTTTATTTCAGAAAGGAGATTTGAGCGCTTTACGATTTTCCAAATGTAATCTGGTCTGTTGATTTCCTATTAAATTTTGGGCTCAGTTTATTATCCATCTGAACTGTCCAATCAAATACATACCATAAAATTGTAGATATTGTTCATCTAGTTGTTCTGTGTGTGAGAGAGTGTGTTTGTGTATGCACATGTGCACGTGCTGAGGTTTGGGGTGGGGTGATAATTAGGCCAAATTCTTTTGGATACTTTTGGATCTAATTTTTGAGTGTCTTCAGCATTCTGGCAACTGATGCACCCATTGCAAATCTACCAACTGGAACATCTGGATGACCTCACCAGCTACAAAGAATCCTTATTCTATTTGCATTCCATATGAGAGCAACTATCTTTGGCAAATACATGTCACCTTGTTTTATGCTCTCCTTGACATTTATAATCAAGTGGTCATTAGCCAAAGTGATTTTTTGTTGTTGAATATTTCAAGGGATCTCATGTATCTTAACATGGCATAGTAGAAAGAGTATTGGAGTTGGAGTCTGGAAGACCTGAAGTCAAATATTACCTCAGATATTTACTGTTCAATTCAATTCAATATGCATTTATTAAAGAAATGGGATTATAGTGGGAACCAATTATATTAAAATAAAGTAGTTATCAAACCATTTTTTTTAAATTAATGGACTTCTGGTAAAGAACCCCAAGTTTAGTGCAGACCTCTCATTTTCCTATGAGGAATCTTAGTCCTACAGAAATGAAATGACTTATCCTAAGCTACACAGGACAGAAGAGGGATTTGAACCTAGGACCTTGGATTCCAAAACTAGTTTTCTTCCCAATGCACTGAAACTGCCTCCTGTGGAAGTGTACACATAAGCAAATGTGCTTTACAGCAGACCCCTGAGCAAATTTAGAGGACTGTTCACCTTCCAGGTAGCCTGGATTTAGGGGTTAGGAATACAGTGGATAGGCCTCCAGAGCAGACCCTTGAACCTGTCACTACCACTGTGGGAGCCCTCAGAATTAAGGAATGGGTCTGGCTCTTTGGGAGCATGGAAAAGTGATGGAGCGGGGATCAGGAAGACTCTGGAGGGAGGGAAGTCCTACTTGTATACCTGCCAGAGTGATTGGGAGGCCTGACTGTAGACATGATCCTCAAAGTGTCATTAGGCACTATAATGCCTAAGCTCTGACACATCTTATATTTTATTTGGGTCTGTTTTATAGATGGCACAATGGATAGAGCAGTGGGCTTGGAATCAGGAAGACTCATCTTCCTGAGTTCAAATCCCTCCTCAGATACTTACTAGCTGTGTGACCCTGGGCAAGTCACTTAACCCTGTTTCCTTCAGTTCCCTATGTGTAAAATGAACCGGAGAAGGAAATGGTAAACCACTCCAGCCAGTATTCTTGACATGAAAACCCCAAATTTGGATCATGAAGAGTCAGACATGACTGAAAACAACCCAACAACACATTATGAGCAAAGGCATAAAGATGGCAATATGCAGGGCCTAACTGGGGACAGGAATAGCTCAATCAATCTGCAAACGAGGTTCATGAAAGACAGTCAGGAAGGATAAGGTTAAAACTAAGATAAAATAATACTATGATGGTGCTTTGAGTCCCATGGGAGATTCTTTCACCTCGGCCTTATAAGAAAATGGGAGTGTCAACCACAGAGCCCATCATAGTCACCATATCTCATGTCCTCTCCCCATCCTTTCTTCATCACAAAAAAAAGAAAAAAGAATGAGTGACACCTCAAACAATGTTCAAGAGACTAACAATAATTTCCAACTTCAAACAGGCTAGACATAAAAGTTGAACACTCTTGCCACAGACTCAACCACTGGGAAATAGCTGCCAAGCTAACACTAATTCCCCAGCCACTGGAGAGCCTTTACTGAGTACGAAACTTTGTTCCAACTTCTTTAACATTTCAATCTAGGGCACACACACCATGTGACAAATCCAGGTCACATTCCCCTCTAATACCCAAACAGGGTGTTAACAGTTAAGCCTGAAAGGAATTAAACCCCATGAGGGTGCACATGGGAGAAAAGCAAATGAGTTGATTCATGTTGTAGGATCACAGGCTTCCTGGGATCATAGATTTCAAGCTGGAAGGGACATTAGAGGTCTTCAAGTCTAACTCCCTCATTTTACAGATAAAGAAATTGAGGTTTAGAGAGGTTAAATGATTTGTCTAGAGTCAAACAGATAGTCATCATTTGCTTATCTTGGCTAGTTCACAAACATGAAAACTGAACTGATCAATCAACAAGCATTTATTAAGTTTCTACAATGCCAATAATGATAATAAGGTGTATTGGGTTGCATGGGGTGTTCAGGGAGGACTAGCACCTCTGCTATGAGGGCTTGCTGAGTCCTTCTCAGGTCTGCTTATCCACCTTTGATGTCCACCTATCACCCAGCTCTCACCTGTACCTCCACGAAGCTGTAGTACATGCAGTGGCCACACCCTAGTAACACCATCTAGGCAGATGGGCTAAACCAGGTTGAAGGTAACAGACAGGCCTCAAACCTATCGATGAGTTAGGGGGGTGTCTACCCCAAGCATGTAAACACTTTCCCAGGCAGAACGGGTAGATGAATTGGTAACTCAATTCAACTAGTAAGCGGGCATCTTTCTTTCCTTTAGTGCAGCTTTAGTGCAATTTCCCTATGCCTCAATAGACCACCTTTGTGAATTGGTATAGCCAGAAGGATTCATCACCTGGTGACCAACCTTCTATGGAAGAGTCTCCCAGCTAAGGTCTGCTAGGTGATAGCAGCCTTCACCAACGTTCTCGAGTGATTTATTTCTGGAGAGGATTCTGCTTTAGAGGCTACATCAGCAGAGAGCGTGAGGTCAGGTGGGTCCTACTAATGAATGGGTCATGAAGGAAGAAGACAAAGAATGGGCCTTCTCATGCCATACAGTTGATATGAGGGAACAGGCGGCAAGAATAATAGCACATGTTCATAAAGAGAAATGGTGTGGTACAGTAGAGAGATAAATGATGAAGAGAAATCAAACAGATACATAAACATCAGAGAACTTGGACCCAGATTCCACCTCTGCTATGTGCTTTGACCTTGGGGAGGTCTTGGAGACCTAATTTCCTTATTTGTCAAATGAAGGGGTGGGATTAGATGACCTCCAAAGTCCTTCCTAGCTCTAAACCTACTATGTATGTGTGTGTCTCTGTGTGTATTATGTAAGCATATATACACATATACATATAATACATATATATCTATGTAGAGAGAGGAGAGGAGAAGAGAGGAGAGGGGAGTAGAGTGGGGAGAGAGAAAGAGAGAGAGAGAGAAAGAGAGAGAGAAAGAAAGAGACACACTCAGACACACACATACACATACACATACAGAGAGAGAGAGAGAGAGAGATGTTAAAAGCTATATGAACTTGGGCAAGTAAATCACTTAAGAAGTGGACCTCAGATTCTTTATCTGTAAAATGGGTAAAATAATCACAACTACCTCAGAAGGTTGATAAGAGGTCCAAATGACATTATGTGTATACATTTTCACATATGCACGTAGTATATGTCTATACATATATAGACATGTATGTATATATACATGTATGCTCATCTTTCTATATGGTTTGCATGTGTGTATCATCAACCTCATATGCTTGATGGGACCAAATGGGCTTCTGTATGTATGGTAGACACACACATATACATATGTGTATATATATATATATATATATATATACACATATACGTATACTTAGACATACAGAATCCCATTTAGACCTATTATCAACCCTGTGGTGTAGGTGTGATTGTCATTCCCATTTTACAGATGAGGAATCTGAGATCCACAAAACTAACTTACTTGTCCATAGTCATACAGCTTGTAACTGTCAGAAGTTGAATTTAAACCCAGGTTTTCTTAACTGCAGATCCATCAGTCCTTGATGCCAACTGTCCCCTCACTTCTCTTTGTCTTCACATACATTCCAAAGCTGTTTGTCTTATGAGAGAATAAGATCAGAAATATTTTAGTGCTCAAGGAGATGTTGGAAATAACCTGCGCTACTCTTCATCTTACAGTAACTGAGCAGGGGTCTCCAAACTGCAGCCCAAAGACCAAATCCACTCCATAACAGCTTATTTTTAAATAGGTCCTTGAGCTAAGAACGATTTTTTCACATTTTTAAATATAATAAAACATTAATTTAAATCGTAAAAACTCTTCTTAGCTCTCTGGCCTACAAAACCAGGTGACTGCTGAAGATGGTCCCTTGCCTGTAGTTTGCTGGACATCTGTAATAGGAGAAGGTGAAGTCCAGAGAACTAAGTGACTTGCAAAGGATTTCCCATGACTCCCCAGGGCTAGATGCCAAGGATTTAGCATCGAGTTCATAGGAAATGAAAGCCATGACAACTTATATTGGGAAAATATTAGTTGTCTTCACTAGTTTAGAATCCAAATTTTAAGGCCACTTTCTGAATGTAGGATTAGACTCATTTTACTTGGCCCCAGATAACAGAACTAGGAGCAGTAGGCAGAAGTTGCCTAGAGGCAGATTTTGGCTCAATGTAAGGAAAAACTTCCTAATAATTAGAGACGTCCAAAAGTGCATCAGAGCATAGCCACGTTCCCTACCAGGAACCACAGAATGAGAGGAGAGCTGATATCAAAGGTGGCGTCCTTCTCAGGGATGGGGTTCGGAGGCCTCCTCTTCCAAAACTTAACCTACAATTCCCTTCACTAACCTTGGACCCCAAAGGGTGGGGCACTAGCCCCAGCTCCTTTCAGTACTCTGTTTGATGACTTTCTCATATAATGTCATCTTATACATAGACATATCAACTATGTCCTGCGTCATATGAAAAAACAATGCCTCAGCCCTCTATCCCCTACACACACACACACATATATGTGCATATATATGTCTATGTATGTGTGTATTGTATGTAGGCATATCTATATATGTATATATGCACATATGCATGTATATACACATATGTGTGTGTGTATGTGTACATACACACACACACACACACACACACAAAACTGTATACCCCTGGGTGGGAGGTCCCCAGCTTCTTACTCTTCATTTCATCATCATAGAATTTGAGAGATAGAGGACCTTGTAAGCCACAAAGTCCAACCCAGGCCCAAAAGGATGTCCCATATTCTGTTGCATATATAATATTGAGAAAAATTATTATTTTGCTATGATATTAACAACCAGTGATTAAATTAGGATTAAAGCTTTTTCATTCTTTCTTATTTAGGAATCAGCTTCTGTAGATCAGTCAGTCTCTGAAGGACTTAATTGATTGATGAGATTGCCCTAATCCTTGGGGAACAGGCTCCTTGATCTTGGGTGGGATCCCACCCAACTAAGAAACTTATTTCTATTTAGAGTGTAAATAGTTTATGATCTAGGTGAATTCTTGCCCTAAAGCAATGAGCCTGGGGTCCTTGTACCCTCCAATGGAATTTAGGATGACCCAGTTCATGAAGGAGAAAACTAGTGATCTAGGTGGAAATGGATTCCTCTGTGCAGATTGCTGGAGGGGGCTGAATCTTATGATCAAGCCACATTTTCAACAGAAGGAGCAGAAGACTTCTAGCTCACCTCCTCTTTTAAATGTCCACCAATCAGGATTGATTTCTCCTGGCAGGGGCATTCCCTTTTAAAAAAAAAAACTTAAGAGATTCAATATCTCCAGTGGGGTCTTTGGTTACTGAGAGAAACTACTGACCATAAATTTATACATCTAAGAATGGGGAATTCACCACCTTTCAAAGAAACCCACTGTACTTTTGGATAGCTCTAATTGTGAGAAAATATTTTCTTTCTACCACATCTAAATTGGCCTCTTTGTAGCTTTCACTCATTGATCTTGATTTTTAATTTAATCCCTTTGCACATGGCAGCCCTTCAAATACTTGAAGACAGCGGTTATGTCTCTTTTCTCCACCACTCTACTAGTCTGCTTTTCTCCAAGCTAAATATATCCTGGTCCTTCAACTTCTCTCCAAATGACATGAACTCAAGACCCTTCACCATTCTGGTGGCCATCCTCTGGACATTATCCAACTTCCTAATCCATAATTCACTGAAGTGAACAAATACTGTGGATGATAGGTGATGAAGGTGGATTATGGTGGGGTCATCTTCATATTTCTAAACTCAGGAAAATATATCAAAGAATGAATTTCGACAGAACAGGGGAGAGCATTTTAAACATAAAGGGCAGTGTGTGTGTAACTGAACCGTTCAAATATACCATCAAGATTGTGAAGGAAAGAAAGTGAGGCCAGAGCTGGGGTCAATGAACTAAAAGAAAAGGGAGGACTGACGAGACCAGAAGACAAAGAATAGGTTTAGGAGAGTAAGGCAAAGAGAAAGATAGTAGAGTAGGTGGTTATGATTAGAAAAAGTAACATTAGTGTTCAGGATCATGGAGGTGGTGCAGTTATGGGTAATGATGAAACTTAGGGCACAGACATTTTTGTGAATAGAGATTAAAGATATAGTTCACTGAATTTGATGAAGGTGATGAACTGAATCTTCCCAGTTGATATCCCAAAGTGTTCAAAAGGACATCAGCATGTATCTTGCAGCACTCAAGGATGAGGTTAGGGTTTAGAATGGAGAAGACAGCTATGAATTAGGTAGTGAATTACTAGAGAAAGGATGAAAAATGAGTCACAATTAGCAATCTTTGAACTTCAAGCAAGTGCACAAAATGAATCTAGGGCAAGAGGCAAGAGACATCTCAAAACTGGGCATAAGAGACTCTCTGATACAATTAGAATATATTTTAGGAGACCAATGTGGGAGCACAGTAGGGGTAAGTCTGCATTGGTGCCCTTGGGGCAGGAGGCCACCATCAATTAGATTTCTAATTTAATTATTCTTGCTAACTTGGTCCTAAATTCAATTGGTTCTATGCTTGTGAAGGATTAAAAGTATTCAGAAAGCTGACTCTAAATGTTGGCACTCTGGAACGAAGTACTGATTGCCTTACCCTAGTTAAATCACTAGAAAGTAATCTGGATGCTGAGAGGTAATAGCTCTGAGGATCTGGCTGGTATCAATGGTTTGAATGAGCTTAATAGGAACAGAATTTCTGAGTGGAAAAGGAGGGTCTAGAAGTATCAGTGATGGGTTTGAAATATGCCAACCTTTCCTCCTAGACCAGAGTGTCTGGCAGCACTAAATGTTTCCTTTAGCACAAGATTCAAGAAGTATGAGAGGAACATGTTGGTAAGCACAGTGTGGAGGTTGCAAATGACAGAGCGGAAAAGGAGGGCAAAGCAGGAAAGGGATTTGGGAAAGGGAGGCCTGAGCTAGGTGGGGATGACACTCTAGGAAATAGTTCCAGGGGAAGAGGGTTTTGGCCTTAGCAAATAGAAACCCTGAATTGTGGGAACTAGGGGAGGAGGAGGTAAGAATCTGTACAACATAGGAAAAGTGCCAATGAATCCTCCAAGGTTTTGTTAATGATGAAGGGCAACACCTGTCCTGAGGCAATGGGGTCAGCCAGTTCTTTCTCTAAACACCAAGGAGCACAGGAGAGAAGGCAGATGAGGTTAGTAAATATGTGATGATCAGTTCTCAGGGGCTGGACTGAACTCAAACTCAGTGCCACTGCCTTTGCCTCATCTCAAGACGGAAAGAGATGACATATACCCAAAAGATATACCATATGTGAAGCAAGAGCTTACTTGCTAGTTGGGGTCACTATTAGAATCTGGTCCTAATGGCAAGAAGCCTGTCATTTAGGTATTCAGTGGTTTTTAAAGGCAAAGACTCTTGTTTTTCTCAGATGGTTAGATTAAATAGGGCAGGACAAGTATGCCTAATATTCCTCTTGTCTTGTATATTCTTGTGCTGCTAAACACTGGTTGGGGAAGTCATATAACCATATAGACTGGGCCCACTACAAATTTATATGATCTAATCTCAACTGGACACTCACTGCCACTGGACAATCCTTTTATTATTATGTTAGAGGCAGCTAGGTGGCTCAGTCTATAGAGTGCTGGGCCTGAAGGAAGACCTGAGTTTAAATCTGGCCTCAGACACTCACTAGTTGTGTGACCCTGGACAAATCAGTTAACTTCTGTTGGCATTAATCCACTGAAGAAGGACATGGCAAACCATGTCAGTGTCTTTGCCAAGAAAACCCTATATGGGGTCACTAAGAGTCGGACACGACTGAACAATAAATTGACTATTACCCTCTCCACAGTAGGGGGTCTGAACATTTGCTCTTCTCAAGCTTGCTACCCCATTTATTCTCTCTTCCTCTAAGTAGAGAAACTTGCCTCCTATTTTACTTAGAAAACCAAAGAATCAATCCATTGTCAGCTCCCTTTTCTTTCTTATTTCATAAATCTAAGACTTTTTACATTGCCAGTCCCCAACCCCCACCCCACTCTCTTCCTTCAATCTCTGAGGAACAGGTGGCTCTTCCCATAGTTAAAAGCAAATCCCTACCTGTGCCTCTGGTCCTATTCCCATTCTCTCCAAGAGTTTGACCTTTCCATTTTTTCCTCGTGCTTATTTTCATTCTCTCCTTATCTATGGGCTCTTTCCCTACTGCCTAGAAACATGCCCATGTTTCCACCATTCTTAAAATAGCAACAGAGGGGTGGAGCCAAGATGGCGGAGGGAAAGCAGTGACTTACTAGAGCTCTCCCCCAAACCCCTCCAAATACCTATAAAAAATGGCTCTAAACAAATTCTAAAGCATCAGAACCCACAAAAAAAAACAGAGTGAAACAAATTTTCAGCCCAAGACAACATGGATGGTTGGTCGGAAAGGTATATTGTGCCGGACAGGGAGAGGAGCACAGTTCAGCATGGGCACGCAGGACACAGCAACCCTGGAGCAGGCCTCAGAGGACTGAATCACGGGCAGCTGTGGTGGTTTCCAGACTTCTCAACCCACAAACGCCAAAGACAACTTAGAAGGTCAGTGGGAAAAGTCTGTTACTGAGGTGAGAGAAGAAGCTAGATCTCAGCCACCCCGAGAACAGTAGCTGCCTTCTGAGCTTCCAGCCCACAGACTGAGGGGGAATCGAGTGGCTGATCAGAGGGGGATTGCAAGGATCTCTTTGCCAGGGCTGAGGCAGGAATCCCCTGCTTTACTGGTGCTTGGATCTGGGTCACAGTTCTGAGGGGCGGTCCTGGGGCGAGGAGGAGCGCTGGCGTGGTGGAGCTTTTTGTGGCGGTGGAGAGGAAACACCTCCCCCTTATCATAGCACCTTGGAAGAACTGACACTTTTCAGGTCCCTAGAAGTATCTCTGAAAACAGCTGTACAAACCCCCGAAGCTTGGGACAGTACATTCTCCACACTGGAAACAGACTCTTACCTTAACAAAGAGTTTAAAATTCAAGTAATTGGTTGGGATCATGAGCAAGCAGTGCAAAAAGAGTCAGACTATATTATCTTACTTTGGTGACAAAGAAGATCAAAACATACAACCAGAAGAAGAAAACAAAGTCAAAGCTCC
The DNA here is from genome assembly GCF_900497805.2 of Vombatus ursinus. Taxonomy (NCBI): domain Eukaryota; kingdom Metazoa; phylum Chordata; class Mammalia; order Diprotodontia; family Vombatidae; genus Vombatus; species Vombatus ursinus. Next base: position 23,371,648 of record NW_020954641.1, read on the forward strand.
TACATCCAAAACTTCCAAGAAAAATATGAATCAGTCCTAGGCCTTGGAAGAGCTCAAAAGGGATTTTGAGAAGCAAGTAAGAGAAGTAGAGGAAAAACTGGGAAGAGAAATGAGAGTGATGCAAGAAAATCATGAAAAGCAAGTTAACAGCTTGCTAAAGGAGACCCCAAAAAATACTGAAGAAAATAACACCTTAAAAAATAGCCTAACCCAAATGGCAAAAGAGGTCCAAAAAGCCAATGAAGAAAAGAATGCCCTAAAGAGCAAAATTGTACAAATAGAAAAGGAAGTCCAAAAGCTTACTGAAGAAAATACTTCCTTAAAAATTAGAATAGAGCAATTGGAAGCTATAGACTTTATGAGAAATCAAGACACTGTAAAACAAATCCAAAAGAATAAAAAATTAGAAAACAATGTGAAATATCTCATTGGAAAAACAAGTGACCTGGAAAATAGATCCAGGAGAGAGAATTTAAAAATTATTGGACTATCTGAAAGCCATGATCAAAAAAAGAGCCTAGACATCATCTTTCAAGAAATGACCAAGGAAAACTGCCCTGATATTTTAGAACCAGAGGGCAAAATAGAAATTGAAAGAATCCACCGATCTCCTCTTGAAAGAGATACTCAAAGGAAAACTCCTAGGAATATTGTAGCCAAATTCCAGAGTTCCCAGGTCAAGGAGAAAATATTACAAGCAGCCAGAAAGAAACAATTCAAGTATTGTGTAAACACAATCAGGATAACACAAGATTTAGCTGCTTCTATATTAAGGGACTGCAGGGCATGGAATATAATATTCCGGAGGGCAAAGGAGATAGGATTACAACCAAGAATCACCTACCCAGCAAAACTGAGTATAATTCTGCAGGGGAAAAAATGGTCATTCAGTGAAATAGAGGACTTTCAAGCATTCTTGATGAAAAGACCAGAGCTGAATAGAAAATTTGACTTTCCAATATAAGACTCAAGTGGAACATGAAGAGGTAAACAGGAAAGAGAAATCATAAGAGACTTATTAAGGTTAAACTGTTTACATTCCTGCATGGAAAGATGATATTTGTAACTCATGAGACCTTTGTCAGTATTAGGGTAGTTGGAGGGAAAAAATGTTTTGTATGTATATAGATAGATAGATAGAGGGCACAGGGTGAATTGAAGATGAAGGGGTCATATCTGGAGAATAAAATTAAAGGGTGAGAGAGGATTATACTAGGAGAAGGAGAAAGGGAAAGGTAGAACGGGGTAAATTTTCTCACAAAAAAACAGAAAGGAAAAGGTTCTTACAGTGGAGGGGAACCAGGGAAAGGTGAGAGGAAATGAGTGAATCTTATTCTCGTAGGATTTGACTTAAGGAGGGTATAACATACACACTCAATTGGGTATGGAAATCTGTCTTGCCCTACAGGAAAATAGAAGTGGAAGGGGACAAGACAGTAGGGGGATGATAGAGAGGAGGGCAGATTGGGAAAGGGGGTAATCAAAAGCAAGTACTTCTGAGGAGGGACAGGGTCAAAAGAAAGAATAGAATAAATGGGGGGGCAGGATAGGATTAAGGGAAATAGAGTTAGTTTTTCACAGCATGTCTACTATGGAAGTGTTTTGCTTAACTGCACATGTATAGCCTATATTGAGTTGCTTGCCTGAGGGTGGGTGGGGAGGGAGGAAGGGAGAAAATTTGGAACAAAAGTTTTAAAAACACATGTTTAAAAAAAATGTTTTCACATGCAACTGGTAAATAAGAAATACAGGAAATGGGGTACAGAAATCTATCCTGCCCTACAGGAAAATAGAAGGGGAAGGGGGGAAGAGATAGCAGGGAAAACAGACTAGAGAAAGGGGTATTCAGAATGCATGCCATCTTGGGGTGGGGGGAGGGGCGAGATGGGGTGAAAATTTGGAACTCAAAATCTTGTGGAAGTAAATGTTGAAAACTAAAACTAAAAAAAGAAAAAAAATAGCAACAAACCTTTCACATATTCTAGCTGTCTTCTCAAGCTATCATCATGGGTCTTTTCTTTCTTTCATTGCAATAGTCTTATTTAGCAGACATCTCTATAGTTTTTCCTTTACTTCTTCAACTACCACTCATCTCTCAGTTTTTCTGAAATCTCACTTCCAACTCCATCATTTAACTAAAACTGCTCTAGGCAAGATTACTGATGATTGCTTTGCAATACCTGTTTCAGAAACCTCTCATATAGAACCTATAGTGTTGTTGTCTCTTTAAGAGCATAGAAATTATATGGGAGTTACAGTTGTAATTGTCATTCCATTAGGTACTTCTCCCTATGGAATCAGAGAGAATATGCATTTCTAGCTTTTATTTATTAGGATGTATAAGATAAACCATGAAGAAAGCAGAGGAAGAAGGTAAGGAGAAACCTCTTTCTCATGAGAACTACCACTTGCTATTTTATGAAGAGAGATAAAGAGAATTTTATGAGGGAATCTGAAGACCTACTAAAAGTGATAATACAACAAAAGCTAAAGAGACAATTTTCCTGTTATAGTTGGAGAAAACCTACAGACAAAAGAGGTCTTCCACCCCCCCCCCCCCCCCCCCCCAAGAAGGAGCTATCTGAATTTTATCTCATGAAGAAAATGCAGAGAATTCTTGGGAAGAGACTTTGTTTGGTTCCTGAATGAATGAGATATGGTATTGTTTTCTCAGACTGAAGAGAAATCATCTGCCACTACAGTAAGAATTAGAGGTGATTCTAGTAGTGATATTTTTCCACAGCTAATAATTGTAAATAATTATCTATGGTTCCATGTGATAATTTATTTTATTATGAATAGATAATATATTTTATAGCTTTAATGTTTAATTCTAGGAGATTAAGTTATTCAGTATGTAATAAGATAAGAGTAACTACTACTAGGAAAGTAAGTTTCTCCCATTTATTAAATACATATGAATTTGTGGGATCTCTAAATTTAGTTGATTAAGAGCTTTGTTGAAATTTTATTATTGAAGAAATATATAACCATAACACTAGATTACCCTAGAACTCAGGATTAGATAAAATATTATAATAAGTTAAGTAGCAAGGGGCTAGTGAGATTAGAAAATCCTTTAAACAAGTTAATTGCTAAATCCACTGGTCTTTCCTTAGTTTTTATCCTACTTGACCTCTCTACAGCCTTGACACTGTTGACTATCTCTTCCTCCTGAATACTTTTCCCTTGGCTTTGGTGGTACTGTTGTTTTCTAGTTCTCCACACACATCTTACCATTCCTCAGATTTTATCGCTAAATCATCAGGTCCTCTCATGACCTGAGTATGAATATTCCCCAAAGCTCTGTCTTGGGCCCTCTTCTACTCTCTCTTTATACTCTAATCCATTGGGAGTCTTATCAACTCCCAAAGTTCCATTGTCATTTCTACCTCTATCATCCCCTATGCAGTTCTGTCTTCAGTTCTGCTATGCCAGCTTCTTACCAGACACCTCCATGTGGATGGCCCCATCAGAATCTCAAACTGAGAACCAGAACTCACTTTATTATTTAATGACTCAGCCCCTCCTCTTGACTTTGCTATTTCTTTTGAAGCTGCTACTATTCTTCTAGTTGCCCATATTTACAAACTTGAGTTCATCCTTGATTCTTCTATCTCACTCACCCCTGTCCATATCCAATCACGTGTCAAGTCCTGCTGATGCTACTTCTACAACATTCCCTTTCTCTTCATTCCAATAATAATCATAATAATGATAACAATAACAATAATTGTATTTACATAGCATCTACTATGTGCTAAACACCGTGCTGTGTTTTTATAAATATTATCTCATTTAATTTTTCACAATGACCCTGAGAAGTATTATCTCCATTTTACAAATGAAGAAATTGAGGCCTACAGAGGGTAAGTGACTTGTCCGGCTAGTGAGTGTGTGAGGCTAGATTTGAACTCAGGTCTTTCTGATTCCAAGCCCAACATTCTATCCACTTTTATATCACCACCCCAGTTCAGTCCCTATTTACTTCTTACCTGAACTATGATAATAATCTCTTTCCCCCATTTTCAGTATCTCCCTTTTACAATTCATAATCATCCACATAGCTGCCAAATTAATATTCCTAATGAATAGGTCAGACCATATCACTCTCCCACTTAAAAAACTTCATTGGCTCCATATTGCCTCTTTGACAAAATGCCAACTACTCAGCCTGGCTTTTGAAGTCCCCCAACATTTCTTTACTACTAACCTTCCCCAAATAAAGTTTGTATTATTCTCCTTCATGCATTCTACTTGATAGCCAAACTTTCCTGACAACTGTTTTTTAAACCTGATGTTCCAACTCCAATCTTCTGTGCCTCAGCTCAGGCTATCCTGGACAATCCATTCCTTCCTTATCTTCTACTTATCTACTATATCTACTTAGCTGCGCAGGTGTTGAAGACTTCTGGTTTTGTCTTTATATCTTGCATAGTGCCTTACATGTGGAAATTGCTTAGGAAAGGTTTTTGTTGAATTGAATTGAAGTGGAAAACACTGCCTTAGGATATAATGAAATTCCCATTTATGGACATCAACCAGGGAAGGTTGGATCAACTCTTGTCAAGAATGTTATAGAAGAGGTCCCTGATCACTTACAAATTGTATTAGATAGGTTCTGAAGTCTCTTCCTATTCTGAAATTCTTTGTGCTTAGAGCTCCTACATAGAACTGGACTCAAGTGAGTCAACCAGATTTACTCTATAAAGAAAATGCTCAAGTCCTGAGACCTGATCAACTTGAGAGTCACATATTCCCTTTTCACTTACCCTGTCTTTCCAGCTTCCCAGGGAACTACTTACTACTGATCACTCACTTAATATAGTGAACCACTTGTTTCTATTAGTGATGGCAGCTGAGTGCTGACTCAGCTCTCATAAGTGTAGAGGCTCATAGATTTAGGGCTAGAAGTGACTGTCTAGGCCAAGGTCACTTAATCCAAACTCCTCATTTTACAGATGAGGTAAACAAGGCCCAGAGAAGTTCAGTTATTTGTCCAAGGTCAGACAACTAGTACATGTGTTTTAGTTTTTGTCTGTTTTACCTTCCTCTTGAAGGAATCTCCTATGGACTTCCATTGACTGGAGTTGATATTGACTTGTTCTGAAGAAACCACTTCAATATATATTTGCAGTCACTACATGTATATGCTGAGAGTAAAGAAAGCCAGCAGAATTGTGTAGTGGAAAGAACAGTGAATTGGAAGTTGAGATCTGGTTTTCAGTCCTAGCTCTAACCAGGACACTTTGGGGCAAGTTAATTAACCTCTCTCTGGACCTCAGTTTCCTGATCTGCATAAAGAGAGTAATGAACAAGCTGGCCTCATCTGTGATTTTATGAATATTTATGTACAGGCAGAATAAGAAACTACTTATGTGGTATAATTGAGGAGCCAGTCAATCAGTCAAGTAGCATTTATTGTCCACTATGTTCTAGGAACTGTACTAAGAACTAGGGATACAAAGAAAGGCAAAAGATAGTCCCATCTAAGAGAAAGTGTCTTTAATCCAAAGTATGGCCTTAACCAAATACCATATTATCTAAAATCCTTACCATTTATAATTCAGTTTATTAATTGAGCCCTTGCTATTTGCGGAAAGCATGGAATAGTAGATAGATAACTGGCTTCGCAGTCAGAAAGCCTTGTACTCAAGTCCTTCCTCAGATATATATTGATTGTGTGACCTTGGGAAAGTCATTTAATCACCTAGTGCTTTAGGTAATTATCTTAGACTGTAAATTGCTGAACAATTGTTGATTGGTAGAGAGAGTGTCTTCACTGGGAAGTTGAGAGAGGGGAGATAAGAGACAAAGGGGCACCAAAGTGAAAATAGAAGGGGTAGTAATTTCTTTCATCTGTCCACCTGAGTAGGGTCTTGGGAAAAGAGAATAAAAGCAATGGGGAGAAAGGCATTAGGAGAGGGATCTTGCCTTGGAAGGGGAAATTAAAGTTGCCACTCAAGGACATTCCTGGGGGTAGGCAGGTACATGTCTGTGGTGTAGCAGAATACTTCCCCATAAACCTGGGGTTCACTCTCCCACAAAAACAGAATTTGTTGGAAGATTGAACATACATGTAGAGCAAATAGTAGAGAGGTTCACATGTACAGAAAACAACTCTATAGTCAAGGCAATTCACACCTAGAGAACTACAGGGACCCCAGTGTACTTTCTTTTTTCATCGGGTCCTCATACTGTTCCTCCTGGGTGCATTGACCCTACTGGAGATAAACATAAAATAGAGTAGTCCCTGATCTCAGAGAGATTGTTTTCCAATGGATGAACCGTATGGAAGCGAGAGAGAGGGAATCATCACCCATAAATACCTTGTGTGAGTTAGTTTAGCAGATTAGCTTTACAGGGGCACAGAACAAGGGTTAAGATGGGGGAAGGAGGAAAGATCTTTCTAGAGTAATAAGCATGGCTGGGGAGAATAACCTTCGAGGTTTATTGGGGGTTGATTGATGGCCAAGGCACAAGGTTTGGGTGCTTTAGTAAGGGGAAAAGGTGAAAAGGTAATGGAGATAAATCTCACTTACCTATTTACCTTTTGCTTTGAATTCTCATCCTTCTCTATGGGTTCATCTACAAAGGCCTCTTTATCACATGTTACCTACAAAGGTGCGTACCACACTATAGCGCCCACTGAGCTGGCCCATATCCTCTAAATGGCAGGTCCAGCTCAGAGACCCTGGTATATGGCCTCAGTTTTTTGCTCATGTGACTTTCAATTTTATGATCCAAGGTCTGAGAAACAGGTGAGTTTTCTACTTCTCTGGGATTTTAAAAAAGCAAAAACATCAGCTACGAGCTGTGCAGTGACACTAGCCAGGGTGTATGCCTGCTGGGGAAAAGGGGAGGAGTAAGTTCTCTCAGGAGCAGGGGAAATACACCCAAGGCCCTTTCTTCACCATCTGTTTTAGCCTCCAATGTGTCTTGATAGATGGTTTTCACTTACTACCCACTACTCACGTCATCTCTCCATCTGAACCCTGTTCTTGAAATATGGTCCTTGAATTTGAATAGCAATGACTAAATTCATTGGAACCCACTTAAATACATTCTAAATGCATTAAATTGGGAACATGCAATTCTGCTATGTACCAACTGCCAAACTGTATAGTAAAAGTTTAAATGATTAAACCAATTTAATACATGAAACATGCACTCAGAAAGAGGAAGAAAGACTAAGTTTTTCCAATGCAATGTCAGCCTGCTAGTCACTGCTTAGGAGAAGTGGGTGGAGGCCAATGCCAGGAGAAAGTGAAATAATTGAAAACCCAAAGGAAAATGCCCTTGATCTTGAAGTCATTACTTCATTCCTTGAACTATCTGAGAATATAACGATCAACTTTCAAGCCAGAAAGTCAATTGTTACTCCCCACCCCCCCCACCCCCCGCCTCGCCTTGGGTACATATCCAATGTGTGCATATAAACATGTCAAAGAGTCCCCCAGATAAAAACTACAGTGAGGAACCTAGGCCTTGTTTTCAAACAGTCCTATTATTCTTATGAATGGACATTACGTTATTTGGCCCTGAACTTTTACCCATTTCCAAGTAGCTGTGTGATTTATAACTTGCTATATGTGTATATTGTCAAGGCTGTCTGGTAGCCAGAGCACCAGACCATGAGACAGGAGAAGTGGGTTCCAGTCAATCATCAAAGATTTATTAAGTACCTACTCTAAGAGGCAGCGTGGTGGCTTCAAGTCCTGCTGCCCCTGACATTTATTGGCCGTGTGGCCATGGACAAGTCATTTATCCTCTTGAGGCCCAAGAAAAAAGCTGCAGATGAACTGTTAATCTATAACAATAGAGTTTTTACACTTAACTGATGAAAGCATAGGTCTGAATAAAATTTAAAATGTATTTACATTTTACATATGCTATAATACATATATATATATACACATATAATATACATATACATTCAAGGTACCATGCATGGGATTATGGACATATAAAGAAGTATAAGATATAGGGTCTGGCTTTCCACAGATAATTTAGTTGTAGGTGAGATACACACACACACACACACACACACACACACAAATAAATGGTAAAAGGCAGATTGTGATAAACACCAAATGAGTAGCATATAGATTAAATATTCTAGGAGTCAGGAGGAGAGAATATACATTGCTTTGGACCGTCAAGGATTCTTCGATCAATCAATCAATAAGTATTTATTAATCATTTGCTATGCTCCAAGCCCTGTACTAGGTGCTAGGGATACAAAGACCAAAACAAAATAATCCCTGCCCTCAAGGAGTTTACATTCTTTAGGGATGAAAAGGTTGATATAAATTGGGGAAAGATTGGAATATTCTGGTATCTGTGTTCTATTTGCTAAAGAAGGCTAGACTGATAACTACCCAGGTAAATACATGTTATCTGCTAAAACCTTAGCAGAAGTGGACAAGCATAAATAAAAGATGGCTTTTAAGAAGCCTTCTGGATATTAACAGCCCCCAAATGAATAGGCAGTTTTTTTGTTTGTTTGCTTGTTTTTTAAGAAGGCAATCCATTCTGCTTTCAGATGTTTTCATTGTTGGAAATGTTAGGAAGGATAAGAAGATTTTAAAGTGTTTTTCCTGCTTCCCCCACCTATAACTTTGCATATCCTTTGCATTTGCAGATTTGTGCATACTTTACAATGTCTTCTGTACCTGTATACTTCCAACAGAATGCGAACCACGTGAGGGTAGGGGCTGTTTTGTTTTTGTCTTTGTATCTCCAACATCTGGTACAACGCCTTTCACCAAGGTAAATATTTGGTATATACTTATTGAATTACATTGAATTGTTGAGGGATTTGTAGGAGAAACCATGAGGGCCTCCAATTCCACTTGAGACTCAAAGCTTTGGGAATATAAAGAAGCTGAGGAAACTGTTCCATGGAACTGTTAGGTATAATGCTATGTTTATCTTCCTTCCTAAGGTACTTTTGATAAGTGCTGTAAATGCTATTGTTTTCCCTGCTTAAGAAGAAACTGAATGGAGAGCTGATGCCCTGAACTAACTTTATTTATTTATTTATTTGTTTTTTGCTTTTTTTTGGGGGGTGGGGAGGAACAGGGAAACTGAGTCTCCCTAACTTCCCAGGTGTAACAGCCACTCCTGGGGCCTGTCCAACTGCTGACTGGCTTAGAAACTTTGACTTGTTCTGTTTCTGGCCTGGGCTAATTTGCCGCTTCTTTGGCATCCCAGAGGCTCACCATATTGGTGCTGGACTTAGTGTATTCAGTCAGCCAACTAGCATTTTATTAAAGATCTATGATGTACCAGGAACTATGCTAAGCACTAGAGATACAAAGAAGGGAAAAACAACAGCAGAAAGCAAAACAACAAAAAGCAGTACCTGCTCTCCAGGACCTCACAGCTTCACCCTACTATAGCTCAAAACTGCTCAATTCCATCTATTCACCAGCCTCCCCAGTAGCAGGAATAGGAGATGTGCATCAACATGCCAGGCCCAGAACTTACTTCTAACTAGTAAGTGGTGAAGTGGTAACCATGAGAACCATAGGAGAAATAACCATTTGTAATGCCATTTGTCACTGGCTGTTCTACTTGGTTTCACTTTCATCATCTTCATCATGCCCCACTCAAGATAAACTCATCATTAGATAAACTCGTTACTAGGAAAGACATCATCATAGAGATTTGTTACTCATATTTCATCAGTACCCTCAGGTACTTCTGTCTCTCTGGAAGGCTGAAGGGTAAAGCAAAAAACAAACAAACAAACAAACAAAACAAAAAACTCCTCCCATAGCTTGGGAGGGCTCAAAATCCCAGCCAGTTTGCCACCAAGCTGCTCTGCTTGGTTCTTGGTTTTACTTCCATCATCATCTTCATCATGTCCCCAAACCATTACCCTCTGGAGTTCTCCCCTTTTCTTTTCAGCTTCCTTTTGTGCATTGTCTTCCTCCATTAGATTGTAAACTCTTTGAGGGTGTGAATTATTTTTCTTCCTCTTATTTGTATCTCCATTATTCAGTACAGTGCCTGCCACTTGGTAGGTGCTTAATAAATGTTTATCACATCATACCTTAAGGTGATGTATTTCCCTCCTCTTCAGCATTAGGGAATGGATCTATATACTACAATTCTTTTAGCCATACCTTAATTACTTGAGAAAATCTAAGGTAACCCTTTTGATTCTAGTTCTTTTCATTTTTTTCCTCTTATCCCCCTTTGAGTCAGGCATTTATTAAGTGCCAACTATGTACCAGGCATTGCGCTAAACTGGGGATATAAAAAGAGACAAAAGACAGTTTTTGTTCTAAAGGAGCTCTCAGTTTAATAAGGGAGACAACAAACATGTGTAAACAAGCTACATACAGGATAAACGGGAAATAATTAACAGAGGGAAGGCAATAGAATTAAGAGGAGTTGGGAAGGACTTCTTGTAGAAGTGGTATTTTAGCTGGGACTTGAAAGAATCCAGGGAAGACAGGAGGTGGAGATGAGGAGGGAGAGCATTCCAGGAATGGGGGACAGCCGGAGAAAATGCCTGGAGTGAAGAGATAGAGTGTTCTGTTTGTGGAGCAGCCAGGAGGCCGGTACCACAGGATCAAACAGATCAAAATTCCATTAAAGGTCCGGTTTTTCTCTGTAGGATTTGTAAGCTTGTAAGCCTATATCTTTTGTCTTCTGAAATATTATATTCTAAGATTTCCACAGTTTTTTAGTAAAAGCTGCCAGATCCTGTGCTGGGCAGTAAGGTATAAACAGACTAGAAAGATGGTGGTGGTAGTAGGGAAGTGTTGTGAACGGCTTTGAATGCCAAACAGAGGGTTTTGTATTTGATCCTGAGAGATAGGGAACCATTGGAGTTTCTGAATGGGGGTAACATGGTTAGACCTAATCCCTAATGAAGGATGGATCAGAGTGGGGAGAGATTTATGGTAGGAAGTCACCAGTAGACTATTGCGATAATAAACATAAGTTAATGAGGACCCTTACCAGGGTGATAGCAGCATCATAGGCAAGAAGGGGGCATATTCAAGAGGTGTGGCAAAGGTGAAATTGACAGGCCTTGACAACAGATGGTCATAGGGGTGAGAGATAGTGAGGTTCCTAGGATGATACCTAGGTTGTGAGTCTAGCAGACTAGGAAGATGGTGTTGCCATCAAAAGTAATGGAGAATCAGGTTCTAGAAGTTTTCTTAGGTTGAGACTATTCCCTTCCCAGTTTTATCTTTCCTCTTATTCCCTTCCTTCCAATCCCTGTTTGTTTCCCTATTAAGCTTAATATATTTCTATATCAAGTTGTATATTATGTTTATTCAAGCTTCTTTTGTTTCAGAGAAGAGGAAGATTCATCTGTTGTCCACCCCTCCCCCCTCCATTTTTATATATTCTTCTTCTCAAGCTCTCCAATTATAGGGAAAAAAAAAAGTTCCACCCCCTTCTTCCTCCTTTTACTCTTCCTTCTCTCCCCCCTCTTAAAATCTTCAGAACAGAACAATCCACCCACCAGGACCTCTGTTTTTCTTATTTAGCTTCCTTTAAAGACATTAAGGTTCTAAACAGATTGCATGTTTCTTTTCTCTATTAGAATGTTAGCATTATAACATCATACAATTCTGTCCAATTGTTCAAATAAGTTTACCTTTCTAGGTTTCTCTGGATTCTGTATTTGTATTTTAAAATTCTTACTCAGCTCTGGTCTTTTCATCAGTAATGCTTGAAAGTTTTCTATTCCATTAAAGATCCATTTCCGCACTCCCCCCAGTAGGATTTATAAGTTTGTAAGTCTATTGTTGCTTTTTGAAATATTATATGCTAAGATCTCCATAGGCTTTTAGTAAAAGCTTCCAGGTCCTGTGTGATCCTGATTGTGGTTCCCTGGTACTTGAACTGATTCTTTCTGGGTGCTTATAGTATTATTTTCTTTGGCTTTGGGTGCTTGAGATTTTGACTATAACATTGTTAGGACTTTTGCTTTTAAGAGGTGATCAGCAAATTAATTCTGTTTTCTCTTTGTATTCTAGTTCTTGCAGATCTGGAAAACATTTCATTTATAATTTCTTGAAATATAATGTCCAGGCTTTTTTGGGTTTTTTTTGAATCATGGTTCTCAGAGAGTCCACTGACTTAAATTATCTCTTCTTGATCTGTTTTCCAAGTCAGTTGTTTTTGATATCAGATATCTTATATTTCTTCTTCTTCTTCCTCTTCTTCTTCTTCTTCTGTTGGTAGTCTTTTGATTTGTTTTAACATTTCTTGCTGTCCATGGAATCGTTGATTTTGGTTCAGTCTATTCCACTTTTTATGGAGTCTGTTACTTGGGCAAGTTTTGCCACTTCCTCTGATTTATTTATTTATACCTTCTATTTATTTTCCTTGCAATTCCTTCTTCTTTCTCATTTTTAACCTCTTGTTTCATTTCTTTTATATATTCATGCAGTCTTTGTGGAAAATCCCTATTTTCCCTTTGAATTTCTGCTTGCACTTATTGGGGAGCTATTTGTTCCTTCTTTTGGGGGAATCTCTAGATATACAGTAATTTTTTTATACTGTTTGGTATTTTCTTTGTTTTCTTATCTCCCCAGCTTTAGTTCCCGCACTATAGTTTTATAGTAGGACAAAGCTCTGCCCCTTGTTGCTCTTTTGGGAGGAGTAGTCAGTCCTGTTTGGGATTACTTTGGATCCACTGGGTTCCTAGGCAGACCTCCACCTTTTGGGATTAGGCCCTTTAGATACTCGAGTTTCAGAGTTCTGGGTCTTCAGGGCTTTCTATGATATCTAAGGACAGTGCAATAGGGCTTTAGAGTCTCTGGGTTTGGTGTGTCCTGGTCCAAATATTGCTTTTCCTCTCTGGTCGCTGCAGCTCTTTGATGCAACACTCCCCATCCTCTTCTAAGGTCCCTACTTGAGTGCTTTCTGTCCCCAACCTCACCACTCCCCTAGGATTTTCTGGCATCCCTGAGACCTTTCTTCAGGGAACCTTCTGCTCTTGCTGCTTCCAGACACTGGCTACACGTGTCTCTAACCTGTCTCCAGTTGCCCTTGGAGGTTGCTTGCTTATTTGTCTGCTCTGATGCTGACTTTGTTGGCAGTCCCCTCTTCTATTCCCTTGGCCTCTGGCTAGATTTTTGTATAGTTATGGGATGGAAGACATTATTTGCTGTAGTTTCTTGTTGACTTTCTTGATCATTATTTTGGTCTGATGGGAATTTCAGGTTTTTGCTAAAGTAGATATTTGGGAGCTGGATGGCCGACCATCTGTTCAGTCAGCCATCCTGGCTGAAAGTTTTGTTCTTACTTTAAAAAAAATTTAAATAATTGAAGTTGTCTATTTTTTATGATCTTTATCCCTTGTTTTGTTAAGAATTTTCTTTCCCAACAATCCCAAGTCTTTTCCCTGAGCTTTAGTCCCATACCACCAATTACTCATCTAATATTTCAGGCTGGCTATCCTAAATCTAAACTTCAATGTGTCCAAAATTTATTTTCCTTTACTAGTGATACTGGAGAAATGAGACTTTTTCATATTTTTGTTTTTCTTTTTTAATTTAATTTGTTTATTTTGAACTTAATCATCAACATACACAAATATTTCAATACGTAAAGAACAAGGATTGTTGTATAATAAACTGAACTGTAATATAAAAACCTTTTTTTTTTTTTTGGTGAGGCATTTGGGATTAAATGACTTGCCCAGGGTCACATAGCTAGTAAGTTTCAAGTGTCTGAGGCCAGATTCAAACTCAGGTCCTCCTGACTCCAAGGCCGGAGCTCTATCTACTAAGCCACCTAGCTGCCCAAACTTTGTTTTTTTTAAGGAAGCATATTTATATTTATGTGAGTGTATGATTTAGTAAAGGCAGCAACAAAATTGTTCTATTGTTTGTGTCTCCTTGTGTACTTTTTTGTTTTCTTTTGGGAGTGTAGAAATGATTCTTGTTTCATATTATCACTTCCCTCTAACCTATCCCCCTCCTCCATGTTTAAGCACTCCTTTGTTATCAATATATTTAGTCTAGTAAGACATAACCACATATTGGCCATGTCTGAGAATATATATCTCCTTTAGAATCTCTAGTTCATTACCTTTCTGTAAAGAGGTAGAGGTATTTTTCATCATCAGTTGTTTTTTAAATAATTATTGTTCATCACTTTGATCAGAATTTTGAGATCTTTCCAAGTGGTATTCCTTCCCATTGTTGTTGTTGTCATGTAAGTTGTTCTCCTGGTTCTTCTCATTTCATTCTGCATCTATTCATACAAGTCTTCCCATGTTTCTCTGGTGTGATTTTCATCATTTCTTTTAGTGCAATCATATCTCATTACATTGACATTTCAGAATTTGTTCATCCATCTCCCCATTGATGGACACATGTAGTGTTTCCAGGTCAGTTGATGCTACAAAAAATGCTGATAGACATATTCTTATACATGTGGGGTTTTTCTTTCTTCCTTGATCTCCTCGGAATTTATGCCTAGTAGTAGTACCATGTTAGATATTTTCCGTTTGGGAGAATTTAAAAGAAGATTGTATAGAGTAAAAAAAAGCCAAATAAAAAACATTGAATATGTTCTGCTGCTTTGATGAAAAATTGGCCCACCTTCATTTTATTTTTGGGTTTGCTCACTGAAGCTCTTTATTGCAGCTGTTCTGAAGCTATTTCTGACTTAATAAGAAGCAGGAAGTAACAGAAATCTCATAGGAAACATTTTATTACACAATTTTGAGCAAAATTTCAGAAATTGAAGAGGTTGAGATTATTTTGGGGGAATTCAAGATAAAAAGAAAGGAACTATTTCCCTGATGAGCAAGTCAAAAATGCTGAGATCTGTATTAACTGATATAGATCAAAGAAAGTAGAACCAAGAGAACAATTAACATAAAGACTATAATAACATAAACAGACAAACAAACAAAATCCTAAAAATACTGCCAAACTCAGGTTAATTACAATGATCAATCATGATTACAGAGAAAAGAGTGGGAAACATATATGACACCACCCAGTAGAAAGGTAAGGAAATACAAGTGTGGGATGTAATATATATCTATTATTGGATGCAGTAATTTTGTCAATTTGGGTCTATTCTAATTTGTCTGCTATAAGGGATGATTTAATGGATAAGTTTATTGGAAAATCATTCTGATATAAAAGATATGTATAAAAGTCATTAATTATGAAAAATGAAATTATTATAAACACGCATTTAAATGTATTTAAAATATTTAAAATATAATATACACAAATATAATTTATTTTCATAAATTGTATTTATTTATAATAAAAATAATTGTGAAAAATCATTTATGTATGGATGGTGAGATCTAGCCATGGGGGGGATAAGTTATAAGGAACTCATTGGATAACTTAGATTTTTAAGATATGTACAAAAGAAAGAAGCTTAGAAAATTGAGGAGAAATATAACATGATAGCATGATCTTACAACAATAATGATAGAAGAGCTAAAGCTCATAGTGAGCTGACATTGGTGAAGAATGCTAAAGACAACCTAAAAATAGTACTTTAAAATTTTATGTTGGTGAAAAAGAGGACTGAAGATGGGACCTGTTGTTTGGGGTAGATGGGTAATGAATGATAGAAAGAACTACTCAATTCTCACTTCTACTTATGCCTTTTAGGAGAAAGATTTGAAAACTGAAAAGAATGAAACCAAAAAAAACCTATTAATTGAAATTCAAGATTAATACGAGATAGTAAAAGAGCACCTGATTAACCTTGTTATGTTTGTTATCAGGCCCAGATCAATTATACCCCTGAATAGTAAAAGAATAAGCAGGTGTGATCACTGGAGAAGGAAAAACATTCTGTTTTCAAATTTAAAAAATGGAAAGAGATCAGGACTTCTCTCTTGGTTGAGCTGAGGTAGGTGACTTACAGTAGAAGAGCTCATTCTCCCTATTCATTTCAAATGTATTCTAATCTGCATAACTTTGTTATGAAAAAAAAATGATAAAGCATGTATTTTTCTCTCTCTGGAGCTCATGATTGGTTTGTTTATTTTTTCCACAAATGGACCTGTCTGTATCTGACTTGATCATGTGGTCTTGATGATGCCTGAGATCTTACAGGTGAGAGGAAGAGGAATATGAGAAGTGGGGAAGTGATTTTCTTCTTTGAAGTGATGGTAGAAGCAATGGAAATAGGGAGGGGAGATAGCTAAGCAGTGAGCCAATGAGCAAGGTTGAGGATGATAAGACCTTTCCATTTTTTCCTGTTATAAGGCTACAGCATACAAAAGACAGGGTAGGGAAAGATCATGAGTCTGGGACCTAGGATGATCTCATTTCTAGTCTTGGCTTAACCTCTCAATAAGCACAACCTCAGCAAGTCAATTAGTCTCACAATATCTCAGTTTCTCCATCTGCAGTATAAGAGAATTTTAATTCCCTATACATAACAGGGTTGTTTTGAGGATGCATAAGACACTAGAATCTTAGAGTTAGAAAAGGTCATCTAGTCTAGCCTCCCACTCATCACAAGATTCCTTTCTATAACATCCCTGACAGATGGTGACCCAGCCTCTGGTTGAGGTCATATGTTGAGCTGAAATCTAACTCCTTGTGACTTCCTCACAGCAATTGGAAAGATGGTCTTTGAAGAAAGGCATTTTGTGGAGCCACAGAATCTTAGAGTTGGAAGGAAATCTCAGCAATCATCTTATACAATCCTAACCTGAAGCAGGATAATTGAATCCATGGGAATGGACAAGATCACCAAGTGAAATAGCACAGAGGGAGAAGAGAAGATGACTCAAGACAGAAACCTATGGGACAACCATCATTAGAGGATGTGACCTGAGGATCTTAGATCTTTGCTGGCATAGTTGTCAAAGGAGATGAGCTATACTGTTTGATTGTACTCTGACATCTTAGTATCCTGTATAAGTTCTCTGATTTCTGTTTCCTATTTGCTTAGATAAATTGATTTACTTGTTATTCACTACTTGTAATGTGTTTTTTGGTTTGTTTTTGTTCTTTTAATGTGGGATTGAGTCAAGCCTCTGGCTGTAAGCAGGGATGTGCTAGTAAATATTTAACAACTAGCTCTTTGGGGGAAAAATTGTACCCTCAACATACTT
>NW_020954641.1:23388743-23402414 GCF_900497805.2 Vombatus ursinus
ATATATGTAATTATGGGCATGTGTGTATGTGTGTAGTATGTTACCCTTTCTAAGATGAAAGTGGTAGCTGACTTTTTGGGATTCCCTTTCCGGGTCACCTCCATGCAGAAGTCAAAGAACCCCTTCCAAGGGGTGGGCAAGATTCCAGAGCTATCTTTCATGCCTCTCCATAAGCTGAATTTAGACAACCTATGTGGACATAATATGACTGACATGGCCAGTAAACATCTTACAGGAGGATGGGTTTCAGAAATTAGGGCTACTTAAACTGGGTAAGAGAACGTTTGAGTGGTGTGACAAGGTAGCCATCTTTACGTATTTGAAGGGCTGTCATGTTAGAGAGGGACAGACTTATTCTGCTTGGTCCCAGAGGACAGAACTAGTAATGGGTGGGAATTACAGAATAGTGGGGGAAATTGAATTTTATGAGTATTTCCAGTTAAGATGGCAAAGTGGAAGGTCCTAGTAGAGCCTCACTCCTCAGACATATATTTTAAAAGGGGACTAGATGAAATAATGATCCATAAAACCAAAGGAAATCAACAGTAAGTGCCTCCATTTAGATTAAGACTACCCAAAAAGTTTGTTAGAAGCCTACAAGCTCTCTCAGAGATGCACTAGTGAGCACTGGAGCTAGTTTGATCTCCAGTAAATGGGGCATGACATATTAGAGTCATAAGAGGAAATGGAGTCATCTCCAGTAGGTCACTAAGCAGAGAGATGGGGCTGGGCAGGGCTGGGCAGACCTGAAGCCAGCGATCTGTTTGCTATAGGAGGTGGGAGGGCCAATTCCCAATATTGTCCTTTCCAGGGAGGAGACTACATAGCAACCAAATTACCAGTGTCAGGAACCCCCCCTTGGAGGCCTACATCAACACAATCTCCCATATGCTGTCAAGGCCTGTCAGGCACCAATAAATTTTTTTTTAATTCTTTTTAAAGAAAAGTAAACAGGTGCTGAATGAATACTTGAGGTACCTTCCTGTGAGAACCTATAGAAACTTATATGGAAATAAACTTTGTGTTATCCTATTTGACTGTTTTGAGGCCTTTATTTTCTTCCTTATTCTCAGTTGTGTTTTGGCTCCATTACTGAGATAGTCAGTTAGATGATAGCTGATTAAGGAAATGAAAAGGATGCATACATTTCCAGGTTATATAACATAAGCCTAGCAAATCTTTCACTTATTACCATAGTCACACACTCTGATATTCTGTAAAATGTATTGTCCTCTGGGTGGTTTGGGAGGAAGATTTTGGGTAATTTTTCAAAGAAGATAAATTCTTAGAGAGAAAAAAATTATCTGATGAAAATGCACGGTTGGTTAGTGTCAGCCTGTCCTGTCTCCTATATAAATATTGTCTTATTTATGTTTTTTCCCAAATAAGTGTAACCTCAAATAACCAAAGCCTAACAAACAGAGTTTATTTTTGAACATTCCAAATTCAACTTTTATGAGAGCCTGTAGATATTTGGCAGGAGATCTAGCTGAATTAGATCATCCTAAAAGCATTTGTATAATAAACCAAAAGGGGGACAACAAACAGATGAGAAATGGAACACATCTGCCAGCATTTCTATCGTGAGAACAATGACCTATTTCCTTCTTCAATGATAGTGGAAGAACCACAGGGAGATTTTGTCACCTCAGTACCGAATGTGTGATGTTAGGAAGTAGAAATGTATTTAGGAAATACATTTCAATAAATCAACCAATAAGCACTTATTAAGCACCTACTTAATGTGCCAGACACTGTGCTAAGTGCTGGAAATTTGGGAGGAATAGCTGGCCTTGCTCAAAAGCATATAAGAAGAAATCAAGGCTCTGGACCACACAATTTAATAATCACTCAGAGATCAGTTTTCAAGATATTTGACAGGAGAGGATTTTAAAAGAATGGAAAAGTTCAACAGTATTTTTACCCAACAGAGGGGCAACCAAAAAGATATCAGCAGCTTTTTTTTTTACCCATTTGACAAATTTTTCATCTCTATAAAATATTTTTCAAAAATGGCCTATGAATGGATTGAGGGTATCCTTGATAAAAACACAAGAAGATACAGACAAGCTATAGTAGGTGATTTTCTTCAGCAGATTATTTTTTCACCTTCCTACTATAGACTATGAAGTATAGAGGAAGTAAGATACCTCTTTATCTGTTGCTTATTTCTAGTTTCTTAAAAAGTATCTGAATGCAGAAAAAAAAAAGTTGGCCTAAAAAACTTCCTTTACAATAATAACAGTATTTATTTATTCTATTTATGTGAATTTATATAAAAATTAGCTCACAAGTGAAAAGTGTTTATTAACTATTTACTGTGTGCCAAACACTGTGTTGAGCATTGAAGACACAAATAAAAAAAATCAAAACAGTTCCTGCCCCCAAGGGATTTACATATGAGTTGAGGGAGACAATATAAATAAGAGAACAGTGTCTAAAGAAGGCTGTTTCAGTTTGGGATGGTGATGAAGCCATAGGGGAGTCAACTTACCAGGTCTTTCCATGAGGAATGGTAGTATTGATTTTATTACTGTTTCCAGAGCAAAAGATAGTACAGTCATCCCTTCTTCCTCACTGGGTTTAGGGGTACAGTGTCTCTGTGATCTGGAAAATCTGTAAAACTTTTTGGCCCTCTCTTTGTACTAGAGAAGTCTGAATTATTATGGAAAGATAAAATATATTGATATTATACAATACTATACATATATTTTATGCATTTCTGAGTTTCTAAGCTTTTTCTATGTCATCTTCTGACATTCATGTTGTCTGAAGTTTCTGCAAAACTCCAAAAAAATTCTCATTTAATTTCTTATGCTGACCAGCAATATATTAAACCCCAGGATGGCAAAAGTCACAATGTGGAAGAGATAACTGTAAATAGAGGAAGTAAGGTGCATGTGGTGGCAGCATAGATGCCAGGATATCCTGAGGGGATGGTCCAATGGGATATGAAACATGATGTGAGACCTGGAGCTGGTTAAATGGTTGTGTCAGTCTTTGCTAGTTGACTCACCAATCAGGATGACACATTTCTAGTGGTGTGGTTCCCCCAGGACATGGTTCAAAGATGTCTGGTGTTCTAAAGGGAACAACAATAGAGGGGATGACAAAAAAGACTAATGGATGGATGAATAAGATGTGAAACATGTACTGGGGTCATTTGTCTAATTTATTTATTTAGCATTTTTTAAAAATGCTTTTCATTCACTATCTCATGTGAGCTTCAAAACAACTCTGTGAAATAGGTACTAATATTATTATTTTCACTTTGCAAGTGAGGAAACTTAAACTCACAGAAGTTAGTGACTTGCCCAGGATCACAAATCTAATAAGTGTCAGAGGCAGGATTTGAATCCACCTTTCTAATTCCAAGTCCAATACTCTATCCATCATTACACTGTATCTCCCCAAGGTGTCCCCCATGAATATGGTAAAAATTATATAACATTTTATGATAGAGACTTGGTCATATGACCAAGATGGATAATGAGACTTTTTCTCTTGTCCTTATAACCTCTCAAACCTCTTTAAACCAGAAATTATGCACCAAAGATAAAGTTACATCAGCTGTTTCCAAATTCTAGGATATCTGGAACCCAAAAGGTGGTTAAAAAAATAAACTTGAGCTAATGCCTACCTTGAGCTCACTCAACACCCCTTTGTCCATCTCCTACCATGCTACTGGTAGCAAGGCTACACTAACCAACCAAGCTTGCAATAAAACACAACTCCACATATCACTCTACATCCCAGTCCCCACAACCTTTTTCCAGCTCCAGGCTAAAGAAATTTGCTAGGGCCTTGGTGGACAATGTTGGGAAGTAAAAGGAAGGAACAGAAGGAACTAAGAAGGACATGTTTCTGGGCTTCAAATAGAACTCAATCCTACACCCTAATCCCTCACCTCTCATCTCATAACCTATGGGATCCAAACTCCAAATGACAGAAATAAAGCCCAGCTGTAACAGCAGCAGTATGGCAGCACTCTGAACTGCCAGGCTAGGGAACTGAACGACGAAGGAAATGTGACAGAACATCATGTGTGGGACGCTATGCAGGGCTATGTATAATTCCACTAAGCTAGTGGGAAAGGGTCCAACATCCAACTGAAGCCAGTTCTCTCCTCCTAGAAGTCATGTGGGACAGAGACCTAGGTTGATGAACTGTGAGGGGAGGCTGAGACACTTTGAGATTTAACCTCCAGGGAAACCACCATCAGAGGGGAGGAAGTCAGAAAGTGAGCAATAAGTGAAAATAAGAGGGGTGGGGTGAGGAAGACACTAAAATTACAAAATATCTCAGAAGGAAAAAAAAAATCTAAAAAACCTTGAGCATAAGCGGATATATATTGATAGGGAAAACATCAAGAGCAAAAGGAAATATGGCCTCTAAATCAAGGAAATAAGTTCAGGTCTCTATGAGTAAATACTGTAAAACAGAGGGAAATGACTCAATCCTTAATGAGATGGAGGACACTGTGGAATTTAAAGAGAATATGGAACATGAAATTAAAACATACTGTTCCTGAATGGTTCAAAAGAGAAATGAGAATATATGAGCACAAAATTTATGGCCTTTCCAGCAGAAATATCTGGCAGGATAGAAAAATTAAAATCTGTGATGGCAAATCTCACCAAAGAAACAAAAGTGAGGACAACTGTTTGGGAATGCAAATATGCAGAAGTGAAGTGCAATCTGGAAGAAGACAAGCAAAAAGCAATAACATACAAAGAAAAAAAATCTATATTTAAGTAGAAATGCCAATTGAAAGAATGCATAGATTGCCTCCAGAAAAACAAAACAAAAACAAGACTGCAAATTTCAAGAAACATAGTGGTTATATTTAAGAACTTAATTCAGAAATAAAATTCTACAAGTGACCAGGAGAAACCCTTAAAATACAGAGAGAGAAAGAGAGAGAGAAACAAAGAAAGAAAGAAAGAAAGAAAGAAAGAAAGAAAGAAAGAAAGAAAGAAAGAAAGAGAAAAAGAAAGAAGGAAGGAAGGAAGGAAGGAAGGAAGGGAGGGAGGGAGGGAGGAAGGAAAGAAATTCAAAAAACCCAAGGCTATTCCGCACCCACCAGAAAATGCAGGAGAGGATAGAATGACGTGTTCCAAAGAACAGTAAGGCTGAGCATTTAGCCCAGGGTGACTTACTTTTTAAATCTGAGCTTAACTACAAATAAAATAGATAGATGTTCAATAATAAGGAGGTGTTAGAAAAAAATTTTTTTTCAAAAGAAAACCAGACCTGAAGAGATTATTTGCTTCTTGAATACCCCAGATACCAGAAATGCAGATAGGGTGAATGAATGCAGTAGCTAAGGATAACATCAGCAACAGTGACAGCAGAGACCAGTAAGAGACTTATTTCTACATATATACACAAGATAGGAGTGCAGGCTGAAATCAGGTGGAGGTAATAGTGGAGAGGCAGGCTTGGGGCATTATAGACAGAACCTCATGATACCCTGCCTATTGGAGAATCAGTGTGTGTATATGTATTTGTGTGTGTGTGTGTGTGTGTGTGTGTGTGTGTGGGACTACATTATAAAATGGGAGGGTACATAGAAGTAAGGAGAGAAGAAGGAGCATAGAGGGGAATGTGATATGCCTGGATCAATGAAGGCTAGCAATGAGGGGAAAATAATCTTTCAGGAAGAAAAGAGCCTACAGGGAAATGAGTGAAGAGTAGTGTAGGATGGATTGAAAACAGGGAAAAGAGGAAGACCTTGTTTTGATGGTGGGAAGTGGTTATATTGATGAATGCTTATATAGGTGAAGAGAGATGTTCTGTGAAGGAATATGGAGATGATGTACTGGGTGTTGTCTATAGCATTTGATACTTGAAAGACCATTTGTCCTGCCATGGGGTGGGGACTGGGTAGTTGGAACTTCTGGGCTATATTACCACCTGAGGAACTGGGAGGGCATGGACCAAGGGAGGAGTTTTTTAGGCAAATGCATAAGGAAGGTGACTGGAAGGAGGGTATAGGTAATGATGAACTGCATAATCAAAAATATGGGAAGGGTCATGCAGTTCTTTCCTGGGGCACTGTCCTCTCTGGCACCTGCAGGAATTAGTGTTTTTCTGGGAGGAGGGTTATTTGTTGTGGTTGTTGTTGTTGTTTGTCCTTTGTTATCAAAGAGGACCTTGACATCAGGGAGGTGATGCCATGACATGCAAGTGAATTGGACTTAAGTGAGGGAGGGTTTTACAAAGTTATCAGCTTTCTTCCTGGAGTCATCTGGGTTCAGTGATGAGATATAGATCAGGATGAGTAGAGACGGCCCTGGATCCAGTGGGAAACCTTGGTCTTTTAAACTATGATCTCAGTTTGACTAAGGGAACACCCATTCAATGATTAAGGCTAGGAAAAAAATGGCCTCTTTACCTAATCAAGAAAAAAATTTAAAAAATCTGGGGGGTGGGGGTGGGAAGACCTTCAGGGTCTCCAGGGACAAAACAGAAACAATTGCTAGTTACATAATTACTATTTACATTCACTCTGAGCCAATCAGGGCCTAAACAATGACCAAGTGGGGCTTGGCTTGGGACCTATTGTTGGCCAATCAATGACAACCAGAGTGAGTTTAAAACATGGTCCTTAAGAAAAGAGAAAGGTTTCAGCAATCAAAATTTATATTCCTTTGGGCAGAGAACCCACAGGTAAGGATATGATGGAAGGGAGGAAGAAAGGGAGAGGAAAGAAAAAAGGAAGGAAGGAAGGAAGGATGGACAGAAGGAAGGAAGGAAGGAAGGGAGGAAGGAAGGAAGGGAGGGAGGGAGGGAGAAACAAAGGGAGGGGGGAAAGAAGGAAGGAAGGAAAGAAGGAAAGAAGGAAGGAAGGAAAGAAGGAAAGAAAGAAGGAAAGAAGAAAGGGAGGAAGGAAGGAAGAAAAAAGAAAGAAGGAAAGAAGAAAAAAGAAAGAAGGAAGGAAGAAAAAAAGAAAGAAAGAGCTGTGTTGCCTAACTGGCTAGTGCCAGTTGGGTCCCCAGTGGGGCAGCTCCTATTTCTACTCACAGAGGTTGTTGTTTGTCCTTCAACAGTATCATGACATCAGGGAGATGATGCTATGACATGCAACTGAATTGGATTTAAGAGAGGGAAAGTTGTGCAAAGTCACCAGTCTCACTTTCTGGGGAAATGGTCACAATGGAAAAGGAGAATCCAGGAGTAAACTCTACAAAAGTCATAGAAACCATTTAGAAAGGAGGGCCCAAAAAGAATACCTTGAAAGTTTTGATTCCTGGAAAAATATTGAGAATAGAGGCAAGATAAGTATAAGGGGTCATGATCCAGAGAAGGGGAGGTAAGGTCTAGAGTAGGCAGAAAGAGAAGGTGGATAATGAAGAGAGTGAATGAAAGAAATCTTCTCTGGAAAAAGGTGTGAAAATTTTAAAGTATAAAGCTAATTGGCAGGATAAGTTGAAAGGGAAGAGAAAAGTAGAGAATCTACTTGACTAAAAGGAAAAAAAAAGAGGAGTAGACTTAAATAATCAGAACAAAGCAGGAAAGAAAGGAAATGGTAAGCAAACTCCAAGGAGAGATAGCAAATGGGAAGGAGGGCTTGGGGATAAGAGCTAGTGGGAATAGGGCCATTTTAAAAAGATTAAGCTAAAGTAACAGAAGAGACATAGTACTGTGCTTACAGCAGAAGGGGTGGGGAATCATAATTTGAAAAAAAACTATATGGAGACAAACAGAGGAAAATATAAAATTAACTATTATAGCTTTAACTGTGAGTAGATTAAATAATCCAATAAAATGAAAAAGAGTGACAGATTGCATAAGAAAACAAAACCCTACAATCTGTTGCGTGTGTGTGTGTGTGTGTGTGTGTGTGAAACAAAGACATACAAAAATAAAAACTGAGGGGATGGGAGAAAAAATACTGTTCATTGAAGTAAATCCAAAAAAGCAAGAGTTTCAATCATACCATCTGATGAAGCAAAGACAAACATTCAAAAATAAAATTAACAAACAAGGAAATTATAGTGTGCTGAAAGGAACCATAAACAATAAAACAATATCAATAATAAACACATATGCTGCAACTTCATAAAAGAAACATTAAGTGAGCCAAAATAATGAATAGACAGTAGTATAATAGTGACAGGAGACTTCAATATCCTTCTATCAATTTTGAACAGAAAGATTAAAAAAAAAGAAAAGAAAATATGGAACTGAACAAATTGCTGGAGAATCTAGAGCTAAGAGCTTTATGCTATCTTCTCAATGGCACAGCAGAAGAATATACATATTTCGCAGTCCCATATGGAACTTTTACAAAAATTGGTCATGTATTAGGGCATTGAAAACAAATATAAAAAGGCAGAAATTACTGATACATTCTTTACCAACCATAATACAATAAAAATTGTTATTGGTTCAGGGAAAAGAAAGATGTAGAACCAACTGGAGACTAAACAGTGAAATCCTAAGTGAAGAGTAAGTCAAAGAACAACTCATAGAAACAGTAATTATGTGAAAAAAAATGATAATGATGAATCAACATACCAAAATTTCTGTGATGTAGCTAAAGCAGTCCTCAGTGGGGAGAATTGTTTCTACAAACGCAAATAAAATTAGAAAATGAGATTAATCAACTGAATATGCATTTAAAAATTATAAAGCCAACAAATGAAGAAACCTAAAATAAGCACAAAAGAGGAGTTATTAAATATGAGGAGAAATAGATTAATTGGAAACAAAAAACTCATAAAAATGATAAAACTAAAAGCAGATTTTTTGAAAAGACTAATAAAATTGTTATGCCTTTAGCTAATCTAACTAAAAAAAAGGAGGGCAAAACAATCCAGTTTATAAATTAGCAAATGAGCAAGATGAAATCACAATAAAGCCAGAAGAAATGAAAAGAATAATCAGAATGTATTATACATAGTTATATGTTAACAAAACTGAGAACACACACACAAATAATAGAGGGACACCTTCAAAAATATAAAACACCCAAACTATCAAAGAAGACTAAATAGAAAACTTAAATAATAGAAAAGGAAATTGCACTAGCTATAAAGGAACTATAGGAAAAAAACAAAAAACTATGAATCCTGATAGATTCACAGGAGAATTCTACCAAATGTTTAAAGTACAATTTGTAATCATACTCCAAAAATTATTCTCAAAAATAGAGAAAGTGCTGTACTAGGATACTTTTTTTGAGAGATCTGGAGTCCTAATACCTAAGTGAGAAAAGAACAAAATCCTGAAGGAAAACTACAGGCCAATATCATTAATGAATATTGACTCTAAAATTTTAAACAAAATCCTGTCAGACTACAATGATTTATCCAAGAAATCATTCATTATGACCAGGTTGGATTTATACTATGGATATAAGGATGGTTCAACATTAGGTAAACATTCAACGTAATTAATCAAATTAGAAACCAAAATACCAAAAATACATGATTATCTCAGAAGAAGCAGAAAAAAATCTTTGACAAAAATACAACATTCATTTATTCTAAAACTCCATAGAGGAACCTTTTTTTTTCAATATCAGAAAAGCATCTATCTAAAACCAAAAATCAAACATCATATGCAGTGCGGATATTCTAGAACTTTTTCCAATAAATATGTGAGTGAAGTAAGCATCCTCACTCTCCTCACTATTATTTGATATAGTTCTAGAAATGCTATCAACAATAATAAGACAAGAGAAAGAAATTAAAGGCATAAAGTTAGGTAAAGAGAAGATAAAACTATCCCTATTTGCTTATGATATGATGAAATATTTAGAAAATCCTAGAAAATCAGCAAAGATACTGAGATAATTACTAGCTTCAGCAATGTTGCAGGCTACAAAATAAACCCTCAAAAATCAACCACATTTCTGTATAATTCTATATAATAACAATAAAATACAAACAATGATAGAAAGGGAAATCTCATTCCAAATAACAACAAAATGGATCAAACATCTGGAAATCAATCTATCAAAGCACACAAAAGACTTTGTGTACATGCTATTATAAAGTGCTCTTTAAAGAAAGTTATTATTAAAATGTATTTAAGAATCACTTAAATAGCTGGAGGAATAACCAGTGACTGTGGCTAGGCTGTGTCAATATAATAAAAAAATGAGAGTACTACCAAAGTTAATTTATACTTTTAATGCTCTGCAAATCAAATTAACACCTTCACCGAACTCTCCCCTGTAGCTCCAAGAAACTATATATCATGTGCAGTGGTTGAATCCCAGTAAAACCATCTCAGCAGACATGCTCAACCAAATTAAGGGTAACCAAAAGGCCTCAAACTTGTTGGTGAGTTAGAGGGATGTCTACCCCAAGCATGTGAAGATTTTCCCTGGTGGAATGGGAGGATGAGAATAATTTGTTCCAATGGACATGAAGGCAGCTGAAGCAGGCACTGTGGAGTGCTTAGAAGTTGGTCAGGCATAGAAGATGCCAACGTCATCCATAGGATCCTGTGCCATTGCCAGTCATCTTGACTTTTTTTCCTGCCACTGAACTTTGATGCCTCAGGAAGAGAGAATTAGGCTGACTACTTTGTGCAACTCTGCCTCACTTAAACACAATTCATGGGCAAGTCAAGACATCACCCATGATGTTATTGGTCCTCTTTGAAAACAAAGGATGAACAACAAAGGTATGCTTTCTTTCTATCTGTGGTCTCCTTTTAGTGCATGCCCCTTAATGAAAGTCATTAGCTTATGAAATAACCTATCGTACAGACTGATGACTGACCTTACATGCAAATAGTGTACATAACCACCTACATAGTGAGGTTTGAGGATTAACAGGAAAGGTTCTACTGTATAAAATTCGACTTTTAACTAATCTCTTTGCCTTTAGCATCTTCTTCCTCTAGCATTGCTGCCAAAATAATCTGCCCAATAAGTGAATTTAATCATTCCTCTGATCAAAACCCCTCAGTGACTTCATTGTTGTTTACTAAATAAAGCTGTACTCCCTTTGCCTGATATTCTTGGACCTCCACCATCTGGCCCCAGCCTCCCTTTTCAGCCTTATCTCTCACTATATTTTTTCTGTACTCTATGCTCCAAACTGGACTACTGGTACACACCCTTTCTACCTCCTTGCCTTTACTCATGACATTCTATATGATTGGAAAGCTTTCCTTCATGTCTCTGCCTATTAAAAGTTAACCCATCTTTCACAGCCCAGATCAAATGATAAGGCATCCATTAAGCATTTTCTCACTCCACCACCCCCAACTGAAAATGATTTTATAGCACTTTATTTGTTACTCTTATGTGCTGAACATAGAATCACAGGATTCAGACCTAGCAGAGACCTTTGAGATCATCTAGTTTAGCCTCTTCATTTTACAAATGAGAAAACTAGAGGTTTCATTAGTGACTTCCCTAAGGCCACATGGGTAGTCAGCAGAGTTAGGATTCAAACTCAGGTCTTCTGATCTACAGTCAAATGTATTATTTTTATTATAGTTTATTATGTATTGTAGTTTGTTATTATTGTGTACTTTCCACTTACTCCCATAGCAAGAACAGAGAAGATTCTTTACTCACTACCTTGGTATCCTGCTTAGCATAGTAAGTGCTTAGTAATTTTTTTAATGGAATTGAGTTGAGTTGCACTGGAAGCTCAAAATACCAGATAACTTGCTAGAAGTTTCATAGCTTCTCCATAACCCCAACCAATGAGGCAGTGCTATGCATGTGTCAGTATAACAATGGTGCCCAAGGGTTAGTCCTTACAAGAAAGACACATACCTGCAGTGAATGCCAGACTTCTTTAATTGAAATTTACTTACAAGGACCTTTGCTCCTTCAAACTTGTGGGTGCATAGCCACATTCCATCCAAAGGCAAATACCACAGAAATACCACTTCAACTACAAAAGTGCTTTTAAAAATTGATACGTGTGTTTTAAGCCAATCACTAAAACATGAACTTCAGATCTGTTAGAGAATCATCACTTCTTCAGATGAGAGAGATTTCCCTAAAGAAAAATTGCAGACAACTGTGGTGAGGTAGTGGGCCCTAAAAGTGGGGCTACTGAGCCTCCCAGCTATGTTGGATCGTTGCTATACTATCTGATAATGTTTTCTTAAAATGGATCTCATTTCTACCCATTAGTTCTTGCTTTGTGAGTCTCCTTGCCCCTGTTCCCCTGCTCTCCCCACTAAAGTTGGGATATAATCTAGAATTATGGAACCTTGGAATCTAGAACCAGAGAATCCATAATAAAAATAGCTCATATTTACTTATTGCTTCTAAGGCTTGCAAAGTATACATTTTCTCACTCAATTTGTACTGAAGGCATTGAAGAAATCATTTAAAGTCTAGTCCAATCCTACACATGACATAAGAATCTACTCCTCACTATGCTGAGAAATGGTCATCTAGTCTTGCCTAAACACTTCCAGAGGTGAGGAACCCATTATCTCATGAAATAACCTATCCCATGGATTGATGACTGATCTTACATGCAGACAGTATACAAAGCCATGTTTATGGTAGGAGTTGAGAGTTAGCAGAAAAAGTTCTCCTGTACAAAAATAATCTCTTCAACTATTTTGCCAGGGTCTCTTTCCCATACTCTGTGATCTGGCCAAATTAGCCTTCCTTCTGTTCCTTACACACAACACTCTGTCTTCCACCTGAGGGTCTTCCTCTCACAGATTGATTCATTTGGGAAGTCAAACTAGACCATCCTTTGCCAGAATTCCTACTTAGCCTTTAGTCACTGAATGGGTGTTGCCTCAGACAAAGTGAGACCTGGGAAAGACCTTAGCTTAAAAAGGTCAAGGTCTCCCACTGCATCTGGGGCCACCACCAACCATCTTGACCTAGGTCTTGCTACTGGACTCTGATGACTCTGGAAGAGAGAGTGAGGCTGATGACTTTGCACAGCTCTGCCTCACTTAAATCCAATTCACTCAAAAGTTACGACATTACCCTCCTGGTATTGTTGGTCCTCTTCCAGGATGAAGGATGAACAACAACAGTTTGCCATCTCTGTGTTTTAGCCTTGAGAATGTTCCTTCTGCCCATGATACTCTGACATTACCTCTGCTTCGTGGAATTCCCCTCTTTCTTCCAAATGGTTCCCCAATGCTACCTTTAAATGAAATTTTCTAGATAGCCCATCTACTATTGTATTTAACTACATCGTATTTATTTCTGTTTATTCTGTATCTACTTTTACCTGTATTCGCTGTCTCTACCATTTGAATTTAACTCCTTAAGACTAGAAGATTTATTTCATCCATTGTATTTGCATGTCCATTGGCAATATTGTCACATTGTTGCTTGTGCCCTTCCCTACAAACTGCTTTGCACTTAAATACTTTGTGTTTATTAATTTAATATTTATTTTGTAGCTATATACATATATGTTGTTGTTTTTGTTCAGTCATATCTAATGCTTTGTGATCCCATTTGGGGTTTTCTTGACAAAGATCCTGGAATGGTTTACTATTTCCTTCTCCAGCTCATTTTACAGAAGAAGAAACTGAGGGAAAAAGGGTTAAGTAACATGCCCAGTGTCTTGTTAATGTCTAAGGTCAAATTTGAACTCAGGTCTTCCTGACTCCAAGCCCAGTACTCTATCTACTGGGCCACTTAGCAGCTGATACTCACACATATCTACACACACACACACACACACACACACACACACACACACACAC
>NW_020954641.1:23402424-23556019 GCF_900497805.2 Vombatus ursinus
ACACACACACACACACACACACACACACACACACACACACACGTACTTGTTATCTTTCCCATTAGAATATAAGCTCCCAGAAAATAAGGAGTGTTCCATTCTTTGTGTTTGCATCCGCAGCACCTAGCGCCATGCCTGACACAGAGTTGGTACTTAATAAATAACTATCAATTGTTAGATTTATAGTGTAACTCCTAAGTGCTTATGACCCATTCCTATTATAGCATTGAGTTGAGTTGAGTTCCATTGCCTAATGGAATACAGAACACATAAATTTTGGTGGTGGTAGAAAGACACAAGGTAAGAAAAAATGAAAATACAAGCTAACAATGATATAATGCTCTAAGGTTTTTTTAAAGGATTTTACATGTATCATTATCATCATCATCATCAGTAGGAATCCCTTTACATCACTAAAGAGTCATTGATCCAATGGCAGAGTCATGCAGATTTGTTTGCAGGACCAGGTCATTCCACCAAAAATTATGGAAAGGTAATGCTTAAAAAATCTAGACTGGAAAATGTTCGACATATCACTGCAGGTTGCAAAATATAGCATCTACCCCAAACCAAGAAAAACCGGGATCAGGTGGTCAACATTATACATGAGAAGCTTGTTATCCTTCTTGAATTAACAGATGACAAATCACTATATTACAAATATAAACTCCAAAACATCCTTGAAAATCCAACCAGCAAACTACTGGAAGTAAAGGATTACCATGGACAAATATTGCCCACAATTTCCTGGATATAGCATCAATCTATAAAAATATCAGAATATTTGAATAGATGGCATCATCTATAATATTCATCATCTCCAAATTATGTGAAATGAAAAGCTTTCAAAATATAAAGACCAAGCAGAAAACAAAACAAAATGAAACCATCCTGGAGAAAAATGAAACAGCATCACTACCATTATTCTGTCTGCTAATGGAGCTATCCCAAGTGAGCCTACAGAAGATGAGCATACAACCCAATTTGTATTAAATTAACAAGAACAGTTATTCTATTTATCTTTCAGCAGTCTGCAGACCACTAAAGCTAAAAAAGATAATAACAGGATAGTGACTTGTCTCGGGATATTTTTATGTGAAATCCATCAAAAAGATCAGATAATGAATGATCATACTAATAGAAAAAGCAGCAGTAGGCATTATGGGATAATTGATAGAGAGGTGGCCTCAGAATCAGAAGGACCTGGGTTCAGGTTCCACTTCTCTGCACATACTGGCTGTGTGAACCTAGGTGGGTCATTTAACTCTTGAGTGCCTCCAGAAAATTTCTGAAACTATATGTTGCAGAACAGTTGTTGATCTCTTGTTTGAAAGAGTGCCCTCACCTCTGATATCACTAGACCAGATTCTTTGGACCACTCTCCCCTTCCAAAAAATTTTTAAAAAGACTTTGTGGCTTTGTAGCAGTTAACACTCATTCTCACCATCTTGTTTGTTCCCTATAGTAACTATGTAAAATAGGTACCCAAAACATTTTTATTCTTGTTTTACATGCTAGAAAACTGAGTCGGAGAACTTAGTTGACTTGTCTAATGTCAGGCAGAACCCTGAATTCGACTCCAGGTCAGTTGCTTTTTTTGTTACACAGCCTTCCTCATTGCATTCCAGGTCATATCTCCAACTTCTTCAGATGGCACTTATGCCTTGGAAATACCTACAAGTGTCTGAAATCATCCAAATTGATGGTTGAGGCAATTCCAACTGCTCCAATTAATTCTCTCCCCCCTTTGCTGCTATGTTTAGCACTAAAGACCTGGCTGAGAATTCCCAGATGGGTGTCACTTAATCTTTTCTTGAACATAGCATTGATTCAGTTCTTGGAATGTCAGTTATGATGTGTAAAACAGAAAGACTAGCAGTCTCCTGGGGCAGGGGAAAGGGTGACCCAAGTAATTGAACCAGAATTGTATAGAGAACTTGGTGAAGGCTTCTGTAAGCTGCACCAAAACTTTTCTGAATTCTCATCTTAGGGATGTGTACTAGGAGTTACTCTTGTGAAGACATCTTTGAATGTCAGGAATCTCTCCAGTCTCACAAGAGACCTGGCCTTCCTTCTCCTTTCCAGGGATCCCTGGTCTGACATTGTGTTCAGGGAACTCCCTAGTTGTGTTCATGGTCCATCTATAATACTTCATCAGGAGGACTGCTGGGGAGGTGGTGAATTTCATATTCTCTAGTCTCTGCAGCTTTTAAAGTTGTATCTCCATCTGTTCAGAGCCTACAAATGGTAAATGTCAAGTCCTTGCCTTTCTCAAACCTGCAGACCTGGCACAGAAAAATAAAAGGGCTTCAGATAATTTTATTTCCCACTTTTTAGACAGTCCTTTCCTCCGAGGGAAGCTACTGGTGTAGGTAAAAGTAATAATATATGGCAGAGTACAGTGTAAGGTTAGGATGTCACATGTCACCACTTTGTATTACAAACTAGTTCTAGGAGACACAGACACTTTATTTGAGCACCTGGTACTTCCCCGTTGCTCAAATGGACAGTTTCATTTTTTTTTAAAAATGATTTCTGTTGTTTGCAATTGCCTACCTTTGTCAGCAGGATAGCTGGGTGGCACAATGGATAGAATGTCAGCCCTGGAAAGGAGGTTGTTTGTTGTTGTTCAGTCCTTTCAGTAGTGTCCAACTCTCAGTGATCCCAGTTGGGATTTTCTTGGCAAAGATACTAGAGTAGTTTGACACTTCCTTCTCCAGCTCATTTTACATATGAGGAAACTAAGGCAAACAGGGTTAGGTGACTTATCCAGGGTCATATAGCTAGTAAGTGTCTGAGGCTGGATTTGAACTCAGGTCTTCCTGACTCCAGGTCCAGAGCTCTATCCATTGTGCCACCTAGCTGCCCTGCTTAGTGCTATTAGTAGTAGCAGTAATAGTATTTTACTACCACTTCTGCTGCTACTAGTAATATTACTACTTCTATAGCTACTATTCCTACTCCCACTTATTCCTCCTGCTTTTCTTCCCTCTACCACCAACACCACTTTTATTTCTACTAGTAGTAGTACTTCTACTACTAGTATTTCTACTACTACTACTACTACAGTTGCTGCTACTTTTACTACTACTGCTACTAATATTACTACTACTTCTATAATTCCTAATACTACTACTACTTACTCCTCTCCCTCCTTCTCTTCCTCCTCCTCCTACAACAACAACAATAACAACAACAACTACTACTACTACTACTACTACTACTACTACTACTACTAGCAGGATATGACACACACACATAAGAGCTACTCTATGAAAACGTTGTCAGATGAATGCATTATAGTTGTACATACAAAGTGCCATATTAAGTTAAAGGTAGGAGAAGCTCCTTACTAAGATCATTCTCCTTTTCTCTTCTTGCCTTTAAAAAGCTTATAATCTGCTAAGATTGTAGCGGAGGTGGAGTGTTCTGAGAAGTCTTGATATAGGCAATAGCACCTTGAATTGAATTTGAAGGAAGGGCACAGTCAGAGCTGGAGGTTCCAAGTAGAGAAGTGTAGGATATGTTAAGGGAACAGCAAATTTTCCAGCTTGCTGGAGTGAAGTCAGAAATGTGTGAAAGGTAGCTGAAGGCTAAATCATGAAGGACCTGAAATGTCAAATGAACTTTTTTGGACTTTCTTTGATAGGCAGTAGGGAGCCATTGAAGGGTTTTGAGCAATAGCCAGATGAAAAAGGAAATTTGCACAATGAGAAAATATGTTGCTTTTCATTTTATCTCCTTCCCTTTTGGGGAGGGAAGACAGGGGGAACGATATTCATGTATGCCTTGGGTAAAATGAGAACTAGCACATACATCTCTCAGGATATTCTCTGAAACATCCTTTTTTTAACTTTTGTTCTCATAGCAGGGTTTCAATGTAGTTATCAGATAGTGAGTAAACAATTGATTGGATTCCAAAATTCATTTTTAAAATAAATAACCCCCAGGAATATCTCAGTTGCCATTTGTGAATGAAAGATAGAGATATGATCTTGACATGACACACTGGTTTAGTTTCCAAAACAGTAACTTTACTAAATAAATCACTTCAGCACTCATTGTTATTTATAAATGCAAATCTGGATTTCATTAGTCATAGCAAGACAGAAAGAAAGTTAATAACCTCATCAAAAGCAGAGCCCTTGTCCATACTGAAATTGACACTCAGTTTATCATCAGGTGACCCAACCTTGACTATGGACCAAGAAATTAGAATGCATTTCCGGCAATATCTCACATTTATATGTTACTTTAACGTTCACCAAGTGCTTTCCTTATAGCAAACTTTTAAGTTTGGTGATAAAGCTCAGGGCAGTCAAATGACTTAACCAGGATCATATCTATTAAGTGCAAAAGCCATTATATAAGTCCAAGTCTTTACTAATTCCTAGTCCAGCTCTGTATAGCATTATGCTCATTCTCTAATATTTCCTATAGGTAAAATGCATCAAGACATGGGATTCCAGGTGGTCCAAACATAGGGACTTTTGTAGAAGTGACCCATTCACTGAGCTTCCCTCTAACATCTTGTTTTCTGTATTCAATGGTGGTTTATTATAGGAGAAAAATGGCAAAGTTAGGAGAAATGGTAGCCTAAGTTTTCCTGACCATGAGTTGCAATAGTCCAAAGATCAGCAGTGTTAAGACACATTTAACTTCCTGAATCAAAGAATGGAATCCAATATGTAGGCTGGATTTCTCTTGTAATACCGTGGAATCACCATATCTCAGAGCCAAAACTGAACAAGAATCTTCAAACAGAACAATTGGTTCTTCAGCCTGCCCTTGAAGTGAAGGAAAAGCTACTACATCCTGAGCCTGCCCATTCCACTGGGGTTCTTAACCTGGGGTACACAGATAGATTTCAGGGGGTCTATGGACTTAGATGTGAAAAAATTACATATTCATTTCAATATAATTTATTTCCTTTATAATCTTATGTATTTTATTTTATACATTGAAAAACATTTTTTTTTCCTGAGAAAATCTCATAGGCTTCACTAGATTATCAAAGGTCTCCATGACCCACAAAAAGGTAAAGAATCCCTGCTCTTTTTGTTCAAAAGTTTTTCCTTACATCAAGCCTAAATCAGCTTAGTCACAACTTTCTCCTAGTTCAACCCTCTGGGGTAAAACAGGAAGAAAAAAAGACTACTCCATTTTCCAAGTGACAAGCCTTCAAATACTTGAAGAAAACTTACAAGTCCCCTTCTACCTAAGTCTCCTCTTCTCCAGACTAAACATAACCATTTTCTTTAACTGATTCTCATATGGTATGATCTCAAAATTCTTGCCTCTGCATATTTCCAGCTTCTAACTTCCTGCCTATAACAAAGCACCCATAACTGAAGGCAATACTCTAGAAATCATCTTACTGGGGAATGCTCCAGTGAGACTATCACCCATTTATTCTTTGATACTGGAACTGTCTAAATGAAATCTATGGGTAACCTAACTTTCTGGGCTGTAACATCACTCCATTGAACCTGTGTGGAGCCTGTGGCCCACTAAGATCTCAATTTCTTTTTCAGATGAACTTCTGGGTAGCCACCCATCCCCCCATTTTGTGTGTCCAAATTTGGTTGTTTTGAATCCAACTGCAATACATTACCTTCAGCCCTATTCAATTTCATCTCACTGAATTTGGACCAGTGTTCTAGCCTGACAAGATCTTTTTGCATCCTAACTCTCTCCTCCAATGCATTTCGCTATCCCTCCCAGACTGGTGTCATTTGTAAATCTGATGAACGTTCCATCAATGCTTTCATACAAATCATTGATTAAAAAGAAAGTTGAACACGCACCCAATGAGAGACAGTCTTCCATGCTGACATTAAACCATTAATGACTACTTCTGGGGCTAGACATTTGACAAATTCCAAATCTGCTAATTACCACTAAGGTTTCTCATAGCTTATAGTCTTTAATTATATGAACATTGTTTCATCTTTTCACACTATAATCTATGTGACAATCATGCTAGATGATGAAAGATAATTTAATATTTGGAGCAGATAACTGAATAGGCAGGTCTGTATCTTTAAAAGCCTCACTACTGACCTTAAACACCATCAATTGAGCTTAGAATTAAAATTTTTGAAAATTAAACAGGATATTGGAGTTCACCTAGTCCACTGAGTACTCCAAAATGCAGTGTCCCAGCAAAAACCACTGAGAGGGGTCAGATATTAGGTCCCTAATATCTTAGTGTGAATCACTTCATTGGCTCACTGGCTATTTGAGGACAACTGAGGACTTGGGGTTAGGGGATCATTGAAAGGAGAGACAAGAGATCAAAAGTTGAAGAGGATCCTAGGACCACAAAATCTTGAATTTACTCCTGAAAGGGATATCAGAGATCATCTTCAGGGATTCTTAATCTGTGAACTGTGAACTTAATTTTAAAAATGTTTTTGTACCTGTATTTCAAGATAATTGGTTTCCTTTGTAATCCTTTGTATATTATGCTTTTAAAAACATAATTCTTAGAAGGGATCTATAAGTGTCCCTAAGCTGTACAAGGGTTTCATTAAACAAATGAAACGGCTAAGAACACTTAATCTAGTCCAATACCATGATTTTATAAAATGAAGAAATTGAGGCTACTTTAACAACAAAACAAAACAAAACAAAACCTTACCTACATCACAGTTTTACTGAGAGCTGGCCCTGCTTGGAAGTTTGAAACCAAACTTTGTCTTAGAGGAATTGCTACTTGCTTTATACAACATAAAATATTCCTTCCTATGGAAGATCATAGCCATCTAGGACTTAGTAGATAAGTCCTGAGGAGTTGCCTAAGGCAGTATTGGCATGCCCTTGAACCAGATTAAAATATAATTGGGAAATATTTAACAAAATAAAAATGCAACAGCATATAGATAACAGTAATATGTGGTTTTCTAAGTCAATTTGCTGCCAAGAGGGACTCTTATTCAGTGACCCCATTTCTTTGACACCACTGGTCTGTGGCATTTAAAGGTTAACTACCTCACCCATAGCTATACAGCTACCAGACTGTTGTTGTTTATTGTTTTTGAAAAGGACCAATGACATCAGGAGGGTGATGCCTTGACTTGCAAATGAATTGGATTTAAGTGAGGCAGGGCTTTGCAAAGTAATCAACCTCACTCTCTCCTCCAGAATCTTTGGAATCCAGTGGCAAGACTTAGGTCAGGAGAACTGGTGATGGCCCCAGATGCAGTGGGAGACCTTGGCCTTTTAAAGCTAAGTTCTTTCCCAGGTCTCAGTTTGTCAGAGGCAATGCCTATTTAGTAATTAAAGGCTAGGTAAGAATTGAGGCAAAAGATGGCCTAGTTTGCTTCATAATCAGTCTAGGAGGGGAAGACCCTACGAAGTTCTGGCCAGCATAGAAACAATTGCTATTTACACTCACTTTGAGCCATTAAAACCCAAACAATGAGCAAGTGAGGCTTGGACTGGGATCTATTATTGGCCCAACAGTGAAAGCCAGGATGATTGGAGTTTAAAGATATAGTCAAGTAGCTCCATTTGAATCCCATTGGACTTTATCAAAGCCTGTTTATTCAGAGCTGTATTTCAAGAAATAATAAAAGAAAACTACATGTGACAAAAGAGCTAATTGTCCCAGTTTTAAACAATGATAGAACAAATAGAAAGGGGGAAAAAACCTAGCCCCCAAACTCCAATGTACCTTGTGAAGTATCAGCAATTAAAATTTATATTCCTTTGGACAGAGCACCCTCCCAAGTAAGGCTATGATCCCCCGTGGACAGAGGGAAAAGAGACAGCTACGTAACTAGTATCAGAGGAAAGAGTTGAACATGTCTGTCTGACTCCAACCCCAACACTCTTTCTACACTTTAGGTTACCTCAAACAGTTTCTCTTTCTTTCCTTAAAGAATACCTTCACTGATCCAATTCCACGCTACCCTGGGCTACTGTCCAAAGCAGCTAATACCATTAGGCAGTAGGAGTGCAGCCTTCAGCATGTGCACAGGACAGCAGGGACAGAGGGGAAGCACCGACTCCACTCCAGTATCCCATGTTAACTTGACATCACTTGCTTCCCAAGCAAAAGATTCAGTGATCTTGTTTGTCAGCACCAAAGAAAGGAACTTGAGATTCCCAAGAGTTTTAGGGTGTTTACAAGCAAGCTTTTAGATTTATTCACCATTATCTTCCTTGCACTTGTGTGGTTTTTTTCCCCCTCTTGATTTTATATTGCTACTTTCAGCTTAATTTGTCCCAGTTCTAAGAGGATTACGCTTTTAGTACCATCCTTGTGATGATTAATGTGTACTAATTGTTTTACCTTTGAATCAGAAAGCTTTGGAGCTGTCTAGGCAAAATCTCCCTTTTGTAGGAGGCAGTGCTGATGAGCTAGAGTCCCAGTGGTATCTCCATTCTGCTTCAGGTTGATGCAAGAAGAGAGATTAAAGACACTATGTTAAAGTGGTTTCCTTTTTGATTGCTCCCTGATGGCGGCTATGTTGTCCCAAACATTGTATTAGCTATTCTGGTGGCTTAAAAAATAGAATCAGTCTTGGCAGTTAAAGAGGCCTTAATGAGAATCTTCACTGCTACAAGGCTTGCTTTTGTCATATTACAGGAAGCACAGTTGCAATTTGTCACTGATTTTCACTCCTGTTGTCTGTCTTGGCCAAGAAACCAAGGGCTGAATGGGCAGCGTAAATCAAATTCCCTTTGGCTTACTGATTTACATATGGATATGGAGCTGGAGGGCCAGGGATGGTGGGGGGGGGGGGCGGAGATTGGACTGGAGGTCCAATACATTGAGCATTGATTTATCTTGGGTCATGCCTCCACTGGGAAGGAAAAGGGACACTTGTTTCCCCAGACCTTCAGACCATGCATTACACCTTCAGAGCCATGCTAATGCTCTTCTGTGT
Source organism: Vombatus ursinus (assembly GCF_900497805.2). Lineage (NCBI taxonomy): Eukaryota > Metazoa > Chordata > Mammalia > Diprotodontia > Vombatidae > Vombatus > Vombatus ursinus. The sequence continues at coordinate 23,411,322 of NW_020954641.1, forward strand.
CTCCAGAAGACAGTTTTAAATTTGCCTCAAAAAATATCCACTTTGTCCTTTCATATCTTCTTCAAATTATGTACCAAGTGTCCAGGGAGACTGCTTACATTTATGGGAATAACCTTACCTAAGATTTTTGCCCCATTCCTTTTAATTACTTCACCTCAGTAAAAAGGTATTACTAAATGTCCCTGAGTCACCTTACACAATGAGAAAGATGGTTTTGATTTGAATTATGGGAATTACTGCAAAACAATTAAGTGTAACAAATATTTACTGAGTGCTTATTGTCTGGCTATTCCATTCAAGGAGCTGTGGAGTATGCAAAGGAAAAATAACTAAATATTAATAAACCCTTCATTTCACTCTGTCACACAAATTATTCTCAAATGGAAATATCCTTACTATGACAAAACTGAACAGTATCTAAAAGGTAACAATTCTCTTAAATCAATTACTTTAATGAGAAAAAAACAGCAGTTCCCTTATTAGAACAAAAATAAATATCATTTGCTAATTTTTTGTACTATTTAGACATGACATGGGGAAGAATTAAATAAATGGCCTCTACAAATAGGAGGTGATAGAAGCATAAATCTGGTTATGTACTTCCATCTGCACATGAAATAATTTGTTCATTTAGATAAGATTGAGAACAACTTAATCAAATAGCTATTCAATTGATCAATGACCATTTATTAAGCATTCCATTGATTATGAACCAAACACTGTGCTCAACACTGTGTATAGAGATCACAAAAGCAAAGAATGAAATAATCCCTACTCTCAAGGAGTTTATAATCTAATGAATGAGATAAGAATTAGAGAGAGAAAGAGAGAGAGATAATGATATGAAATAAATAAAAAAGAATCAATGGAAATAAATACAAGGCATGAGATAGTTACATATAAGGAAGTTAGAGAAGTAGTACACTGGCAGTTGGCAGAAGGATTAACACGAATCAAGAAGGATTCATGAAGAAGGTAATACTTGAGCTGCATCTTGAAGGAAGAAAGTCATTTTCTGAGGTACAGATGAAGAGGGAGTGAATTTCTAGCACAGGGGATGGCCAGTGCAAAGGCACAGAGATGAGAGATGAAATATTGTGTGTGTATCAGAAAGGAGGTCTGTTTGGCTAGAATGCAGAGTGCAAGAAGGAGAATAATTCACCATAAGGCTAGAAAGATAGACTAATGCCATCTTGGGAAAGGCTTTCAAAACAAAACAAGAGAATTAATATTTTATTGTAATATCAATAGGTATTTACTGGAGCATATGGAGTAGGGAGTAATATAATCAGACCTGTGCTTTGGCAGCTATATGGACAATGATTTTTGTGATTGTTGTTCAGTCACATCTAACTCTTCGCGGCCCCATTTGGGGTTTTCTTGGTAAAGATACTAGCATGATTTGGTATTTTCTTTTCTAGATCATTTTACAGATGGGAAAACTGAGGCAAACTGGGTTAAGTGACTTGCCCAGGGTCATACAGCTAGTTGGTGTCTGAGGCTGGATTTTAACTGAGGTCTTCCTGATGGCCTGGCATTCCTATGTACTGTGCCACCTAAGTGCCCCAAGGAAGATGAAGCAGAGCATAAGGACTCGAGGAGAGGTGATAGTTGCCTGAAGGGATGGATGTGAGAGACGTTGTGGAGGAAAAAATGGCAAGATTTGTCAAATTATTGGATATGTACAGTAAAGTAGAATAAGGGGTCTAGGTTAATGACAAGGTTATGAGCCTGAGATACTGGAAGAATGATGGCACCTTTGACAGAAATATGGAAATCTGAAATAAGGAAAGGTTTGGGGGCAAATATAATGAGTTTTGTTTTGGATATGTTGACTTTGAGACATATCCAGGACATCCAGGCAATTGATGATGCCTGAAGCTCAGGAAAGAATTTGGGGCTGAATATGGTCAGCTCAATAAACTTTAAGCACTTGCTATGTGCCCGGCACTGTGCTAAGCACTGGAGATAGAAATAATAAAAAGAAAGGCAGTTCCTGCCCTCAAGGATCTTATGATATAGTGGGGAAATACAATACACAAAAGGAAGCTTGAAGGCATGGAGTAGGGGGTTGAGTGAGGGGGACCAGAGAATGTCTTGTTCCATGGAATTGAAACCAGGAAGAGAGGCAGATGGAGAATGGAGTAACCTGGAAGTCCAATCGCTGCTCTCTATAAAGGAAAGCTTTGAAAGGAGTTTAGGACTCTGCCCTTCAGTCCTCCAGTCAGAGAGGAGAGAGGGCTGAGGTAGACAGTATCCAAGGCTTGAGGTAGTAGCATGGTAAAGAGACAGGGAGTGATGAGCTTATCCTAGGAGGGCCATTGATATTTCTGTCATCTGCAAAGAGATTATAAATAAATACTACTTATGTGTTGATAAGTTCACTGAAAAAGAGGGAAAAGAGACAGACAGACATGGAGAGACAGAGACAGAGAGATAAAGAGAGACAGAGGATGAGAGAGTATGTGTGTAGAGAGAAGAGGGCCTAGGACAGACCTTGGGGAGTGTCCACAGCCCAGCCAAATGGATAATCTACTTAAACTCTTACTTGACTGATGTCTTGCCTGGACTAACTGCTGACCATTTGATTAAACTGATTTATCAATTTAGGCCAAATAGTCAACTAATACAAGGAGAAACACACACAATAAAAAAAAGCATACCCGCACTAGGTTTGGATTGTCCTTCAGTGGCTAAGGGACTGTGAGTATAATGGAAAGGACATTAGGTTTGAGATCAGAAGGCCTATATGTGAGTCCCACCTCTACCACTTAGCTGTTGTGCAAACTTGAGAAAATCAGTCTTTCTTTCAGTCTTGGTTTTCTCATTTGTAAGATGAGAATACTAGGTTCAGTGCCTAATTCACAGGATTTGTGTAAAATTGAACAAATTACACACACACACACACACACACACACACATATAAATAATCTCACCCTAAGAAAACACACATGTGCATTGTATGTGGAAGTATATTCTATAAATTAATGGGCTTAAATTCATATGTAATGCCTCGCACATAGTAGGTGCTTATCTCTTGACTGCCAAAATCAGATGGCCTTTTTTCAGTCTTTATTCTTCTTGTCTTCAGTCTGCAAATTTTGATGCTTGAACTCCCTCTTATCCTGCATACTCTTGCTTCTGTAGCTTTTATAACACTACTTTCTCTGTCTGGATTTTCCTTCCTCCTGTTCGACTACTCCTTCTTAGTCTTCTTTAGTGGATTGTAATATCCTACCCCCTAGCTGTAGGTAGACCACAAGGCTCTGTGCTAGGCCTTCTCTTTTCTCTCTCTACACTGTCTCTATTTGTGACTTCATCACTTCCCATATGTTTAGTTATTGGAATGCATACAGATGACTCCCAGACCTACATATCTAGCCTTAGTCCCTCTTTTGAGCTCTAATTCTCTATCATCTGCTTATTTGACATTTCAAAATGGATATTCCCAGGCACCTCAAACTCAACATGTCCAGAAGAGAACTCATTATCCTTTTCCCCCAAAAAACCACCATCCTTCATAACTTCCCTGTTTCTGTCAGACACTATCAATCCTTTCAGTCATAATCTCAAAGTCCTCCTCAGCTCCTCATATCAAGCAATTATCAAGTATTTACCATAGGCCACATGGAGGCAGTTAGATGGCTCAGTGGATAGAGTGCTGGGCCTAGAGTGAGGAAAACCTGAGTTCAAGTCCATTCTCAGATAGTTACTAGCTGTGTGACCCTAGGCAAGTGACTTAACCTCTGTTTGCCTTAATCCACTAGAGAAGGAAATGGCAAACTACTCCAGTATCTTTACTAAGAAAACCCCTTACAGAGTCACAAAGGATTGAACACAATTGACCAACTGAACAACAACAACATGGGTCATGTACTATATTAGATGATAGGGACACAAATACCCAAATGAGACAATTCTCTTCCCTCAAGGGGTTTGTGTTTTACTGGGGGAGGAGTGTGTATGCAGCATATTCACAGATAAATACATAAAGGATATATACAAAACAAACACACAGTGACAGGAGGGGAGACTCAGGAAAGGAGCTGTACTTTCAATTGGCTTACAGCTACCAAGAGGTACAGGTAAAAAGGGAGAAAATCCCAACCATGCTGAGTATCCCAGACCAAGGCCCAGAGATAGGAGACAGAAGGTCTTGGACAGGGAATAGCAAGGAGACCAGATTGGCTGAAGCTTGGAATGCCTGAGGGGAAATATGTGTGATCTGCCAGGAAACCGTGGAGCTAGATTGTGAAGGGTTTTAAATGTCAAACTGATGAATGTGTATTTTATCCTAAAGGGGCAACAGGAAGTCACTGAAGCATTTTGAGCAAAGTGACATCAATTTGTCAACTGTGTGGAGGATGGTATATGGTCACCACCCCAGTTTAGGAAATCACTAAATCACACCTGGATTACTATAGTAGTAGCAACTGTAGTAGTACTGGTGGTGGTGATGGTAGTCATAGTAGTAGTGGTAATAGCAGTACTAGTGGTAATAGTGGTAGTAGTAGTGGGGCTGTAATGGTAATGGGAGTAGTGATGATAGTAGGAGTAGGAGTAGTGGTAGTAGTGATGGTAGTCATAGTACTAGTATTACTATCACTCCTCTTCCTCCTAATAATAATAATTGTAATTGTAATAGCTAATATTTCTAAAGGACTTTAAGATTTGCAAAATGATTTTGAAATATTATCTCATTTGCTTCTCATCCAACCCTGAGAATAGATGCTATTATTATCCTCCTTTTACAGGTGAGGAGACTGAGGCAAATAGAGATTAAGTGACTTGCCCAAGGTCACATAGATTCTGAGGCTAGATTTGAACTCAAATCTTAGTGACTCCAGGCCCAGTGCTCTATTCATTGCAAAACCTGGTTGCTTCAAATAATGTCATTGGTCTCTCTGCCTTCAGTTTACATCTCCACTTTCTGTTCCTCTGTTCCTTATCTTCCCAACTACTGGTATCTACAGCCCCTTCAAAATGACTTTGCATTTATTTTGTGTATACCTCATATTTACTGATGCAAATACCCATTGTTTCCCTTTTAGAAATCTCACTTTCATGTTAGAGGAAACTGAGGTTAAAAGGGGTTAATCACCTTGCTTTTAGTCATGTAATTTACAGGCGGTGTGGTAAAATTTAAACGTAGGTCAGGTGAAGCACCATTAACTACCACTGTAACTCACCATCCTCTCCAGCATTAACAAGTGATCATCTCGCTTTTGAAGGAAATCATCAGATGATCAAGATCCCCTGCCCCCCAAGGCAGACCCTTTCACTTTGGGAGAACTCTAATTGCTAGGAGATCTTTGCCTATATCGAGGTGAAATCTACCTCTGCAACATCTCCCTCTTTCTCCCACTTCTACCATTAGGATCCAAGTGGAACCAGCTTGGGTCTTCTTCCTAGTAACCTTTCAAATACTTGAAAAGAGCTACCTTGTCACCCCTAAATATTCTAACCAGGCTGAACAGCCCTAATTCCTTATGCTTATCTTCATCTGGTATGGTTTCCAGTCTCTTTACAATCTAGGTCATTCTACCCTGGAAACTCTCCAGCTTATCAATGTGCTTCCTAAAATATGGTGCTCATTTTTGTGGCAGCAAAGAATTGGAAATAAAGTAGATGAACATTGATTGGGGGGAATGACTAGAAGAACTGAATTATTCATGTATTTCATGAATAAATGGAATATTATTATGCTGTCAGTCAATAAGCATTTATTAAGCTCTTACTATGAGCCAAGCACAATCCTTGGAGTTATGAAGAAAGGCAAAAATATGTTTTCTATCTTCAAACAGCTCACATTCTAATGGGGGAGACAACATGCAAACAACTACATACATATAAGAGATATAGATTATAAAAGGAAAGTAATCTTGAGAGAGAGACATTAGCAAGGGTATATGTATTGGGTGGGCAGAAATAGGGTGAATAGAAAAGGTCTCTTGCAGAAATTTTTGGATTTGATTTGAGTCTTGAATAAAGCCAGGGAAGTCAGAAGGTGGAAATGAGGAGGTAAAGCATTCCACAAATGGGTAACAAAACTAGTTCAAAAGCATGGAGGATCATATGCCAATGTCTCTAGATTGTCGAGCACCTAGAGAAGAGTGTAGTTTAAGAAGGCTGGGAAGGTATAAAACAGCCAGGTTTTGAAGGGCTTTAAAAGTCAAATGGAGGATTTTGTTTTTGATCCTGAATGCAATAGGGAACCATTTGTATTTATTAAAGCGGCGTTAGGGAGCAGAGGAGAATGCATATAATTAGACCTATGCTTTAGGAAGATCATTTTGGAAACAGAGGAGAATGGATTGGAATAAAAAAAGACTTAAGACCAATCAGAAAGCTATTGTAATAAGAAATTATAAGAAGTAGAATTCAGATAAGCATGGGAAGCTTCCCTCAACAGAAATAGGGAAATTTGGAAGATAATAGATTTTAAACAAAATATAATGATTTCTATTTTAGACGTATTTTAGGTGCCTGGCAAATATCCATTTTGAAATTTCCAGTAGGTAGTTGGTGACACCATCTGGAATCTCAAGAGAGTGGAGCCAAGATGGCAGAATAGGTGGAGCATTCAAGCCAAACTTTCCCAACATCGCTCCCCAAACAACTTTAAAATAATGGGCCAAATTGAATTCTGGAGCAGCATAGCTAGCAAAATGCAGGGGTTAGATATTTTTCCAGCCCAAGATAACTTAGGACGTAGGAAAAATGTGACACTGGGCTGGGAGCTGGCCAGAGAACATAGTGTAACAGGGACACCAGCTGTGGGCCCCAGAGACTGTGGCTGTAGTAGCAACAGTTTCAGTAGCTCTTACCACCCAGAGATAATAAGGGAATTGGACAAGTGGTCAGAAAGAGATTACAGAGAATACCTGTGCTAGCACTGGATGCAGCACTGGGAACTGTTTGGCATCTCCATTGCCCAGTGTGACCCAGTTGTGGGTCACAATTTCAGTGTGGAAAGGAGTGCTAGTGCTTGTGGCCACAGAGAGTATGGCCACTACCTTGATAAGGAGCAGAGCACAGACCAGGATAGCAGTGATCATGCCTCTCCCTGCATCACACCACAAAAAATTACAGACCCTCAGACTTAGTTGTGAAAAAAAAGCCTGAAGCTTGGAATAGTGATGCCCCCCACTCACCCACCTACCCTGGCCATGTAAGCAGAGGCTGAAAAAAAAAATGAGCAACTGACTATTAAAAAAAAACAAAAAACTATGATGACAGAGAAGCTCAAGACATAAATTCAAAAGAAGACAACAATGTAAAAACATCTACAGGCAAAGCCTTAAAGAAAAATGCAGATTGAACACAAGTTGAACAAGAATTCTTGGAATAGATAAAGAGTTTTTTGTTGTTTTTTTTTAAAGAAAGATCAAGAAAGCAAAAATGATTTTAAATATCAAATAATACTGGTGGAGGATAAAATTGGGAAAAGAAATCAGAGCAATCTAAGAAAATTATGAAAAGACAATTAATAGCTTGGTAATCTTGATGAAAATAACACCTTAAAAAACAGAACTGGCCAAATGATAGAAGTGGTACAAAAATTCACTGAAGTTAAAAACTCCTTATAAAGCAGAATTGGCCAAATGGAAAAACAGATAAAAAGCTCACTAAAGATAATAAATTCCTTAAAAATTAGAATTGGGCAAGTAGAAGCTAATGACATCATGAGACATCAAGAAACTATGAAGCAAAGCCAAAAGAATGAAAAAAATAGAAGAAAATGTGAGATTTCTCATTGGAAAAACAATAGACCTGGAAAACAGATTGAGGAGAGAGAAACCTGAAAACCATGATAAAAAATAAAGAATCTACACACACCATATTTCAAGAAATTATAAGGGAAAACTGCCCCAATATCTTAGAACTAGACGGCAAAATAGAAATTAATAGAATCGACCTATAACCTCCTGAAAGAAATCCCAAAATGAAAACTCCCAGGAATATTATAGCCAATATCTGGAGCTCTCAGGTCAAAGAGAAAATACTGCAAGCAGCCAGAAGAAAATCATTCAAATATCATGAAGTCATAGTCAGGATCACACCCAATTTAGCAGCTACCACTATAAAGAAGCAGAGAGCATGGAACATTATATTCTATTAGGAAAATGAGCTAGAATTACAACCAAAAATAACCTACCCAGCAAAACTGAGCATAATTCTTCATAGGAAAAAATGGATATTTAGTGAAATAAAGGATTTTCAAGCATTCCTGGTGAAAAGACCAGAGCTGAATAGAAAATATGACATTTAAACATGAGACTCAAAAAAAGCCTAAAAAGGTAACCATGAAAGAGAAATCATAAAAAACATTAGGATAAACATTTATATTCTTACATGGGAAGATGATAATGTATCTCCTAAGAACTTTATCAATATTAAGATAGTTAGAAGTTTACATAAACAGAGGGCATAGATGTGAGTCAACTATATTGGGATGAACTAAAAAAAAAATTAAAGGGGTGAGGAAGAGGAATGTACTGGGAGAAGGCGGAAGAGAGAAGAAGAATGAAGAAAATTATCTCAAATAAAAGAGGCAAGCTAGGAAAAGGGGAAATGTGGATGGCAGAATAACACTTAACATTCACTTTCATCACCTACATTATCTTTGAACTGGTTCAGAGAGGGAAGAATACATATACACACTCAGTTAGGTATAGACATCTATCCTATCAAATAGGGAAGAAGAAAGGAAAGGGGCTAAGACAAAGGAGGAGGAGGATAAGATGGACTGTGGATTAAGGGAAGTTAATGGTCAGAAGCAAAACAGACTTTTGAGGAGGGACAGGATAAAAACAGAGAAAGAGAGAAGAATAAACAGAAGAAAACAGGATGAAAAGAAATATGCAATTAGTAACTATAACTGAATGTGAATGGGATGAACTCACCCATAAAACAGAAGCAGGTAGCAGAATGGATTAGAAACCAGAATCCAACAATACATTGTTTACAAGCTTGAGAGGTGAGGGCTAGATATAGGTTACAAAGTAGATGGTGCAGCAGATAGAGTACCAGACCTGGAGTCAGGAAGACCTAAGTTCAAATCCAGCCTCAGATACTTACTAGCAATGCAAACCTGGGCAAGTCACTTCATCTCTGTTTGCCTCATTTTCCTCACCTGTAAAATGGGGATAATAATAGTATCTACCTCCCAAAGTTGTTGTGAGGATCAAATGAGATAATAACTGTGGAGCACTTAGCATACTGTCTGGCACATAACAAGTGTTATATAAATGTTAACTTATTCTTATATAGATATGAGAGAGAGAGAGAGAGAGAGAGAGAGAGAGACAGAGAGACAGAGAGAGACAGAGACAGAGACAGAGAGAGAGAGAATAATGGAACCCTTGAGAGTTGATGAGGTCACTGAGAAAGATAATATAGCAGGACCTAGGATGTAACCTTGAGGCAAATTTACAATTATGGGGAAGAATACAGATGATGATTTAATAATAAAGGAGATTGAGAAAGGGCAGTCAGAGAGGCAGGAGAACCAAAAGCAGTGTCAGGAAAGCCTAGATAAGAAAGAATACAGGAGAAAGTGTTCAATAGGGTTAAGTGCTATAGAAAGTTCAGGAAGGATGAAGACTGAGAAAAGGCTGTCAGATTTTGCAAATAAGAGAAACCACTGGTAACTCTGAAGAAAACAGTTTCAGTTGAATGATGAGGTTGAAAGGCAGATTAAAGGGAATTGACAAGTGCATAAGAAAAGAGAAAGTGAAGACAGCAACAGTGGACAACTTTTCCTAGGAGTTTGGCCATGAAAGGGAGTGAACATATAGAATAATAGATTGAGAAAGTTGTAGGGTATGTGAGGAAAAAAGGGTTCCTATATGGTTTACAGGAAATGATCTTTGAGGTCCCTTAAAACTCTGAGGTTCTCTGATACTGTGAAAACACCTTGTTTATTAATAATTGCTTCTTACCTTTCTAGATATTTACAGACCATCACTGTGGTAATATGTTCTAGAAATTGAAATCGAGTTCACCAAAACAGACAGAGTTTTCAGTCTTGATTCACTTCCATGTTATAGAAATCAGGACATTTGTGTTTCCACAGACCTAAGGCACCCATATTATTTCTCCATAGTCTTTCAGAGATTATCAGAAGCAGCTCAAGCATCACACCCTCCAGTTCTTTCCATATGTTGGTGAATAGTGCATCCAGGCCTAGTTATTTGAGTTCCTTGAAAGCAACATTCTTACACTTTCCTTGCTGATTTTGAATTTCAACTCCCGGCTAACCATTTTTGTTCTTTCCTTCTCAGTCCAAAGAGTTTTCCCTTTGGCATCAAAAATAGATACTAAATATGAACTGAATAGTTCTGCCTTTATTTCTTCATCTGCTTTCATCATCCCATGGCCCCAAGCAACAGATTTATCCTTTTTTTTTTCCTCCTCTTGTCCCTAACACAGTTTAAAAATTCTTCTTAGTGTTCCTAGAATTCCTTGCCACCCTTAGGTCATTTTGAGTATCAATGATCTTAACACTTTTCTTACACAACCATGCTGTGCTTTTTCATTCTTCCTCATTAACATGCCCCTGATTTAAACCTCTATACTAAAATCTAGGTCAGTCAATGAGTGCCCAACACATTCATGTTGATCTTTTAAGTCACTCCTCCTTTACCTTCTTCATTGGAATACTTTTCCCTTGCATCCCCAGAATTTCTTTCCTGAAATCTTATTTCTCTTAAGCTGATTTACCCTGTTCAATATTAGGCCAGGGAAGGCCTCCCTATCCTTTTCCTGAACTGTTGATAGCTCCCCTTCTCATAAAACCTAGTATGCAGGCAGGCTTTCCTTTTCTTCTCTATCACTTATTATAAGATAGAGTGGTTACTGTCTTGAAATCTTCCCTTGTTTACTTTTGATAAAGAGTTCCCTTTGTTGGTTGATTGGTCAGAATCAGATCCAGGAGAACAATTTCCTTTGTTGGTTATTTCAACTTCTGAAGAACGTAATTATCAGGAAGGCAAAGGAAGGAGGATGGAATCTTTCCTGGGAAAGACTATTCATGCTTCCTGGGTCTGACTTTGTAGACTTGCATTCTTGAATTCAATATTACTGGAAACAGGAAATGAACTAGATTTTTTTTTTCAGAAAGCTAACAATGACTTCAGAAGTGTGTGTTTGTTATCAGATTTAGTGCACTTGTCATAGCTTTGGCCCAAAGCTGAGCCAAGGGAGGGACTGAAAAAAAATGCCGAAGAAACTTCTTCGTTGTTCTTTCTCCCTCTTAATTAGAATGTAGTTTATCTTACAAGCTCCAGAGCTTTTTGGATTTGTGGTTTCAAGCATGATGTCATTTTCCCTGCCTATATGACCATAGCATTTTTTTTAAAATCTTTAATGTTTTGTAACAAACAGAGCAATAACTGTGGAAACCTAGGTGCTGAGCTTGAGTCAGTGACAAAGTGTTCCCATTACCTCTTTGCATGGGCAGAGGATGACCCTACCTCCAATGGGTGCGCCCCAAAAAGCTCTGTATTAATGAGGATAAGGTCATGGGTTTAATCTCTTTGTCAGATAGTCAGTTCCATGCTGTTCTTTGGACAGACTACACCCCTGACCTTGGTCAAACTTCTTACAAAGGAGAGCCTTTGGTCACAATGGAGCATAGTCAAAAGAGTGTGATTGGATGAATGCAAATACATTTTCACTGTCAGGAGGATAAAAAGACTTAAATTACTAACCCTGCTGATGTTGGTCAATCAGTTTATCAGTCAATAAGTATTTATTATATCCAGTAGAATGTAAGCTCTTTGAGGTCAGGGACTCTCTCTATATATTTTTTTCCTTTGTATGCCTAGCACTTACCACAGTTCCTGACAGGTAGCAGGTACTTACTACTCATTGAATGAATGAATGAATGAATGAATGAATGAATGAATGAATGAAGTGCTGAATGGCTCACATAGAATCAGACATATAGGGAAAACTCATTGCAGCTAGGTGGCATAGTAAATAGAATGCCAGATTTGGAGTCAGGAAGACCTGAGAATGAACCCTACCTCAGTCACTTAGTACCTGTGTGACCTTGGACAAAACACTAAACTTCTGCACTTCAATTTCTTCATCTGTAAAATGGAGATAATAATAGCAATTATCTCACAAGGTTGAAATGAGAATCATTTGCGATATTAATATGTAAAACACTAGATAAATATCAGTTAATATTATTAAACCTCATATCCTGAGAGGGAAGAATTAATAGGGGGCTGACCCCCCTAAATAAAAAGCATTGTAAGGAGATATATGAAAATCTATATTAAAAAAAAATCAGTCAAAGAATAAATTCATATCATGAGAAGTTTCTCCATTTAAAAAGACTCCTTAGAAAGCTAGTAAACTTTCCTGGGGCATTTAGATGTTTGCATATAACCACTTGATGGTAGAAAGAAGGGAGGAAAGGAAGACAGAGAACGGAAGAAAGAAAATATAAGCTAAAGTGTTAGAGCAATCAGAAACAAAATAAAATGTCCCTGGAATTATAATTTAAATCAATAGAAAAATAGGTAACAAATGACCAAAATTCTATTCATATATAACTTTTAAAAATCTTTATTCCATAAACTGAAGTACATCTTTACTGCTATTGACAATGATGAAATACCTTTTGACAAGTATCAGATGTGTGTTCCTGGTAATTATTTTCTAGATATCTCATAGAAATGGAATCATACAAAGTCACTCTCAGAAGTCGGGAGAATATCAGAGGCCTTTTAGGTTTGTCCAGGCAGCTATGTGGCACAGTGGATAGAGTGGCAGACTTGTAGTTAGGAAGTCCTGATTTCAAACTCAGCCTCAGACCCTAGTTACCTATGTGACCCTAGGCAAGTCATTTAACCTTTGTCTGCCTCAGTTTCCTTTTCTGTAAAATGCAGATGATAATACTACCTTCTTCCCTGAAGGAGGTAATGTTTACAGAGCACTTTGCAAACCTTAAAGCACTATATAAATACTAGCTATTATTATTATTATTTACCTGAACATTAATCCCCTCTACCAAAAAAAATGGTCATTTATTGTCTGCTTTATTACCTCCAGTGATAAGAAATCCATTCCCTCCTGTTCATTCCATTTAAGGACAATTCTAATTGTTAGGAAGTTTTTCCTTATATTGAGCATAATTAATGAAGCTTAAAATTTCATTAATTTTTTTTTGAAGTGGCTGAGTGGCACAGTGGATAGGGCGGTGTACCTGGAGCCAAGAATTCTTAAGTTCAAATTTAGTCTCAGACACTCAATAGCTGTATGATTCTAGGCAAGTCACATAACTGAAGTCAGCCTCAGTTTTCTTATCTGTAAAATAGGGATAATGGCACCTACCTTCCAGGGTTGTTGCAAGAATCAAATGAGACATTTTTTATAAAAGACTAAATAAATGCTACCTGTTATTCCTAAATGCTAACTATTATTGGCTGCCATGCCACACTCTTGACTCATGTGAACCTTCAGTTCACAAAAATCTCCTAATTTTTTTAAATTTGGATTGTTATTTAACCATAATTCTCTCATTCTATGCTTGTCCACTGATTTTTTTAAATACATAATATATATATATATATATATATATATATATATACTTATGCTCATTGTAATTATTTTGGATCCAGACTCTATCACATAATAAGTTAGGTATCCCATTAAGTGTTATATCATCCTCAAATTTAATCAGCATACCATCTATACCTTTATTCGTGTCATTGATAAAAATATTGAACACCACAAAGCCACAGAGAGATCCCTGGGGCAATTCACCGACTGGAGTTATCACAAAGCTGACTCTGACTGATTATTCTTTTGAGCACTCTTTGGGCCAGGTCATTTAACCAGTTCCAAACCCATCTACCTATATTATATAATCAACATCTCCATTTCTAAATAAAATTATTTAATCCACATATTTCTAACTTGTCCGGAAGAAGAGCAGAAGACTTTATCAAATATTTTGCTGAAATCCTCATTTGGATTTCAAGTATTTATATGATATTCCTCTGACCTATAAAATGGTTATGCTGCCAAAAATGTAAATAGGATTAGTTTGATATGCTCTCATCTTGCTGAAGCTATACTGACTCCTAGTGATCATTTCTTCCTCTTCTAAATGCTCACGAATCATCCCTTTAATAATACATTCTAAAATGTCATCAGGAATTGAAATCATGTTCATCAAGCTATTATAGTTTAAAGGCTCTGCCCTCTTCCTTAAAAAAAAAAAATGAATATCTTTTTTTATGTCACCTAAATTTCCTCCTATATATCTCTCCTTCCTTCTCTCAGAGAATCATTCCATATAGCAAAGAGTTAGTTTAAAGGAAGAATAGAAAGCAAAATCAATCAATACATTGAAAAAAAAAACCTGAAAATATGTGCAATGTTTCACACACATGGACTTCCCCCCTTTACAAAGGAGTTATGAGAAGTATCTTCTCATATATCTTCTTTGTGGGGCAGAGCCAATACAATTGAGAAAACGCAGGGACAAGCCTGAGCTCTCCTAAATACCCCTCCAAACAACTTTAAATAATGCCTCAAAATGAATTCTGGAGCATCAGAACTCACAAAAGGACCTGGTGAAACAAGTTTACAGCCCAAGACAACTTAGAAGGTTGGCAGGAAAGATCTGTCCCACTGGCCAAGTGAAAAAAAGATGTACAAAAATTCATGGAAAGAAAAAAAAGAAACTCCTGAAAAAGCAGAATTGGTCAAAATGGAAAAGGAGGTACAAAAGCTCACTGAAGAAAATAATTCCTTAAAAATTAGAATTGGACAGGTGGAAGCTAATGACTAAGAGACATCAAGAAATAATCACATATCTTCTTTGAAGCCACACTTGTTCTTTATAATTGTGCAACATTCATTTTCAATTGTTTTGTGGCTATTGTCTTTTCCATTTGCATTGTTGTTGTCATTGTGTATATTGTCTGCAGGGCTTTTCTTACTTCATTTTTGTAGTAGTTCATGTAAGTCTTTTATTCAATATTGTGTCTTTCAATAATATTCTATCATGTTTGCTTCCAGTCTCATCCCATTCCGAGCTTTGATGTTTTTCTTTATAGTAATGCACATTCCTGTAGCACCTTACAATACCCTTTATTGTAACCACAACCCTGTGAGGTCCACAGCTCAAGTATTATAAGGCCTACTTTACAGATAAGAAAAATGAATCTCAGAGTGGATGAACAATTCACCTACAATCACAGGACTGGTCATGTCTAAACAAAGCTTAATCTTGAAACTCAGACTTCAATCCTATCCATTCAGTTTTCTCTTGGTACTCTGCTGCCTCTCATCATGGTGGATGAAAATGACCCTATTGACCCCACTGTTGGTAGGATTCACATTGAGGTATTTTTTTTCTGAGAAGGGGAGATGAAGTAAATTAAATCATTGGTGCTCTGTCTCCTTATTTCTTCTTGTGGCCATTACCATGCAGATCCAATATGGTTTGGATGGTATTAGGGATTTAGTTCATGATTGTGGAATAGGGAAAAGGTTACTGATCTATATTGGGAAAATCTATGGTCATTACTTAATGAGTCTGACTCCTTAACCTAGAAAGTTGTTTTATGTGCAAATACCTTTCCATTCCAAACTGATTCTAAGTGCTTCCTGCTTCACAAGGCTTGCATCCTCTCTCATAGGACTGAATTTGGATTTGAACTAGACTTGTGATTTTCTTGGCATAGGGCATTCCTAATGAGGAATCTCTTTTTTTTTTTTTAAAGGCAATTGGGGTTAAGTGACTTGCCCAGGGTCACACAGCTATTAAGTGTCAAGTGTTTAGTCTGAGGCCGGATTTGAACTCAAGTCCTCCTGACCTCAGGGTCAGTGCTCTCTCTGCTCCACCACCTAGCTGCTCTGAGGAATCTCTTTTTACCAATTCAGATTGGTACCTACTCTGTAACTTACACTTTTAGAGAATTTCTTGGGACACTGGAAGGCTAATTAGCTTGCCCAAAGTCACACAGCCAATGTATTAGAGGCAGGATTTGAGCCCAAGTCTTCCTGACTCCATGTGCAATTAGGTGACACAGTGGACAGATCACTGGGCCTGGAGCCAGAAAGATCTGAGCTCAAATCTAGCCTCAAGACATTTACTAGCTGAGTGACCCTGGGTAAGTCACTTTATCCCTATTTGGCTCAGTTTCTCATCTATAAAATTGAGAAATGTTGGAAAGGAAATGGCAAACCACTCCAGAATCTTTACCAAGAAAACCCCAAGACTTTGTCCATGGGGTCACATTGAGTCAGACACATGTGAACAACTGAACAACAAAATAAAATGATTTAGAACTTTAAAAGTACCATAGAGGTAATCTATTCCAGTTCTCCTATTCTACAGTTAAAGAAATTGAGGTCTAGTGAGATTAAATAACTTCTCCAGATTCACACATGCAATAAGTGACAGAGCGGAGGTTGAAACATAGTTATTCTCATTCCAGTCAGTTCTTTTTCCACTCTACTTCAATTATAGTCATGTAACTCTTCTTAAAATACTATCTATCCAGTAGGAGCTTAATAAATACATAAGTAAGTGAATGAAGTGAGAAAAAGACCATTTACATACTCCAGAATTGTAATGGGCCATTTATAGCCATAGGTTATAGCAAGTATCCAAAATGGTGTGTGCATTAAATGACCCACCCATGTGAAATCTGGCCCTCCAAATATAGAAGAATTATTGCTTATAAAAAAAAAGTAAGACATTGAAAACATTGGTTGAAGCCAGATGTTCTGTGGGCTGGAGCTCATTGTCCCTGCACTCCACATTCCCATAGCTGGAACTGTGTGTATTTGGGATGCTGGGACATTAGATCCTACCCACAGAATATTTTGAAATAATGTTGTTCAATTACTTAATCCTTGTTAGGCTATTGAATAGAACCCTCTCTTATATACAATATTATAAAAACATTATGCCTGAGTCTCAGGATTGAGAATATCCAATTACAATAGTTCCCCCCCACATTTGTATTCTTTTTATTTTATTTAATTGCTCTTAACATTTGTGGGAGGATTTATTGTTTATGACAGCAAGCAACCTGAGACTATAAAAGAGCAAGCGTATGCTATTTCCTGCTCCCCACCCACTCACTGCCTCACCAGTCCACCTCCATCCTGCCTTCCAACACCCTCATTATCCCAGGGCAGGTTTTTCTTGGAGCAAGGACTGCCAGAGGGGTACTGTACTGCAGGAAACTGTCCATTGGTGGACAATGATCACTTCCCCTTCTGAGCCCCCCAAAATCAATAGTTTAACTTACAAATACACTCATTCCTCATTCATCCTGCCAAATGGAGGAAAGTGGGAGATTTGTGATTCTGTAGTTTATACAGCACTGGCCTAACTGTAGTGGTTTAACCAGACAGGCCTGGGATGGCTCACTTTTGTCTCTCTTTTATCACCCAACCAGAACTTACAGTTTGGAGTTAGATGCAAGCAGGATTTGGCAGGGTTGGGAAATGAGAGAGAAGCCTCGATTCTGGCCAACCTGATCAATTGCTACAAAGTGGGAGCTGAATTCATGGCCATATCCTACTTATACTAAGTCAGGACAATCAAGAGTCAGGGCAGATATGGGCAGGATCAAAGGGTTTCTTCCCCTTGAGAATGCCCTAGAGACCTGACCATGCTAGAGCTTCTCATTTGATAATCTCACTCCCTCCACCCTTCTCTTAGGATTATAGGATCATAGGTTCAGATCTGGAAGGGGACTTAGAAGTGGTCTAGCCCATCCTACTATTTACAGATAAGGACACTGAAGCCAGAGAAGTTCAATGACTGGTCATACGAATAGACTATGTTAGTTAGTCAATAAATATTTATAAGCAACTACTATATGCTAGTCCTTGTGCTAAGATACAAAGAAAGGTAATAATAATAATAATAGCAATTCACATTTATAGTTCTTACTATGTGCCAGGCACTGTGTTAAATGCTTTATAATTATCTCATTTGTTCCTTACAACAACTCTGGGAGATAGGTGCTATTATCCCCATTCTACAGATGAGGAAACTGAGGCAAACAGAGGTTAAGTGACGTGCCCAGGGTCACACAGTTAGTGAGTATCTGAGGCCAGAGTGTCTAGAGATTACTGACTCCAGGCCTGGCTCTCCATCTACTCTGCCACCTGGTAAAAGACTGTCCTCAAGGAGTTCACAATCTAATGGTGGAAGACAACATATAAAAGGAAGCCAGAAGTTTGAGTGTGTGGGGTGTGGAAAGGGGTACATGGCACAGGGACACAATGAAAGTCTAGAGGAGAGAGTCTGAGTGAGAAATGATGAGACAGCTGCCCTGTACATCCTCCTTATATGAGGGCGCTGGGAGGAGCTCTCCAGCCACCCTTCACCCTCTCCAGTCAGAAGCAGGGAGGAGTCCCAGGGCAGTGGATACTCAGGGGACAAGTTTCAGATGAAGATCTTGTGAAGATGAGATTCCTGAGGGCATGATGAAAGTCCTAAGGAGTTCTATTTTCGGCTCTGATACTATCTTGCCAGAGCACCTCTGATTGTCACTGAACCCAACTGAGCCTCAGTCTTCCCCTTTCAGAATGGGAGTGCTTTCTCCAAAAATTTCAAATGAGCTGAGGCATTTTTATGGTCAGAGGTGAAACAATTAATTTTGCAAGTGGGTAGAGCATCAGACTTGGAGTCAGCAAGACCTAGATCTGAACCACACCTCAGAAACTTCCTGCCTTAGGGAAGTTACTTATCCCCTCTGGGCCTCAGTTTCCTTGTTGTACTCAATGACTTCTAAAGGTCCTGTGGAGCCCTAACTCTATGAAAATAAAGTTTAAGAACCATGTCATTAGAGAAACTAAAAATGTAGATTATCAAATGTTTTTATTAAAAGATAAGTTTAGGAGGGCTACTGGGAAAAAACTATGTTGATGAAAAAAACATAAGACATCAATAAAAACTCATTTTAAAAAAATAAAATAAATATAGATAAGGCTACCTCTGGTGTTTTTGATTTGGTTAGAGTTGTGGGTGGGGCTAAAGGGAAGGGGAAGAGGTAGGACTTTTTTTTTTTCTAGTGAATAGAGCAATTGAAACAGAATTCTTCTGGAAGCCAGTTGACAATCTCTGTGGGCAAGTACCGGAGAAGAGATATTATTTTTCTGACCTAGGAACTGACTTCATTACTAATGGATATTTGAACTGGGCACTGAATAGTGAACAAAAGCCCCTGACTAATCATTCAAAATGCAGGTCCAGAAAATTGTTCCCTAAAATGAAGAGAGCCCTCAACTCATCTCCAGGGAACTTGGGAACCATGTTTCCATAGGAAGTATGCTATGGCTAAGCTACATGCCCCAGTCTTCCTCTGGTCTTCCCATTACTCCTATTTTTTTCATTTTACTCTTCAAAGATGCGATGCTGTCCAGTTGTACAAAAGAAGTGCATTTACAACTGAAATTACCAAAATGCCCCATTATGTTTACCAAGGTAAGAGAAGAAAAAGTCTACCATGAGTTCCAGACTTCTGCAAAGCAGGGTGCCTATAATGGAAGGCTACAGTTTCTTTTTTTTTTCTTTCTAATTCCCTTGAAAAGGAATTGCGTATATGAATAGCCCCTCATGACATGCTTTCAGAAATATGGTGTTTCAGTGGAACAAAAGGTCAGCGCATTCCAGAGCAATCAGTTTTCCAAACATCTTCACGGTGGGTTCCACTCCCTGCCCTCCCATTCTCTACACTCCTTTCTCACAGCTGAGGACACAACGGAAATTGGATCATAGATTTAAAGCTAGAAAGCGAAATTGAGTCTAATCCTCTTATTTTATGAATGACAAAACTGCCTCCCAAGGAGATGAAGTAACTTAAGATATTAGAGGAAAAACTGAAAGAGACATCAAAGACCTTTACAAACCTTTCATTTTACAGATGAGGAAACTGAGGCCTACAGAAGTTAAGTCACTTGCTAAAAGTCACACGGGTAGAAAGAGGCATAGCCAGCTGAGCAATAATAAGTGGAAGGAGGGGAGGAGAAAGGCACTGGAGGAGTCTTCCCATAGGTGAAATCATAGTTACAGGAGGGAAAAGAAAAAAGGTAGTGAATTAAACTGACAATGGCTAATTGTTGTGACTAATTCAGCTTTTGGAAGGTAGAACACTGTGGTGTACAGAAACTGCAAGACAACTCCTGTTTTAATTAGTGGCACCACAGGGAGAAGATGGGCTTATAATTGAGTAGTTTGCTGATCGGTCAACTTCAACCCTCAATCAGGCGTGCTGAGAAGTGGACATTAAGGAGGAGTTTTGACTAGCAGGCAATCTGCTCCATTACTAATGCCAGTGTCAGGCCTGGAACTTGCTGTTTCTTGGAAAATCTCAGGCAGACGATACTGAGCAACACATTTCTAGATTGTCTCTGTCTTTCTATCTGTCTATCTAAGTATCTATCTACCTACGTGTCAATATATCTGTCTGTCAATCTATTCATCAACTATGTTATTTTCACTCTTACAAAAAACTGTCTTTACTCATTGCCCACACTTTTCTCCTCTCACTGATTTCTGAACTCTTGGCAATTTGGCTTCTGAATTCATCACTCAAATGAAACTGCTTTCTCCAAAGTTACTAACGATCACTTGATTGCCAAACCCAATGGCCTTTTCTAAGTCCTTCTACTTTGTCACCTCTCTATAGTATTTGACACCATTGATCACTTCCTCTCTTCCTGGACACT
Source organism: Vombatus ursinus (assembly GCF_900497805.2). Taxonomy (NCBI): domain Eukaryota; kingdom Metazoa; phylum Chordata; class Mammalia; order Diprotodontia; family Vombatidae; genus Vombatus; species Vombatus ursinus. The sequence continues at coordinate 23,432,046 of NW_020954641.1, forward strand.
CTCTTCTCTCTGGGTGGCTCTCCCAGCCACCTTGGATTTGCTCCCCAGTGTTCAGAGAAAAGTTGGCATTAAAGAGTTTTGGTGATGTAATGAGCAAAATACCAAATGTGAAAGGTTTCCAGGAGAAAACAGAATTTCCAATAGGTGAAGTAATGGATGAAGCTTAGAAAGACTGTGGAATGGCCAGCTAGGTAACTAGCTACTACTGCCCTTGTAGCATGGTTTAGAGCATCTCGGAATGGCTTATTGGTCTCTTGTGGCTCATGAACTGATTAAGATTATATTCTTCTCTGCCAGCTAGGCAGAGGCCACAAGAAACATACATATTTATAAATAAATACATGTATGCAGATATATACACATACATATACCTATAGTATATCTATGCATACACATATGTGTGTATATATGCATACATGACACTATTTTCTGCTGGTTCTCTTCTTACTTACCTAACTACTCTGAGTCTCCTTTGCTGGATAATCATACATGTTCTACTCCTTAAGCATGAGTGTACCCCCAAAGCTCCAAACTGGGCACTCTTCTCATCTCTTTCTCTCTCACTTAGTGATCTTGTCAATTCCTATGGGTTTTAATTATCAGTTCTATTCAGATGACTCCAAGATCTATATGTGTATCTCTAATCTCTCTCTTGAGTTCCATTCTTGTGCCACCAACAGCCTATTGGACATTTCCGTATGACTCTGTCATATGCATCTCAACTCCAACACATTAAAAACAAAACTCTTCTTTCAACTCCTCCGCTATTTCAGCCATTGGGTCAATAAGCATTTATGAAGCACTCACTATTTCTTTTGAGGGCATCACCATCCTCCACTTTACTCTGGTTTGCTACTTTATCATCGTCCTGGACACTACACTCTCCCATCCAGTCAGTGGTCAAATCTTGTTGATTCTCCCATCACACTATCTCATTCCTCCCCTCCTCTCCATTCGCATGGTCATCTGGTCCAATCTCTCAGCTTCTCTTGCCTGAACTAGTCTAACAGCTTCCTAAATCATCTCCCTGCCTCCAGTCTAATCTGGCTTCCATGTAGTTGCCAAAGTGATATTCCTAAAACACAAGACTGACTCTGTCAACCTCCTATAAAAACAAAAACCCACAACTCCAACAGCTCACTCTTGGCTCTACTATAACATACAAGTTCTCCTGTTTAGCATTTAAAACCCTTCACAACCTGAGTCCTGAATTTCAAGTTTTATTCTCTATTCCATTGCCAGACTTCTAAGTTCCAGCAAAACTGGACTCCTAGTGTTCCCTCATATAGGACATTTTATCTCCCATAGGTATGTCCTTGCATAGGATGCCCTTATTTCTGGAAAGTATTCTTTCCTCATCTCTGTAGCTTAGAAATCCTTCTATACCTTCATAGCTCAGTCCAGCTGCCATTCTATATCTTCCCTTTCCCAGTCTTCCAAGCAGCAAATTCCTTACCTTTACCCCTCCCTGTATTTATTATGTATATAATTTTTATTTACTAATACATACACCTGTTATTTCCTCCAATAATATGTAAGCTCCCTGATAGCATGAGCCATCTGTATGTGTCTCTGTGTTTGTCTCTCTCTGTCTCTACATGTGTCTCTCTCTACGTATATATGTATGTATGTATGTATGTATGTATGTGTGTGTGTTTATATGGGTGTGTGGAGGGAGGGAGGGGGGAAGAGAAAGAGAGAGAGAGAGAGAGAGAGAGAGAGAGAGAGAGAGAGATCCTAAAACAGTCATTTCCACCTTTGATTCCCACCAAAATGAGTATTTTACTATAAAAAAAATATTCCTTTCCCCAATGCTTCTCATGAAGTGTGGAAAACTGGGAAACTTAAAATTTTTGAGTTTATAGATCATGAGTCAGTGTGTAATGGTGTAACCAGATAGTTCTGGAATGTCTGACTTTTTTATTTCTCTTTATCACCCAGTATCTACCACTTTCAGTTTAGGGTCAAATACAAGCAGGGAAAGGCATGGTTAGCAAATAGGAGACAGGCCTTCTGAAGTCTTTTGTACACACACACATACATACCCCTCCTTCATCCAGATCATTTACTATGAAATCAAGATTCAAGTCATGAATAACAGAATGACCCAGGAGGCAAAGAGACAAGGGTAGGGAAGGATAGAACATCCCAAGATGCAGGTGCTAGGCTATATTAATACACCTACCTATTTCCATTTTTTTCTCAGCAGATCTATTTTAAAGTCTTGATTTCAGCGGCACTTCCATTTTTTCAACTGTTTTCAAAGTATCTGAGAGTTCTATCTCCACATGCAACTTTGTCTTTTTATTTTCCCCACCTTTTCTTCCTTGAAAGAAAGATCAAAAGGAAGACAAACCAAATGTGTGGTATTTGAAGATTTTCCCCCCAAAAAAATAAATAAAGTAGAACAAATAAAGCATTTGCATTAATGAGTTTGGGTTAAGTGCCGGGCAAGAGCATCTTAATTCCAGATGTTCTCATGGGATCTGTTCATAAGCCACATTCCCATGGGATTCTCAAGGCAGCCTGGAATTGATGAAGGCCGCTTGTCCACCCCCTCGCTTTGACCCATCCTCCATCAGATTATCCCACTCTCCTCACTTGTCACCCCAACCCCTCCCCCGACAATTTTACATGTTGGTGTTTGGCCCACATATATAGGTCTCTAAAGGGTCACATGACACTTAGTTTGAGTGGGTGGGGGGAAACCACCTATCTGCCCTTATCATGTAGTTCTATGGTATGTTTTGAGTTAGTGTGCTCTGAGGAAGGCCAGCTTTGGCCTCCTTTCAGATGGGTGTGTTGTGCATGTGTGTATACTCGGTTGCCAGGCTACTTCAGGAAACATACCACTGGAAACACGGGTTGTTGGAGTTGGATGTTGTGTGTGCTATTCCCTCAGGATAAACACCCTTCTGGTAATTTTTTTTTTGATTTTCCAGTAATATATACATATATTTTTAATGTCGGTTTACCTGTACAACATAAAACAAATGCTGGTGTCCTGAATGCTAAAGGACTTATAAATATCATCTGCCAAAGACATAACAATTCCCATCCCATGTATTCCAAACATGTGCTCAGAATTCTGAGGGGCAAATGGGAGAATCTCCAAGCTGACTAATACTTATATACTTCACCAGTTGTGAATATAAAAGTGGGATATATATGCGTTATATACAAACACACACATATGTGTATATACATACATGTGCACATATAATACCCATAGGTACACCCACATGTATATGTACATGTAATGCATATACGTGTGTATGCACATGTGTGAGTATGTGTTTTTTATTTTTTTTTAACCTCAAGAAATCCTGGGTTCAAATCTAGCCTCTTACTAGCTGTATGATCCTAGGGAAGTCACTTAACCTCTGTTTGCCTCAGTTTTCTCATCTGTAAAATGAGGATAATAATAGCACCTACCTCCCAGAGTTATTGCAAGGATCAAATGAGATAATAATTGTAAAGCACTTAGCACAGCACCTAGCACATAGTAGACACTACATAAATGTTATCTATTATTGTTTTTTATTATTAAATTAGATAATAATTGTAAAGTCTTTAGTACAGTGCCTGGCACATAGTAAGCGCTATATAAATGTTCAGTATTATTAGATATTATATATATATATGGATATCCATATACATATGTGGACATATACACATATGTAAAGGAATGCACTAAAGCTTGATGGGGGACAGGGGAAGGTAAACTCAGTCAATTCAAAGCAAGCTAAATCAGAACAGGTTGGCCAATGCAGTTTCATAACAACATCAATTCAGAACTTTCGTAGGTTTGATTTCCTTTCAGCCTAATCCACCAAGGAGTTACACACAAGTTCTGTGGATTTTCTGCACAATTACAGATTATTGCCATGGCAACAATGGCACCATGTGATCATTTTGCTACCTCAGAGACCAGAAACAGTCACTTAAAGGGAACACATATCATCGAGTAATGGGACTTCTGCTGTTGGCCTCACATTGTTTTAAGGGTAATCATTGCTTTTTTACAGATGTAGTTTCCCCCCATTTTCATGAGCTTTTTAAAGCAGTTTTGATTTGCTTTAAAGCAGTTCCACATTTCCCTGTGTTTATTTGGCCGTAATAAAAAGACGTTTTGGGGGTTTTGTGGAAAAAAAGAAGGGTGAAGTTGATGACTTGATTGGGGGAGAGGTGTTGGAAAGAAGTAAGTACAAGAGGAATAACTTTTTAGCAGATGGTTTCTCTGCTTCCATTTTACTTGAGTTGAGACCCACATCATCCTTGAAACCATGGATCTCCATGTGCAGTGAGCCATTCTGGGAATTAAGTTCCTGTTTTCTATAGAATGAGCTCTGTTCTTCTGTCAGCTTTGCAGGCACAATGAGAAATGGGACCCATGCTAATTAGGTTATAGAAATGATTGAGATGGGGTACCAGGTAATATTTTCACTCCAGCAAAACAATCCATTTCTTTTCAGAAACTTGTAGGCCTGGCCAAACCCTTGGCTCATTCTGCCAAACATTTCCCCTTTAATTTTTTAACCTCTGGGCATTTCAGAGAAAATTGAATCCACATGTTTTGAGATTCATTTGCAAATGCAGTTTGCTCAAAGCTGTTTGATGACCAGTATGCCCTCTGAGTACTTTTATGAGCTTCCCCCTCCTGCCTTCTTTTCTTTTCTGAGCTCCTTGCCTCTGAACCAGGAAGTGGCATTTGGAGTTTGTTTAGGAATTCAGGGCCTGCTACTCACAAAAAGTTGCCAGTGTTTCTTTTCCCCTGTTCTGGATCCTGGTAGTGTTAAGGAATAGTCTTCTCCATTGAATACACTAGAATATTTGAAGTAATGAGCTGTTGTTTATACACAGAAAAACTGAAAAGCAGCTTTTATATGGAAATAGTCCAATTTCTATGTCACATGGCTTTTCTATCCCTCTTTATTATGGGTGACATTTGTGTGGAAACAGATGTTTTGTTTCTCAGGGACAAGTCTCCACCTGTGACAGAATTCCTTATTTAGAATAGTGCTTATGAAGCAGTATCTTAAAGTTGAAATTCTGGACCCTCTAGCCAAAATGGTAGAAAGAGCCCTCAACGCCCTTCGGCAATTGCAAAATCCATAGATCTCCAGAGATGTCTGGGATCCCTTTTTCAGGGATTGTCCTTAAAACATAGAGGCACTATTTCTTCTAGTACTTACAGTCAGAAGCAGGAGATTCTGACTCCTAATATTATAAGCAGACTAGAATTATAATATAATAATAAGTATTACAATAATATTATAAGTATTACAAGGGGGAGGTGGGTATTCCAGGAACAATAGAAAGCTCTTTCTTTTTTTGGTTTTAATGTCCTTGGTGTCATGAAAACATACTTTGTAAAGAGGAAGAAATTAGAAAGATTGGGGAAATATAGGTAGAGCAATTGTCTCTAAACAGTGTTTTTGTTTTTGTGTTTGTGTTTGCTTTCACAGTTCAGCTGTCGGGGCCATAGTCAGGTGTTTTTTAATTATTATTGAAAATGTTAAGTGGCATCCCACCTGTGTTCCAGGACCCTCTCATCAATGAGGCCTCGTTCTGATGAGAACTCTCTCTACATAAATATTTGTGAGAAAATAAGATGCTGCCAGGAAGCTTATTGAATACAATTTCTATTTTTTCCCTTTCTTCATTTCTCTTCACCACACTAATAGTCCCAGAGAAGCTCGAATTAAATTCACATGACCTATTTTTAACTTTCATCCGGACTTTTTTTCCCCTCCTTCAAGCCTGAGAATTAAGCAAATGCTGTTCTTGGTAGTGTACTGAATATGAAGTCATGGACATGATGAGTTAGTTCACTTATCTCTGAGGCATCACCGTGGAAAGGAAGAAACACTGAATTTGGAGTCAGGAGCCCAACTCTAGGCTTGTTTATTCACTTCACCTCTCCTGTGCCTCAGCTTCCTTTTCTGTCAAATGAAGAGGTTGGACAAGGGGACAGCTAAGGTCCCTCCTAGCTCAGTCCCTAGGAGTCATGAAATGTTAGTCTGAATGACCATAGGATCATAGAATCATAGATACTAAGGTGAAAGGAAGCTTTAAAGTCTTCTGGTCCAGCCCCTTCCTTTTATACTTCAGGAAAGAGGGTGAAGAAAGAAGTGACTAACCCAAGTTCATACAGGTGGTAAATAGGAGAGCTGAAGTTTCAAACCAAGTCCTCAAAGTCCGAATTCAGCACGATTTTGACTACAACACATAGCTTCCCATGTGGTACCCTATAATTTTCTTTTTCATATCAGTTCTACCAAGTACCAGTAACCCTATTTCATAAAGGAGAACAAATGAAGAACCAATAAATCTTTCCCTTAAATCCTGAAGACCCCTTGAAAACTCACAATTCTGCCTCTCCTTTGTACCATCTAAAATTTTTAAGCCTGTAGCAATCTAGAAGACATTCCATGGAGTCTTTAAAGGAGCCTGCCTTTTAGGACTCCACCATTCAAATGAGAAGCCATAAAACCATGGACACGTAAAAACCAAAATATCTAATAAACCGACTTGATCACTCATATAAATATTAAATAATTACTGTAATCACTTTTAGCTTGACTTTTTTTTTTTAATAGAGGAAGACAAGAAGGAAGGGTGAAAAGAGAGTGGTGCTGGGGGGGAAAAGATATAGAATTATGTCTCGTCTACATGTTGTCCAAATAAACCATTTGACTAACTTAAAAATGCATCAAACTAGTTGTTTAGCTTCCTGTAAACAAAACAAACAGTAGACAAATTATTTTTAAGCTAGTTTCATTGGTAAATATGTGTTCATAATTATAGCCATGGAGGAAAGATGTTTAGAGGTATAAGGGAGTTGTTCAGTCTTTTCAGTCATATCTGACTCTCTGTGACCCTGTTTAGGGTTTTCTTGGCAAAGATATAGGAGTGGTTTCCCATTTCTTTTTCCAGCTCATTTTACAGATGAGGAAACTGAGGCAAATAGGGTTAAGTGACTTGACCAGGGTCACACAGCTAGTAAGTGTCTGAGGTTGGATTTGAACTCATGAAGATGAGTCTTCCTGACTCCAGGCTAGGTACTCTATCCATTTCACCACCTAGCTACTCAGATTGCCTTCTGCTTTCTCATTATTAAGAATTATGTGTGCATATGTGCATAGGAGAAACAGGATGAACTTGGAGAAGGAGCAGGATCTCAATCAGAATATTTTTTGAAACCATCAATTTCATCATTTGCCAAGCATTTACAGTGAGTCCTTCCAAGAAGACCACCTTTGGAGATCTAAAAAACAAAACAAAAAAACAAACAAACAAACAAACACAGAACCACAAAATTTCAGAGGTGGAAGAGGCCTCAACTGTTGTCTAGTCCAACTCACACCCATAAAAGAATCTCCACTTCAGCATTCAATAGTCATTTAGCCTTTGCTTGCTGGTCTCCAGTGAGAAAACCTACTGAATTCCCCAGAAACCCATTTCATTCCTGGACAACTCTAGTTACTAGTATTAGAACATCTGACCTAAATTTGGATCTTTGAAATTTTCACCCATTGTTTTCTATTTCTTTGTACTGGGGCAGCATTGAATAAGTTTGTTCTGTCTTTCATATAACAGCCTTTTATTTTTTTTTTTGTACTTTCAGTTTTATTGATGTGTTTTGTTTTTATATTACATACACTTACAGATTACTCCCACTTCGTGAGAGATCTCTGGTAACAAAGAAAAACAGTTAAGTAAAACTAATAATATAGTGACTTCATCTGAAAGTTTATGAAACAGTTCACATCTGGACCACCCCTCCCACCTCTTTTTTTTTTTAAAGTAATTGAAAACTATTACATGTCCCCACCTCCCACACCCCCAAACCCATAGTCTTCATTTCCCAAAGTCTTCTCTGCAGTTTTTCAGTGAACAACTGCTTGAGTGAGAGGCACTCTAGATCCACTTCACACTAAACCCTATCCATAGGGACTAGTTTAAAAATAAAGTCTCAATGTATTATATGTAGATAATATTGCTCAGAATAATACAACACAAACTTGTACCTCTTTCTGAGATGCTCAAAGGGAAAAAGCTGAAAAGTGGGAGGAGCATGGAACTCCTTCTTTAAACACATGAAAACTAGAATATTCAAAAGAATGATATGAGAAATTATAAGAGTCAATATTTGCAAACACTTTATACACATTATCTTATTTGAGGTCAAAACAAACCTGTGAAGTAGGTTTTCCAGGTATTAGCATCCTCATTTTTCAGATGGGATAAGTGAGTCTCAAAGAGGCACTATACTACGCAGTTTAAGTTTAATCTGAATTTTTAACATTTTCTTAAGTCTAGAAAATCAACAAAAAGCAATAAATCAAGCCCTCAGTTGTAGCTTTGCTGATTGTAAATTCTCATACTGAAAATTATATGTATGTGTGTGTGTGTATATAATATGTATATAAATAATTTTAAATTTTATACATATATAGATTTAACAACTGGATTGCCTGAAAACTTTTTTTTTCAGGCAATCCAGTTGTTAAATATGTATCAACCTACATTTTCCCTGCCTAGATTGGATGCCTGTTTCTTCCGCTAGTTCAGCTGTGTGCTCACTTTCCCTCTCTGGGTCTTAGTTTCTCCATCTGTAAAATAAGAGAATGAAATAGATCATCTCTAAGGTCTTTTCAAGTTCTGAGGTTCTGATTCTATGGCTTTTTTCTAGTTTCCCCGAGTCCTTAATGAGTTAGTAACCCTCACTGGAAAAGGAACGTGCCCTATTATATGTACAGCTGACATTGGCTGTTCAAGGTCTGTAAATGCCCTGGAGCCCAAATATCTTTCCATATCCCAAGAGAGTGAGCTGCTGCCAGGTCAAGACCAAGGTCCTGGGTTGGATAGGCTGAGGAAGCTCATGCTATAACCATCTAAGTGTACTTAGCCCAGAGAGGGAGAAATCAGAAGACTTCAGTTTCCATTACTGCTAGCCCCTTAACCTCTGCAAGCCAAACATAAGTAAATAAAATCCCAAAATAGAACTGGTTTTAAAAATAAAAAGAGAAGTTTTTTTCCTTCTTCTTTTCCCTGCCTTCCTTTTTACTTTCCCCTCAGTGGCTCAGACAAGAGAAACATGCTTTGTGTATAAGTGTACCCTGTTGGCATGATTGAGAGGATTCTATTGGTTTATAGTTCAATTCTCTGGAGCTCATGGTTGGCATGTTGTTTGATTTTTCTCCAAACGGACCTGTTTGTTTCTGACTTGATCACATTGTCTTGGTGATGCCTGAGGTCTTACAGGTGAGAGGAGGAAGAATATGGGAAATAGGGAAGTAGCTTACTTCCGTGAAGTGATGAGGGAAGGAATGAAAAAGGGGAAGGGAGATAGTTGAGCAGAGAATCAATGCACAAAGTTGAAGAAGATCAGACCTTTGCATTTTTTCCTGTTGTTAGGCATCCATATGTAGAAGACAGAGTAGTCTCTTCTAGAAAAAGCATGAGGCTAGGAAATGGGAGGTCTCATCTCTATTCTTGATTTGACTTAGTTTCTCAATAAACACAGCCTCAGCAAGTCAATTTATCTCATCATATCTTGGTTTCTCCAACTGCAATATATGAGAATTCTAATTCCCTGTATCTCACAGAGTTGTTTTGAGGATATAGAAGATATTCGAATTATAGAATCTTAGAACTGGAAAAAGTCGTCTAGTCCAGGACCCCACTCATCACGAGATTCCTTTTGATAACATCCCTGACAGATGGTGACCCAGCCTCTGGTTGAGGTCATATGTTGAGCTGAAATCTAACTCCTTGTGACTTCCTCACAGCAATTGGGAAGATGGTCTTTGGAGGAAGATATTTTGTGGAGTCACAGAATCTTAGGGTTGGTAGGAAATCTCAGCAGTCATCTAATCTAAATCTAACCAGATGCAGGACTATCTTCTATCTTCTCTAAACTTTTGACTTGCAAGATATCCCAAGTGGTAAAAAATCTCACTACCTAAATCAGCTGAATAGGAAAGAACTTATTAAATAGAACATGTATGTATATACCTACGGATACACATACACACACATGTACATTTTTGCTTATGTGATAATTTATTATTTTGAAAAATTCTTAATTTCATGAATGGGGTTACTCTGCCCACCAAAATAGATCACAATCCCTCCACGTTTTTGTGGATGGCCTTTATGAGTTGTGAATAAAATCATTAGTTGGTAACAAGCTTTCTGATACAGAGATGGTTTTGGGGATGAAAGATATAGTTCATTCTTTTGTTGGTGAACTCCTGAAGCCTTCCCAACCTGTTGTACCTTGAACTTAATGTCTGCTCTCAAAGTTTTCAAAAACCCTATGTCACATCCGCACCATGATGAGGTACCACAGTGGGCTTTCTTTGAAGATATAGATACATATTTGCTTATGTATCACACATACACAACCCATAAGGAGGCATCATAAATTTAAAGATGGAAGGAACCTCAGAGGTCATTGAATTCCCAGGGACTATGAACTTTTTTTTTAATATTTCAATAACTATATTTCAACAAAATTGGTTTCCTTCATTATGCTACATATTTTATTTTATGGATCTAAAAACATTATTCTGAAAAGCAGTCCAGAGGCTTCACCAGATTGCCAAAGGGACCTATGACACTATTATCAGAACCCCTGCTAAGTTGTATAGATAAGGAAACTGAGGCCTAGAAAGGCCTTTGTACTTTGTCCAAGGTCACACAGATAGGAGGATTTGTTCCTTTGGTTCAAGCTGAGTAAAGCAAGGACACCATCTTAGCTGACAGAAATAACCATACTTAAGCAGGGCATTAAACTATAGTAATGGACTACACTGAGAAGCCATTAGAAATTCCTGGTTGAATCAAAGATTGATTTCAAAGACTCAGAGATACCTCAAGGCCAGCAGGATCTCCAGAGAGGATAGGAGCTGATTGGAGCTGAAGCACTGCCTTGTCTCTGTACATCTGAGTGAACACTTTAAATCTCCGAAGATTGAACTATAAAGAGAAATTAGTTTATTAATAATTCACAGTCTTCAAGAAGGGAAAAAAATGTCAAAAACATACACTCATAAACAAAGCTTAATTTTATTTTCCCTGTTTAGAGTAGAGAATATTGTGTGGAAAAAAATTTATCAAACTCATAAAATGAATTTGGTCCCTTTTTTTGGTTATCATTGAGTATGGTGCATTTGTATGTGTATATGTGTACACCTGTGTGTGGGCATGTGTGTGTGTGTTTTACCCCTACCTAAATGCAAGCAAGCATTTATTCTGACTTCCCTCTGGATGTCTTAAATTCTCCAAATTCTCTATAGTTTGTGGGGGTGTTAGCAATCCAACATCTTCTTCAGTTTTTAATGATTGAGGACATCTTCATAATGCAGTTATTAGCCAGGAGCTTATGAATTCTAGGCAACTTAACTCCACTACGAAAATGTGTTACTCAACTTTTTATTTCTGGTGTAAAAGGAAGATAGGTTAACCATTGGATCTAAGAAAGTTCCACTGGAAGTAAGAAGCTGAATAACACAATGGGATCAGCTTGATGGAGGATAGAAGCACAAGAAAAGGCAAAGGATGTGGGCCCTCCGTCACTACCTGAGAAAGCCCATTTACTAATGGCTGATATGATATCATGGCAAAATAGGATTGGATTTGGAGACAGATAAGCAGAATTTGAACTCTGATGAATTTGAACCTGGCCCTGGGTATACAATCTACTAAACCTCTCTGAGTCTCAGTTTCTTCATTTGAAAAATTATGGGATCAGGCTAAATCAGGAATTCTTAATCTTTTTGTGTATGTCATGGACCCCTCTGACAGTCTGGAGAAGCCTATAGCATCCCTCTCAGAACTGTTGTTAAAAACATAAAATAAAATACTTAGAATTACAAAAGAAATCACTTAAATGTTAGTTGTTTGTTTGTTTGTTTGTTTTTGTTTTACCTTTCAGATTCACAGACCTCCTGAATTCTAACCTGGTTGGTTAAGAACTTCCAGGTTAGATGACCTCTTCCCCTCTTGGTTGAAGCCCTAGTCTATATCTTTGATGGTCACTCAATTTCTTTGAGCTTCAATTTCATCATATGTAAAATTAGCAAGTTGGATTAGTAGGACTTGAGGTCCCTTCCCCTTTCGACATTCCATTGTTCTAAGTGCACATGGAATAAAATATCTCAAAATATCATTGTTACACTTAAATAAAAAGTGGAATTCAGCATAAGAAGACATTTTAGACTCCTCCAGAGCTCCCTTTAGGATTTGGCAAATGCCTGAAATCTAGAACTATGCATATTACCGGGGTGTATAGAGTGTTTAAGGAGGACTAGCACCTCTGATGTGAGGGCTTGCTGAGCCCTTTTCTAGCCTGCTCATCCACCTCTGGTGTTGACCTGGCACTCAACTCACTTGTGGCTCCAAGAAGCTGTACCATGCACAAAGGCCATATCCTGGTAAACCATCTCCCCAGACTACTAAACCAAATTCAGTGTAACTGAAAGGCCTCAAACCTGTCAACGAGTTAGGGAAGTGTCTGCCCGAAGTGCGTGAACGTTTCTCCCAGTGGAGTAGGTGGCTAAAAACAATTTGTTCCAATGGACATGATGGGGACTGAAACAGGCCCTGTGAAAGGCTTAAAGCGTCAAAGATACCGGGGTCATCCCAGGCCATCGCCAGTCATCCTAACTTTTGTCCTGCCACTGAACTTTGATGACTCAGGAAGCGAGAGTGAGGCTGATGACTTTGTGCTGCTCTGCCTCACTTACATCCAATTCACGAATGAGTCAAGACATCACCCTGGGATAGCATTGGTCCTATTTGAAAATGAAGGACAAACAACAATGCATATCACCATAACACACAGAATCTCCATGATTTCCTTGGGTTGCTTATTGTCCTTTGAGAGCTGCGTTCACATCCCCACTCTTTCCAGCCATACCCTTCCCCCCCCCCACACACGTGTGCACATTCCTTCTTCCTTAATCTCTTCTATAGAACGACTCTAAGCTCTAGGATCCACTAACCAAGGCTGCTCTTGAGCTCTAGTTTAAACAGATTTCTCACTTCAGTACTTTAAGGATCTGTGATTTCATCTGTGGGAATAAATCTTTTCATTAATACAATTTTAAACATTCCCATGCCTAAATAGCCTTTTTAGAAACTTGGAAGTTGAGGAGGAGATGAAAAAACAGAGGAAGGAAAGGAGGAGGAGGAGAACCAGCAGCATCTTCAACACCTGGGAGTAAACCTTCTTGTAATGAGCTCCTTGTACTCAAAATTTTTCCATCTTGATGGGATCTGGCTGAACTTGGGCTCCAGTGGCATGAATTTCAAGAACTCAAGACTTTCCCTTCCTTCTTTGCAAAGGTGGGGAATTATGGGTGTAGAATATTACATATACTGTCAGATTCAGTTGATGTGTTAGCTGGTTTTTCTGACCTGTTTTTTTCCTCTTTTTTTTTTATTCTTTGTTAAAAGGTTAGATGGGCAGGAGGTGGGGCAGTGGGTAGCATATTGGTTTTAAAGTCAAGAAGACCCGAATCTGAATTCAGCCTCAGATACTTACTAGCTATGTAACCCTTATAAATCACTTAAGCTCTCTTAGCCTCAGCTCCCTCATGTGAAAAATTGAGCTGATAATGAGATACTGTGCACATAGTAGTGCTTAATTTATATTTGGTGAATTGGATTGGCTTGCCTAATCCCACCTGGGCAGTGAGAAGAATCATAGATTTTGAACTGGAAGGGGACTTAGAGGCTAGTTACTCCAACCTGCTCATTTTACAGATGAGGACACTGAGGTCCAGATTGGTTAAATGACTTGACCAAGATCACACAACTCATCAGTTGCAGAGCTAAGATTCTAATCCAGATTCTCTGACTCTAAATATACCTCTCTTTTGGGGGCATCAAGCTGCCTCTAGTACAGTCTTGATATTCAGAATTCCCCTTTAAAATGCAAATATTTCTGGGATGATCTCAAGCCCTCTCACTTGTTCCTTCATCCGTAAAGATGGGGATAATAAGACTTGCACTGTCTACCTCATAAAGTTGTTCTCAAAGAAGAATTGTGTAAACTCTAAAGCACTATAGACATGCGAGCTGTTTTCTCCTTCTAGGCTATAAAATTGAAGGCAAGGAAAATCTTTTTATCCTTTTTGTATACTCCACCTCCTCCTTCCCATTATCCCAATACTCAGTGAGAGCTGTTCTGGTAATACCCTGAAACCTGGTTTTCCTTAGAGCACCTGCAGGCATGGGTCACATCTGGTTCCTCCCCCAAAGGGGAGCCCGGCCTAAAGATATTTTGTTTCTTTGAACTCCCAGAACTTCTTCCTCCATTCAGGATCTCAGGATAGTTCAGACTTTCTCCAGGTTGGGAACTACAACCACCCAAAAGCAGATGCAGCATTTGGTGCTATATCGGGTGTCCTCTGAAACTCACTGTTCTTTTTGCCTCACTTCAGCCTATAGTACCTACCTCACCTGGCTTTCACCGTCACTCCTGGATATTGTCATTTGTCATCGACCTGTGCTTTTCCTTTGGCCTTCTACCTTTCCCTCAAACAACATGAGATGAACAGAAGAAGGCTTTATTTACTATGAAAAAGTGAAGTTTCAACTTATTTTTGTAACAAGAGACAAGAATACGTGGCATTAACAAAACAATTTTTCCATGAGATTCCTCTTGAGCTTGGTAAACTATTTTGCTCTGTAGTAGATAATGGTAGAAGTACCACTGTCTCTAATTTGAACTGAAGTAGCTCTGTGTACTCCTGCTTTGCTGCTTGCTGATCTAAAATACAGAAGTTCCACTTAGGATTTTGGACATTGGTTTTGACTCTGCCCAGCTTCCTTTTCCCTGAATTTAGCCAATTGCTTGGTTTTAAAATCCTTTCTGTACCCTTTGCTAATCCAGAATGAACACTGATACCTGACTGGGACCTAGAACTCTACCCTATCCCCTCCCACATGCGTAACTCCCTCCCTGGGCCAAGGGGGTTGTGGAGAAAGTACGAAAACTTGCTGTGGACTGAGGGCTGAATTGGGTATATTTGGACCTTGAGAACCTAGGTTCAAATTTCAACTCTGCCCTTGTCTATGTGGCAAATCAATTAATCTCAGTGTTCATTTTTTGAGCCTTAATATCCATTTCTGTGACTTTATTGGAGGAGGAAGGGGGAGGTAATTAGATGTCCTAATTGCCTTTCAGATCTAAGTCTTTGAAGATTTTGATCTGATTTGTGGGGCCCAATTAACAGGTAGCTAAAGAATCAAGATAAGCCCTTGAAGGAGTGAAGGGGCAAGAAAAGAGAGTGAAATCTAGAATATCAAGGGAGTATAAGAAGAAGTCTACTGAAAGGAGACGTGGGGAAAAGCCAATTTAAACAAACTTCACAATACCCCCAAGGTACTGAGCCCAGTTAACATTATTTTCAAAGTACAATTATGGAAGTAATTAAAACAGAAAGTAAGTAAATTGCAAAAACCACAATAACAAAAACCCAATAATTCACTCAACAACTCAGTGGAGCATTTGAAGAGACACAAGAAGTTGCTCAATCAACAGTCATTTATACAGTATCTCCAATCTGTACTAGCTATGGTGGGGATATGGGAGAAAAATCCTCAAAGAGCTTATGTCATTTGGGAAAACTAACCATATACAACCAAAATAGCAAGTCATCCAAGAAATGGAAAATAATAGCACAATTCACACTGAATTGGTCCATCCAAATTGTTGTCCAAGTACAATGGGATCAATCAGTCAGGCTTCCTGGAGTTTAATATGAATTGCAACTACCACCACTCTTCCCCACCCCTTAACTTTTGTCATTGTAACAGCCTCCCAATTGGCCTCTCTGCCTCCACTCTCTCCCCTCTCCAATCCATCTTCCTAAGAGGGGCCAAAGTCATCTAGTTCTGACCATGTTACTCTCCTGCCCAAGAAGTCCCACTCCCTCTTGTGTCTAGGATAAAATACAAGCTCTTCTCTTCTGCATTTAAAGTCCTTTACAATGTGCCTTCAACCTATCTTTCCAGGATTCCTGCATATGACTTTCCTTTATACATTCTACATTCCAGCCAAATGTGCCTATTCAGTTATCCCCTGTAAATGATATTCCATCTCCAGTTTCTATGCCTTCATAGGGTCTTTCCCCCATGTGTGGAACACCTTCTTCCACCCTGCTTGATCATTTTGAATCTCTAGTTTCCTTCAAAGCTCACTTCAAGGGACATTTCTTATGGGGAACCTATCCTAATCTCTCTACTTGCCCTATCCCCTACCCTGCCCTAGCTAGTGCCCTTTCCCCCAGAAATTAAATTGTTTATGTTTTGTATTTATCTTTCTTCATGATTGTTTTTTTTTTCCCCAAGAGAATGGAAGCTCCTTGCAGTCAAGGAATCCATATAGTAGGTTCTCACTTAATAAATGCTGGTTGAATGAACAAGTTCTGAGAACACACTGAAGATAATGAAGATTATGGCAAGAGTTTTGAAATGGATATGTTATGGTGGCCCAGTGTGACTGTTTCACTGCGAAGTTGAAAAAAATTCTCTCTAGAAAGTAAGCACAAGTCAGAATTGACTAAATCGGACAATTAACTGAATAGGCTAAACACTAGAAAATCAAGTTGGATCAGCTGTTCCCAATAGTAGGCTCCACTTGGAAGGCTAAAATAAAGTGTTTCTATCAGAATAGTATTTTCATTGAACTTTTTGGAAGGGAGTTGGAGAGACCTTAAGAAAGTCATTGTGCTGGGCATAATAAGACAAATGTTTTGCCAGGCTCAATATCCAAATGCCCTACCTATGCCACAGAGTCCAAAAGGCAGAGCTAATCTCAAAACACATGGAGGAGTATGGGTGGAGAGACTTGAAGGTTAACTGCTTAGGCTAGTTGGCAAACAGTCCCACTTTTTAAATAGCAGAACCCTACATGCATCCTGTTTGTGTCCTGAGCTGGCCCAGCTCCAGACCTGCTCTCAAGTCCTGTCCCTGTGCCTATCATGCTCCACTTTCTCTTTCCCTCTGTGTCCCCACCTCTACTTTTTGAAATCCTATCCATAATTTAACATAAACATCACCTCCTCCATGAAGCCTTTTTTTGCTCTGCTCAGTTAGTTAATATCCTCCTCCTCATCTTGGACCTTACCTAGCATTTATTAAAGCATTTATGGGTCATTTGATATAGTGAATTGTGTGGTATCATATTCCTCTACATGCTTGTGAATTCCACGAGGGCAGGGACTGCATCTTACTTAATCTTTGGATCTCTCCTATTGCCCAACACAGTGTTCTTCACACATTAGGCACTTAATATAAAAGCTTGATGAAGGTCTGCAGAAGTATAAAGCCTGCCCTTAGTCTTCTGAGTCAACATAAATTGAAAGGTGCTAGGTGAAGAAGTTATTATTCTAGTCTAGGTTCAGTCATTACTAGCTGTGTGACCTTGGACAAGTCATTTCCCTCTATAGGTATTGGTTTCCTATAAAGTGAAGTGATTACAATAGAGGTTGTCTAATGGTTCTCTCAGTTCTAAATTTTTTGATTATTTGATTTTGTGTATGTGCATGTGTTTATACATATATGCAATTTTTTAAAGCAGGGGACAGACCAAGAAGCCCAAGGAAACAAACAGAAGATCCGTGCACATGATGACAAGATCATGGATGCCTTCTTAACAGCTAAAAAGGTCAGATAGTTATGAATTTTTATATATTAAAAATTGATAGCAGCATGACCTCATTAAAGAGCTAATATTAGTAGAAACGGATAGGTCAGTGTCAAAAACAATGCCCGATTCCCAGCACGAGGTACCTGACTTAGTCACGTTGTGTCAACTCCAACAGAATGTGAGCCGAGGTAGAATACAGACTGTCATTCCCAATTAACAAAACCTCTGGTTTGTCCATGTTTAGTGTCAAAGAATTATGACACATCCGAGAGGCGACAGCCATTGGACACCTACTGTCCCATTCACACCTGTCCTGCATACAGTCAAACCTGATGACTTATTAATGTCATCGTCACAGTCTCAGGCCCATTTTCCACATTCATTTCTTACTTACCATTAATTCATTCAGTGACAGAATGTCCACCTCTCGAAGGAAATTCAGGAGATAGTTCCTAGCCTCCTCCCAGAAAGAACAAAATGACAGAATGTCAGTGCTCGTCATCAAGTTTCAGTCTTCTCCTTTTATAGATGCAGAAATAAAGGCCTAGAGAATTGAAGTGACCTGAACAAAGCAAAATTACAGAATGTCCAAGTCTGCTAATGAATCACCCAGAAATAATGATTTCTTGGACATCTGCTAAGCAAAGATGCTGGGGAGTCAAGGACATAGCTGGTATTTCAGAAATTGGTGAGGGAGTTTGGGGATGTTTGGAGTGAAGAGAACGGGAAATCAAACAAATTTTGATGAATGAAAAAAAATAGAGAGGCAGCATCCAGGAAGACAGTAGAAGTCCATATTTGGCTAAAAGAACATGATTAAGTTTAGTAGAAACCTGGGTATTATTCTACTGAAGAACACAGGAATGAAAATTAAATGAAGGAGCAGATGTGAAAAAGCTCAAGAATTTGGCAGTGAATGAGATCCCTTCAGTTGGTGTTAGTTAAATATAACACCATGTTCATGAGATCCACTAAAGGGCTTTGACTGTCAGGATCAGACTGGCTGTAGCATAATTCTTATGAGCTTAAATTGCCCTTGCATAGGAAATCCCCAGAAGGGACTTTATTGATCATCTCATTTTATAGAAGAGGAAACTGAGGCCTTGAGAGGGGGAGTGGTTTATTTAAAGTCACAAAGTAAGCAGAAGTGAGACTAGAACTCGGGTCTTCTGAGTCCTCATCTTGTATTATTATTATTATTATTATTATTATGTACATCGTGTACTGCATTAAGCTGACAGCTCTGATAACTTAGTTTGGGAAAGAGGAGTGAAAATACGAGAGAGAAAGAGAGAGAGAGAGAGAGAGAGAGAGAGAGACAGACAGAGAGAGAGAGAGAGAGACAGAGACAGAGACAGAGAGAGAGAGAGAGAGCTTCATTTGCAGATGATCTAAGAAACATGATACTGGCCAGGACCCAACACCATGGCCTTCCAATGCAGGCCCAGCCTTTCCCATGGGATCAGAAGATGACTCATAAAGGAGCCCCTCCCATAAAGAGCCCTCTGCAGCCAACAAGTTATTGTTGAGGAGATCTGATGTGCCAATAAAGGTCAGATTTTCCCCTCAGATAACTGTTTGTTTACCTCCCCTCCAAATAAGCCCTAGCAAGACTGTTTCCCGAGCTGTACACAGGAAGAATGTTGGTGTCTGAAAGATGAAGTTCACCTCTGACCAGCATTTTACTTTTATTTATTTATATGTATTTTTTTTTGGAATCAGAGGACATATCTCTTGCCAAATATCAGTGTAGTGTTCAGTGTTTATGGACGTTCCACAGCTCTGAAAGAACAAAATATAAAAATCTGATAGACTGAACTAAACCAATAAATTTGGTTCTGCAAAAATAAAATGAAATAACCCACAGCATAGTTCTAACAATTTTGTAGGGGATGGGAGTAGGAGTGGAGAGGGAAGTAGAAGAGTGGTAGATAAAATTGGGGTAGATGTGTCTTAATCTGCTATTCACTGATGATATATAAAAAAATAAAAGATTTTTTTTTAGTATCTTTTGTTTTTACATTGACTATATTTCCCCTGTATTTCTCTTCCTCCCCCACCCCTCCTCTCTCCTATGGAGTCTCCCCTTAGGGGAAAAAAAATTAAAAAGAAAAAAAAGGAAGAAGAGAAAAAAATGGCAAAATCAATCAACACATTTAAAAAATGGTGTTCTATGCAGTGTTCCTCATCCATGAATCTTGACCTCCGCAAAGGAGTAAAGGAAGGATCTTCTCTTTAGGTTCACCCCTCTTGTTTGGGCCTAAGATTATTCTGCTTAGTTTCACAACGTTCATTTTCATCTGTTTTGATGCTGGTGATGGTTATGGTCTTTCCATTTACATTGTTGCAACCATTTTATAGCTTGTTTTCCTGGCTCTGTTCACTTTATTTTGCATCAATTCATGTAAGGTTTTTGTGGTTCTCTTACAGCATAGTAATATTCTGTTATATTTATATACCACATTTTGTTTAACCATTCCCCAATTGATAAAGTCTCCTTTTAGCCAGAGGATAGATACAAAGACTAAACCTGTGATCACCTATCTCCTTTATGGAATTCCTGGATAGGAATCCCTGTCCCAATTCAGATTGTCAATTTCTCTCCAACTTTAGTTTTAGATATTTGCCTGGAGCACTGACAATATATGTCACAGGCTGGCCTTGAACCCAGGCCTCCCTGGTTCCAAGGTCAGTTCTTTATCCATACTATTCTGCCTCTCGCTTTGCTACAGACAAATGTTTCAAAGTCCTGTTTAAAAAGTGTTAAAAGCTTCTACAGATAACTGGTCAATAACAATCAAGGGACGTGAAAATTTGGCTTGACTCTTTTTCAGTTTGGTATATGACCCAGGGCTGTCAGGTTTTGGAGAAAGATGTTGCCCAGGAAATTTAGAGGACTTCCTATTTTGAGTCAAGTTGATATGCCTTCCGCTTGACCCACAGTTTTTCGGGATTGCCATTTCGGACACAACTAGGTCTAAGCTAGAGAGTGTAGATATGGTAGTTGTAGAGATAGAACCAAATCCCAAGTAACCCTTCTAGACCTCAGTCTTAGATTTAAAGTTGTCTTCCTTCTAATGCTTGAACAAAATCTTCTTTGGGAAAATGCTTCCCAGGTAGATCTCTCTGGAGAAGGAAGTGAAGGCCTCACCACAGGCAACATCAAGCTGCAGAACTGGGAATGCTGCCCCAATTTATCATGTCTCAGGCTGGATCCATAGTGCTGGCAGGACTGGAGTGAGAAAGAAAGGCAGAGGATGTGAGGCAGATGCAGGGGCGTTTCCAGGACCATTGGGGGGTGGCTCTGCAAGCCAACTCTCAGTTCTGCAAACCCTCACTCGTAAGCTCTGTCCAGCTCATGAATGTTTACCATAGAAAACAGGGGGAAGGACAAAGCTCAAGGTCCGTTACTGTTAAAACATCACTTATGAATGCATTTCAGTCTTAAGATAGTAGTGGTATTCAGAATAATGATAATGTCAAGAAAATTTGGCACGCAATAAGCATTTAATAAATGTTTTCATTCATTTATTAAGAAAACATGTTTTAGCTACCATGACATAGAAATTGAAGGAAAGGGCACTTAGGAGAGGGAGGAAATCCTATAGTTATATGCTATATAATTTGGAGGCTATGAAATTCTGCTCACCCATCCTTTTAATGAATTTGTTCCAGAGGAACAGGTGCTCATAGATTGTCAGGAACAGCTCAGCATATGCAGAAAATCAATCCCAAATAAAGTTCAAAGAGACACTTTCAAAGCTGGGTTCAAGGTGACAAATGGCCATTAATGAGAAATGGACTCCTGCCCCTTGCCTGACTGACAGGTGAAAGGAGATCCTGTGTGGAGAGGACACCTGCTCTTCCCTGGTCCAATTAAGACCTCCAACTGTTTGCAGTAACATGAGATTCAGATTAATTGATTCTCCCTTTTTAATCTGCCCCTAGGAAAATAGGACATGAAGTAGGAACTGTGGAATGATAATAAAATAAAATGACAAGTTGTTTTAATGTTTTCTGGATTGTATGCCACACTGTATTACTACTATCTTCTCATGGCTTTAACCCTTCTACCATGCTACTATTTTCTGCTTTTAGGGAAGCATAATAACACAGAGATAGAAGGGATTTGGGGGATCATTTTGTCCAAACTGTTCTTGCCTAGGACTCTTGTACACAATATCTCCAATAAGTGGTCATTCATCTTCTACTTTAAAATCTTTTGAGAGGGAAAACCTATTTCTTCCCAACTGGGCTTTGAGGGGAGGGACCATTTTCCCTCTTTGTCATTCTATCTCTAGGACCTAGCACAGTACCTTCCCTCTGAAGTCACTTTCCTTTTACATAGCATGTTTCTTGTATGTACCTAGTCATTTATAGTCTCCCCAGGGGTGTGCTGGAGGCAGCTTATACCAGCTTGAGAGAGCTGATTGCTAAATTTTCATAGGGAATATTTACACCTTAGAAATGGGCAAATGCTATAAATCAGAACTTGATTATTTTGTTGATTGTTGAGACTGAAGAAAGTAATGGAAAAGTGTTAATAATGCATATCAAACTTAGAAGCGCGTCATGTATTTTCAGAGAACTGGTAGCATGCTCCTATGTCTCCCCCATTATAACATGAGCTTCTTGCAGGTTTTTTCAGTTTTTGTCTCTATAGCCCCAGATCTTGCCATAGTGCCTGGCACATAGTAGGCACTAAATAAATTCTTTGTTGATTGATTGATAAATAGCCACCAAAACTGCCTATTCCATTTTTGTACTCTAATTTTTAGTAACTTTTTTTTTGTACATTCAGCCAAAACCTGCTTTTCTGCCACTGCTGCCTGTTTCTCCTAGTTTTGCCCTCTTGGACCAAGCAGAAGAAATTTAATATCTCTTCTGTGTAACAGCTTTTCAAAAACTGTATGGTAAAAATAACATAATAGTAGTTCACATTTCTGTAGCACATTGAGTTTTGCAAAGTGCTTTCCCTAGTGGTGGTAGTGGTGGTGGTGTTGGTGGTGGTGTTGGTGGTGGTGATGGTGGTGGTAGTGGTGGTGGTGGTGGTGGTGGTGGTGGTGATGGTGGTGGTGGTGGTGGTGGTGATGGTGGTGGTAGTGGTGGTGGTGGTGGTGGTGGTGGTGGTGATGGTGGTGGTGATGGTGGTGGTGGTAGTGGTGGTGGTGGTGGTGGTGATGGGGGGGTTGGGGGATGGGCAAAGTGCTGTATTTTCAATCTGGAGTATTTACTTTGAATTCTGGCTTTTCCACTTACTGCCCCCGAGATACTGGGCAAGTCTTTTAACCTCTTTGAGCCTCAGTCTCCCCATCTGAAAACAAAAAAGGGTATTGGACTAGATTATCTTTGAGGTCCCTTTAAACTCTTTGTCTATAAACTTTGAACTATTACCTCCCTAAACTAATTTTTTTCTTTTCCAGACTCAAAGTCATTTTCTTCAACTAGTCTTAATAGCAGATAGAATTTAAGCTTCTTCAGAGCAGGGACTGTTTCATTTTTATCTTGGTGTGTTCATGTCCACACTGTCCAACACATAGTAGACACTTAGCAAATGTGCACTGATGGATTGATGTGGCGTGATCCCTTATCATCCTGATGCAACCTAAGATTGCATTCACATTTTTGGTATTCATGTCACACCATTAATTCATATTATTTCTCCTCCATGTCACAGGCCCCATAACAATAACAACAAGAACTAGCATTTTTATAATGCCTACTATGTGCCAGGCATTGTGCTAAATACTTTACAAATATTATCCCATTTGATCTTTACAACAACCCTAGGAAGTAAGTACTATTACAGTTGGGGAAACTGAGACAAACAGATTTTTTTTAGTGATTTGCCCAAGGTCACAAAGCCAGTAAGAATCTGAGACTAAACCTGAAATCAAGTCTTCCTGACTCCAAGCCCAGCACTCCATCCATTGTGTCATCTAGCCTATAAGGGTATCTTTTTCTTGGTGATCCCATTAGCTCTTATAGGTTCAATTCTATTCTTTTCACAGATGACTCCAAGGTCAATTTGTCTAGCCCTAGTCTCTCTCCTGAGTTCCTCAATATGCTCAAAATAGAACTCATTATCTTTCCCCCAAAACCCTCCCTCCTCCAAACTTGTCCCTCTCTTTTTTTTTTACAAAACCACCATTCTCGAAATCACCAAGATTCATAACTTCAAAGTCATACTTGTCTCTTCCCATTTCTTGATCTTTGTTTCCAATCAGTTGCCCAGTTCTACAGAGTCTACATCCACGTCATGTATTGTATATGTTCTCTCCTCTCTAATTATATAGCCACCCCTCTGATTTAGGTCCTCATGATGTCTTCCCTATACTATTGCATCAACCTCCTGATTGAATTCTCATTTTCTAGTCTCTTCTCTTTCTAATCTATCCTTCACACTACTGCCAAAATAATATACCTAAAGAATATGTCTGAACTTCTCATTCTGTTGCTCAAGAATCTTCAGTGGCTCCTTATTGACTTTAGTATTGAACACAAATGCCTCAGTTTGACACTTAATGCCATTTCGAATATGATTCCAGCCTACTTTTCCAGGCTTATTGCAAATCCCTGCCCTTCCCACATTCTACATTACAGCCAAATTGGCCTACTTGCACTTCCCCAAACTTAGCACTTCCTTTCCTGCCTTCGTGCTTCACATATTTCCCCACCTTTACCACCATGTCTTATAATCTGTAGTTTCCTGTAAGGATAGGATTATATACAATTTTCCATAGGAGGCCTTTCCTGATACCCTTAGTTGTAGGTGTTTTCTCCTTTCTCAACAAATCATCATGTATTTAATTATCTGTTTACAAGTTGTACCCCCTAGTAGAATGTAAGCCATTTGATGGTAGAGATGGTCTTTTATTTTGTTTTGTCTTAATAGTATCAGTGCCTAATGTAATGCCTTCCACATGTGTGCCTAATAAGTGATTTTAGGTTGGATTGAAATTGTCAGCATTTGTTTCAGTTGTAGCCAGAGCTGAAACTGATAACTATATTCTTACTATTTTGTAGCAGCTTGGATGGTCCCATTGGCAAGCATCTGTAGTTACTATAGAGGTCAGTGACACTTATTTTACAGATCAAGTCATGTCCACATCCCTTTAACTAGACATCCTTGAACATTCCCAGAATGGTCCGAAAATTCACGTGCTGAATTTGAATGTCAGCTAGACTTAAGCATTCTCATTTTTTACTATTTTCCTTTATAGAAGCCCCTTGATTCTAGGTGACATACAGAGTGACATTGGTGTGTCTTACTTGTCCCTTCTTACCCAAGGTTAAAGGGCAAAACAAGCTTCTTATTCCCATCTCTCTCTCTCTTTTGCAAGGTAGAATATTTTAAACTTCCTTGACATTCTGGCATTGTGCCCTGTATCAGGGAAAACACAACAAAACAAAACCAACAAGAGCCCTGCTGTCATGCTGTGACCTTGCTTTGGCAGCCAGATGGAATAGAGTCCCAGATGCCTTCAACATACCATATACCTAAGCAAGGTAAATCAGAGCTCCAAGACACAAAGACATCATAGCGAACTTCAGGGTCACCAGGGGGAGGTGACCACATGCATTGTTGCTTCTTTTTGTCTCTTGGCTACTTGTCTTTTTATCTCTGGGCTGATGGAAGAAATTTGGGGAAAGAGTTTCCCTGGCGCTCCTGTTGATAAATCTTGGCTTGTGAAGTTGGGAGAAGAGTAGGAGAGGTTGCAAACAGAAGTGTCAAAATAGTGTAAGCAAGTGTTGTCCCAGTAGGAGTCTGTAAACTTGCAGAGTAGACAAGCTGAATTCTAAGGGAATTAAATTTGTGAAGTATCATTTCACCTTCAGAAATATGTATGTGTGTGTGTGTATTTGTTCAAATTATGACTGCCAAGATTCTATATTAATTTATGGAACCTTGAAGGTTATGGCAGGAATAACTAAGGCGAGGCAGCTAGTAGGTGTAGTAGATAGAGCACTGGACCTGGAGTTAGGAAGATGTCAGTTCAAATCTGGCCTCAGACACTTATTAGCTGTGTGACCCTTGGCAAATCATTTAAACTCTGCCTGCTTCAGTTTCCTGAACTGTAAAATGAAGATAATAATAATATAAACCACCTCCTAGGGTTATTATAAGGGCAAAATGATATAATTTATGTAAAGAAGTTAGCATAGTGTCTGGCACATAGTAAGTATATAATAAGTGCTTGTTTGCTTTGTTCTTTCCTATCTTCCCTATTTCCATCCCTCCTTCCCTTCTTCCTTCCTTCCCTCTTTCCTTTTTTTTCCCCTCCTTTCTTCCTTCCTTCCTTCCACCCTTCCTTCCTAAAGATTGTGGGTAGGATGATACAATCCAATACCCCCAGTGAATCTCTGATCTTATCAATGTAGGTATTCATTCTATCAATGCATATTATAACCCATCCATGCCTATCCAATCCAACCCTATTATCTTCACTCATAAGTTTTCTACAAGCAGTCTATCCATTGTGCTTGGGACTCCTTGTGTTCTCTTGATATCATAGGTATAACAAGGGAACATGAAGGCTCTTTATTAGTTAATCCTTATTCTAAAGTACATGCCTGGCCTACCTTCTTCTACTATAGTACATTTTTGGTAACATCTTTTATACTGCTTCTCCTGTACAATTATCTCTTCAGAATGTATTGCAGCTTGCTCATGGCCACCATGGAGCCGTACATTGCTCTTTGGACAATTGACAAGTTCAGTTCTTCAAAGATGTTAGCGTTCTATGACTCCATAAGAATCAAAACAGTTTGGCCGAATTATCCTTGAAGGAAAAAACAAGTAGATAAAGAATGCATATATGATATACAATTGGATGGACAACCTGTATTTGTCTGAATATGCATCTTGAACAGTCATTCAAAATGGACAAAGAGTTGAGCTTGTGTTTGTATAAGAAAAGGAAAGTGGGTTGAATTACCTTTGGAAAATTGCAAAATTCTTTTACAATCACCCCACCATCACCTGCTCCCTGAAATAATAGCTAGCAAAGACCTATCTTTTTTATTTCAATATTCTTCAAATGATATTGAGTGACCATGAGACATGGTGACAATACCACTAAGGACACCTCAGGTGCTAGCATGGTGTAGTGGATCAAGCACTGACCCTTAGAGTCAGGCTGCCTGGGCTTTGGTTCCAGCTCTGATATTATCTATATTATTTATATGACCTTAAGCACCTTATCTTCTTCAGCCTCAGTTCTCTCTTTAGTTAAATGAGGAGATTGTAGTAAATAATCACAAAAAAACCCTTCCAATTCTAAGATTCTATTTTCTAAGATGGGAAAGGCCAACAGTTTGGTAACCACCAACCTCCTAGCCTAAGTAAATCTCCAAAATTGTTTTTTCTAAGGAATGAAGAAGTGCCAATGGCCAGATCAGAACCAATCAACCTCAACGCATTTCTAAGAAGCTCAATATGTAAGTTAGGAGAAATTTTTTTTCTGAATGTCTTTGTAGTCTCCTGATTTCGTCGCCCCCAGGTACTTAAAGTGTCTATGTGCATACTATTGGAGTCATTCATTCACCAACAAGGATATTTTGTATCATAAATTTAAAACTAAAAGGGGCTTCAGAGATGACTAGAAATCCTTAAGCTTTTTGTGGGTCATAGACTCCTTTTGCAGTCTGGTGAAACCTGTGGAGCCCATCTCAGAATATTGTTTTAAACACATAAAGTAAAATGCATTGGCGATTACAAAGGCAATTGAAATAATCAAAAGATTGAAATTATTGACATGATCAAAATACTTGAGGTTGTCAAAATGCTAAAAAAGAAATAACAAGTCTATGGATCATAGTTAAAAACCCCTGATCTAGTCCACCCACCTCATTTTATCAATAATGAACCTCAACCCCAGAAAGATTCAGCAACTTGCCGGATGTCATGTAGGTAGCAAGTAGAAGAAGCAGGATTGAACCTTCATCGTAGAATTATAAATATAGAGAGGGAAGAGATCTTAGAAGCCTAGAGCTTAGAAGATCTAACCTTCCCTCATTGTAAAAATTAGGGAACTTAGGTCCCAAGGTCACACGAGGAGTAAGTGAAAGAGCTGGGATTTGAACTCAGGTCCTTCAATTCCATGTCCAATTACCTTTCCATATTGTATCTACCATTCTGCCAGTCAGTAAGGCAGTATGTCCAGAGACATGTTACAATTAAGATCCAGGTTCTAAGATCCAACAGAGCTTCAGTCCAGTTAACATGACATCACTTGCCATGTTTGAATGCTGGCATGAGTATTTGTGGCATGAAGATGATTAGAAGGAGTTAAATGAAGGGCCAACCACAAAGAGGCTGAAAACATAGTTCGCTGTTTTGATTCAAATGAGATGAAACAATGTACCATCTCTGTGGCTTCCAGTATCAGTTCACTGAAACAAATCCGTTCACGCCATACGGAGACCAGCAGTGAGGCTCATTGTAGGAGGTTTGAGAACCTGAGGAAAAAACAGGGTTTTCCAGCTGCCACTGAGCTTCAGAGTTTCTCAGAGGAGCTCATGGCTTTGTTTATCCATCTCACATCTCCTTGCATATGATTTGCAGGCTCTTCCCTGTGAACTGGGTAGTACAAGGTGCTACTTTTCCACCCATTTTCCTTCTCAGGAGAAATCAGGAAATGTTTCCTCTCCGATCTGCCTGAGCTTTTCTGCCTTGGAAAATTAACTGTGTCACTGCCGTTCTGCATGCCCAATTTGCTAAGTGGAATGCCCCCCTTCCCTTCCATGGTACCTGAGGCATGTTCTATTGCTCTGGGGGAGGTGACTGGC
This sequence comes from Vombatus ursinus, assembly GCF_900497805.2. Lineage (NCBI taxonomy): Eukaryota > Metazoa > Chordata > Mammalia > Diprotodontia > Vombatidae > Vombatus > Vombatus ursinus. The sequence continues at coordinate 23,460,508 of NW_020954641.1, forward strand.
ATCTCTATCTCTGGCTTGTGGCTCTGCAAGCTAGCCAGAACACTCAGTGCTAAAGGGCTGCTGGCCCCGGGATCATTGATGTGGCCATTCATTTTTCATCATTAAAAAACCTCATGTGAATATCAGTCAGAAAATGAAGCGGGAGACATAGCAAATATTTCTTCGGCCTAAAGAACATTTTCACACATATTTTCCCAAAGGAGAAGCCCAGGTCATCTGGAATGTATAGCATCAAGAGGGAGAATATGAAGTTCAAGTCTGGGACCTAATTAGCAGACCCATAGTCCATTCAGCCCAGTGCCCTTTCCCAACAGGTACCAAGGATTGAATTGTAAGAAGGTAAGGAGGCACTCCAGGGTATGAGTTGGATTCCCTGGTTTCTGAGGTCCCTTCCAGCTCTGAGGCATTGTGATTCTGCTTCCACAAGGTCTTTCTCAACTGCTTAATTCCACAGTCATTTCTTCTCATCTCTGGACCCCTGTAGCACTTACTGTCTGTACCATCTATGAATGAAAAATCATTAAGCTTATTATATGCCAAGCACTGGGGATACAAATCTAACATGAAAAGAAAGATTCAATTAAATTAATTAAGTAATAATTCAAATAAATTAAAAATAAAATAAAGAAAAAAGGGGAGAAAAGATAGCCCCTGCCCTTAAGGAGCTCACATTCTAATAGACGGGGGAATGATGGGAGGTGTCTTTTGGTTTGGAGAGTTACACAGATATTGAATGGAGCTATAGAGTGAAGTAGATTGACTCATTCTTTCCAGCAGTAATGGGAATGTTGACTAGATTGTGGCTCCAAGACTAGGAAACAGAGGCAATGGTGGCAGTGGTGGGGAGTGAGGGTAGGGAAGAAAGGGAATAGGTTGGGAAAAGAAGGAAAGTATGGAAGGTATTGTCAAGGTGATGACCAGGTTATAAAGTGAATCATGGCTGAAGATATCCTGGATGTAGATAACGGCTCATGAGGCACTTAACAATCAAGAGAGCAGGAACCCAGGATGAGAGTTCCAGAGATGAAAGAGCTAAGTCTTCCAGGACATGTTCTTTGGTCCAGGAAACAAGGCAGCTTGGTGAGGAGACGACTTGGGAACTAAGCAAAGGTTGGTATACGAGTATCTTGTGTTTCAGCTAGACTATAAAACCACTCGCTGAGAGCTGCCCTCTATCCTCTCCTTTTCTTTTTATATTACTCAGATGCCTTCTGCCACTACCTCCTCCTTCAACCCTGTCTCTCATGAAAATGTAGTTCTTCTCCTTGCCAAAAGTACCCCTTGGCATGGACCTTTGATCCCATCCTCTTCTGTCTTCCCCAGCAGATTGCTTCCTCATCCCCACTCTCTCTTCCTCTTCAGTCTCTATCTACTGGCTCCTTCTGTGCTGCCTCCCTTGATCTAACCATTCCTGTCAGCTCTCATCCTACCCTCATCAGCTAAACTCCTTGAGAAAGCCAGGGTACAGCTGGCATCTCCCTTTCCTCTCCCTCTTCCTCTTCTAAAACCTCTGCAATCTGGTTTCCAACTTCATAATTCAACTAAAAATTCTCTTTCCAAAGTTATCAATGATCTTCTAATTGGCAAATCTAATGGCCCTGAAGTCTCAGCCTCCCCAGAGTCACTGAGCTGCTTGGATGCTTCTGCATTTGGCATAGCTTCATACACCACTCTATATTTGGCCTATGAAGGAGGAGAATCAGTTTATGCCTCAGATCTAACTTAACTCTGTCATCCTTGCAGAAACTTATACAGGGTGTCCCAAAAGGCTTAGTATAGTTTTAAGTACTATTAAAGCTTAAAACTGCACTAAGACTTTTGGGACACCATTTTTAGCATTGGTCACCACTCCAAGCACACACAGAGACCCCATCATCTACTTACCTTCCTTTCTTTTGCCTCCCTGATTATATCCATTTTCCTTATGAGTCCAAATTGCTTTTAAAAAATTCAGGTGCCAGCTAATCATTGAGCACTACCTTGCTATATGGTTCTTAAGGTTAAGATTTCCCACGAATAGGAGAGGAAGATAAACAATGTATATTGCTTATTTATCTCTTATCTTTGTTAGACTTGTTTTCCTATATCCAATATGATTCTATATCCCCATCCTCTCTGAGTATTAAAAACCCATTATATGTCTAAGGTATCCTCATCCTGACCTAAAACTATGTGTAACTTTTGTAGCAAGGGCTTCCATTTGATAGAGCGGGCCCCAGGAGTGGGGTGGAGGAAAAGGGAGTTCTCACTTCTCTGACTCACTGCCCCTACCTAGATACCAAGGGAACTATAGTATCTAATTTATTCCTTCCCCACGTCTCCTGGCCCTCCAGATATAATCACCAATTCTCCTTCAAAGCACCCAAAGTTCAAAACTACCCACAAGTCAAATGGGTTACCTCTGGAGGTAGTGGTTCCCCTTCACTTAAGGTCTTTAATCAAATGAGCATGACCATTTTTCAGCAATTTTTATAATCGAGATTCCTGGCCAGTTATGAATAGGAATAGGTAGCCTCTGAGTTCCCATCCAACTCTGAGATTCTTTAATTCTTTGATTCATGATAAGCTTTGTTTATAGATTAAGGAAAACAAACAACATATCGGAATCCATAGAAAATAAAAATATCCACCAGCGAGCAATCCTTCCTAGAGGCCTGTATAGTCTCAGTCAGACTATTTGCCTCAGGGGGTCTTCAGTAGCACCCAATAAATATTTTTTTCCTCCCCATGCCTAAGAAGTGGACATTCAGGGTTAGGACTTGTGACCTCCTAACCCATAGGCCAAATCACTTGGACTAGGCTATATGACCTTCAGGAGTAAAAAAAAAAATCAGATGATATTTCACAAGCAATTTTCACATATAAAGGTTGTAGGACATTTTTTTATTTATGTAAATCTCTTAGTCAAAGGTATATAGCAGACATAGGACTCTAAATGGAGTCAGAAAACCTGGGTTCAAATTCCTGGTTCTGCTCCTTAACTCACTGTGTAGCCTCAGTCCTTGGACTTACCTCCTCCAAGCCTCAGTGCTTCTTCTATAAAATTAAGAGAGTTAAGCTGGAGGGGTTCTAAGGTCCTTTCCAGCTCCAAATCCAGGATCCCATAACGATGTGTTAGTCAATCAGTAAGCATTCTGAAGTTTCCATCCCCATCAACTTGATAACTTGGAATTGAGAACTGTTTTGTCTGTGTACATTTCCAGTGAATTTGCTTGCTGAAGTCCCAACTTTTCTTGCTTTTTATTTTTGTGGAGGAAAAAGTTGAGAAGAGGGGGAAAAGAGGTACTAGAAAAAACAAAATTGTAGAACTTCAAGTTGGAATGGAATATAGAGATGATATAGTCCAACCCCATCACTTTACAGATGAAGACGTTAAGGTTTGACACCAGGAAGTAAGTGGGGAAGAGAGAACAAGAATCCAGGTATCCTGGCTGGGGTCAATGCTCTTTCAGCCACCTCAGATGAAATTCAAGATTTTTTTAAACTACATTCAAAATATGAATTCATAGACAATACATGCAAAGCTACATTCAAAGTTTGGGATGATTTATTTTAATATTGCCCAATTTAATATATTTATGAGTTTGGACTCTTCAAATGGCTCTTACTACACAACCATAGTAATTGTCTTAGTGGTTACAAATATGCTTTTCTGTTTATCATATTGCTTTTGGAACAGGCAAGAAAATGAAAAATACCTGTCTATTCATTTATTTTCAAAGAAATTAAAGGATTTATGAGATTATTATTCCTTGGGGGGGGTAAATTAAGCATTTGAAAAACACTTGTGGATGAGACTGGAAATGGAGATGGGCAAGGCATGGAAACAATTGAGAGAGAGAAGAGAAGGATAGTCTGGCCTTATTTAAATACTGAAAGGTATCTGTGATCTCATGCCTATGTGAACTTCCTCTGTTTTAACCCATGCCTTTTCATAAATCTTTAAAAAAAAAGTTTACACAGCATGCTGGAGGTCTTCTTCCTGATCTTTTAATGTTTCATGGATAGCAGAGTACTCAAATTATTACAAGAACTAGAATATGACTAGCAAAATGTAGAATGGATCCTCTGAACAAAAACTGTACAGGAGGAGTAGATGTAAGTGTGTTATGAACTTAATGGGTGGAGAGAATGTCTATGCTCATAAAATAATTGAAGCACTTAAGTATTCCTTTATTGTCTCCAAGTACAGCTCATGAGCCCCCACTAATGTGTTTCCCATCAACAATCAGTAGATGCAGTTAGTTCTTGGTAAAGGCATTTCCTCAGATGACATACATAAGTAAGAACATTAGCTATAACCAGGCACCCACCCCCAACCTGGGGCACAATCTTCCATATCTAAAAGAAAAGTAGATACAAACTTAGAGTACAATGGTTGTAAAATATATATGTAAGCAACACATGTGGCCAAGGCTAATCATTCTTCTGGTAATACTAGGCCTTAGAGTCCCTTCTCTTCTTATGAAGTTCCCTCTAAAGCCCAAGTCTCAATTTACCAGACATAGTTCTCTTGAGTCTATGGGTGTCTTTCTTTTCTCTTTCCTAGAGTCATAGTTCTTAAACTATTTCCAGCCTCAAATTACTGCTTCTCCATATCTGTGTCTGCCTGGAGTGTGTGTATCTTATCCCTCAGCTGTGCCTCAAATTCCCTCAGACTGATTCATCAGCTGTTGGGTGAGATATCTATTGGGAGACTAGCTTTACTGCTAGCTGTGATGGGTGATGAGTGGGAAGGAAGAGAAAAAAATCCCCTCTTCCCCATAACAGGTTACAAGTTGGGTTCATCCTTGATTGCCAGTCTCTGTCCTAGATAGATTATCTTAAACTGATTGGACTGTTCAGGAGTATGTCCAGTCATTATTCATCCAATGACATTTCTCCATTCTGATTCAGAGAAATGTTCATACATCATGATGAGATAACAGCGTGTTATCACCTTATTAATACATTAAAACTTCATCTCTGTGATCATATCTTGTGACATCATCAGTTGAACTTGAGATGTGAAGAAAGCTACCCTCCCTTATAATAATAATGACCTTGATGTTTTTGAAAAAGAAAATATTAATTATATTTACTTTTTATGTGAACTGAATTTTGCTGCATTCTATATTTTTCCAAAGTAATCACCCAAGCGTGATATGTTCACTTTCCATTAGCCAAAAGATTGGCTCAACCAGAAGCTTCTGTGCTTTGATCAACACCAGAGAACAGAATATTTACTGTGCTCAGGTTTCCCCAATGCACTGATTCTGATTCCCAAGTTCTAAATTCCTGGAAAGAACCTTAGAGAGAGAGAGTAAACTGCTGAAGCTTGGGTTGAATGGCCACTTGTTGGAAAAAGAAAAGAGGGAATATATTCTTCAGGTAGGGGTTAGACAAGATAACTTTTAAGGTCTCTTCCCAACTCTAATGTTCAATGAGCAGGATGTATGGCCTGGGAATAAGGGAGCCAGTAGATTTATTTTTTACTTGTCTTTTCAGAATCACCTTCAATAAGTCACTTCTATTTCCTGTACTCAAATCACTCAGTTATAAAAGTCGAGAGCAATGAGGTGACTTGTTTCAGGAGCTGTGAGGCCATGAGTGTTTTGTGACAGGTTGGGATATTGTAGAAGGGATTCATGCCTCAGGTAGGGGGTAGATTGAATGACCTCTAAGGTCTCTTTCAATACTGAGATTCTTTGAATCTAAAGTCCCCTTCAGAAAAGGCCACAAGCTGCAGATCAAAATAAGTGTGTAAATGAAGCAAGCAGGTAAGAGAAAGAGAAAAAGAGACTGAGGGGAACGGGGAGGTAATGAAGACACAGCCACTAAGAGAAAGTAAAAATAATGTATAAAATATGTAAAAGAGGGGTAGAAATGGAGGGGGGGAGGGCAGGTAGCAGTAGCAAACTGATAACTCAAGAATAATAACATGGAAATCACGTTGTTTAGTCATTTCAGTTGTGTCCTACTCTTTGTGGGGTTTTCTTGGCAAGGGTACTGGAGTGGTTTACCATCTCCTTATCCAGCTCATTATACAGATGAGGAAACTGAGGCAAACAGGATTAAGTGACTTGCCCAGGGTCACACAGCTGGTGACTTGTCTGAGGCCTGATTTTAACCCAGGTCTTCCTGACTCCAGGCCCAATGCTCTATCCACTGTGTCTCCTAGCTTCCCCCGTGTAGGTAATATCTGATGGTTTCGAAGCATTTCCATTTTTACTAATTCCCAACCAAACATTTTCTCATCCGGTTTCCTCAGCCCCTTACTGACAATCCAGTGAAGTAAGAAGCATAGCTATTACTATTACAGGCAGTGTTACATAGTGGACTGAACTTGGGGCTTAGAGTCAGGCAGTCCTGTGTTCAAATTCTACCTAATATATTACTAGCTGTGTGACACTGGGCAAATTGTTCCATTTCCGTTTCTTCATCTATAAAATAAGAATAATAATATTATCTGCCTCAGAGAGTTATTGATGACATAATATATGGAAGAACACTTTGAAAACCTTAATGTGTTACATAAATATTATCTGTACTTACTTCCTAGATGAGGAAATTGAGAATTCAAGAGGATGATTTGCTTTCAAATGGAGTGGAGACTAGCCTTGAACTCAGGCCTTCAGACTGAGTCTAGTGCTTTTTCCAATAGAATGTGAGCAAATTCCAACACAGTGTTGTAATTCACTAAAGGGAATTGTCCCCTAACATAAGCCAGGTGGTAGCATCCCCTTCAATTGTGCATAGCCCAGTTGCTAGACCTAGATATACCTCAGACCTGTTCAGTGCATTGTCTTATATAAAACTGGTTACTGAGTGCCCCTGAGCACTTAAAAGAAATCATCCTGAATTCTTCAGATCCCTTTAGTAGGGAAAATTTAAACAGAGATACCTTCTCCCTCCCTAAGCCCCACCCCCCAAAAAATAAAGATAGTAATAGAGGAAGGTAAGACATAAGAAGTTAAAGAAATCAAAATCAGCTAAGGCTACCTCATGAAATCTAAAAGGATAGAAACTTGACTGGTCAGTGGTGGTATTCCTGTTTAAAGAGAATGCAGAACTGCGTTTATTTATTAAAGAATTTAATATGGCCAGAATAATTTTTCATGTATTGTATTGATTGGCTTCAGGCTCAGAGGATCAGCCACATTGATACACCCTTTTTTTAATTTGCCACGTGAGGGCCTCCTGACAGCTCGTTTCATCCAGTGAAACCCTTCATGCTTAACCCTGGACAAAGGAGCACTCGGCAAAATAACCAGGAGGATAAGTGGCAGCACTCTCTGTCCTCTATTTCTGCTCTGACTTATTTATTTAATTACTTATTTATGAGAGGAAAAATGAGGTATCTGAGGTCTTCAGAGAAACTGCATCCATGTTTGCTGGAACGATTCAGGACATAAGCAAAGTAACAGGAAAAGCAAATCCAGAAAATAGTAGCTCTAATGACCACATGGAGAAAAAGAATGAAAAGAGGGAGGGAAAGAGGGGGAAAAAAAAACCTGAACAACATCCAAATTTAAGGCACTGCCAAAGTTTGCAAAATATCATTTCATTTAGAAATGCTATGATTTAATGACATAGGAGGACATTTTGCTGGAACATGTAGCGTAGCAAACACTTTTCTCTTCACTTAACAGCCCTTTCCTGGCTTAGTCTTGTAAAGAAAATAATAATTTGGATGTTTTGAATTATAATAGTAATACTAAAGGCACTCTGGGGGCCCACCCAAATTCCCAGTGTTTAACTTTAATATGATATCGGTTCTTTGTAAGAATGGAGCAGTATTATGGCAACCACTAGGTGTTTAGAAGAATGTTCAAAGAACCGTGTTGGGTTAACAAAAATTCTGAATGGGTCACCAGATTTGTTTCTTTACGAACTGTTGCACCCACCATCTTCCCTAGTTTGCTATGGTGGGACTAAAAATAAAAAGTGCTCAACTCAAAAAATTCACAATGATTTTTGCTCCAAACAGGACTTAGTGGGAAAATGACTAGGTAGGGAACCTTCATTCTTGTCCTGTAAGCCCAAGGCTTCTTAACTTATTTTTTGTGTCAAGGACCTCTTAGAGAAGTCTGGTGAAACCTAAGGGTAATTCCATCTCAAAATAACAGTTTTAAATGCATAAAATAAAATTTCTTTTGTAAAAGAGTTGAAATACAGTTGTCAAAAAAATTTTTTTTTAAGTTCATGGACTCTAGATTAAGAGGTTCTGATTTAGGGCCTCTGCTCAAACACCTTTAGGGATGAGGAATTCACTACTTCACAAAGAGTCCCTTCCATGATAGGATGGCTCTAAATTTTTTCCTTATTATGAGCTCAAACTTGCCTCTTTTTTTTTTTTTGTAACTTCTAGAGCAATATAGAACAAGCTGTTTTTCCTTCCGCCATGTGGCAACCCAACAACTATCCTGACAGAGTTAGCATGCCTCCGTGGGGAAAGCAGCAACATCTCCCAGTGGAACATTTCCAGTTCCTTCAAATGTTCTTCAAATGACATGACCCCCTCACTATGGTGGTACACCTCCTATGGACAAACTCTTATTCTTTAATAACCCTCTTAAAATGTAAACTTAACCTTAGCCCTAACCATTCCTGGCATTCATTAATGCAGTCTGAATTTGTGTTTGAGCTTGTACATAGCTACAACTCCCAGGTATTTTTCACAGAAACTTTTGCCAATCTAATCTTCTCCCACCCTGTATTTCTACGTTAAAAAAAAAATCAGGACTTTATGTAGACCATTATTAAATTTCATCTTTTTTCTCCTGATTCTGTGGTCTAACACATTAACAACTTTGCGAATTAGATAAAAATGTCTTCTTCTATATCTTCACCCAAGAAATTGATAAAATAATGAACATGAAAGAGCCAAGTACAGAATCCTTTGGGATATCTCAAGAGACCTACCTCTGGGTTAATAATGTTCCATTCATCCATGACCTAATTATTTATAGATGGCGGAACTGAGGGCTAGTGAAGTGACTTGTCCAATGTTACATAGAAAAAAAAAATGGCAGCCAGGACTTGAACCCTATCTTCTTGACTCTCAGTTGAATGCTACTCATACTATTCTACACTTTAGGGATACTTGTACTTTTCTACCATACTAGAATTTTAGGGGTAAAGTATAGGGGATTATGATTTCTTTGGTTTGGGTAACTCCAATGTGAGACAACTCTCTCTAGTAAAACAATTTGGCTCTTTCTAGATAACTTATAGTCTTAGAGAGTGGTCTTAGTCCAAGAGGCAGCTGGAGATGTGTGATTGTAGTTCAGAAAGAAAAAAATAGGGTGGGTTATATAAATCTGAGAATCATCTGCATAGAGAGGATAATCAAATACATGGGAGATGATGAAATCACCAAGTAAAATGGTATAGAGGGAAAAGAGAAGAGGTTTGGGACACAGCCTTGAAGGACCTCTAAGTTAGTGGGTGTGATATGGATGAAGAACCCAAAAAGGAAAATGAGAAGGGATAGGCAGTAATGATTATGATAAACTCAAGAGGCGTACCTTTAATCAAACAAGTTATTACAGTTAACATCAGAAGTGTTAAGATGACTCTAACTAAAAAATTTCTTCGGAGTTGTTCCTGTTGATTAGGCACTAAACCCAAGTTTGGTCTTTAGGAATGACATGCCTTGAAGGATATAAAGTCTTGAACCAAGGGTGGGGAACCTACAGCCTCAAGGCTACATGTGGCCCTCTAGGTCCTCAAGTGCAGCCCTCTGACTGAATCCAAACTTCACAGAACACTTCTCCTTAATAAGAGGATTTGTTCTGTAAAACTTGGACTCAATGAAAAGGCTGTACCCAAGGACCTAGAAGGCCACATGTGGCCTCAAGGCTGCAGGCTCCCCACCCCTGTCTTAGAAGATACTCGTGTGTGTGTGTGTGTGTGTGTGTGTGTGTGTGTGTGTGTGTGTACAGCTCTGAAACTGGCTGTATAGTCTTCTATAATGGAAAGCAAGTCTATTCTGAGCATTGTGCTTCTAATTCTCCCATTGTGCTTTCTCACATTCTGTCCACTTTTATGGTTATTTGTGTACATGTCTTATACCCTCCCCAAGGGCAAGACTATGTTTTATTCACTTTTGGTAACCCTCACAGTGTTCAGAACAGTACCTTCTTCCACCCACTAGATTAGGGGTTCTTAACCTGGAGTCTGTGAACTTTTTTTAAAAGTATTTTCATAATCATATTTCAATATAATTAGTTTCCTTTGTAATTTTATGTATTTTTTGTGCATTTAAAACTCTTATTCTGAGAAGGGGTCTATAGGCTTTACTAGAATGTCAAAGGGGTCTAGAAAAAAAAAATTAAAAGCCCCTGGACTAGAAAATGTAAATGAATGAATGAATGAATAAATGAATAGACATTTGATCCACTCTTGTTACCCATGATAAAAATAGGTTACATACTGAAACTATTAATTAATAATCAGAATTAGGGGTATATGTTTAATTTCTGAGTTTGCAAGTATGATTTTCACAAAGGGCTCCCCTTCCAACCCTGTGTCACCAGAAATTATCTAGCTAGTACCTTGGGAGTTTCACTGCAGCCCTGTGCTAATGGGAAACTCACATGTTAATGCCTGTGTTTGAAGGGAAGGGCTGGGGAGTAGAGTCATACAGTTCTAGTGACTAAGGGCCAAAGCCACAGCTGAAGAACATCTAGGACTGAAAGATTCTGGAAAGAGATTCTCAAACAAAGTCAAGTCTCCTGACAGGCAAATAAAAATCAATCTTGTTTTTTCAATATAGGAATATTTTGCAGATTACTGCAATAAGGTGTAAATGATGATGCCAGAAGCAGGACACCAGGGCACAGACAGGGTGTGATATTTGTCTCAGTGAGTATTGCCATCATCATCATCGTCATCATCATCATCATCATCATCGTCATCACCATTATCACCATTGTTGTCACATTTGGAACAAGTACCTCCCCTAGCCCTTTCCTTCAAACAAAGGCATTAACACAGAGAGGCCCTCTTAGGACTAATCTTTCTGATTTGGCCAGCATTCACATATCATAGGAATTAGAGTTGGAAGGAACCTTAGAGGTCCCATTTCCTGTTCAAATGGGGAAAACAAGGCCCAAAGAGATTGTCACTTACTCGAGTTCATATCATTCATATGAGTGAAAGAATGAAGAAAAAAAAAGGCATTTATCAAGTGCTTACCATGGGTCAGGGACTATGCTAAGCTGGTAGCTAGCATAGTCAGTATTCGAAACAAGTACCTCTGATTCCAAATCCAGTGCTGTTAATGTGGCCTCATGGCTGCCTCCTAATTTAGATTCACTGGGCTTTGGGCCATTCCTCTATTAAAGTGACTATCTTCAAGGCCTTCATTATAGAACTACAAACAACCACGTCTCCTGCTTTATTAATTCAGTTTAAATTCCACTTGTAAGTATTAAGCACCTACTACGAGAAATGTGCGATATTAGGTCCTGGGGGAGACACAGTGATAAAAGACACTTTTGTCATCGTAAATGTGTGGCACCACTAGTAGAACCATAAATTAAAAGATCATAGGTTTAGAGTTGAGAGGAGTTTTAGAGGTTAACTTGTCCAATCCCCTTCATTTTGTAAATAAGGCAGTAAATCCAAAGGAGTTAAGTGACTTCCCCAAGATCACAGAGGCACTCATTTGCAAAGCCAGGATTCAAATTCTGGTTTTCAGTCTCCAAAATTCAGTACACTACTATATCATAGTTTCTCATGAAGAGACTTGCTGAAATAAATGAATTCATTGGGTCTGGTTTTTTTTTTGCAAGATAAGCTTCATAGTTCTATCACTAAGCTCCATCTCTGAGTAGACAAAGTCAGTCAGTCAGTCACTCAATAAACATTTTCTACTGTGTGCAGGGCATGGTGCAGCTTGTTTTTCTCCTTTCTCCCAGCACTGAAATATTACCTCCCTTGGGGGCCAGCCTCAGAGTTTGAAAACCCTAATATTATATTCAGTCGTTTGGGAGTGAAGCATGTCATCCTGTGGCAGCTGTCATCAAAACATGTGGGACTTATTTGTGGCATAGGTAGGGCAGCCTAGCAAGTGGCTCCTGGAAGGTCAGCTGGAAACCAGGCACAGGAAGCTCAGCTAATCATGAAAACCAAGGCACCAGCTCAGCAAAGGAAGCCATATGAAGATTTGAAAGGGTGAGAACCAAAGCCCAGGCATGGACAATACTGCTAGAGATGCAGGGGGCATGCTGGTGCTGGGATGTACCCATCATTGAAGACTAAGGAGTAGCCAACTCAAGGTCAGTAGAAGATACCCTTACATATGGCAAAGCAGCAGGAAACAAAAGGCAATGTTGAGTTTTAATGTCAGAGTCAGGTCAGACATCTCATCTGGCCAAGGTTTCAGATGGTCTTGGAAATTTGGAGTTGGCAGATAAGGTCTGCAACATGGCCACTCCCCCTTCATAAAGTGGGACATGTGTTCCCTCATCTATTGATGACAAGGGATTTAAGTCCTATTATCTGGGCTAACAGGAGCCTGGCAAAGTTATTTTCTATGGATTGTGCCTGACAAAATACCAATATCTAGAGCTTTAACTAGAATTTTGCTGACTAAGACAGTAGGCAGAAAGGGCATCCTCAGGTGTGTTGGGGGAGGGTGATCAGGACCACTCCCTGTTGGGTAAGACAGAAACCTGGGGACTCAGGTGTAAGGCTGTTGCTAGGAAGGTCATCATAGTGAGCAGCAGTTTCTACAATAGACCAACTAGTATCTTCCTCTTTTAATTATTATATCTAACTAGATGCTTGTTAGGCCATGAAGAACTTGTTCAAGGGCCCTAGGGATATTGGGTACAGGCTGACAAGCTTTTCTACACCTCTTCCCCTCTGCAAACTTCTCCACCTTATATCCTCAGTTCTCACTATTATCTATTTCACTTCTCACTGATAGTGGGTGGGTGAGACTCTTTCCCTGTGAACTCCCACCATATGTATGGAGGAAATAATAGAATGGGATATGCTGGTGCCATGCCACATGACACCTGGGCAGGAAGAGCTGCCCCACCCCCAAGCAGCACTAAATGAACTTGTATGGCCCACATACTCACCTTCTCATCCTGTTTATTAGGGAAAATTTGTGGGCCATTCTGTGCCTGGCCACCCCTCTCTTACTGCCAGGTATAAACCTGCATTCCTCTTAAAAATCATTAAAGAATGGTGAAAGTGCTGGTACAAGTGGAATTTTTGCCATCTGCATTTGGGGAGATAACATATGGTGTCTTACCCTTCTTGTTGTCACCCTTATGGGTGGGACAAATTATAGCCACTCTCCCAACTCATGCAGGGTGGAGAGCTGCAAGGGACTTGGCTTTTTTTTTTCATTTTTTTAAAAGGTACTTCCTCTAAATTTGACTTCTTGGGACAAAACTGATTGCCTCACCCTTGTGAGAAATGATTATTTCTTTCTGGCATTAATATCTAACTATTTTATTAGGACCAAAGTTTTTCCCCTTTTCTGCTTCCTCATCCAGAAATCTGGGAAATCTCTCTCAAAAATGTACCCAGGACAAGATCTAATCAAAGACAGTAAAAGAAATTCTGAGTTTGGGCTAATGGGTACATTCCTTCTGATTGTATTTGCTCAGACAAGTCTGGGGAAATGTGGATCTTCCCTTTTGTCAGACAGGTAATATGGAAATTGGTAAGTCTCTTTGACTAAGATTTGGGTGACCTAAGTCACTCTCCAAGACCCTCATTGTAATATAGCCCACCCTCTCATTATAATAATCATTTTCTCATTAACTGTTAACCAGTCAGAGTTGACTGCCACCCTGAGGAACACCTACTCTTCCAAGAGCATATAAACTGTGAGCCCACTGACATAAGGAGTCTTTGGTCTAAGACAGACAGGCCACATGACCATCCTTTTATTAATAAACATGCTTGCCTCATTAATAAAATTATTAAATTACTCAGAAATTGCCTCTAAAACTTTTTTTAGTCCTTTTTAATCCTTTGTGCTTAACTTTCTGTATTTAAAAACATTATTCTAAGAAGGGATCCAGAGGCTTGACCAGACTGCTAAAGAAGAGAGGAGTACATGAAAAGAGAAAGATAGGGAGAGAGAAAGGGTGGATGGGGTGGGAGAGGGAAAGTGAGGGAGAGAGGGGGGAGAGAGAGGGAGAGAAAGAGAGAGAGAGAGAGAGAGAGAGAGAGAGAGAGAGAGAGAGAGAGAGAGAGAGAGAGAGAGAGAGAGAGAGAGAGCAGGATCATTAACACACAGGCCCAAGCTAAGTTAACAGTATCATAGTGGAAGGCAGAGTCCCAAAGGAATGAAACTTTTGGTAGACAAAGTTCTGCTGTATGGAACACTACTAGAGAAGGGTATTCAGAAGCCATAATGAGAATCTGTGGTTATCTGGGGGTGAGAGCAGGGAAGGAAAAATAGGAAGTTTCTAGGTGCCTGCTAGGATAATGCCAAAAGGGAGGAAGAAAAAAGGCACTGATTGGATTCTGTGAGCCCCACTTAAAACCATTATCCTCTGAATACAGCACTAAACTAGACAACTCCCATAATTCTGATCCTCACCCAAGAATAAAATGATGTGATTCTCGTTTAAACATATCATCAAAGCACATGTTTTTAAATATCCCCACCTAACAGTCTTATTTAGAAGAAGTGCCCTCAACCTAGTTATTTAGTATCCGTTTCTCAGCCGGGAAAAAGATCGGTCACACTTTAAATTAAGTGTCTTGAGCAAGGATTTAATTTAGAACTAATAAGACAGTTATTGTATGTTAAATACCATATGGTTATTAAAAACATATTTATTGAGGTTTAACAACTATGTCAAGACAATACTCTATAAACAGCAGGAACTGTTAACAGGATGCAGTTATTGATTCTTACATCATGCAATGTATCTTGTGCATGGATACACTTAATATTCTCCCATAAAAAGACTCAGAGGGACTCTGGCCAGGAGGGTGAGGTGGGGCATTGGATTTGTGTACTGCTCATTCCACCCTGGAGACCTAGAATCAGTCCCTGCCTTCCATGCTCATGAAGAATGAGGTTGGAGGTCTCTCCCTCCTCCTCCTCCTCTTCTTTTTGTGCTGGGGCAAAGCCAACCTCTGCCACTTGCTATGATTGATAAGACTGCAGCTGGATGCAGAGACCTCGAGAAGTAATGGGAGCAGGAAGATCACACGTCTAGAGTTAAAAGGGACCTCAGAGGCTAACTAATCCAACGCCTTCATTTGACAGACTAGGAAACTGAGGCGCAGGGATATTAAGCGACTTGTCCAATGTCCCTAGTAATATCAGAGGCGGTATTCCGACCTAAGGTCGCTGCCTCCAGAGTCATCGCTCTTTACGCTGTAAAGGTTTTTGGGGTCGGGGACGTCACTGAACGGATCTGAAAGGAAAGGTTTGGGGTAATGTGTCCAGGTGCTGATTGTTAACCAACACTTGCCACTTCTCAAACACACACAACACCCTCATGACTTTGGAAGCAGGGGCTTTTGCAGTAGAACCAAGGATCCTGTTAATCCAAGTCTACCCCGAGTCCAGCCCAGCCCACCCCACTCCCGTTTCCTCTGCCAGTAAGTTCTTCTATTCCCCCTTGCTGAGCTAGGAGACGTTTGGGTTGGAAGCGGAGCCTTCTCGCCTTACTGTCGGGCCTCTCCTTCCAGCTGTGCCGGCAGCGGTTTCTCCTCGCCTCCCGCCCGTGTTTATGGCCTCGTGTGCCGGTGCCATGGCAATGCCTCTGGCCCAGTGGCTGGCACCCGCCCCCGATCCACTCTCCTCAGAGAGATGACTTCACAAGAGAATCAAGCTGGAGGAGTTAAGATGGGCCATGAGTGAGAACAGGCATCAACCAATCTCCTTAACAGTTCGCAAAGGTGTCGGGGGAGATTATTTATAAATATTTGACGAGGGACTAGGTGTAAGTTGCAAGTAAACTGCTGCCGTGCTCAAAGTTTTCCCCTGTGAGGCAGTTCCCTCTTTAAAACCACGCAGCTCCGAGGCTCAGACTTCAAACGAGAAAGCCTCCTCTTCCCTTCATTGCTTCGTCACACAAAAGGCATCTAGTTACCTGCGAATAGCTAGCTACGTTGCTTTCTCGCTTGAGGGGGATGGGGCTGGTGACCCAGAAAAGGTGTTTGTGGGGATTTGTCAGTTCTCTCTATGCCCATGTTTGGAATGCCTTCCATTCCTCCCCAGAGCAAAGTGGTAAGAGAAGGGGAACGGAAAGCAAGCAAGCACTCAGAGTCAGAGAAAGCAACAGACCCGGAATGCTTAGAGATAATTATATTTTACAGTTTGGCTAAACACAGGAAAGTATTTTTCTCAGGCCATTTAATTAAAACAGCATCTCCGGTTATACCTTCATTGTAATAAAACTCCAATGTGTGTCCGAGCACCCAGGGATTTATTAACTTGCTCTGGGCTCTGAAAAATCAGCAGGCAGGGTCAGATGCGGCTAGTGATGATGACATCACCGTTTTTGGCAGCTCTTTTCAACTAGTGTTGAGTGAGGTAATGTCCCCAAAATTAAAACTGACAGCAAGATTAATGATGATAGATTCACTGACTTTTTCGTGATTTAAATTGGTGTTCTGTTTCTTCCATTCGGGGCTGCCAAGACAGCATCGTGCCATTAACTCTGTATATCAGTCAGCGGAGATAAGATGAACCCCCTCTCTCGCCTGGGGACAGACTGTTACTTCAGGGTTGCTGGTGATTTAGAGATGGGTCCAAGAGAGGACACACCCTCATCCTTCTTGCGGAGAAGTTGAGACAGCAAAGGGCTGACTTTATCAGACTAGGCTGGCCAATACTTTCAAATTCATCATCTCCCTGGTTGGAAGGTGATATGTTCTTTAAGTTAAGTATACCAGTTAACTGAATACAGAAAAATCTGATCAATTTGTACTTCAGTAACTCAGAGTTTGTGATTATTTAGACAGAGGCCGAACTGAACTTTCCCTTGGTAGAAAGAGAGATTATTAAGTAAATGGGAATAACAGGAAGATTATTTCAGAGGGGAGTGGGGTAAGGGGGAATGTTTAGCCTACTAAAGAAAGAAACTTTTCCAATACTTCAGACAATAGTCATTTTCCTGCGAATAACAGATATCTTAATTACACATCATCCTTCTCTGATCTTTTAAAGCCAGCACCTTAAGGACCTCTAGTGGGAAAAAAACATTGCTAGCTTAGTTAGTGTTACTGAATGTACTTGGAATAATAAAACCACCTTTCTATGAACACGTAATTTTATTCAAAATTTATATTGTCAGTTGGGCCTTGCCCCCAATTAATCTGTGCTAGGTGAGATTTCTCTGTATATATTTTTTAATGATATAAGTTAATATGAAAAAAATAATAGTTCTAAAATGTTCTAGATGGTCTGATGAAGACATATTTTAGGAGAGATATTGACAAACTGGAGTGCATTCAAAAAAGAGCAATCAGGAGAGATGATAAAATCACAGATTTAGAGCCAGGAGGGAACTTAGATATCATCATGTCCAAAAACCCCCCTCATTTTATAGATTAAGACACTGAAATTCAGAGAACTTAAATGATTTGTCACATAAGGAATAAGTAGTAGAACCTGGTGAATTTGAACCCAGGTCCTATGATTCCAAATTCAGTACTTTTTCTCTGCATCACATCCAAGAGGGACTTGAAAACATGCCATGTGAGGTTTGGCTAAAGGATATTGCATATGTTTAACCTGAAGGGGAAAAGAGCTAGGGGGCATATGATTGCTTCCTTCAAATATGGGGAGGGCTGTCATATGGAAGAGTGATCTGGCCAAGTGTGTGGTACAAGGAGTATGAGATGCTAAATTTGAGTACATGGGCAAGAATTCAGGCAAGAAACAGGAAACAGATCAGGGAGAAATATGGTGGCAAGGTAGAAAGAGCACTGGATTTGAATTCCAGCTCTACTCTGAGTCGTGAGCAACTCATGTCTCCCCATCTATAAAATGAGGGAAATTAGATTGGATGGCTTCTAAGTTCCCTTCTTTCCATGAACTGGGAGAATAGAATATGGTAAAGACAAATGAGCAAATGATAAGTGCCAAAGAAAAATCTGTCGAGCAGGCAACCTCAGATTGCTTGGAATCAGTGAGGCGTATCCCCTGGAATCAGGGTGAATCTGGAATCAGTAAGGAATACAGTAGGCCATACCTAAAATGAACTGCCCATGAATAGACCCCCATTATTTGCTGATTCTTTTTGACTTTGTGGGTCGTTATGGCTGCTGTCCAATCCAATCCAACAAGCATTTATTGAGTGCCTACTATGTGCAAGGCATTGCACTAAATGCCAGGGGGAAAACAAACAAACAAACAAACAAAAAAACAATCCTTTCCCTCAAGAAACTTAGATTCTACTTGCTGATTTAAAAAGCTGCCATTTTTGAAATAAATTCTACTCTTACCACCCCCAATAGAACTGGTATGGCATCCCAGAAGAAGATAAAATCTCAGTGACTCAGAGGTTTAATTTAATTCCAATTAGTTGGGAAAATCATTTGAACTTCTGAAGTTGGCAAAAAATGCTGTGATCATGATAGCCATTTTTTGAAAATATCCAATCCCTCCTGTTTCTGGAAGAAATTTTGTTCACTTCCCAAACTGGAAATATTTGTTCACAGGCCTTCTCCTTCACTTGTGGAAGTTATAACCAAGAACTATGAAGCCTTATGGCTAGTGTTATTCTATCATTATTAATAATAGTAATATAAACAGCATGAAAAAAATGAAACTTTTCAACGTCTCAAACCTCAAATAGAGTTGTGTTTGCTTTGGATGGAATTATAAGCAAAGCCTAAAGCCTAAGCTTTGTTGGCACTGATACAGTTGGCACTGGGTTTTTTGGATTTTTGATTTTGTTTTTTTTTTTTTTAATTTTGTTTTGTTCCTGATAAGGGAGCCTACATGTATCTATAAATTCCTGATTAAAATTTTGTGGCATACTCAAAGCAGAACTGAATTTAGAGTCCAAAGCCCTGGATTCAAGTGCTATGTCAACAGTGTTTTAGCTCCATGATTTTAGGCAAGTCATTTAACCTGCTGTTTCCTCACCTGGAAAATGGGAATGAGAATTGTACTATCCCTCTGAGAGAGTTGTAGTGAGGATCAAAACATCTGAAGAATGTTAGATAACCATGGAAGTCTTTCTATCAAAGCAAGATATTATTACTATCACAAATATATGCATATATATATACATATATATATATATTTGGTTAGGCAATGGGGTTAAGTGACTTGCCCAGGGTCACACATCTAGTAAATGTTATGTGTCTGAGGCTGGATTTGAACTCAGGTCCTTCTGAATCCAGGGCCGGTGCTCTATCCACTGTGCCACCTAGCTGCCCCCTTCACAAATATATTTTACTGAAAACTGTGGTGGGATGATCCTATAAAAAAAGAATGAGAGACAACCATTTCATAGCCCAAAGTTGTGTTGTATTATTCATAAAATATCAAAAGAACCAGAGAAAGGCCTATAGTGCATTGTGTATGATTTGAGGAGATAATGACTAGAACCACACAGGGTGAAGTTGAGTGAATGGGTTGTGATGTAAATTATCTCCCAAGACTATTCCTGACTTTCTTGACTTTTCCACCTCCTCTTTAGCAGCCTTCTCAGCCTGTAGTTTCTTCCATCCACATGGCTCCTTCCTCTGATTAGTGAGTTCTTCTCTGAAACCTCTATCTGAAGAAGTGCCAAGGAGAACCATCTTCATTTCTCTTCTTGGCTCCACTCTTAGAATGTAGGTACCTACCTACTTCAAATTCTGCTTATCAGCTCCCTTTTATGTGTTATCTTCTCCTATTAGAATATAACCTCCTTGAAGGTAGGGACTGGGTTTTTTCTTATATTTGCATTCCTAGCACTCAGCACAAAGGCTGGCAGATAGTAAATGCTTAATAAAGACTTTATCTTTCTATCTATCTATCTTTCTTTCTTTCCTTCTTTCTTTCTATCACCTATCCACCTTTCTATCTACCTCAGATGCCCAAGCTTCAAAATGAGAAGGTTGCCCCTGCCATGATCTTAAGGCTACCTTTCAGACCATGATTACCTATACCTGAGTAGCTAGATGGTGAAGTGGATAGAGTGCTGGGCCTGGGGTCAGGAAGACTCGACTTCTTTAGCTCAAATCTGGCCTCAGAGACTTACTAGCTGTGTGATCCTGGGCAAATCACTCAACCCTGTTTACCTCAGTTCTTCATTGTAAAATGAGCTGGAGAAGGAAATGGTATTTTTGCCATGAAAACCACATATTGGGCCATGAAGAGTCAGATAGGACTGAAAAATGACTCAACAACAAAAATCTATTTTCTATCTATCTGTCTGTCTGTTTGTCTCTATTTATCTATATTTGAGCAAGGGAATACATGGAATATTGACATGAATTCCTCCAACATTGAAATAAGCATTATTATCATTACTCTCCGTGCACTTCAACATGGAAAGGCTACTTACGATTTTGAAGCCGCAGACAACTAAGCATGCAAATGGAACTACAAGCACCAATTGTAATTTAGGGAGAATAAGCAGAGGTGTTTTCCAACTGAAAAAGATGACAAAGTGTAGTAGAGAAATCATTGGACTAAGAAAGGATGTCTGCATTCTAGTCCTTGACCTTCCTTTGAAAAACAATATGACTCTGAGTGAATTTTTTACTCTTGGAAGCTCAGATGTCCAAGCTTCAAAATGAGAGGATTGTTTCCTCCCAAGATCTTGAATCTTCCTTTCAGACTATGGATTTCCTCATCTGGGCTTGGTGACATTTTTAATGAATGAGAGAGAAAGATTCTAGCAGGATTGAGCATGATGAGTAGAATGGTTATTTCTCCAACATTTTAAATCCCTGAAGTCATGGATCCTAGCTGAGCAAAGTTGAGGGTAGTTGGGGAAGGGCAGGTAGAAATGTTGTTGAATCCACTATATCAGCCCCAGTGAATTTAAATGAATGCAAGATTTCTGATGTTGCATCCTTTTGCAATGCAACAGGGTTGCATTAACATTGAGTTAAGGAAACAAGATCATTAGAAGATTCAGAGTCCCATTCTTCAAAATTCTATAATAATTTGGCATCATTTTCAAGCAAAGATACAGTACACAGTCAAAAATGACCTTTTCCCCAACATTTCCCTCCTCCACCCTATCATGGAACTTATATTTTACTATCAGAAATTCTTCCCTTTGTGTCCTGATGGCCATGAGAAGGATGAGGTGGTGCCAGTAGAAGAGCAGGGACACCTATAGGAGAGATTAACAGCTTCCCAAGACAAATCAAACCAAGTAAAATTAACAAACATTTATTAAGCAACTCCTATGTGTCACACTCTGTGCTAAGCTCTGGGGATACAAAGAAGGGCAGGACCTCAGGGAGCTCACAATCTACTGGAGACAACATGCAAACAACTACGTACAAACAAGTTAAACACAGGACAAATCAGAAATAATTTCAGAGGGAAGGCATGAGCTTTAAAGGAAAGGATTCTTGCAGAAAGTATAATTTAAACTGAGACTTGTAAGGAACCAGGGGAATCAGGAGGTGGAGAAAAGAATGGAGAACATTACAGTTACCCAAGTTTCTAAGAACCCACAATGTAAAAAAAACTTAATATACATCAGACATTCTATGACAGTCAACACATTGACTGGGCATCTACTTTGCAAGTGATACTTGGGCATTGTTGGGGATACAAAAAAAGTATAACACATGGTCCTAAGAGTCAAGGGATTAAGATCTAGTTGAAGAGGCAAGACACAGTTGAATTGTTAACTAGGAACTAGTTAAGAGCAAGAGATGTTATAAGGTAGCATGATAATTAACCAAATGCCAAGTGAGTCACCCAGACAATAAATGTTCTGAGCTCAGAGGAGGGACAGATCACTGGGCCAGAGTGGTCAGGAAAAGGCTTCCTGCCTTTCAGAAGCTTCCACTGTAACCCAACTGCAATTCCCAGGGAGGAGAACAGTAAAGAAAGCTGCTGATTCAGTGAGAGAAAATTTCAGAGAGAACTCTTCAACTAAACAATTCTATAGTCACCAGAAAAACAGGGCAGGTCACTTTTCATTTTTACATTTCACTAATTTTTGATTGAGGGATAGGAGCTCTATATTTGAAAGGAACATGAGCAAATCATTTTCTTAATACTTCCAGTGGAGTCCAAAACAAGATTTACTGGAAGAAAATCTTGATGTGAATTCCAGCCAAATTCCCAAAGTTCAGCTAAGTTTGGAAGAAGCTAGCTGCTCAAGCATTTGAAGTTGTGCCTTGTCCCTTTACCATCTGGTCTATTGCTGGCGATTTCACCCTCATGTTTATGTAATTGTGTTCTGGTGCCATGGAAATGCCTCTGATTGTGTCTCTGATTCATAGAATGGTAGACTAATAGGCTTCAGAGTTGGAAAGGTTTTAGGAAATAGCCTTCAGGTAGGTGGGTTATTTTGCCCCTTATATTTATGAAGCAATGGAGGCCCCCACCCCTCTACTAGAGGCTGTTATTTTCCCAAGTGCACAAAGCCAGTGGTGGAAAAGGACTGACCCCTCATTGTCCTGCCTCCTGCTCTAGTGTCCTGTACACTACGGTTATCCCTTCCACATTGAGGGGGTTAGGGGCAAGATGCCCCTGTGATCTGGAAAATTCATGTAAAAATTTTTGGCCCTCCCTTCATATCTGAGAAGTTTGAATTATTATGATATTAAAAGACAAAATATGTTGATATTATGCAATACTACACATATATTTTATGCATTTCTGACTTTCTAAACTTTTTCTCTGTTGTCTGCCGGCCTTTGCATGTCATCTGCGGCTTCCCAAAAAATTCTCGTTTAATTTCTTATGCTGACCCACAAAACATCAAAACCACGATGGGGAAAGCTGAGATGTGGAAGGATTAACTGTACACTCAGTTCAGCAAATGTGTAAGTGGCAGCATTGTATAATAAGTGGATATGAAGCCAACCTTGGAGTCAGAGAAGTCTGGGTTCAAGTCCTATCTCTGACACATACTGGTTTTGTGATCATGGGCAAGTCTTCATCAGGAGTTTCCTTTATCAATGAAATCACAAGTCTGGGCCAAAAAAAGTGCTAAACATTATGTTAGGTGATAGAGATACAAAGACCAAAATAAAAATATTGTCCATGCTGTATAAGTGCTTACTTTCTACTCAGAGGTAGAAGAAGTATGGGCACAAAATATACACAGAAAAGGGAATCCAAGGTAATTTAAAAGTGTTAGTTTGCGTAGCAATTGCAAAAATCATGGAAGACTTCCTGGAAGAAGTGGCACCTGGCCTGGAGAAAGATGAGGATTCTGAGAAGCTGAAAAGAGAAGGGAGCATATTGTAGGTATAAGGAATGTCCTGTGAGGAGGTACAGAAGTGGTACCGCAGATGCTTAGTTCAGGTAGCTCAGAGCCTAGTTTGGCTGGAATGTGCATGTAAAAGAGACTAACATTTTAAAAGGCTAGAAAAGATAAGGAGTAAATATTTTATCCTATGGCTAAAAGAGAACCACTAAAAGTTTTTGAGCAGGGGAATGACAAGGTCCCTTAGGAAGATTATTTTGTTAGTTACATGGAATATGGTTGGAGAAGACAGACCCATTAGGAGACTAGTACAAGAGTCCAGAAAAGTGGCAGAGAGGGCTTGAGCTAGAGCATTGGCTGTGTGAGTAGGGAGGAGTTGTATAGAAGAGAAATCATTCAGGTAGAATTGATAAGAAAGGGCAACTGATCATATATCAGGGAGTAGAGAAAGGGGAGAGTCAGAGATGACACTGGTTAGAACTATAGGTGACTGTGGGAGCATGGTGGAGCCTTCAACATGAATAAGAAAGTTGGGGGGAACAATGGGTTTAAGTAGAAAGATAAATTCTATTTTGAATATGGTGAGCTCTAGATGCTAATGGAACATGCAGATTGAGACATCTCACAGTTAGTTTAAAAGGTAGTATTGGAGCTCAGGAGAATGATTAGAGAACATCACAGTGAGGTATAATGAGTAATCTTCACTCAGGAAGATCTTCCCTTAACATATAGTGGCTGTGTGGGAATCACCTGATCACATGACTAGCAAGATGGAAGCTTAGTTCCTCTCTGCAAACCTCTTAGCCAGTCAGCATCTACTAAGCACCTATGAAGTCCCAGAACCTACTGCACTGGGGCTAGGGTACAAATACAATAAATAAAACAATCCCTACTCAAGAAGAGCTTACATTCTAAATCTTCAACCTTCAGCTTCCAAAGGGATTATGTATTAGATGTAAGGTAATTAGAGCTAAATCCACATGATAAGAAATAATTGGAAAGATAAAAATACTATGAATCAGTGCCAGAGAACTTAAATTCTTAGAGTGTTAATTCAACAAGGTCCTCCCACTAATCTCCATGCACTTCCTCCCAAACACAGAGAACAACAGCAAACTCTCAGCTTTGGATCTAGGGTAGAGACCCTCTGTGCTACAGTGGTTCTACCTGATCATACCTTGTACCTCTACTCCATAAAATGTGGCAAAAGCTGGTTATGCTTAATCATGTTAAGAAAGGGGAGGGAGTAGAGGAGGAATCAAGGAGGTTCAAAATGTACCCATTGGGGTACTGGAAACCCAGCTGGAATTAGTTCCACCTCTGGAGGTTACTCAGGGCAGAGACCCTTGGAGTTTCAGTAACTCTAGCTAGCCCCATTGTCCCCTCTGCACCACTAAGGAATAGTAGCTCTGATTCTTCCCAGGCATGTAGAAGAAAGGAGGAGTGTGGAAGGAGGAATTAGTCACCCTTGAAAGACATGAAGAGGGCAAAGCTGAATTGGAAAATGATTGAAAACCCAAATGGAACCAGTTCCATCTCCTACATTACTCATGGGACAGACCGAGGTCAATAAACCCATATCCCACAAATCTGAGGCAGCCCTGCAAGTAAAGAGAGTAGGGAACAAAAGAATATAAAAAAGAGATCTGAAGATCAAAGATAAGAAGAGAAAAGGCTTCAGCAAAAATTCAGAAACATATAAAACAACACAGAGGACCCTAAAAATAGAAGGAAAATGAGTAAAACCACAGAGAAACCAAAGTGCAATTAACAAATATTTTAATATGAAGGAGAGTGAAGCAATAGTGCCTGATGAAAGGCAGAATCCCATAGACTCCCCAGAGAACCTGAAACAATAAGTAGAATTTCTCTGAAAAGAAATCAAACTTATAAAACAAGACATCAGGGATGAATTTAGTTCAGAAATTAGAGTTCTCAATGCATAAAATGGAGTACTTAATACAGAATTCGAAATATAATTAAGAAAAATTAAATATTTGATGGAACTCTCTAAAGAATAAGAATCTGTAGAAGATTAACAGATCTAAAACCAAAAAATAGTAATGTAGAAGAAAATTTGGCAGAAGAGAAACAAAAGGCAACAATACACACAAATTGCATGACTTTGAATAGGTCACTTAATCTCTCAGCTACATAAACAACTCTAAAACTATAAGTTGTATAGCAAGTTCCTATCTTCATTGAGAAAGGAAGCTTCCTTACCTGGAATTACCTATTCAAATTAAACCATAGGGCTAGTCATAACCATACAGAGATAGGGATCAGTATAAGATGGGGGAGAAAGGGGGAGAGAAAAAGAGAGAGAGAGAGAGTATTTATAAGTTTTGAGGTTATTAATCAGTCCTTAGAGATAGATGAAATCACCAAGGGAGAAATTGTAAAGAAAAAAAGTGAAGATAACCTACTTCAAAGCCTTGGGGCATAACTACTTTTAAAAGCAAGAATATGGATGATTATCAGGCAAAGGAAACTGATAAGGAAGCCAAACAGATAGGAGGAAAACCAGGAGGGTGTAACGTCTCAGAGGCAGATAGAGGAGAGAATATCCAGGAGGAGAAATTGGGCAATGGTGCAAAAACTGCAGAAATATCAAGAAGCATGAGGTCTGAGGAAAGGCCATTGGATTTAGCCATTAAAATACCATGAATAATCTTTCAGAGTTGAATAGTAGAATTTCAGTTGAATGGTGGGATCAGAAATCAAATTGCTAGGAGCTGAGATGTGATTGATATGGAAGTGGAGGACTTTATGGACTCAAGGTACAGAGCTAAACATACATTTTTGGACATGGACAACAAGGGAATTTATTTTGTTTGATTGCTCATATTTATTTCAAGGGTTTGTATTTCTCTTTTTAATGGGGAGATGTAGAAGGAGGCAGGTAGGAATGTGGTTCTCTCCCCCACCCAAAAAAAGGAGAGATATCCTGGAAAATAAATATGATATAAAACTGAAGGGAATGGAAGTGGAAGACTCATTGACTTTAATGAATTATTAAGATAAGCACCCCTGATCTTAAAGGTCAACAATTACAAGTACTTTGACATGAAAATATAAAATGGGGGTCATGAATCGCTGATGAACTGAAAAATCTATATATTCTCACCAGGTTCCTCTGCTGACCAAACAACATATATATGGAGAAAATGGCAGACTTGGGTCCAGTGTTCAACCTTTGACTAAAGAATAGGGCCAAATTAAACTACTTATATAAGGACTGAACACAAATTGCATGATCATTGGTTTCAAGCTTTAAAACAGTGAGCTAATGAGCCACCAATCAAAATGCTGGTTATATAATAGCAAATGAAAGTCTTCCCTTGAAATCATGAAGGAAAAATATTCAACAGGAGAAGTATGTAAGATTAAAGAATATTCTTTCTCTTAGTGTAGAGGTGTGGACCATATACCCAATGAGAGGCAGTTCACTATAGCGGAAAAACACTAGATTTCAGGATAATTGAGCTATGCTCCTAAGTCCTAATCCTAACATGCCTTGAGACCTAAGACAAGTGGTTGCTTACCCTTATTGGGCTTTAGATTCCTCCTTCCCTAAGATGAAAGAATTGGCTACACGTTCTCAAAGGCTTCTTCTAAGCCATGGCATGTTAAATGCTCTGTGTTCTAGCATCTATGGCATAAGGTCATTTTTGAGGCCAACTTTCTATGATCCTAATCCCTACCACTGTGGAAGGCATATTGAAGACAGTTTGTCCCTAAGGGTTGGGCTAGAATAAAGGTTGGGTTAGAGTTGGTGCAAAAGCCTGTAGCTAACACAGGTATATCACACAGTACTAAGTAACATCAGCATGCTCTGGCCACTTAATGTCACTAACAATTGGCAAAGATAGTAAGGGGAATTATTTATAGTTATTTTCATGCATTACATAAAATAGAGGGCTATGATTCAAACATAAGTTAACTTCCACATCATTCCTGAACCTCTGAATCTTTCTTTAGTGGCCTGAAAGGGAGCTAATTATTGCAAAGTGAATATGTTTTAGCACTGCATATATCTGCTGATTAGTCTGTTATGCATATTCATACAGAATGAGGTAAAAGTCACTATATAGTTATGCACTTTGGACAGTATAAAGTAAATTATAATGAAATCAAAGCACCAAAAGGGATCTTAGGGACTATTCAGTATAATTAGGGGATTATAGGATCATTAATTTAGAGCTAGAAGAGACCTTAGAAGCCATCGAATCCAACTCCTACACTTTATATATGAGGAAACTATGGCACAGAGAGAACATGTGACTTACCCAGGGCCACACAACTAGCAAATGTCTAGTTTGGAAATTGAACCCAGGTTTTCCTGACCCCAAGCCTAGTCACCTATTCACTATACCATATTTCCTCTTTCCATTTACAAATGGGGAAACTGAGACCTAGAGAGGTAAAGTTAGGAGGTTGGACCATATGAGATACTTTCAAGCTCTAAAATTCTATGACTATAGAATTACTTAAGATCATACAGTGAGTAACAGAAAGGATAATAGATGCTCATCTCCTGTTTTTCAATCTGGTGCTCATTCTACCACACCAGCCTACTTCCTTTGAAATAAAATACAGAAAGTAAGCAATTTATTTAAACTGTAGACATGAACTAAACACACTTTATGCTTTGCCTTAACCCTACTGTGACTTTTCCCTCTCTCTGTTAAACACACATATGATCATGTATATAGTCAGATGCTGAGGATGCTGGTCTAGGAGGCGCAGCTGTATGCCTGAGGCTACTAGGCCACACAGCTGCCAGTACTTGCCAGTTATTCCCCAGGCCCATCTAAGAAGCCCTCAGATATACCCTCATCTCTGGTGTTAGACTGGTGGGAAAAACTAGCCTCTGGGTGTATAGAAGATTTAATGTGTGGACTGTTTAGAGGAAAGCTGGCACTGGGACTAGTTATGGACTCCAAGTATGTTCAAGAGAAGCATAATGCATTCAACAGAGGAAAGTTCACAAAGTGTATAGAGGAGAAGGAATGAGTCTGTGGGTGGGAGAGAGAGAGAATTAAGAAATTATCAACATGTATAAGGAAGCTCTGGATCCTTGGAGCTCCTGGCAGATTTGCAAGAAAGAGTCAAAATGTATTCAAGAAAAGCATTTTGCATCTGGCAATTTGTTTTTTGAAAGCCACAGAGTGCATGGAGTGGGAATGGAGAAGGGGGAGAGGGCTGGTAAAATTCTAGATCCTAGTACCACCCCTAGAATGTTACAAGTCTTGGGGAGCCAGGATGAACAAGCCTTCTTGGTTTTTGCATTGCTCCATATATCTGAATGACAAGTTTCAGGGCTCACTTTAATATCAATTTGGGGAAGGAGGAAACAAGTGAACCTAGAGAATTGGAGCTTGCGTGGCAATGAGAGATAGATCCCTAACACACACACACACACACACACACACACATCATATCACGTGTGTACCTATTGTCTTTGTACCCATTGTCTTTGTGGTCAGAGAAATAGAAAGGACAATTGTGGAAGAAATGAGCAAAGTTGGAGTCATTGTTTAATTTACTTAAAGGAAGGGTAATTTGACCCAAAAGCCTTTCTGCCAAGAGTATTAGGAGATAAGGATAAATGTCCCATAGACGCTGGTCACACCTATTGTGTGGTGAAGGAATTACATCACTTGGAACATACTTTCTGGATATTTTTAGGAGAGTTGGTTTTGTTGTGTTGCCTTATTTTCCTTCTCAGTTCTCATCTTTAGAAATGTTTTCTTGTCTAGAAAAGGCTTCCCATTATCTTCAACATTTGTTGTGCAAATTCCTTGGAGAGGGTCATTGTAAACACAGCTTTTGAGAGCATATGCATAAAGTCTTCCCTCCTAATGATGACCACATAGCAGTATGTCCTAAACTTGGCATTGAAAACCATGTATTGCCTACCCATCTTAGAAACTGTCTTACAATTGAATATTTTTATTCGCATACTATCTACAAGCCAATCAACAAGAATTTATTAAGTACCTGTTAGTGCTAGGCACTCTGCTAAAGATTGGATATACAAAGAGAGAGATGAAACAAAGGAAATAATACACACATTCATACATATATACATACACGCATATGTATGTGCACATAGAATGTATATAAAATTAATATAAGCTAGTCTGGGGTGAGGGGAAGGCATTCTATCCTGGGAAACTGTGATGAAGAAATGGGGAGATGGGGAATGGGGGGTGATATGGAGAAAAACTTCATGTTGAAGGAAATGCTTGAGCTCAGTCTTAAGGTAATCCAAGGGATTCCAAAGAAATCCAGGGCATCCAAGAGGCAGAAGTGAGGAACATCTTGAGTGTGAGACAGCAAGAGGCCAATATGGCTGGATTGTAGTGTAGATGGAGAGGAAAAATGTGTGAAAAGACTGCAAAGATAGGAAACAATGTTCGTGAAATTTCCAAGGGATGGAAGGAAGGAAGGAAAAAAGGAAGGTAAGAAGGAAGGAAGGAAGGAAGGAAGGAAGGAAGGAAGGAAGGAAGGAAGGAAGGAAGGAAGGAAGGAAGGAAGATGGAAGAAAAATAAAAATAAAAACAAGTTCATTTACTATTCCCTATAAAATAGGAGGGTGTGGATATTGAAAACAAAACCGGAAAGAGGGAATGGAATTTCAAGACCAAATTAGCTGCTCATTTATCAGATTAATTAATTTAAAATGTGTCCAACATTTTTAAAGACTCTACAGCCAGATGTGCAGAAAGCAAATCCAAATAGTTTAAAAGCAATGATTCAACAAATCTTAGCTATATTGAGGCAAACTCAGGCCCCACAAACACCTCAAGAAGGGATTCCCGTGGCTGATTTGATAATATGCCAGGAAGGTTCCAATTATCTTATTTGGCTGAGGATAGAAGGATTATAAGATTCCCAAGCACATCTCAAAAAAACTTAGTTCTCATTAACTTTAATTTTAAAAATGCATATGTGCCTTACAGCAATTATAGGAAAAGAGGAAATGGAATATTGTGAAATCAAACTAACCACAATAGGATATTGCAACTCCACAATGGTTGGGAATTATCAAGGAAAGCCTAGATTTGGGAAAGGCTTTAGAACTCACCTAGTTTTCCACTCAACGTCCTTTCCACAGAACTTCTGACTTTACTGGAATCCTTCCAAAAAGAGCCATTGCTGTGTTAGTAGACCTGACCTCTGTCAGTCCTTCAGTCACTTATCTAATGTCAGACATTTATTAAGTGCACCATGTCTCAAATACTTTGCTGTCTCTAGTATCCTATCATAATAAATTCTTATTGTGTATAGGACTTTGTAGTTAACAAAACATGTTTACATAAATTATCATGTAGTGTTCAATTAAGAGAAGTATGCTAGGCAGAAAGGGCACTGGTTGTGAAGGTAGAAAACCTGAGTTCAAATCCTACCTCTAATGCTTACTATCTACATGACTTTGGGCAAGTCACTTAAAATCTTTAGGCCACAGCTTCCACATCTGTAAAATGAAGGAGTTGGACTAGATATTCTCTGAGGTTCAATTTTTACAAGATCACAAAAGACAGACAAAAAAGAAGCTATTATTTCCATTTTACAGGTGAAGAAACTGAGTCTAAGAAAAGTCCAGTGACTTGCCTCTGGTCACAAAATGTCAGAGATAGCAGTAGACTGAGTCTTCTAAGGGTGAAGTTCACTCTAATGCAAATTTCAGAGGCTAGGTGGAGTTCTTGGAAAACTATTTGCTACTTTTTATAGTAGCTAAGAATTGAAATTGAGGTAAGCGCTCAAGGTGGTTAAACAAGTTATAGTACATGAATTTAATGGAATTCATTTCACTGTGAGATGATAACTATGAAGAATTTAGAAACATAGGAGGGTTTCTATGAACTGATTCAGAGTGAATTGAGCAACATGTATGACTACAGTAATGCAATTGTAAAGAACAATAAAACAAAACAGAGTTCAGTGTAATTAAAAATCTCTACATTTGTGAGGTTGTCAAATCCTATTATTAGTTTGATTTCACAATATTCCATTCTTCTTCCTCATAAAATTGCTATAAACCACATATGTATTTTTAAAATTAAGGTTAATAAGAACTTTTTTCTGGAGAAGTATTTGGGAATCTCACAACCATCCCATCCTTAGCCAATCGAGATAATCAAAGCCTTCCTGGCACGTCATTAAAACAACCCTGGGAAACCCTGAGTGAGGTATTTGTGTGGGCTAAATTTATATCTTGATATAATAGACATTTGTCAAGTCATTATTTTAAACTATCTGGATTCAGTTTGGAGTTTGTGCTGTTTCTGCACATCTGGCTGTAGAGTCTTTTAAAATGCTGGACACATTTAAAATTAATTAATCTGATAATTGAGCAGCTAATTTGGTCCTGAATTTCTACTCCCTGGGTTTGGTGTTTCAGCATCCATACCCTCCTTTATTATGGGGAACATTAAGTGGGTTGGATTTTTTTTTACATTTGGAAATCTTATGAGCATAATTTCCTACCTTGCTAATTAAAACAACCAAGCTTTGTCTTGGAGGAGAGTTGGGAAAATGCACCTCCTTTCCTTTGTTGCAGAGCTGGGATACTATGGATGTGAACCATCGCATACACAGTCAAAGTGTTGTCTAGTTTTGCTGTGATCACATCAATCCAAAGGTTCACTCCAATGATGCAGATAACAACTCATCCGTGCCTGCCCAGCCAATGAAACTCTTGTCTGACCCCATGTCCATAAGTTTGCCACAGTCTGTTCAGCCAATATGCTGAGGGCCTTCCATCCCAAGGACCCTGGTGTACAACTCAAGTTGACTATCTCTTATCTCTTGCTCTCATCACATGTTCAATCTATCCTCTCTTTTGAGCTTACATATCTCTAATGATATTTCTGACTTCAATTTTTCTTCAAAGTTCCCTACTTGCTAAGTGTTGCAGCCTGCTCCCACCCACCATGACTCTCCCCATTGCCCTCTGTGTGACACCCATTTTTCATCCCTCAGACACTGTTGTGACTCAAGCCCCAAAATATTACAAAGACTCCTGAAAGAGACAGAGGAAGATACAGATATTTTGAGTAGCATGATTCATAATAATTTCTCTTGGCCTCAGTGAGAATATTTCTGGACACAGTAGATCATTCCTAACCCAAGCAGATAAAATAGAGAGGCAGAGTAGGATCATAGAAAGAGGCCTGGAGGACAAGTCACAGGACCCGTGTCTCAGCTCTCCCTCCATTTGTTTGAAAATGCAAGTCTGACCATGTCGGTATTCTATAACCTCCCTTTGGTTCCTATTACCTCCAGGATCAAATATGAAATCTGTTTGGCCTTTAAAGCCCTTCCCATTTTGGGTGCAACCTATTTTTCTGGCTTGGTTGCACATTACTCGCATTCATATCTATTATGATCCAGCAAATCTGGCCCTCTTACTGTTCTTCATATGTGATACATATATACGAGTGCCTGTGTACTGGCTGCCTCCCACAGCCCTAAGCCTGGAATTGACTGTTTCCTGGCCTCAACCTTTTAGAATGCCTAGTTTTCATCAAGGTTCAGAACAAATGCCCCTTTCTACATGAAGCCTTTTCTAATCCACCTTCCAGTGTGTGTGGACCTGCTGGCTCTGGGCACCTGGCAGGGCAATGAACTTCTCACTGCTTTAAGCAACTTCCTGAGATTATTATAGATTATTAAGATATTAAATTGTAGAGAGAATGTTGGCGTATACTGATAGAAGGAGTTTCCTCACCAGAGAGTTTCCTAGATGGATGAAATCATAGGTCCAGACCCTATCCTTTCCCTCCATATTTTGTGTATACCTATGTGGGTACATGACGTTTCCCCTAGCTAGATCATCATCATCTTTCATCATTACTAACATTTGGCTAATGCTTACTATGTGCCAGGCACTGTGCTAAACACTTTATAATTCCATTTGATCTTCACAACATTAGTGGGAGGTAGATGCTATTATTTTTCTTCTCTCCATTTTTTTTTTGAAGGCAATTGAGATTAAGTGACTTGCCCAGGGTCACACTGCTAGTAAGTATCTGAGGCCTATTTTGAACTCCGGTCCTCCTGACTCCAGGGCCAGTGCTTTATCTACCACACCACCTAGCTGCCCCTGGTGCTGTTTTCTTTTTTCTATTTTGTAGATGATGAAACTGAGGCAAACAGAAGTTAAGTGACTTGTCCAGGGTCACACAACTATTAAGTATTTGAGGCTGGATTTGAACTCAGATTTTCCTGATTCCAGACCTGGTGCTCCATCTACTTCACCATCTAGCTTCTTATAGATCATAAACTCCTTGAAGGCAGAGATTGTTTTACTTTTGTCTTTGATCCGTTGGACCTTAGAACTGTTCTGGGCATATAGTGGCCCTGAATAAATGTTTGTTAATTGATTGCTTATTCTTTGGTTGATGGTGCAACTACGGACAAGTCATTGATTCTTTCTGAGCCTCAGTTTCCTCATTTGTAAAATAAGGATAGTTCTACTTGCAGTATCTTGTTTACATTGTTTTTCTATTCTTTTCTTTTTTTCTCTCCTTTTTTGGAAGCAATTGGAATTAAGCGACTTTCCCAGGGTCACACAGCTAGTAAGTGTCTGAGGCCATTTTTGAACTCCAATCCTCCTGACTCCAGGGACAGTGCTCTATCCACTGCCACCTAGCTGCCCCCACACTATTGTTTTGAGAATCAAATGAGCTAAGGGATGTGAGAGCGCTTTGTCACTATGAAATGCTGTACTTGTCAGCTCATCATTATGGTGGATAACTTGAACTTTAGTTCGAAAACCCCAGTTGTGATTTAAATGCTTTTACACTTTGAAGAATCTGTAATCTCATCAATGTGGGTACTGCCCCCATTGTACAGATCAGACTCCACCCATGCTTTCCATCCCTCACAAATAAACCTTTCCATCCCTCACATAAACCCTTCCCAAAAAGTCCACCCAACACGCAGGAGGTCATCTTCTAAATCTCTTAAAATTCTATAGTTACCAATAACAGTCCATAAGTCATCCCTTGCTCTCACTGCTTGACTGAATCACATTCTTTTCTTTTCACGTGTCTCTCTAATGACATTATTTTCTGCTGCTTCTCCAGTTCAGTTTATCAGTGGGAATATGCTGTAGCCTAGGCAATCACATGTGACTTTGGATGACCAGCATTTTAATTTTTCAGAGACTGTGGTCTTCCAAGATGGATCATAGTTTCAGTTAGCTAAACTGCCTCAGATAAACCTGCAAAGTGAATCCCTCTGTGTATTTGGCCCCCAGAGGCCTTAATCGCTTTATAGCCAAAGACACCAGTACAAAGATGGTACAGCATATGATGTAGCATTCCAGTTAATGGGTTTGAAGTCAAGGTATACTGGGAGACCTAACAGAGACAGAAAGTCTACAGTAGAGAAGTCTAGGTCCCAAAGAGCTAAACATAAGAGGGAAAAGCTTGAGGCCTCCTTTTCATAACATGGAAGTGGCCATGGTACCTTAAGAATTCTAAGATTTCTTTCATATTCTGTGAATGT
This sequence comes from Vombatus ursinus, assembly GCF_900497805.2. Lineage (NCBI taxonomy): Eukaryota > Metazoa > Chordata > Mammalia > Diprotodontia > Vombatidae > Vombatus > Vombatus ursinus. Next base: position 23,495,355 of record NW_020954641.1, read on the forward strand.
TCTATTTGTCTGCTTGAGATTTCATATGCAGAAAATGGATACCCAGGAGGACTGTAGCTATCTGTGCTTCCCACAGAGAGTAGCACCCAGGAGGTGTTGGGAGAGAGGACATCCCACTGGGCATCTTGTTAGAATCATGGCAGAGGCAAAGTCAATACTGTTGATTAACTAACAACATTCCTTCTACTTTTCACTCATTGAACTACAGTATAGGGATATGTAAATGATTATACCTCAGCCCTAGAATTTCTCTTTACCCGTTATTTTAATGCTGGTTTTCTAGATACAGGCTGCTAGTCAACTTCAGAATGAAGATGTCTCTGGAGACCAAAAACAGATTTTTCTTTCCTAACCAAATACCAACTCAATGATAAGATAAAAGTTTTTCTACATGTGGAATTAAACAATAAAGTTTTCTGCACCAGAAACTGGAGGTACTGGGGTTTTATTATTATTATGGAATAGTTATTCTTGAAAATAATAGAAAGTTTGGTGCTAAATGGCTCAAAACCCCTAAAGAAAACTTTAATGGAAACAGCTACTCCACATATACCAGGACTGCTTTTCCTAAAGAAATCATGTTATGCCAGGAACCAAAAATGTTCTCTATTAATAAGTATGTAGAGGTATTTTCAGCTGCATCTTTAAGAGACAGAGATGCTGCCAGTGAAAAGTTCAGGGATGAAGTTAAGGAATGGAATCCAGGCTCTCATTACCTGATATCAATGTCATTCTGTGTCAGTTTCAAGTTAGGAAATCTAGTTTGCCTTATTCTAAACCTTGTATTCTTTCTAGTACCTTGTATTTATTCAGTAAATGTTTCATATATATTGACATAGATATATATTGTCTCCTTTTATAGAATGTATGATCCTTAAGGGCAGAAATGTTTCATTTTTTTCCAGTCTCTAATGGTACCTGAAACTTAGCAAATGCTGGTTGAAGTTGTTATACATGAATATAATGGAATATTACTGTGCTCTAAAGAATAATGAATATGGATATAGAGAAACATTGAAAGATTTTAATAAACTAATGCAAAGTGAAGTGGGTAGAGCTAGAAAAACAATATATATGACTACAACAATATAATGAGCAATATAACAACATAAATAAAAATAATAGCCACCACGAAAAAAAAATTTTAAATGAATATTGCAAAATCATAAAGAATAAAGCTGTTCCCAAGTAAGAGATACAAGAAGACACTTCCTTTGCAGAGGATCCATGGGTGTGGAATATTGCATATAATAGATATTTTCAATGTATTGATTGATTTGATGTATATTTTTTCTTCTTCCTCTTTTTTTTTTCTTTTACTTAGAAAAATTCTTTGTCGTAAGGCATAACTAAGAGGAGAAAAGAGGATTACAGGGGGAAATCTAGGAAATATAAAAACAAAAGTTATCAATAAAAATCTTACTAATTTATTTATTATACTGCAGTTCCTAGGATTTCCTTCTCAGTTCTGCTCCTTCCTAGCAAGGTCATTTAACTATTATGAGATTCAGTTTCTTCATATATATTTAGACCCTTAGATGTACCTATGATATCATCTGTATCGATATTACCATCATTTGCCTACTTCATAGAATTATAGATTTTAGAACCAGATGGGATCTTAAAAAACATTTCATTCAATCCTCTAATGTTTCAGAAAACTGAAGTCCAGAAATCTTGTGTGACTGACTTTCCCCAGGTCACACATGTAGTAAGTAATTAGCAGAACCAAGATTTGAACTCAGGTTTTCTAACTCCAAATCCATTACTCTTTCCACTACACTATGTCGCCTCCCAATCTCCTAAGGTTATGGTATGTAAAGCACTTTAAAGAGCTGTACATTTGGTCTATTATTCAAGACCACCCACTACACTTATAATTTGTCCCATACATTTTGTCACTTGATTGCAGCTATTTTGAGCACTTGATCATCTGCTGTCTTCTATTATTCTCCAATTGTATGAAATGAATAATGTTTCCTTCTCAACAAATTTCTAAGGTCATTGAAGGAAGGGACCATATTATATACTTTTGGGGGAGTATCCTTTGCACCATCTGGCACTGTTGGACACATGGGAAGTGCTCAATAAATAAACGTTGAATTGAAAATGCTGACACTCTTATAAGTGAAGAGGGACCTGTGGCAGAATGTAGGATTGACTAAACTAGGCAGTACCCACTTAGAATGAAGGTGAGACCTGTCTCTATATTCTACACTCAAATCAACTTTCACCCTCATTTTTCTCATCTCCTGAACTCAGGGGATTCCAAGGAGATTTCCATTACAGACCACAAATTCTATGTACAATCAATCTATGCAAGGGCAAAATGAAATTCTTTTTTTCTTTCCTGTTGGAAGAAAAACCCCTTGGCAGTAATCCTTGGGTTGTTTTTTTTGTAAATTACATTCATGCTATTTTCAAGATGTTTCTTGGGTTTTCTTGAAATTTGACCCATTTAATGTGTAATGTATAACTTGTTTCCATGTCAAAATTCTCAGGGTTTCTTGAGAATAATTATTGAATGCTTATGTGTTCTAGAAAGCAAGTCACATCTTCCATAAGAGCAAGGAAATAATTTCTTTCCCTGGGAGGACACATTTTTTCCCCTCAGTCATGGGTGTTCAACTTTGCTATATAGAAGCTTCCATAAGTTATTTCTTTGGGGAAAACAAAGCTGTAGCTCACTTATTAGGAATCTGAGCCATTATTTAACTGATTTACCATTTTATCCACTAAGGGTTTCAAAGAGCTTATCCAACATGGACCACCAAACACCACTAAGAAATGGAGAAAATATGGCCCTGGGCAGAGTTCCAAGGTGCAATGGTTTCATTACATCTAAAATTCAGACTTCCAAAGCCTGTTCTGTTAGCTAAATTCTACTTTTCTCATGTACTTCTTTTCACTGAGCCATGTAAGTAGATAGAAGACTCATTAATCAATCAACACATGTTTATTAAATACTTACTATGTGTAGGTACTGTGCTAAATGTTTGGGATATAAAGAAACTAAAAAAAATATTCTCATGGAGGAGAAAACATGCAAACAACTATGTACATCTATGATATATACAGTATAAATGGAAGGAAATCTCAAAGGGAAGGCACATAAATCTCACTCACACTTAACTCTCTAACACAGAAAAAGAATTTATTGATGGTTTGGAAGAGTTAGAATTGGAAAGAAACTTAAAGGTCATCTAACCTAACTTCCTTTGCCAGGCAGGAATCCCTTGTAGAGCAACCCTGAGAAGTCATCATCTAGCCTTTGACTGAATACCTCCAACAAGGAGCTCATTACAACACAAGGCTATCCTTCATTGTTGGGAAGCTATAGTCAGAAAATCCTTTCTTAGATTGAGACATCTGTCTGACATTGCTTTCACCATGAATCCATCAATGGATAGCTTGTATCAGTGGACTGCTGTGGGGAACATTTGTCTTTTGTCAAAAGATAGTGCTTTCAGAAAATTCAAAATGTAACACCTTTTTTTTAAATCACTTAAACATGATGGAGGGGTGGGGCAGGTAATTAGATATTAAGATGTCTACTTGTAGGTTGAATTGTTTTGAATCTGTATGTTTCTGTCTTGTGGTTGCAATAAATTAAGCTTTGATCTTTTCTCTTCCCCCCACCTCCCCTTTTTTTTGTCAGTCATTTTTTCAGTTATGTCCAATTTTATGTGAGCCCATTTGGGGTTTTCTTTGCAAAGATATTGAAGTGGTTTTCCATTTCCTTCTTGAGCTCATTTTATAGATGAGGAAACTGAGGCCAACAGAGTTAAGTGACTTGCTCAGAGTCACACAGCTAGTAAGCATCAGAGGCCAAATTTGAACTGAGGTCTTCCTGACTTCAGCCACTCTATCCATTGCACCACTCACCTTCCCTTTTCTCTCCCCTAGTAGTGCCTAGGAGATATCTAGAGATCAATAGCAAGAGAGGCAAGACTGGCTAGTAGATCTAATTTGATAAATTTCACCTTGTGAGTTGGCTTCTGTTTATTAGTTCAGTACAGAAATGTGCACACTACCAATTAAAGTAGCCTTGCAGATTGTATGTAGTTCTGTTACCAGAAGGAGGCACACATCCTGCCCTAAATAGTAAAGTCTCCCTGAGAAGCCACCAAAGACTGAGCCTGAAGCACAGTGTATTCAATAGTCATTGTAAATACATAATAGTGATATCTCCATAAATTCCCTAATTCCCTTCTTTCTCAGTCTGCTTAGTTCCTGTAATCTATTCCTTCTCTCTACCCTAGCTATGCACAGAAATGGTCATATTTTTGATCTTAGCATCTATTCCATTTTCACATTCATAAGGACTGAAGTTCCTTTAACTGATTATAATGTTTTTTCATTCCATCTTTCTCTATGCCTTATGGCCCCATAACCCTGTCATTTATCCTTATGGTGGCCTCTAATGCCTTCCCCATCCTCAGTTCTTTCCCAGGCCATCTAAGCATTGGCTTCACTCTCCAAACTTCCTAATCTCTACTCCTTAGTGTGACCCAATTCAACTCTACTATTCTCTACTCTCAAATCCTCTGCCCCTCTGTCCCATTGCCAATCACTCCTTGACAAAGCAGAGTCCTGGATTGCTCCCCATTCTTTCATTTCTATTCATGTGCTGCTGAATAGAATTGGAGGAAGTCACACAAATGTGTTGATTGGGTCCACTGCACATTTATATTATCCATTCTCAATTGGGCCCTCACTGAAGCAAGGCAATTCTATTCCTTCCTTATCAGTTCTCTATTCCATTCTCCCCAGCACCTGTTTCAAACCATTTGATCTCTTCTCAAACTCCCCATAGCAACCTCTTTCCTCAGTGCAGGACCTCATTTTGCACTCCACTGAGAAAATGTAGACCTTTCACCAATGCCTCCTATTTCTTATCTCACATTACTCACATGTCTCCACCTGCTAGCTATTCTTTCACTGTTATTTGATATGAATAGCAGTTTTAAGGACAACCCTTCTTCTACATGCTCTCTTTATCCAATCCTCCACCCAAATTCTCCAGCTTATTGCTTTTACCAATCAGGACATTGAGATTCCAAGAAGAGAGTTCTGGATGTGAAAAAATTAAGTTTATCTATGACATGTTTTGTAGTCTGGGCAGCAAAGTGGCTGGTGAATGAGTCAGGGAGTGAATTGAGGCTATCAAATGCTAATCTCTCTCTCTCTCTCTCTCTCTCTCTCTCTCTCTCTCTCTCTTTCTCTCTTTCTCTCTCCTCCAACTGCTAGTTTCTTTCCTGATGCCTTAGAAACATGCTCATCTCTCCCATCCTCAACAAAATCACTTGTGATCCAACCCACCACATTAGCTATCATTGTATATCTCCCTCCCATTTTTCAACTAAACTTGAAAAAGTCATCAATATCCACTGCTTCCACTTTTCCTCCTACTCTTCTAAATCCTTAGCATTCTGGCTTCTGACCTCATCATTCAACTGAAACTGCTCTATCCAACATTAAGAATGATTTCTTAATTGCCATATTTAATGGCCTTTTCTCAGATCTCATCCATCTTGGCCTTTCTGCATCATTTGACACTGTTGTTCACCTTCTCCAAGATATTTTCTCCTCTCTCAAGTTTTTATGTCACCATTCACTTTTGCTTCTACTCCTACATGTCTGATCTCTCTTCCTCAGTCTCCTTCACCAAATATTCATCCATGTCATACTCACTAATTCTTGCTCTTCCCAAGACACTGTCCTTGGACCTCTTCTCTTTTCCCTCCATATATCATAACTCTCTAGTCTCTCCTGAGTTCCAGTCCAACATTACAGTTGCCTATTAGATATGTGAAACAGCATGTCCAATGGGTTTCTCAAACTCATCATGTCCAAACAACTTATTATCTTTTCCCCAAAATTGTCCCCTCTTCTGAACGTTCCTATTACTGTCAAGGGCATTACTGACCTCGCAGTCACCCAGGCTCTCAACTTCAGTGTAATATTTGATTCTTCACTTTCACTCATCCATATATCCTATTAACAAATCTTGTCATTTCTACCCTCACACATTTCTTATATATGTCCCCTTCTCTCCACTCACACAGCCAGTATCTAATTCAAGCCTTTATCATCCCACACCTGGATTATTATAATAGATTCCTAATTGGACTCCTTGCCTCAAGTATCTACCCACTCCAATCTATTCTCCACCCAAATGCCTTAATGATTTTTCTAAAGTGCAGGAAGAATGTATTTTAATGGGAGGACTCTAAACCTATAGGAGACTTTGGTTTTGGAAAGTAACAGGGAAGGAAAGGAATAAGCATTTATAAGCAAGTACTATGTGCCACTATGCCAAGTGCTTTTTACAATTATCTCATCTAATCCTCATGACAACCTTTTGAGGTAGATGTTATTATTATTCACATTTTACAGTTGAAGAAACTGAGGCAAACAGAGGTTAAGTGCCCATGTAGTAAGTATATGAAGCCCGATTTGAACTCAAGTCTTCCTGACTCTAGGCCCAGCACTCTATCACTGCACCACCAGCTTCCTCTGTGATGATAGATGAGTGGAGCCATAAGGGAATAGATTTTCATACCCTTTCAAAGAACAATGGCAGATTTGATTTAACTATGTATCCAGAAATGGAAAAAGGAGTTGAAAGAGGAGGAGATATGTTCATAGCAGCAAAGTAGATGTTGAATAAAATGAAGCATGGTTTCATCTGTGCCTACATGAAGGGAAAAAAGTGAGGTGACCACCAATCAGAACAATGAGATTCCAAGAAGAGAGTTCTGGATGTGAAAAAAATTAAGTTCTCTATGATGTTTTGTAGTCTGGGCAGTAAAGTGGCTGGTGATTGAATAAGGGAATAAATTGAGGCTATCAAATGCTAAGAACAACAAGGAAGATTTTTTTTAAACTATATTTGGTGAAAGAGTAGGACCAAAGAAGGGACAACTTTTGGTAATAAATGAGGTCATAATATAGGATAATGGTCTGAAGGCAGAATTAGTCAACTCTTTTTTCCTCTTTCTGTTGCCTCTTCCAAGGAGTAAGACCTCTGACTTGGGTGGGAGAGGACAAAAATAATTAGTATGGAATAAGAAATCCAAGATGTGATGAGAGCAGGTAGTATTTAGCTACCCTCAATGAATTCAAGTTACCGAAAACAAGTACGTATTCCATCTTAAGATACTAAAAGAATATTTAGGATTGTCAAAGGATGTGACCTTTGAGACACTATCATTGATTTTTGAAAGATTATGGAGAACAGGAGAGGTGCCACAGGACTGGAGAAAGGCAAATGTTCTAGCTTTCATAAAATGGAAAAGAATGGAATTTGAGAACTATCGGTCAGTAAACTTGACTTCTATTTCTGGAAAAAAATATCAAAAATTATTAAAAAGTTGATTTGTGAGTATTTAGAAAGGAAGTAGTGAAATACCAGCATGGCCTCACCAAGAATAAACCTTGCCAGATTAACCTTATATCTTTCTTTGATAGTGTAAATAAGTGGTTTCAATCAGATGGGAACACTAGAAACCTCTTATACTTAGATTTCTGAAAACATTTGTCAAAGTCTTTCATGAAAACTTCATAGACACGATGAAGAAATGTATGTTAGACTATTGTATAGTTGTGTTGAATCAAAAGCCCTCGAGTAACCAGACCCAAAGAGAAATCATTAATAGGTTGATATAAATTCAGAAGCTTCTAATGTAGTACCTCATGACTCTTTTCACCATTTTTATCCAAAACAGATGAAGACATAGAATTACCCTTTTCAAATTTGTGATATCTAGAAACTGAGAAATACAGCTAACATTGGATAACAGAGCTGAAATCCAAAGCTATCTCATGGGCTAGAATGAAGAACTGAATCAAATAAATGAAATTTAATAGAGATAAAGGTAAAGTTTTATTTTGGGGTTCAAAAATCAATTTCACATATTTGAGATAAGGGAAGAATGACTAGAAAACAGGGCCTGTGGGAACAAAAACTGGGAATTCTGGGGAACATAAACTCGATAAGATTCACCAGAATGACATGGCAGAGGGGAAAATTTTCATGCTATTAAGATAAGCATTAGTATCCAGAACAAAGGAGGTAAATAGTTCTCTACTATAGTAGGATCAAACTTGGAATATTTGGCTCTGTTCTGGACACCACATTTTATGAAGGACAGAGACAAACTGGAGGGCATGCAGAAGAAGGTGGCAAAGATAGTGAAAGAATTGAAAAGCATGATGGGAAGTTGAAGGAACTGGGTCTGCTTAGCCTGAAGAAAAGATTTGTCAGGGACATGATGGCATTTTTCAAGTGTTTACAGGACTGTCATAGGGACTGTTTCTCCACCACCCATCTACTCCTGTCCTCTAAGAGCATGATTCCATCAAATTCAAACTCAAGGTAAGGAAAGACTTCACAACAATCAGAGTTTTCTAAGCATAGCTTGGATTCCTGTGGCCTCCTCAATGAAAATCTTTAAGTAGAAACTGGATGACCAGTGGCCAGAATGTTGTAGAAAGGATTCTCCATCTTGTATGAGTTGGACTCTAGTCCTCTGAAGGACTTTTCATCTTTGAGATTCTGTGATTCTGTGATTCCGTGAATCATTTATCTTCTATAATTGACACCATTCCCAAATGAATTCTTATCCAGTTATGGGAGTTACAGATCCATAGAACTGCTCATCAAAGAGCCTCATCTAGACTGACAGAGGGGTGGAAACTGATGCTTGATTCAGAAGTAAGTCACTGGAACCGCTTAGTGGAGAGGGGAGGGAAGAAGTTTCATTGAACCTTGGCTGGGTGAATTGGTCCAAGCAGAAAGGCTGGATGTTTAAATGCATGCACGCACACATACACACACACACACACACACACACACACACGTGTGTATATATATGTGTGTACCTATACACATATGTATATATATACATATATGTGTATATATTATATTCACACATATATTTTATATGTGTATATGTGTATAAAAGTGTGTGTATAGACATGCATACATGTGTGTAATATATGTGTATGTGTGTATATACACATGATATGCAGTCTTCCTGTCAAAAGAGTGGGAGCCTGTCTATTTGTTATTCAAATATGAAGCTGCAGACTTCACCCTGGAGTTGTAAAGGCAGTGAGTAGAAAGCATTCTTTACTGAACTGAAATACGGAACTTGACATTTTTATGATTTTCATAATATCTGTGAGTAAGTGATGTACCCAGGGTAGAGTCACTCTTCTTTCCCCACCTTCTAAGGTTCTGCCTTGCCCTTCTTTGATAATAGGCCTGAGGAGAAAGAGGAATTGGGAGGCAAGCGGACTGGCTAGTGATGAGAGCACTTCAACCATTGCTTTGGAAAATCAAAGAAAGGCACAGTGCAGTGGCCCAGAATTAAGACCCAGGCTCTAGCCCCTTGAATTGTTTTGATCCATTAAAAAAAAGACACAGTTGTAGTTAATGAAGATGACTCTTCCTCTTTCATTGTTTTTTCCTCCAAGCAAACATCTGGCCCTGATTCTTCTGGGCACAGCTGCAAAGAAAACACCACTGGCTACATAATGGATGCCCAAAGCCACAGCTCCCTTCATCCTACTGTTAACTAAATGATTTGGAACAAAGCTGGGGCTACACACATCATCTCTGCTTTAGTGATAGGCGATGCTAGCTTAGCTGGTGTTATGTTGCACCAGACATGCTTGTTTTATGAACTCTGCTATACTTATTTAATAAGAATAACAACAACAACAACTAAATGGACAAAACTATGGTTTACAATCCCTAGATATAACAATGATTCATAAAGACTTAGAAGCAAAATTTTTAGTAGGTGTCACCATTCAGATTACTCATGATTAGCAAGCTACATGGAATGAAAATCTTTCAAAGTAAAAAGACCTAGAAGTGGAAATCAAAGTTATGTGGGGAAGGATAAGGTCCATATCATTCCTATTGTCCTGTCTCCTGCTGGAATTGTACTCAGGATGCTTTCAGATACTCTATAGCTGCCATCCTAATTCTTTTTTATTCAACTATGAAAAATAGTTATTTATTTATCTACCTGTACAGTAATCCATAAAAAACTTAACATAAAAGAGTAACAGTGGGATATGACTTGTCCCAGGATCATTTCTATCTAAACCTCATCCAAAAAAGTAAGAACAATACAATAAAAAGAATAACTTACTATATTATTCTGCTTTAAGGATGCAAAGACCTTGCATAGATCATCTCATTTAATTGGCTCCCCCACAACAAAATCACCAGGTAGAAAACAATAATGATAAAAATTCATAGTTTTTGAGAGCTTCAATATTTAAGAACTGCTTTTATAAGGGGCAGTCATATAGCATAGTAGATAGAGCATTGGATCTGGAATCAGGAAGACCCAAGTTCAAATCCAGCCTCAAATATTTACTAGTAGTATAAATCTGGACAAGTCATTTAATCTCTGTCTCTCTCAGTTTCCTCATCTGTAAAATAATAAGAGCACCTACCTCCCAGGCTTATTGTGAGGATCAAATGAGATAATGTTTGTAATGCACTTTGCAAACCTTAAGGCACTATATACATGCTAGCTATTTCCTCACAACAATTCTATAAGGTAAGTAATTCAAGTATTATTACTATTACCATTTGTAAATAATATTTGTAAAGTGCTTGGCACAGTAACTGGTATACAGTAGGTACTTAATAAATACTTGTTCCCTCCCCCCATTTTAGAGACAAGGAAACTGGCCTAAGACACAGAGCTAGGAAATGAAACTTGGAATTAAGCCTAGGTCTTCTGATGCCAAGATTAGAGCCTCTTCTACACTAACTTATAGCAAAAGTGCTCAAAGGATCTGTGATTTAGTCATCATTATAGTTAGGACTTGAATCCAGGTCTTAGAGCAATTCTTTAAGAGTAAAAGTTGCTGAGCTGGTGCTGATCTGCAAAGGGAGAGGAAGACCCTCACAAGGAGCTCCCACCCCAATGAAATCAGAGGTTTGGTCAAAAGAAAAACATGGTGGAGAACCCCTTCCAATACTAATTATGTTCCATCTATGACTTAGTACGTAAGTCTTAAGGAGTTTTCAGAGCCACAAAGAGGGGAAGTGATTTGTCTGAGGTGACACGTGTACTACATGTCAGAAGCAGTGGTTGAAGCCAGGCCTTTACTGACTGAAAGTCCAACACTTTGCACTAGGTTGTACTGCCTCATCATAAAATAATAATAAATATTAAATAATAACTCAAATTTACATTTTAAGGCCTACAAAGAACTTCTCTTACAACTACCTGGCAATATAGGAATATTATTATCTCCATTTTCTAGATGAGGAAACTGAGGCTTAGAGAGATTAAGTGATTTCTCCACCATTACTCAGCTGATGAGTGGCAGGAAATTTAAGGCCCAGTCTCTGATAAGTTTTTCACTACACTATGATGAAAGGCAAATGGATAAAGACCCTGCAGACAAACCTCATTTACTTCACAACTTTGCCTGGGCCCTTCCTAAATACCCCTCACAGACCTTCCTTCTAAAGACCCTCAAACCATTCCCAACAGTTGGCCTGTTATTCCCCATACTTTTCTGGATTGATCATGTCCTTAATGGACTAGTCAATAAGATAAAGCTGATAAATTTAAGACATCAACAAGATGTGAAATAATATCGGTTAGAATGATGAAAAGTCCCTGAGATTTCCCCTTTGATGAATTAAATGTTCATGAAAATTGTTTCATTTTTTCACAGTACAACCTTTGCCTGGGCACGGAACCTACAAACTCTTTTCCTACATTAGCTCACTGAAGAATTTTCAATGACTCTTCAGGTTGTTCTCCAAAGTCCCTTCCAGCTCAAAATTTCTCTAAATCATTGAGCAGCTAAAAGGAGAATGACAAGAGAAGACTGGTAAGGGAGTGAGGGAGACTGGGTCGGGCAGGCCTTTGTTGCCCTCAGATCATATCACATGGATATGACTCCCCGCTAGCTAATGTGTAATCCTGGTTCTGGGTTAATACAAGTGGGTTATGTCTATGCTGGTTAAGCCATGAATCAGAGTTATGACTGACCATAAAAGGATCCAGTTCCCAGATTTAGATATTTGGCTATCAGTCCCTTACAAACAATGTGTAGCTCAATAAGGCTTCAATAACACAAAGTAAGCCTCTGTGGTTTCTTCCTTCAGGCCCCCAGACCCACATGTTCTGTGGCCATTCATTAGATCTCTTTACTTAACCATCAAAAAACGCTAGTCCCCCCTCAAATTTTTAAAATTCTATTTAAATACAGTTTCAAAAAAATTAGCTCATTTTGTACAATTATACAAATGTAATGGATTGGAAAATGGCAAAAAAAAAATCATTGGTTTTCCTTTATAATATTATCCAACTAAAGTGACAGATCCTGCAACTGAATGGTTATTAAAATTCAGACTTGCCCCAGTATGAATGGCACATATTTAAAAGGAGAGTAATTTTACATGATTTGCTCTCTCATTTTTTTTCCATGGTGACATGGAAAGATCAGTGATTTCAGAAACTTCTTATATTAACTTGTTCCTTCTGGCTTAGTATCTTAAATGAAAACTAAAAGTGGTTTGAATTCCACTCCCTCAACTAATATGGCTGAGCAGGAAAGTGGAAAGGGAATAAAGGAAGATCAGAGGACCACAAACCCAGATAGGATATTTTCTAGCACTGAGCTCTGACTCTTCCCAAGGTACTTCCATTCAAGGTACTTTGGAAGTTAGCTGTTTTGATCTTCCTTTGGGGGTGAGAGGAGGGCTACATCTTTTTGTATAATCTGATTTAACTGGAAATAGTGATTTTGCCATTAAAGTTTTTAATTAAAATCAATTCTATAATATTTACTAAGCACTCCATTAAGTATATAGCACTGAAGGAAATAAAGAACAAGGTTTACTCTTTCTTTTCTCCAGGTATTTGCCCTCCGGGTACTATACAATAATTTTGTTTCTTATATTTTTGTTTTTGAAAACCATTGTGAGACAATGGATAGACAGCTAGCCTTGAAGCCAGGAAGACTTGGCTGACACATACTAGCTAGATAACTCTGGGCAAATCATTAAACCTCTCCACGTTTCGGATAACTCAAAGGAGTTCCCGATACCAATGAAATGCTGGTCTAGTCCCAGGTTCAGTCCCTAACCCAAATTTTATTTTAGGAAGGGGGGTCCAATTATCCAAAGTGTCCAGCTGTTTTGTGCCTGCAAAAACATCCAGTATTAGACTACTACTGTTGAACAAGTAAGACAAATCTAACATTGCCAGATTAACATGGAGAGACTTCTCAATGCATAAATTTTCAAGGCTGAAGAATCTAAAGACAGCTGTTACTGTAAAGGCATCAGTAAAAGTCTACTTGAGACAAATGACAAAGAACAAAAGTATGAATTATCTTTTATTTCATGATTTTCTAAATTGATGTCTTTTGTTTTTACATAACTTTCATTTCCAATGAATCATGGCCCCCTCAGGGGAATGTCATTTGTTGTGTAGTGCATGCTCAGAAGGTACTTGCACAACCCCATTTGGGACAGCAAGCTGGGGCCTCAGAAAGTAGCTACTACATCACCTTTGGTCCTCTAAGGTTAACCTTGAGGGGTTTTGGGGTGGTGTGGGTGGGGGACTTGAATTGGTATTAGAAATGCACTGCATATAATACATAAAATGAATAATCAAGACTTGGTTGTATCTTCTCTGTTTTAGAATCATATCATTAAAGGTTTAGAACTGGAGGAGACCTTAGAAGTACTCTACTACAACATCATCATTCAATAGATGAGGAAACTGAGGTCCACAGAAGTTAAATGACTCACCCCAGGACTCACAGATATCAAATGGCAGAGCCAACGCTGAAATTCAGATCCCAATATGGAAGGAGGATAAGACAGCTTTAAGGTCCTGCTCTTAGGGGATCCTCGTGAAAGGGAAAGTGTCAGAAAATTATTGATAAGGCAATATAAGTGGCAGAAGACCAAAATAACCAACAATTTCAGGAGGAAAAAAATTAGTTAAAAATCTTGAGCACAAGTAGATAAATCAGCAGGTAAGATATTAAAAACAGAAAGGAAGATAGTCACCAGGACATCTAAACAAGTTCAAACATCTCTAAAAAGTTTTGCAAGAGTAAGGGAATTGAATCAACATCTGATGAAGCAGGGTACCAAGAAAGCATGGAAGCATGATGGGATCTTCCCAAGTAGTTCAAGAGAGAAATAAAATTTATGAAAGCAGAATGTATAACCTAAACAACAGAAATAATTGGCACAATGGAAAAAAAAAACTTGAATCTACAATGGTAAGTCTCTATAATAAAAAAAAAAAGCAGGGGGAGGGAGAGACAAGAAATTGGAAATACAAATATACTCAAGTGAAGGACAAGCTGGAAAAAAAAAAGTGAGGCAAAGCAAGGGGGGAAAATGGGGGAGTAGTAAAATGTAAAAAGCAACAACAGAGGAATTGTTTAGAAAAGGAAACTCAAAATAGACACTTTAGAAGCTTTAATGCCATGAGAAATACAAAGACTAAAAAAAGGAATAAATAATTATAAGGACCACAAATCCAAGAATAAGAACTTAGAATAGATGAAAAGCAAAGAGAATTAATGAAGAAAAAAAGGGAAAGAAATCCTTTTTTTTTTAGAAAAAAGGCATAGAAAATGAAAAACTAACAAAAGATTTTGAAAGGAAAATAAGAGATTTTTCTTAACTATTTAACAGGAAGAAAAGAGAAAGAATAAAAAAGAATTAGGAATTAATAAGTTAAGTAAAATTTCCAACCTAGGGAAAGGGGTATACCAATCAGGAAGAAAGTTTTAAAAGCAAGGGGAAGAGAGCCTGCCAGAATAGGGTTGCTTCAACATAGATTGAATTGTCTTTAAAGTGAAAAAAGAGCCATCTCAAAAATATTCCAATTAAAAAAAAACAATGTTAGAGACCAAATAGAGGAAAATATGCATCTAACTCTCATAACATTAAATGCGAATGGATTAAACAATTCTAATAAAACAAAAGAGATTGACAAATTAGATAAGAAAAAAAAACCACATGTTGCCTACAAGAAACATAAATAAAAAGCAAAGTTACATGTAGAATAAAAATAAAGGGCTGAAAAACATATTTACTATATATCTGGTAAAATAAAAAAGCAGGAATTGCAATCATGCTATCAGACAAAGTAAAAACAAAAAATTTGCAACATAAAAAGAGATAAATAAGTAAACTACATCATGCCAAAAGGAACCATAGACAACAAATAAATATCAACATTAAATTTTTTGGCATCCAAATCCATAAAAGGAAAAGTTAACTGAATTACAAGAAGATATAGACAATAATGCACTAGTAAAAGATTTTAATTTCCCTCTCTTGGTTTTGGATAAATATAAGAGAAAGATGAACAAAAAGGGAAATAAAGGATTAAGCAAATTCTTAAAGAAACCAGAACCTAAAGATTTAAGGTATCTTCTAAATGAGAATGCTAAAGAATATACATGTTTCTCAGTATCATATAGAACTTTTATAAAAATTGATCATGTATTGGTGTGCAAGGATATTGCAAATAAATGTAAAAAGTCAGAAATAGTAAATACATTCCTTATAGACCATAATGCAATAAAAATGGTCATCAGATCAAGGAGCACAAACAAAAGACACAGACCCAAAAAAAGACTTAGCAATGAAACCCTAAATAATAAGTGGGTAAAAGAACAAATCATAGAATTAATTAATAATTATGTCAAAGAAAATTATAATGATGAAAAAATTTCAAAATTCCTGGATGTAACTAAAGTAGTCCTCAGGGAAAAAATTATTTCCCTGAAAATAAATATTAACAAAATAGAAAAGGAGAGGATTAGCAATTTAAAAAATTAATAAGCCAACAGACTAAAAAAAAACTGAAAATAAGCACAAAAGAGATGTTGTAAGTTAAAGGAAAAATAGATAAATTAGAAAGTCAACAAGCATTTAATAAGCACCTTCTATATGCCAAATACTGTACTAAGTACTGGGGATACAAAGAAAGGCAAAAACAGTCTCTGCCCTCATGAAGCTACCTTTCAATCTAATAAGGGAGAAAACATGCAAATAAATCAAGTCCATAAGTATTTATTAAAGCACCTACTATGTGCCAAGTGCTGTACTAAGCATTGGTGATACAAAGAAAGGGGGGAAAAATCCAGACCCTTCTCCCAAGTAGCTCATAATCATGGCCTCATATGGCATACAAGGGCAATAATCATGTATAAACAAGACATGTAATAGTAATATCTAGGATTTATATAGTGCTGTAAAGTTTGCAAAATGCCTTACATATACATATGCATATGTGTGTCTATGCATAGATACGTAGAAAGATAGATAGATAGATATAGATATAAATATCCTCATAACAATCTTATGAAGTCAGTGCTAATATTATCTCCACTTTATAAGTCAGGAACCTGATGCTGAGAGAGCCCAGTTTGTCCTAAGGGTAGACTCTTAATCTGTTGGAATTGGCAGAGACTTTAGAACATGAGACATAGAATGTCAACACTGGAACAGAGCTTAGAGACCATCTAGCCTAAGCCCCTCATTTTATGAACAAAGAAACTGAGTCCCAGAAAGGCAAAAATGACTTGTCCAAGGTCACACAATTCAGATGTCTTCAGGTAGAGTCTACAATTCTTAGGGAATTACACACCAAACATGCTTTGGTAGTGATGTCCAGTATCTACGGAACCTGGCAGTCAGATAATATTTCCTGATGTCTAATCTTAATCCATTCTACAATAAGAAAAAGAGAGAGAGAAAGAACATGAGAACAGAAACATAGTTACAATTGACGGGAAAGATGAAGAACAATAGCTATCCAACCCAAAAGGTGGGGCATGGGGACAGAATGAACACAGATTGTGGCTCCACCTCAACCCCACTCTACCAAAAAAAAAAAAAATTCTTATCACACTCCACTAAGTGGAACAGAAAGTGCTGGTACTGTTAAGTACCCAAATATCTGACACCTGACCTAGGATGGTGTAATGTTAAGACCATTGGACTAGGAATTTGGAGGCCTCGGTTCAAAATCTAGCTCTGCCATTGTCCAGCCTACTTCTCTGGTTCTCAGTGCCCTCATCTGTAGGAGGAGGTTTGATTACAGAAGCCCGAAGGTCTCTTTCAGCTTTATGAGAATCCATAAATTCTCCCTCCTGGTCTCTATCCCCGGGCTTCTTTAAGCTTCCTCAAGTCTCACCCAAAACCTCAAGACTTTTCTAATCCCCCTTAATGCTCTGAGATTATCTCCAAATCATCATATAGAGATACAGAGACATATCCTACATGTTCAGAGTTGTTTGCATGTTGCCTCCACCATTAAATTGTAAGTTCCCTGTAATCAGAGACTAGTCTTGCTTTTTCCCTGTATCCCCAACACTTAGTGGAATGTCTGGCATAAAGAAGGCACTTAAAGAATGCATGTTGACTTGAATTGACCATTTCCTCTCATCTGGTCATGAAAAAACACCTCATGCTTGTCTACAGGTTGGCATGAGACTGACTACACACAGCCTGAACACAGCAAAATCTCAATAATACCAGTAAGCTCTCTAAGTTTGGGAGATTCATTCCAGAAAGGACTTTGCTACATATAAGGATGAAAAAAAAATCAAGTCTTTTCTCATTTGCAGTTAACTTTTTCTTACCACTCCATGAATGATGGCTAGTATAAAGTGTGTCAGACATGATAGCAGGGCTCCAAATGCCAATGCTACAAGGAGAGGTTTTCGGAATTCTCAAACACTTGAGGAAAGCATTTCTAGGCAGGTCACATCATGATCTATTTGCCATTTGTAAAGTAAAACACTATCATGAAAAAGAATATTTAATGCTATAAAGAAAAAGCCTACCTTCACCAGCTAATAAATGTCAGATTACCCATTCCAACTGCATGAAAAAAAAGAAATCATAAAATAAGATCACAGCCTCCTGTGATTTTTTGAATCAAGATGGAAATTAAGAAATGAAGGTTTAATAATCCTTAACATTTTCTCTTTGGGAACTCTGCTATTTGTTGAGAGCAGTGCCAGCATATATTAGAGGGATGAAAAAGACAGACTGCAAGGCACTTCCATACTACTTAAAGCCTCCAAAGGACAGTAATCAGTTTTGTGAACATATATGGTTTAGGATTGCACAAACAAACAAAAACTATCCTCGATGTCACGATGACAGAGCTTTTAAAGGATATCATACCTTCATCATTCAGATCCTTCAGGTGGGTTGTGACCCCAATCACCCTCTGTATCAGCCAAGTGCTCTGAATTTCACAGAAATTCTGAAGTTGAAAAGTATCATAAGAGACATCCTAGTCCAGGAATTTCAAGGAGCCCTTGCAATGAATCAAAGAGATCATTGAATCCAACTCTCTGTTCAATGGATACATAAATGAATGTATGGAAAGGAGGGGAAGCATTTATTAAGTATTTACTATGTACAATGCACTACAAATAAAAAGTAAGATAGTCTCTGCTCTGAAGGATACAATCTAATTGGAGCAACACATATAGAAGGTTTCAGTTGCAAATCAAATGGAAAGATCCCCATGACCCTAAGGGTATAGTGACAGATCAGATGGTAATGCCCCTTATTTAATGTCACTTCCACTGATAAAATCATAGTTTCTGATGTTGAGCTATTTGGCAGCATCAAGAACTTTGGTGGCAAGAACTTTATTTTCTGAGTCCTCAGCAGTTGTGTCCATGGCACTGGCAGGAGCAGGGGCCCAGGTCCATCTCTACCAGTGTATCTTTCCAGGATGATGGCTAAATGCAGTAGACTGGAGGCATTGGTTCTAGGCTGTTTCTATTGAAGTTTAAGAGGAGATGGTAGTCAAGGTAGTGGTGGTGGTTTTCTGCCACATTTCTGTCTTTCTCTCAGGGTTCCTGCTGCTTTAGCTTGGCTGCCTTATCTGTCCTGTGGATGATGTCCCTCTAAAATACATTATCACAAAGGCATAGAGCAAGAAGCAACCTGATCTAATCTAGTCCCAGACTGAAGCATAACTTGTTGTTGTTGCCCAACTCTTCATGATCCCATTTGGAGTTTTCTTGGCAAAGATACAGCAGTGGTTTTCCATTTTCTTCTCCAGCTCATTTGACAGATGAGGAAACTGAGGAAAACAGGGTTAAGTAACTTGCCCAGGGTCACACAGATAGTAAGTGTCTGAGGCCAGAGTGGAATTCTGGAAGATGAGTTTTCTTGACTCCAGGCCCAGCAATCTATCTACTACACCACCTAGCTGCCCTAAAGCATGACTATCATCTAACATATTTCCCACATTCAGTCATCTAACAATTAATGAAAGGGAACTCAAAGTACTTCAGAGAGATACAAACCTTATCTTCTTATTAGAAAATATTTTATAATATGCATTGCTCATTTGTTCCGTGGCTAAATAACCATTCAATTCAACAAAGCTACCACCCTTGTAATTTCCCTTGGACTACTACAACAGCTTCCTAATTGGTCTCTCTGACTGCAGTCTTTTTCCTCTCTAATTCCAAACCAATATTCTTAAAGCACAGATCTGACCATACCACTCTTCCCCTGGAGAAATGTTAGCAGTTCCCTCTTGTCCCTGTGTTTGGCATTTAAAGCCCTTCACAAACTGGTTCCAACCAATCTTAGAAGACTGGTTTCACATTGCTCTTTCTTATACCAGTCCCAGCCAAACTGACCTGTTCATTGTGCCCTCTATATCTCTTACTTCTGCGTCATTGCCCAGAATGCATTCCCTGTAGTGAATGCCCCAAACTGGAATTCACTCCCTCTAAAGCTCTGCTTCTTAGAATCTCCAGCTCTGTTCAAGACTCAGTTTAAATGCCATCCCCTACATGAGGCTTTTCCTGACTTCCCAGATATTAGTGTTTCCCCCAATCCCCATGGGTTTGATTATCATCAATTATTATATCAATTATTATTAACAAATGATTCTCAGAGCAATATATCCAGTCCTCATCTCTCTCTTCAACTCCAGGTACATATCAATCAATGCCTTTTGGGCATCTCAAATTCACATGTCCAAAAACAGAGCTCAGTATCTTTCTCCCACAAAGATTTTCCCCTTCCCAGCTTTCCAGTTATTGCTGAAGGCACCACAGACATTCCAAGTACCCAGACTGGAAACTGTAGTATCATACTCAGCTCCTCACTCACACTGACCCCATGATCTAATCTGTAATCCAGTTTTACCACCTTCTCTTGAATATATCCCTTTCTTTCCTCTAGATGGCCACCCTGGTGACCTTCATCACCTCACGCATGGACTATTGTGATTGGTTTCTCTGCCTCAAGTATCTCCCCTTACTCTAATTCATCTTCCAATCATCTGCCAAAGTGACTTTCCTAAAGTGTAAGTGTGACCATGTTACCTCCTCCCTTCCCCCCCAATCAATCAGCTCTGGTGACTCCCTTTTTACTTCCAGAATTGAATGTAAAACCCTCTGTCTGGTATTTAAGGCCCTTCACAACCTGGACCCTTCTTACCTCTTCAATCTTCTTCCACTTGACCTCCTCCCATACTCTGTGATCCAATGGCACTGGCTTCCTTGTTTTTGCTCACACAAAGCTCCACATTTCCCTGCTCTCTGCCTTTTCACTGACTGTGCCTCATTCTTGGAATGCTCTCCTTCATCATCTCTGCCCCCTGGCTTCCTTCAAGGCCGAGATCAACTTCCACCTTCTGAAGAAGATCTTTCTACATTTCCCTCCTAACCCACATCCCTCCACATTCCACTTCTAGTGCATTCCCTATGAGATTATCTTCCATTACACTGTATATAACTTGCATGGGTTGTCTCCCCTGTTAGAATGTGAATTCCTTGAGAACAGGGATAATGTTTTTGCATTTCCTTGTATCCCCAGCCCATAACATAGTGACTGGAACAAAGTAAATATTTGACAAATGTTTTTTGATTGACTGCTGCTGACTGAAAGTAGTTACAGTTATCCCTTCCACATTGCAACTTTCCCCATTGCAGTTGTGATATATCATGGGTGAGCATAAGAAATTAAAAGAGAATTTTTGGGGAGTTTTGCAGAAGCCAGCACACGACAGAGCCTATGACCAAATACTTAACCCAAATTTTACAATAAGGTATTGTAAACATCCCATGAAAAATAAAAGAAAAAAAATCAGAGAAGAAGGTATGTCTTCTTCTATGAAGAGAGGTATGAAGGGAGAACCAAAAAAATTTAAGCGGATTTTCCAGGTTATGGGGATCCGCACTCCTAACCCCTACAATGTGGAAGGGATGACTGTATTATCTGTGTATCTTTTGCTTCCCCCAAGTAAGCTATAAACTCTTTGAGTCCAGGACTGTTTTTGTATTTGAATCCCCCAGAACCTATTTCACTACCTGATACATAGTAGGTGCTTAATAAATGCTTATTGAATTTAGTTGAATTTAAAATAAACATTAAATGCCTATTATGTGTAAGGCAGATAGCCCAATGGAATAATGGGTAGAAAACCAGTCTTAGAACCAGGCTCTGTGACTTGACCTGTCAGTGTACTAGATAACTCTCTGAAACCCAAGTTGCTGGTTTAAATTGGTAGAAGGAGTTTCTTCACAGGGAATTCCCAAAACCAGTGAAATCACAGGTCTAATGGAGGGGAGGGGGGAATTGTAGGGTGTTTACTCTGTTAATCATGGTGGTAGAGTCTAGTCATGGGTGATACAAAAAATGAAATTTAGAGGGGAGAGTGTACTAATATTTGGAGATTCGGGAATAGGTAAGAAGTAGCATCTCAGTTTTACTCTGAAAGAAGCTAGGGATTCTATGAGATGGAATTGAGGAAATAGTGAATTTCAGTCATGGGGGCCTATTTGTGCAAGGTATCATTGTTTAGCAAGTGTATTTCTTTATCTCTAACCAAAATCCTGTTTCCACTTGTTCTCCCTATAAGGAAAGGGAAGACCAAACCACCTTGCAGAATCAGTTTTATAGAACTAGACATCTGTTTCCTTTCTCCTAAGAAACTCCAAATCATCCCAAGAAAATTAAATCATGAGAGATGAGTATTTATGCTATGCAGCACTAGAAAAATTCATTCCCTGTGATCTGAGGAATGGCAGGCCTTATCTTATAGGGTTCACAAAGACTTACTTCCAGATTCTGATATCCAACAAAGACAATTCCAAAACCCGAGCTGAATCCTGGCAATGGAGGGAGGGAGGGAGGGAGGGAAGGAGGGAGGAAGAGAGAAAAAACAATGAATGTGAGAGTTTAAAACAAACAACCTTTCAGCAAGCTGTGCCTTTTAACCTCAGGAAATTCCATGATGCTTTGGAGATCTTCGGGTCAATGTATCAGTCCTCCACTTTATTAAATTATTAGTATTAAAAGAACTCTGAGCAAGCAACAAAATGTACCACAAGGCTTGCTACAAGTACAATTTAATTTGCTATCTCTGGAGCTGCTGGCTTTTCACACCAAAGATTGTAGCTCCATATTTTCAGAGAGGAAGTTTTTTTTGTCTAGTTTGGAGGAAACATGGCCAACATTAGTTCCAAATATTTTATTTCAAACATAAAGCACAGAACCAATACTAATAAACAACAGGCTCTTATGCCAGCATCAGTGCATGTTTTTGTTATTGCATTATATTCCATGAGAGTTATTGCGCATAATTAAATAGAAAAAACTTGAACCTGGAATTATAAAACCGTCACCACAAACCAACAATTCCACTTGATGTGTATTAAGTCATTAAATTTATTATTTTTTTAAAAGGAGAAAAAACTATCTTTTCCCTGTAAATCATTAAAAATGCATGAAGGCTGAAAGCACACCAAATAGCCTAGGAGTTTGCTTATGAAGCAACAATGGAAGAAGCCATAGCAATTCACAACAGAAAATAAGGTTTTCAGAGATCCCTGTGGCAGGTTATCAAAATGACTACCACATAGGCTGATTAGGAAAAGGAGTTTATGGGATCAGAAAAAAAAAACCCAAGATTAATGCAAAGGAAAAAGACTAATAATCATATGCTGAGTTTGGTCTTACATCTACAAAGGTCCCTGGACTGAAATGAAGCATAACCAGGTAGGTAGCTAAACCAATCACATGGAAATGTCAATTACTGGACCCCTGGGGTGATCAGTTAGTCAACCAACAAATATTTATTTAGCAGCTGCAATGTTTCAGAAACTGTGAGGCTAGGATCTCATCAGTCTGAACTTCGGAAGGGATATATAAAATCTTATGTAATAACCCAATTTTTTCCCATATTGTTTTATGACAAAAAAAAGAGTTGATAAAAGTTACTGATAAAATGCATTACTAGCCAACTTACAGTTTCCCACATTAATGGGAGACAAGGATGACTGGGAAATAGAAAATGGATAAACCCAAGTATTAGTGCAACCTAAGGCCAAACATCCCCAGCTGGTGCCCCCTCATCCAAATTACAATTCTGTGGCTTGGGTTGTCCCCATCCAGAGATTTATCTGGGAAATTTCAGAATTTAGCTTAAACATAGCCTAGGGTCGATTTATATTCAGTACTTCATCCTTTGGCCCCAAGGTGAGAATGAATCTAAACCATTCTAGAGAGGTGCTATAAATCCTAGGGATAGAAGCATAGAATGTATATAAGAGTCTTCAGATCCTGTACAGGCACTCAAGGTAGCAAATGTATCTCTCAGTATAGGACAGCTTCACAAATAAGTGGAGAAAATTATAAGAAAGAATCTTAGTAACCCATAATCAATCATGACAATTCTCTTTCCTTTCTGGTGAATTCCATGTTTCCCCAGGGTCCTAAAATCTTACAGACTCATAGTGCCACCCTGTGGTTTGAACTTCTTCAGAAGGAAAGCAATCAAGGTTGCTTAGGTGGCAAACCTTCAAGAGTGAATCCTTTCACCCCATAGCACCAGATAAGCATCCAGTCATGTGGTTTGGAATACCCCCTGAGAGAAGCATCTTTGAGAATGATGAACAGGTGACCCCTTTTCATTCCAGTCAATCCCACTCTAACCCCCAGAAATCTATACAGACATTTAAATCTTTTGTAGTGCTCTAAGGGGCTTGGACTTTCCCTAAAAAGAAATGTAATCAGGATTGTTAGCAAGGCATCTCCTTTCTCATTGGACCTATACTGTCTAAAGAACTCGTAGTTATAGCACAGGGAAAAGTCCAAGTCTTTTTTTCTTCTCTATATTGTGGCTTAAACCACCATCATCCTTCTCCTCCAGTGTAAGTAGCTATCTGTGCAATCCTTTTGTCTCTCAAAAAAAAATTGTATCAATCAAAAAACTCCTTTTTCTCACTAGAAAACTGTAGCCCAGAGCTTTCAGACTTGTAGCTGCTAGCTTACCGGTCCTGAAGCTAATATCAACCAGGAAATTCCCCCTTCTTGGAAGTGTGGAGGAGAAGTGCTATGTTCAGGAACTCTCAACACTGCTCTAGAAAGGTTGGATTGAGATATTCCCATACTCAGATCATCTGGTTTTCCTTCCTCACAGAGCTGCCATCTCTCAGGGTAAAAGATGATGTCACTACTTTTTTTCAAGGCTGGGACCAGAAATGTAGGTCCCATGTGGGCAAGAAAACAAGTAGGTTCCATGCACCTATACCTCAAGTTATAGGAGTGGTTCCTTCATCCAGGACCTTAGTTCTACTGTTCTCTGGTCTACATCCTAAAAAAGAAAAAGAAGGGAAAAGCCACACTTACAACTAAAGAATCCCTTTTATATACTATCTCAAAAAGGAGTGGCTCCTCTACACAGCCCTACCTAATCAACTCATCCCCATTCCATGACCAGACTGACTTAGGACATGTCCTGCTCCTCAGAGAAATGCTGCTGAGCATACCTGAATAGATGTTTCCAGTCCTCCCAAGGAAGTAGTTTGTGGCCATACCAGTGGTCAAGGTCAAGTCCCCTGAGCAAGAATCACAGTCTCTTGAGTCTGGTAAAAGTATAGTGAGGAAACAAAAGGAATAGTTTGCATTTTATCTGTCTTTTGGACTGCTAGGGGGACCCCATTCCTATATTTTAGCCCTGGGTTTACCACTAAACCATTGATTCACTCAACAAACATTCATTGGATGTTTCTTACATGAAAAGCACTATGGTGGGTTCGTGGGGTACACAAAGATGAAACAGAGTCTCTACCTTTAAGCAGTTTACAATTCCATTGGATAATTTACCCACAAGATTATCTCAACAATTTGGCAATGTGCAGTAAATTATGCAGTCACTTTAAACTCCTTTCTTCCTCCTCATTTATAGGCAGTCCTCATTTCAATAACACTTGATTTATGAATAACTACTAACTACTTAACAGTTGATAATTCAACTGCTCTGGTGCCACACCCTATCCCAGTCCACATCCAATGGCTCAGGACAGCTCAGGGATATGGTCCATTCAGGTTTTGTTGCTAATCTAAAAAGCATCTAACCACTTCAGTAAACAATTTGGTAGTCTTTACAGTGGCACTGGTTTTTCTTTGTTTGTTTTTTATATCCAGTCTAAGTAGTTTCTTCCTGTATTAGCTCATTATTCAAAACTAAAGTCTCCATTGAATGTCAAGGAGACACCCCCCCCCTTTTGTGACAAAGCCATAAAATTAATTGCTTCAATCTTTCTTAATAAATCGGTTCCTCATCCCTTTAATTAAAGGTTATTTTTCCTCTGGACTCACTCCAGTGTTGGTACATTGTTTGGATTCCAAGGTGGCCCCAAACCAGAGTATGAAACTTCAGATATGAGATAGCAAAAAATGTCCCAGTTCTGACATGATCATGCTTGATATTCAGTTCCAACAAGGACTGCCATAAGACATCAGTTTGTGTATTGTTCCCTAGTCAGTGGGACTACTTTCCACGGCTTCTCTACCCACAGAATGTTTGCAGTTCAGACTTTTCCCCCATAGGGACATTTTTTCCTGACTTGAGTTTCATTTTGTTAGTTTCTACGTCCAGAAATTATTTCTTTGGCCTCATTAGGGTTGGCAACACATGCCCTCAATTTGGCATCCTGGGGACATTTCATTAGTGGCCTGGTTAATGCTTTGGTTCAGAAACCAAGAGTTTAAAATAAATATCTGGAATACCTCCCTAACCCTTCAAATGGAATCATTTCTCTTCATTCCAGCCCAGGTGCTAGACACATTGGTGAAGTGACTATCTGTGGGATGTGGTTCCTATTTCAAACCAATAAATATTTAAAATTATGGGATAACATTTAGAATTCCTTATAAAAGGGAAAAAATACTATGGTGTTGAGATTTAGTTATGTTTAATTTTATAAGATTTCAGACCAACAAAGTTTTCCTTCTGGCCATACCAGAAGTATACATTTTTTGGTGTTTTGCTTTTGTTTTTGTCACTATAGAAAGAAGGGGTTTTGTGGGGTAGAGCATTAAAATACTAGAAAAGTAGGTGGCCCACCAAATAGAGTATTGGACCTGGAATCAGGCAGTTAGGAGGAACTGGGTTCCAAGATGGCCTCAGACACTTAATTGCTTTGTGACCATGGGCAAGTCATTTAAGCTCCATATGTCTCAGTTTCCTCATCTATAAAATGGACATAATAATAGCACCTACTTCCCAGTGTTGTTTTGGAGTTAAAATGAGGTAATAGTTGTAAAGTGCCATGCAAACCTCAAAGCAGTATGTAACTGCTAGCCAGCATTATATCAGTGTTATTCCAGAGGTCTGAATAATAATGAGATCTTTATCTGGGTGGGATTTTTCATCTTCTCACGGGATCTTAGGTCTAGAGTTGGAAAGTATGCAGAGCCATTACTAGGATGCGGCAATCAGGGCTTTGACCAAGGATATCTAAGGGAGATGGCAGATCTCTTAGTCCTTCAGCAGGATACAAATAACAGAATTTGGCACCTAATTAGCAATTGGGTTAAACATTTATTAAGCACCTACACTAAGAGCCAGAGAAACAAAGAGAAAAAGAGACGAGCTCCAGCTCTCATTGCATTTATAATCTACTGAATTAGCTCTTTAAAAGAGGAAGCTGCTGAATTGATGAAGTGAGCCTTCTACCCCACCCAACTCTGTTCTTCCTCTTTCCCCTTTAAGGACAATGCCCTTATACTGCTTGTCCTGTGGGTCTTTTGTGATACCTGCTCTCTTATTATTCAGAAAGGATCTTTGAGGCCTGTCCAACCCCTTCACTTAAAGATGAGTAAACTGAGGCCCAGAGTGGGAAGCAATTTGACAAAAGTAAGAGAGATAGCAAAAGGAAAAGCTGGTATTCAAACACCCTGATACCCTGATTCCAAATCTTACACTCTTTACCTAGTAGGTTACCATTTAATTTCCTTAATGGGATTTGCTCTCTGGCCAGTCTACATTATCTATCCCTTGCTTTCCTTTTACTGTGTTTGCTTTTCAAGATTTTCCACTTGAGGGTTAGTCTCATTAGCTTTGATCACCCATACCTGAACTGCATGGTAGCTAAGAGGCCGACTCTCTGCCATTCTGAAGACAGATGTTCCATCAGTGAGGTTTGTGGAACTGTCCCAGGCCTCTGTTCTGTTTAGAAAAATAAACAAATGCCAAAGGTTTAATAGGTATGTTATCAACTCCTTTAATCTCCTAGAAAGCGTATCATCCTGACCTGCTGATTCATTAGTATGGGCTATGTTCAAATTGCTAAAGAATTTCCCTACCTGCTTTTTGTCAATAGCTATTTTTGCAAGGTCTTCATTACTTCCTAATTGACCAATTTTATTTTCTTCATACCTCTTTTGTTAAAGACAGATTTAGAAGTAACCCTAACCTCTTTGCTTTTTTCTGAGTCATCATTAGTTTTAGGTCCATCCTCAGCCATCAGTGGCCTTTATATTCTTTCCCATCTTTTTTGGTTTGCTTCTGATAGATTTGCAAAGTCACTTATTATTCATTTACCATCTCCTTTAAAACTATTCATTCTCTCTCTCTCTCCCTGCCCTGAACTCTTCCCTCCAAGGCTTGGTCTTTATGAAGATTACTATTTTAATGGAATTGTCTGAGTAGTCAATGTATCAGTCATACAGAACTAGTTTGACTTTCGAGTTTGCTGGTGTTTCCCTTTTCACTTCCCCCAATTAAGGCTACATTTACATATACAAATTGGCTTTTTAGTCTTGAATGACTTGAGTAGTCAAGCAGTTTAAAAAATACTTTTACATGATTCCAAAATAAAAGCATTTTTTTGACTGACTTGATCAGTGGTTTGTCTAAATTTAACGAATTTACTGGTCATTTTACCAGTATTTTAGACAAAAGTTCAGTCTTCAAGAATGTAAACTATGGGGCACCCTTATTTTCTACTTATAATACTAAATTTTCTTTACCTTGATGTCATGCTTTTCTCTTTCACAATCAATGGCTGAAGTGGTCTGTGGCCTAGTGAAAAGTTCTTTCCACTAGCCAACAGGGAATTGGTTTCTGCCACTAACTTTTTGTATCAATTGGGGAATCATTTAATCTTCTTGGGCAGTGGCTTCCTAATCTTTCAGATGAGAGTGATAATAACTTCTCTATCTCACAGAGATGTTGTGAAACACAACTCCAATTCAAAAAGATTTATTTGCTTCTGACTATGGGAGAAGAAAAGTACTATGCTAAGTGTTGATATGGATAAGGAATACACAGACACATCCAGCTATATATATTTGGGATACACACACATATGTATGTGTATAAGTATTCCAAAGTAGAATGTTCAAGTTCCCAGGGGAAAAAATGGAGGGAAATGAAAAAATGGATGTGAAAACACTTTGAAAAGTATAAAGTGCTGGACAAATATAAGTTATCATTCTTTAGGCATCCTCTCCTCAAATTCTCGACCTTTTTCCCACACTTTGGGATTTTAAGATGCTTCCAGAGTGTATCACTCATCAGTCTTAAAAATAGATTCCCACAATTTCCTTTCTAGAAATCTAATGTTCATACAATACTCTGGGCCATGAGCCCATCACTTATTAGACTGAGCTGGGTTACTCTTTTGCTTTTAGTACTAAGTATTAATATAAACTTCATCAGGATCATTTTCTCCTTTCCTGTCTGTAAAGAAAACAATCTCATTCTCTGTCAATGGGATTCCCAACTTTAGGAATTCCAAAATTAGTCCCTACATGGCTTCTAGGGTAACTTTCCCATTCTTCCTGACCTTGTCTCATAGGAATCTCCAAGACTATTTCCCCAAACATTTTAAGTTTTGCTGAAAGAAGCTCTTGTATAATTCCAACCTTGGCTGGTTCTGCTAATGATATTGTTTCATGCCATATGCATTGGGGTTGGTCTGAGTCAGCCATTTTCTAGCTTTTGATTTGCACCTCTTCCCTCCTCCCCCCCACACCTTTTTTTGGTCAATATTCATTTTAAATGCAAGAAGTCAGGCTCTTTTTTAGCTGACACTGCTCAACATATGCACACCCTTCAGGTACATAACTGACAAATGTCCACTTTACATGTGGGGCTGCCTTTAAATGAGTCTCCCAAAGTATTTGTGTAAGGGAAAACAGGGCATACCAGGATTTTGCTGAGTGGAGGATATGTGGATAATTATAGCCAAATGATCCCCAAATGCTTTTTCTGTAAAAGTCTCTTGATTAGGAATTCGGGGGCTTGGCAGTCTCCCAGCATGGCAACTCTGAAGGCCATGTTACCTCATAAGGGTTACTCTTTTTGACTAAGAGAACTACCTTCCATCGAGGCCACAGACCAGGTCCAAATCCATCCTTTCCCTAGCATGGCTATTCACTTGTGGCCATTTATTGAGGAAATTTGTTTTGCATGTCTATATATATAGATATATATGTCTATATATATATATATATCTGTAATGGGTTTTATTTTGCTTATCCTCTCAATGCACGGGAGAAAGTAAAATGGGAGGAAGAGAATTTGAAATTGCTAATCAAATAAAATTGAATTCACTTGTGGCTATCTAATGACAGAGCAAAAACTAGAAGCCACACTTCTTGAACCCAGCTACTGTTAGAATGTAAATTCCTCAAGTACAAGGGATGTCCTTGCCATTTTTGTATTCCTAGCACGTAGCACCATGCCTGGAACACAATGAAAACTTAATAAATGCTTACTGACTATTTACTGTTGACTTACTGCTTTCTCTACTACTTCATGCCCTATATGTAACATGAGAATCAATGAATTATTATACATTGATAGTTTTGAAAGGGAACTTAGACAGCATCTAGTCTTACCCACTTACTTCTACAGATGGTAAGACTGAGAAGTAATAACTTACCTCTGGTCACATAATTAAGTAGTGCTAGAATTAGGACTTGAGCTACTTGGGAACTTTTCCAAATTTTTCTAGACTGCTTTTCATTGGGTGTCCAGAATTCTAATAAGCACTAGACAGGATGCTAAAAATAGAGCTCTACAAGAGAAGCAACATAGTTTAGTGGAAAGATCTTGAATCAGAAGACTTGAGTTCCCAACTCCATTCCTTACATGTTGTATGGCCTTGAGCATGATCCTAACCTCTCTGAGATTCAGTTTCCTCATCTGTAAAATGGGGAAAATAACTGACTTTCATTCATTCAAAAAGCATTAATTGGGGCAGCTAGGTGGCGCAGTGGATAGAGCACTGGCCCTGAAGTCAGGAGGACCTGAGTTCAAATCCGGCCTCAGACCAAACACTTGACACTTACTAGCTGTGTGACCCTGGGCAAGTCACTTAACCCCAATTGCCCAACAAAAAAAAAAAGCATTAATTAAGCACCTTCCAAAGAGTTTGCATTATTTTTGGAGGAAGTAACATGTACGTAGAGATATAAATACAAAATACATACTGAATGAATGCCACATATTAATGGGGTAGAGAAGGATCTAACAACTAGGGAAGGGAGGGGAATCATGGAATGCCTCATGGAGCAAAGAGCGCTTCGGCTGAGCCTTGGAGGAAGCTAGAGATTCTGAGAGGCAGTTGTGAGGTCTAAAGTCCTACTTCAATGTCCCATGGTAGAGTGGAAGTGACTAAAAATTTTATCAGATCAGTGGTTCTCAAACATTTTAGTCTCAAGATATCTTTACTCTCTCAAAAATTACAGAGGACTCCAAAAAGTTTTTGTTTATGTGGGTTATATCTATTGATATTTGCCATATTAGACATGAAAATGCCTTAGTATTATTACTAAAACAGTTTTGACCTTGTAGGCCTCCTGAAAGGGTCTCAGGGACCCCAAGGGGTTCTTGGACCATACTTTGAGAATTGCTATATTAGAGAAATGTGAGTTCTGGCAGGCTGGAAAGGTTTCAAGTATAGCTCCAGCACTGGACTTTATGTCTGTCATCAGACAACCAACCTTGCTAAATTCATTGAATGTCACCATCAGATGGCTGGCCACCAGGAGATGATTTTTTTTTCCCACAGCAACTCATAAGACCACGTGCTAAGATGTAGAAGGGATACTAGATATGTTGGTGAAGCAAACAGCCAAATGGATGTAATCAGAGATTGGAGGCATCCAGGTGACACAGTGGATAGAGTGTTAGAGGAAGAATTGAGTATGAATTCTGCCTCAGACACTTCATTATGTAACCCTGGACAAGTAACTTGAACTCATTCAGTTTTGGTTAGCTCATCTATGAAACGTAGATACAAAGAGCACTTATAATCACCAAGTTGTTGTGAGGATCATCAAATGAAATAATATTTGGGAAAGCATTTTGCAAACTTTAAAGCAACCATATAAATTCTGGCTATTATCATAACTGTTATTCTAAAGTAGGTATATTTGAGTTTTTCAAGGAGGCCTGGTACTTCTGGTGTGAGGGGCTTATCAAGCCCTTTCCAGGGCAGCTTGTCCACCTTTGATGTGCACCTGGTGCACCCAACACTCACCCGTAGCTCCAAGAAGTTGTAGCATAGGCAATAGCCACACCTCAGTAAACTGTCTCAGCAGATGGGCTAAACCAGATTGAGGGTAACAGACAGGCTTCTCAAACCCTTTGATGAGTTATGGGGATATCTACCCCCCCAAGCATATGAAGACTTTTCCTGGCAGAATGAGAACAATTTGTTCCAAGAGCCAGGAAGGTGCCTTTGTGCAACTCTGCCTCACTTAAATCTAATTCACAAGCAAGTCAGGGCATCACTCCATGATGTCAATTGTCCTCTTTGAAAATGAAAGACAAACAACAACAAAACATTCTGAAATAAAACTTTTATGTACCTCACAGGATTATGGTGAGGATCAAATAAGATCAGCCCTTTCATCCAGAGGAGGAGGAAGGACATGCAGATGGCAATGGATAAAATGATTAACAAATGCCATAAGGATAGACCTTAACTACAAAAGAATCTCACTAACTTCTGTGGTTAGTACTATTAGAACTATAGTATCAAAAGGTAGCTGGGGTTTGTTCACGCTTCATTGGACCATTTAGTTCATTTTGCCTACCTCAGTATAAAACCCCACAGCACATTAATGTCGGAAGGCCATCTAGAACCAGGCATTTGTCTGGACCAGATTGGTTGCCTGGAATTCTTCTATGCAGGTGTGTGGCTTTATTTCCCATCAATTTCCTCGTACCAGATACACAGAGATGATACTGAGATGGAGAGTATGGACATCCTACATACATTCTGTATTGTTGTTTGTCCTTTATTTCTAAGAGGACCAATGACATCACAGGGTGATGTGTTGACTTGTTTGTGAATTGGATTTAAGTGAGGCAGAGTTGCACAATGTCGTTGGCCTCACTCTCTCTTCCAGAGTCATTGAAGTCTAATGGCAAGACAAGTCAGGATGACTGGTGATGGCCCAGGATGCAGTGGATGACTTTGGTGTTGATGTCTGACCAAACCCTAAGTGCTCCATAGTGCCTACTTTAGCCACCTTCATGGTTGTTGAAATAAATTGTTCTCATCTGACCATTCCACTGGGAGAAGTCTTCACATGCTTGGGTAGACCTCCCCCTAACTCACTGATGGGTTTGAGGCCTGTCAGTTACCTTCAGCCTGGTTCAGCTTATCTTCAAAGATGGTTTTATCAGGGTATGACCACTGCATATGTTACAGTGTCTGAGAGCCACAGGTGAGAGTTGAGTAATGGTGACACCAAAGGTGGATAAGCAGTCCTGAAAAGGGCTTGATAGCCCTTGCACCAGAGGTTCTAGTCCTCCCTGAACACCCTACTTTCTGTATTAATCAATTGATAAATCAACAAGTATTTATTAAGAACTTACTACATGAAATACTATACTAAGTCCTGGGAATACAAAGAAAGAAGTGAAATAGTTCTTGCCCTTGAGGAGACAAGGGAAGGGAAGGGAGGGACTAAGCATTTATATAGTGTCTACTATGTGCCAGGCACTGTGCTAAGCACTTTTTATAAATTTTATGATATTCAATCCTAACAAGTCAGATAGGTGCTATTATTATTCCCATTTTACAATGGGGAAACTGAGGCAAAGAGAAGTTAAGTGACTTGCCCAGAGTCACACAGCTAGTAAGAGTCTGGATATAAGCTCAAGTCTTCTTGACTTTAGGACCAACACTATCCACTGCACTACCAGCTCCCTGGTGAAGACAGGAATATTTACGGAATTTGTACATGAGTACAAAACAGGGTGGGGTGGGACTGCCCTATCGGTTGGAGAAAACAAGACGAGTTTGATGAAGAAGGTAGAACTTGAAATGAATCTTGGAGAACACCCAGGATTCCATGGCAGAGTACATTACAGGAATGGGAGACAATCGTGCAAAGCCACCACACATGCAGGATAGTAAGCAGATCCAGAAAGCTAGAATACAGAATGTGACGAGGGAACAAGACAAGAAAGGCAGAAGGGGGCTAGGTTATTAAGAGCTTTAAATGTCAAACAGAGGAGTTATATTTGATTGGAGGGGTAATAATGAAGCTGATGAGCTAGAGTTCATTGAGCAGATTGAGAAGGAGTTATTGGGAAGGTAGGAGGAGAAACAACAGAGAAGAGTGTCCTCCAAACTCAGAAAGGAGAGAAAAGGGTGGTCAGTCAATAGAGTCAAATGCAGCAGAGAGGTCAAGGAGTAAAGACTGAGGAAAGGTCATTAGATTCAGAGGTTTGGAGATTATTGATAACTTTAAGAATAATAGTTTCAGCTGAGTGATGATGCTGGAGGCCAGACAGATGAAAGTTTAGAAGGGAGTGAATGGAGAAGAAATTGGGGCACAACTTTTTCAAGGAGTTTGGATGAGAAAAGGAAGAGAGCTATAGGAGATGGTTAGCAGGGATGATAGGATCTAGTAAGGGTTTTTTGAGGATAGGAGATCCATAGGTATATTTATAGGCAACAGGGAAGGAATCAGTACCTAAAGAGAGACTAAAGATTAGTCAGAGAAGGGATGATAGTGAGAGCAATGTACTGGAGAAGAAAGAAGGAGATGGGATCAAAGGTAAATAAAGAGGGGTTGGCCTTTGAAAGGAGAGCCACCTCTTCAACAGAGCTTGGTTTGAAGGAGGAAATCATGAGAAAGTAACAGTTGGAAAAGGGGCAATATAGGGGACTGAGAAATGAGGAGGAGGGTTTGTCAAAAGGAGAGAAGTCTATAAGTATTCCCCAAATGCAGGGGTTCTTAATGAGGGGAGGGGCCTATGAACTTTTTTTTTGTAATATTTTGATAGCTGTAATTCAATACAGTTGGTTTCCTTTGTAATTGTATATATTTTATGTTACGCATTTAAAAGCATTATTCTGAGAAGGGGTCCATAACCAGACTGACAAAGGACCCAAAAAAGGTTAAGCACAGCAGCATGAATAGTGGGTTCCATACTATCAATAAGCTCTGAAGCTTGAAAGAGGTAGAATGCATCTCTATGTTCCTTGATATACTCAAACAATCCCCATATCCTAGAAAGCACCTTTATTATTAAACTATACAAACCCTTATTTCTGAGTAGCTTTCGATCTAATTAAGTTTTTAAATTTATTAGATAGAAATAATTTGAGTATAGAGGGATCTATCCCTATCTGTGTTTCAACTTTTACTTTTATGTGTTTTTTCCCCACTTCAAAGGAAAATTACTTGGTTCATTGTGGGCAGCATTCTGGAACTTTCCTTCTCTAGTGCCTTGGGAGGCCCCTTTGATTCTAAATCCAAAGACCATCAGGGAAAACTTCCAAACAACTCAGGTCAAACAAAAGATCTACCTCAGGAGAGAGTCTCGAATCAGCGAGTTTGGCGAATAGTGGTAAATCAGCTGCTCTCAGATAAGAGGCTCTGTTAATTAACATTTTAAATTTTAATGTGTCAATAATTTAGGAGTACTGTTTGCTTGGGTCATGGTTTTTCTCCTTTGAAGAAAAAATTTGCGGGGACAGAATCACTTTGCCGGGGGATTCCTGTGAGATTCATTAGGAAGGTAATAGAATATGAGAGGTAGAGAGTTGCATTTTAGCATCTATCTTTGTGTAGCTAGGGCTGTTCTTCAGTTCTTCAAGCTAGCAACTAACATAGAATAAAGCTAGTCAAGATGGCAACATGACACAGCCATCTTGGAAAACCCTTACCTGCAATCAACACAATAGATTCCCTATAGCAGACAAGAAGATTAGCCTTGAAATAAATAAATGAATGAATGAATGAATGAATGAATGAATGAATGCAAATAAATAAAGCTGGATTCGTTAATTTGGGTGGCATACGCATGTATCCATGACAACCAAGATGAGCAGTGTGGTGTGGTAGAAAAAATGCTGGTTCTGGAATCAGATAACCTGGGTTCAAAATCAGGCTCTATCACTTTGGCAAATCACTTAACTGTCCTATGCCTTAGTTTCACAACTGAAAAATGTATTTTATGACCTCTAAGATCCCTCCCAACTCTATTTGTATGATTCTATGAACCAGGCAAAAAGTGAAAAAAGCCAGTTAATAGACTGATTAGTCAATAGGACACCAAAGAGCTGATTTGAATATTTTACTGATATGAACAGTTGCTTGATATGATCTAGAAATAGGCTAAGAAACGTTAGCAAATAAACAACCCCCCCCACCGTTATACAAAAACCTGTTTGCAGCCACAAGAATGACAACGTACTCCACCTTGATTAAAAAGAGCTCTTTTGCACATTTCCCTACCATTTAGCATCAAATATTTTATTAATGGGAGATTTTTGTCTGTAATTTTTTTTTATGTCAGAGACAACAAAATACTGTCTATACATAAAACTTCCAACTGGTTTATTGAGCAATACAACACAGTCAACTTGATTCCATGCTTCTAGTAAAAGGGTGCTGGAAAACAATTGCCTCCAATTCTCTTCCTCTCCCTTCCTCCCCCCGTCCCAGTCTTCATATCTCCACACCAGTGATGAGCTGGTGGAGGGTAGGCAACATGCATGAGAGTTCAGCTCCTGGGCTTTCATAACTTAAGAAGTCCATTTTTTGGAGTTATTATTTGTTTTCCTGCTTATCTACCCTACACTGTCATTCCCATGACTTAATTAGTGGGAAAACAAAGGGTTATTTGTTGCCTTTATTCCCAAATTTACACGTTGGGATATTTAAGCATTTCAGTTAGTTGAGATAGTGATGGAGGAGAAGAAAAAAAGAAAGGCTGAAGGGAGGAGTTAGCTCAATTGGTGCCTGACCTTGCAAATTTATCACATACTGCAATCAGATGGGGACTGCTCTTATGGCCTTGAGATGAGGAACTTATCTATAAACCCATAACTCTTTTGGAGTGGTAAGCCTGGGTAGGAAAGCTTTTCAGCTTAGGAATGTAAGGAGTAAGCTGTTAGAGAGAAAAAAAGACAAGCGTGCCATTAAGTCTGTCCATGTTCTAAGTACATGACTTAACTCTTAACTCTCCCAAGCCAGTCTCCAAATATTAAACTATGTCCCACAGGTGAGAAAGGTTAACATTCCTTTATGGTTCTTGTTCATACTTTGTATATTAGGGTATTCTGCATCTACAGTTGGATGAGCAAGCAAGTATAGGGAACTAATAACTGGTTCTTGATGCGTGGAGTTATTTGGCATTTTCAGACCTCATTTCACTCGTCGCCAAAATGAGATCACAGATCTCCTAGATCCTAATCTAGCCAGTGGCACAGAGCAGCAATTCTATATTTACACTGGCCAGGTTCTATCTTGAGGGTTTCTCACGATTCACACTCTTCGGTTCATACTGCTAAGTAGGCTTTCCCCTAGGGACATCAGAATATATCTACTTTTGGCTCACCCAAGTCTTCCCCCTGGAAACATCAGATTATAGCTTGTACCTATACTTCTACATAAAAAGTAAAAAGAACTTC
The DNA here is from genome assembly GCF_900497805.2 of Vombatus ursinus. Lineage (NCBI taxonomy): Eukaryota > Metazoa > Chordata > Mammalia > Diprotodontia > Vombatidae > Vombatus > Vombatus ursinus. The sequence continues at coordinate 23,532,615 of NW_020954641.1, forward strand.
ACCTCTCACATGGACACTCATTCAAACAATATATTACTTCTCAGTCATCTCTGTACCACGCTGCCTACACTCTAGTAATCTTCACCATCTTCCCTATCTCCTCCCTACCTTCCATTCTTGTACTCCATTCCTGAGACCCTGGGTTCTGATGAGCCTCCTCCTTATTTTGCCTGGAAGCAGGCTCCCATGACACTTCCAGGCCATCTCCATATCATACTACAATCCACATTCTGCCCCACACACTACCACCCACTTTCTAGCTTGCCTTTATGTGTCATCTTCCTCTATTAGAATATAAGCTTCCTGATGGGAAGGATTATCTTGCTTGTTTGTGCCTGAAACCTCAGTACTTAGCCCAGGGCTAGTCACATAGCAAATGCTTAATAAATGCTTTATCCCTCTACCTAGCCATCTATCCATATAGCCATCTACCTATCTATCTATCCCACTGCATCCAGGGCCATCTTCAGTCGTCTTGATCTCTATTTTGTCATTGAATCCAGATGGCTCTGGAGGAGAAAGTGAGGCTAGTGACTTTGTACAGCCCTCCTCACTTGCATGGCATGGCATCACCTCCTGCTGTCATAGTTCCTTTTGAAAATGAAGGACAAATAACAACAATATCTATCTATCCACCTATCTATCTATCTACCTATCTATCCACCTATCTACCTATTTATCATCTATCTATATGGACAGGTTTTATTTAATGATAGAAAAAATGCAGAAACAGAAAGAACCCATAGTAGAGCCCATCAGCAGTCAAGACAACTTTCCTTCCCTTTTTGGTGGTATTCTTCTTTCTTAGGGACCTATTTAGTCCTTTAGACACGTAGTAATGTCCTAGAGTTGACAACCATCCTCACCTCTACTACCACCACATAAGGAAAGCACTTGAGGTTGTATAAGTATGAACACACACACACATTCACACTCAACTCCAAACTTACATTACTGCACTACACTACACTACACACACACACACACATACACACACACACACACAAACTCAACTCCAGACTTACACTACTACACTTATACTACCAGTTGAAGGACCTTGGAAATAGGAAAGAAGAGCAAACAAAAACCAAGAAGAATCACTGACTCATAGAATTCAGGAGCTAGAAGGGATTTCCATAGCAATATTGTCCAAACAGAATTTCCTCTAGAGCATACTCAACAAGTATGCATCCAGCATCAATTAAACCTGAAACAAACTAACAAAAATCTCTCCAGTCAAAAAGAGTCCTCTTGATCTCCTGAGGGACCCCATTCCATTTCTGGATAGCTCAAAATGTTAGGAATTTTTTGCTGACATGAAACATAAAATTGCCTTTTTCTAACTTCCATCCATGGCTTTTACTTTTTCCACATGATGAGACTTCAAATATTTGAAGATAACTGTCATTTCCCCCAAAGTCTTCCCTTGTTAAGACAAAACAACCTAAATTCATTCAAATGACGCTCTTATGGCATGGGATCAAGCACTCTCACTATTCTGTTTGCCCTTCTCTGGATATTCCCCAGTTTATAAATGCCTCTATGTTCCTCACACTCAACACTCCACCTCCTGTCTTGGTACCTTTGCATGGGCTATCCACCATTTGAATGTACTCCTTTCTCACCTGTGTCTCACTAAATCACTACTTTCATTCAAGACAGTTCAAGTACCATCTTCTATGCAATGCCTTTTCTTATCTCCCAACTGTACATTCTCTCCCTCACTGATTACCCTGAATTTAACCGCCTTGTACTTATTCTACATAGAATAAATATACTTACAGAACAGATGTATGTGTCGTCTCTCCTAATAGAGTATGAGCTCTCTGAAAGCAAAGATTGTTTCTTTTGTTTGTTTGTTTTTTGTCTTTGTAGTCTTAAAACTTAGCACAGTGTCTGGCACATCTTTAGTTGTTTTAGCGTCCAACTCTTCATGACCCCATTTTGGGGTTTTCTTAGCAAAGATCTTGATATGGTTTGCCATTTCCTTCTCCACCTCATTTTACAGATAAGGAAACTGAGGTAAACAGGGTCCAGCAACTTGCCTGGGGTCACCTAGCTAGTAAGTATTTGAGGTCAGATTTGAACTCAGGAGGAGGAATCTCCCTGACTCCAGGCTCAACACTTCTATCCACTGTACTCCCTAGCTGCCTGGCACATAGTAGGTTCTTAATAAATACTTGTCAATTGATTTCTAAACTTTAGTGCCAAGAATTGGACATATTACTCTAGATGTGTTCTGGCCAGGCAGAGCAAAGCAAGACAAACATCTTTCTATTCCTGGAAGCTATGCCTCTTATAAGGCAATCTAATAATTCAGTTAGTTTTTTGGCTTCTGTGTCACATTGTTGATTTATATTGTGCTTGCAGTTCACTAACCACCCCTCCCCACCCACCACCCACCCCTGCTCCAGATCTTTTTTCAGGAAAACTGCTATCTAATTATACTTTCCCCAGCTTGTACTTACTCAGAGAAGTGAACACAAAAGAGACAAAGGCAGCTGTATGTTCGTGTCCACCACTAGTCAGGTGAAGGTATAGGGCAGTCACCCTTCCCTTACTTGGCAATCAGATGGGCAGCTAAAAGCAGCCCTCCTGCTTCAAAGCTTCAAAGCCAAGGGAGAAAAGAGAGGGAATAAGAAAAAGGGAGTGGGAGAGACAGAGACAAAAAGAGACAAAGATAGAGATGATGGAGGGGAGAAGGGGAGAGAAAAAGACAGAGAGAAAGTCAGAAGGACAGAGAGAGATAGAGACAGGGGAAGAGGGAGAGAAAGAGACAGAGAAAGGGAGAGACTGATCCACTCTTTTGAATATACTAGTTCCACTGATTCTACTCATTCCACTGAGTTTTCCATTCTTATGGACATTGAAGTCAATTAAAGAACTTTTTTTTTTCATCAGACAATACAAATTCTAGAATCAATAAGGCTGGAAGTAAGCTCACATGAAGCTTCCATATAGTTACTTGGATTGGATCTGGTGAGAGAATACAGATCATGCTCTAAGGATTGGCCTCCCTGGTCAGTCCACCTCCATTACAAAAATAACAACAAACAATGAGTACAAAAATCAGAAGCAAAATAAGAATTGAGTTATTTTGTCTATTATAAATACCCAAATTAACTATGAAGGACATATGAAGAAAGATGCTATCTGCACTCAGAGAAAGAACTGACAAATAGAAGTAAGTATAGAAAATTATATATGTAATATATGTATATGTCACTTATGTATATATGTAATATATGTATATGTGTGTATATATATTATATATCTATATATAGACATATAGACGTGTGTGTGTGTGTGTGTGTGTGTCTAATGGTAGCTATCTGGGAGGGGCAGAGGATATAAGGGAAAAAAAGAAATATACATGATAATTTTGCAGTATATTTGAAAGGAATAGCAAATTGTGCACAGTAGATTTGCAGTTTCATGTGCAATCATCTTTTTTACTGTACTATGTTATGGAAATGCTTCTTTTATTCCATAAATTAAAAATAAAATAAATTTTTCAAAAGAAGAATTAAACACCATTGCCTTTTCTCTTTTGTTAGCCATCATCATCAACCACCCTTAGAAGCAGTCCTACCCTGTCCTATCTAATCTTATGCCATCCTCTGCTATCCTGTGCTAGCCTACGTTCTCCTATCCTATCCTATCCTTTCCTATTGTATCCCTTTCCATTCCCCAATATACCATTTTAAAAAAACCCTCCCTCTTCTGTTGCTCTTTGCCAGCTCCTTTTGAACTTTAGCACTCCTGATCCTACAGGACCCATGCCATGTTTTTCTACATCATCCTTTGTTAACTGCCATTGGCAACACAGCATTGTTTAACAACCATCCTTCTTCCAGACTCTTAGTATAGTAATTCCTCTTACTTGCTCCTCCATCATGCCACTTCTGCCATTCCATTGCTGTCAGCTCCCATTCCTGAAGCTCTAGGCTTCCTAGAAACTCTTCAGAGTTCCTCTGCTGCCCACTTACTGTGGATGACTCTCCAAGCTCTGTCCTGTGCCCTCTTCTCTTCTCTCTATTCACTTCTTCTCCAGGTGATCTCAACAGCTCTCATGGGCTTAATTACTGTCTCTATGCAGATGACTCCCACATCTCTGGATCTCTCTCTTGAACTCCATTCTTGCATTACTAATTGCCTATTAGTCATTTTGGACTGGATACCCAGAGACATCTCATACTGAACATGTCCAAAACAGAACTCGTCAGCTTCTTCACCCAAACACATCATTCTCCTGAACTTCCCTTTTTCAAAAAGGAAAAGGCATACTATCCTTCCAGTCATCAAGGTTATTAATCTTAGTATTATACATATCTCCCTACTCTCACTCACTCCACATTTCCAATCAATTGCCAGATCATATCCTGTCTACCTCCAAAACATGTCCCCTCATCTGTATCCTTCTCTCCATGAACACAGTTATCACTCTTGTACAGGACCATATCACCTCTTACCTGACTAGTGGAATAGTCTTCTATTTGATCTCTTTGCTTCATCTTTCTCTACACCAATCTATCCTCTACTCAACTCCCAATGACATTTTCCTAAAGTGCATGACTTACCATGTTACCTCCCCTACTCATTAAACTCCAGTCGTTCCCCAGTACCCCCAAGATATACTGTAAAACTCTTTACTTGGTTGTGAGAGCCCTTCATAACTTTTCCTATCATTCCAGTCATCTTATGCTTCACTTTCTTCCATTACACAGAACACTCCATCTTCTTTCTCCTTTGCCTAGAATGCTCTCTTCCTAATCTCCACCTCTTAGCTTTTTGGTACATATTTTGTTCTTTAACTAGAATGTAAGGTCTTTGAGAGTAGGGACTATTTCACTTTTGCCTTTGTATCTCCAGTACCTAGAGCAGTACCTGGATACTTAATAAATGCTCATTGATTGATGATTGGTCTATTACCATTTGGTGGGGGAGGGGGTGGGTCATGTGATCGTCTTTTTTCTGAGGAACACATGGGTTTCCTGATCCATATCAATTTCTAAAACTGGAGTCTGTATGTATCCAAGTCACTTCTCCAGTGTTGACAAAATGTGGTTCCCTCCATCTTTGTATCTACCATGTAAAGACTGAGTCCAAGGATGTGGCTAAGGTGTCTATCCATGATACAATCAATTACTTTTCAGTATTAATAGTCATGTGTCCAATATGTATAGGGAATCATATTCAATGCCAAAGTAAAATCCTCCTTGGTAGGTGGTAACAAAAATGCAGGACAATAATAGTAAGTGACATTTTTATAACTTTTATTGTTTGCAATGTGTTTTACATATACTACCTCATTTGATCTTCACAACACTAAGAGATCCTAATTTGGGGGATAATAATAATGATAGGCAGACTGAGACTGAGAGGTTGAGTGACTTGCTCAGGGTCACACACTAATAAGTATCTGAGACAGTATTTGAACTCATGTATTCCTGTTTTCAAGTCCAGCACTCTATCCATAACTACCTAACTGCCTCACAATAATGCCTGGGAATATAGCCCCTGTAATAAGACTTCAGTATTAAAATGGACTTTAACATCTCCCAGTCCACTGCACTTTTTCAATCTTATTTCCTATTACTCCCCTTCACACATTTTTCATTCCAGTCAAATTGGCTTGCTGGTTGTTCCCCAAATGTGACATTGCATCTTCTCTCTCCACCTCTTTGGATAAATGGCTCCATGTCTGGAATACAGACCTAGCTCACCTCAACTCTTAAAGAATCCCTTGCTTCCTTAAAATTTTAGCTCAGGTGCTGATTCCAACAGAAGCCTTTCCTGATCCCCCTCCACTTACTTATTTATTGAGGCATTGTATTACCCCCAACTAGGCTTCACCAGGGGCAGTGAGGTGGTGCAGTGGATAGTGTCAGCCTTGAAGTCAGGAGGACCTGAATTCAAACCTGATCCCAGATACTTACTAGCAAGTCACTTAATCCTGTTTGCCACAATTTCCTCATCTGTAAAATGAGCTGGAGAAGGAAATGGCAAACCATTTTGCCATATCTTTGCCAAGAAAAGCCTAAATGGAATCACAAGGAGTTGGACACGACTAAACAATAATAGTCTACCTCCTAGCTGAAACATGAATATTTTCTGACTTTCCCATTAAGTGGTTATTCAGCCACTTTTTGAATACCTTCCATAATGAGGAACTCACTATTGTCCAAGGCAGACCATTCCATTTTTGGACAGCTTTAATCATTCAGAAGTTCTATGTGTCTTTAAGGCCCTTTCTAGCTCTAAAAATTCATGACTTACATAGTGAAAACATAAAGACTTGAGGACATCTAAAACTGGAAGACAATGTAAAATCCCAAACAAATGAAAGCCAAGGTATCTTTTATCAGCTGTCCAAAGTAGGACTTCTACAGACATTGGGTAGAATACTTTTGGAAGCTCACTAAGCCTTGTAGCTCTGAAACCCAATGGTATTTTTTTTCTAATGCAAACCTGGCAGTATACAACAGCAGGATAAAATATCTAAAAAGCATTCTCTTTAATTTATGCTATTTGGATCCCTGTCAGTATAAGAGATGATCCTACAAATTTTCCAGAAACAGCTTTTTGTTTAAATTTGAAGTAGTCAATTTCTCTATGGTCCACTGGAGTTCTCAGTCTTACCAATATCTCTGCTCTAACTTACATAGAGCAAACAACTTCCTGATTGTGTCACTGCTTTTCTTTTCTTCTACTTCTTGACTTATCTGATGGGCACAGGAACAAAAGAGCCAAACAAGCATGTGTCTGGGGAAGAGAAATCATTCATTTGGCAAATGTTCCAGGCTCAGAAGCCTATCTAGCCTTGATCTATTGTAGCTAGTTGGAGAAGGGACATGAGGAGTTAGCACTTTCTTCATGAACAGCAGTAAAATAACTAGTAAAATCCTCCAAAATGGACTGCTGTTTGTCATATTCTTTAATATTCTCCATGAAGGGGATTCTACACTCACCCTCCTAAACCCTCTTATTGTCTAACAACCCACAGAGTCAGATACTATCATACCTCCTAAAGAGCAGGGGACTGTAAATCCAGAGACATTCTGGTCTAGGGGATAGATGATGCACATGGAGTCAGAAATATCAAAATCAATCAATCAATCAAAAAGCTTATATTAGCAGCCCACTGTGTTCTACAGGGGCAAGCTAGGTGGCACAGTGGATAGTGCACTGCCCCCAGATTTACGAGAACCCGAGTTCAAATTCAGCCTCAGACACTTCCTAGCTGGGGAACTATGGGCAACTCATTTAAGTCTGTTTACCTCAGTTTCCTCATCTGTAAAATGAGCTGGAGAAGGAAAGAGCAAACCACTCTACTATCTTTGCCAAGAAAACCCCAAATGGGGTCATGAAGAATGAGACATGACTGAAATGACTCAACAACAACAAAGTATTTTTTTAAAAATATATTCTATTTTTCTTTTTTTTAAATTTTTTTTTATTTTTAGGCAATTGGGGTTAAGTGACTTGCCCAGGGTCACACAGCTAGCAAGTGTCAAGTGTTTGGTCTGAGGTCAGATTTGAACTCAGGTCCTCCTGACTTCAGGGCCAGTGCTCTATCCATTGTGCCACCTAGCTGCCCCTCTATTTTCCCCCAATTACATGTTAAAACAGTTTTTAATTTTTTTTAAAGCTTTGAGTTCCAAATTCTATCCATCCCTCCCTCTCTCTCTCCCCCCTTAACTCCCTGAGACTATGAGCAATTAGATATAGGTTATATATGTCCAATCATGTAAAAACCTTTCCACATTAATCATTTAACCACAAAATGTTCTATGGATTAGGGACACAAAGACAAAAATGAAACAGTCCCTGCCCTCGAGAAGCTTATATTTAATCTGTGGAGATGACATGTTCACGCATAAGTAGCAACAAAATAGAAGAAAACATTCTGAGCTTCTGTACTCAAGGTGTTGGAATAAGCCAGGAGCTATGGAAAGACTTTGATATCTCTGGAGGAAGGAGCCACTGCTGGTGGAGGGTCCTTGGTTTTAAGTCAGGGGAATCCAGGCTGAAGAAAAGACTCAAGCAGGAGACCACCTGCAGCATTTGTCTTGCCTTCTTCTCAAAGTCCATCCCCCTCAACTGTAGGTACAACTTTTGCCAGTTTTGTCTGACCAGGAGCAAGGAAGCTGGGTTCACACATTTCTCTTGCCCTGAATTCAGGGAAGTCTCCCAGAACTCATTGTTCACCTGTCAAAACTGACTGCCATCTGCAAGAAGCTCAACCACTAAGGGACAGCTAAGTGGCACAGTGGATACAGCACCAGCCCTGGAGTCACTTACTAGCTGTGTGACCCTAGGCAAGTCAGTTAACCCCAATTGCCTCACAACAACAACAAAAAAAAAGGCAAAAGGAATAATAAGAAGAAAAAGCTCAACCCCTGGAACTTGTAGAACCTTGTGGGACAAAGTTGCCATCAGAAGCACCAGCTAAGTCCCCAAGTTGTTCTGTAAGAATGATCAGACCTCACTCTATATAAGCTGTACTGAAGGTCAGGAGCATATGGCCCACACCCTTTCTCCATTGCAGAGGCTGCTCAGATCTGCAGGGAGAAATTCCTGGACACTGTGCTTCATTTGAGAAAGAAGATTAAGAAATTGAAGGAACCTAATGCCTCAAAGAAAGATAGACAAGTTAAGCAGAGAAAGCAAATCAGAGGAGAATATGTGAGAATGCACCAATTCCTGTATGAAGAATGCAGATGCCTAGATGTGGTGACATGTGACGAATCAGTGCCTTTCTAGCTAATGGACAACTACTATAATAGAATGCACCAGCATTTTAAAACGTGGAAGATAGCATCTGAGAGACAGGTGAAACAAGATGCAGGCCTGATTTGGAGCTCCTTCAGAAAGGTAAAGAGCTGTTGCAAAAGAGTCGTTGCTTTGTGAAAGGCCCAAGCTTTTCACGCCAGAGTTAAGAGAACATCTTGTCACTGGGATGAAGGAGGTGCGAAAGAAATTCAGAGTCAATATCACTATGCATCCTACAACAACCAGTCCCTATGTCATTGTATTTGACGATGTGAAGAGTGTGAGACATGGAGATGCTTGTCCACATCAGTCTAACAGTACTGAAAAATCTCATTATTTTGTCCTTCATCAGTAAGACTTCAGCTCCGGCAAATACTACTAAGAGGTGGATGTGAGTGAACAGACCTCAGGAAGAGGAAAACAAGGGCAGCTAGGTGGTGCAGTGGATAGAGCACCAGCCCTGGAGTCAGGAGAACCTGAGTTCAAATCCAGCTTCATTTACTAGCTGTGTGACCTTGGGCAAGTCACTTAACCCCAATTACCTCCAAAAACAAATAAAAAAAGATATTAGGAAGATGAAAACATCTCAGAACTCAGTTGGGTATCTGTACATGCTTCACTGTGAGAAGAGGGAAAATGATTTCTACCTGGTTACCCAATGAGGATTAGTTTGCCACCAAATGAAAGACCCTGTGCCTGTAACTGGCATATATCTGGATTATATGGATAGAAGTTTTCTGGTTTATAATGCTATCAGAGCCTCCTTCATCTATGGAACACAACATATGTCACTCAGAGAGCCTGCCAGTCCTCTCTTCCCTCCTTGTACCCCTATGCCAGGAACAAAAGTTGGTCCCATGACCATCTGTCCAGTGGAATGTGATATTTGTGGGAATGTCTGTCTCTGACCATAAGCATCTTTTTTTGTGAAGGAACTCTGGACAAAGCCAAGTTCACTGCTTATGGTCACTGTAAACTGTAAAAATAACAGGGTCACTGGCAGAGACACAGAGACATGTTCAGGCTCTGCTAAAGATTAGACCATAGGAGGAGCCAAGGAGGCAATTTGCTGACAAGTTTAAGACTGCTGCAGCGATGCCAGCTTGAGGGCATCATTCCCATATGGTTTATTTTCCATCTCTCTCAATGCATAGTACATTGATTTGTTATCATAATAAATATAACTTGATTGAATAATTTCATTTTCTTAAAAAAAGAAACAGAATAAGCACATGGTCATTTTTGTTTTACTTAAGTGAAGGGCAGAGATGGGCAAATGACTATCACAGGGTCAAATCCAGCCCTTCACAGAACTATTTTGTATCAACTTATGAGCTAAGAATGTTTTTGGACATTTTAAAATACAATAAAATTTTATCTTAAAATATAAAAACCATTCTTGGCTCCTAGGTGTACAAAGACAGGCAGCAGGCATGACAGCTAGGCTGTATCTTGAGGTTTTTTTTTTTAGGCAATTAGGGTTAAGTGACTTGCCCAGGGTCATACAGCTAGTAAGTGTTATTGTGTCTGAGACCAGATTTGAACTCAGGTCCTCCTGACTCCAGGGCGGGTGTTCTATCTGCTGCACCACCTAGCTGCCCCAGCTAGACTGCATCTTACTGAACTCTGACCTGGAAGAATTGAGAAAAAGTGGAATGTGGATGGTAGCATTTGAGCTTTGAAGGAATAAGACCTTCAGAGGCAGAACCAAAAAAGGAGGGTGTTTCAGGTTTGGGGAACAGCCTGGACAAGGTACAGAGAGCGGAGATAGGATATTATATACAAGAGATATGTAAGAAATTAGGTAATGCATTTATGTCATTTTGAAAACCTTGAATGCTATAAGAATGTCATTTGCTATTTATTAAAATTCCTATGTCCTGGCTCTTCTGCTGTTAAACTTTGTGACTGGATAAAATCATGGCAGGGGGGTGAGGGATAAAAAATTCTCTATATCTCAATTTCTTCTTTGTAAGAAGGGAGGTTAAGGAAAATCAGAAGTGGATAGACTGGAGGATTTTAAGATTCTTTTTTTATGATTTTGTAAGTGTAAGCTCATCCTCTTTCGAGCTGACCTCAGTGTAAATAGAAATTGTTTATTATCATCCATTAGCATTTTACCAAGAGCCCACGAAGTAAAGCTTTTCAGGACATAAATTTGTTCTTGTACATCTGGAAGCTTCATATCTTAAGATTTTTGTCCCATGGACACTTTGGATTCACTGGAAAGGAACTTTTTAATCAAATAGTCCAAAACACTCATTTTACAAATGCAGAAATTGAGTTTCAGAAAAAGGAAGTGACTTTAGTTACATGAATCCCCATGAGCAGTAGTAACTAGCCAAGGTTCATCCCCTAGGAGTTCTGAAGTCAGTGGACTGGGTCCTATAGGAAAATGGGAACATATACCCAAGTGCTTCAACCCTTCTTCTGTGAACGATGAGGGGAAGGGGTGACCCAGAGAACCTGAGAGTCATGGTTCTCTACTCTAATCCCTCATACAGATGCTGTTGAAGTGGAGGAGAAAAAGAGATTGAAAGTGAGAGAGCTGACTCTTAAAGGTGATTATAATCAGAGAAGGAACTTGAGGATGACATCCTGATGTCCCATATTTCTTTCACCAACAATAGCTTCCAAATCAAATGAGCCTAATCTATGGGGTCAAAATAAGATTTTTCTTATTGACTTCCCTGCAAGCTTAGTTGGCTCTCTGAAAATCAGGTTGTGTGTGCCTTACATCATCATCAGTATCACCTATAGCAGAGATCCAGGAACCTAGACTGGGCTTGCAAATGTGTCAATGATGTATGAGGCAAGGGAGAATCCAGTTCTTACTGGCAGGGCAGCGCTGACCTAGTGTGTCTTTAAATGACAAGCAAATGCAATTTGCAAAATACATCTGGAGCTGATGTGGGTGGAAACAAGGTGTTGCAATGACTCACTGTTCTATGGCAGGCATATGCTTTAAAATAAGACAGAAGCAAGTTACAGGCTTAGGGGTAGGAGATACAGATTGTGTCTCCGATTGTGATAGAAAGTGATAGAAAGAATGGTGGGACTAGGATTCGAAAAGCCTGGGTCCCAACTAGAAAAAAATATTTTTAAATGTGTATTTTTTTGTGTGTGAGAGCAATGAGATTGAAATTGCTTCATTATTTTTGAAAATCTTGGTTTAATACTCTATATAACAATGATTCAAAGGTCTGGTTCTAAATTCTGTTTATTTAAACATTTGGTTTAACACTTTATAACACAGTGATTCAAAGGTCTGGTTTTAAATCTGTCTATTTAAATATTTGGTTTTAATATCTGTTACAAATGAAAAGATACCTCACAACGATATGTAGATCCAGATGGACAAACTGTCTCATTGACTGTGCTTACTAAATAATGATACTCATTTTTCAATCTCCCCCACCAAATATGTAAAAAAGGGTTATTGGGGTTTTTTTGAAATTCAAGTAATAATTTCCATTTTCCCTGACATCTATCAGTTGTTGCAAACTAATCATCAGGTATTGAATACACACACACACACACACAAACACACACACACGCACACACATACACACACACACACACACACACAGAGGTTCCAAAACCACAAAATCCCATCAATTCCAAGATTTTTAAACAGGTAAGAAAAATTCTATTTCTAAATTTTTCAAGTATGCAGGTATGTGGGGTTTTAGAGTTGACACACATCATTTTTGGTCACAAAAGCTCATTTTAAAAATTCTTTCCAATCACAATGGCTTCATATTATCATTAGCTAATATCTCAAGACACAATATCAACTTAGGGTGAGGTTCATCATTGATGAGAGTGAGTATAATTCCACACTTTAAATGATCTTGATAATTTCACGTATTTTTGTCTGATGTCTTGTCAAGCTATTATCATTTCATCATCGTCTCTACCTTATACTGTGGTTGATGAAGAGATTATACTAGGGGTGGGAGAAGTGTCAGCTCTGTATGCAGTTTTCTGGCTGTTTGGCTGTGCTTAAATTACAACTATTATTTTCAATCTGTGGTTTCTTTGCAGGGGTAATTTTTACGCTACTTGTCCAGTTTGTGAGGGTTCATTTGATGAAAACTCGATAATATAAATTCACTTACCTGGATTCATGTAAACCTTCAATAAAAATATATAATAATGTTAGTATAACAATAATAACAACAAAAATAGTTTTGCAAGATACTTTCTATATGTTATCTCGTAAGACCCTCTCAACAGCCCTGTGAGGTAGGTGCTATAATTATCCTATTTTACAGATGAGGAAACTAAGGTGGAGAAAGATTAAATGACTTATCCAGGGTCACACAGCTAGGTAATAACTGAGGCAGGATTCAAACTCAGATTTTCTCAGTTCTAATTCTAGTATGCACTATGCCATCTGGCCTCCTCCAATATATCACAATATGATGAAAACGCATGACTGAATAAAGGCATTTCTGTCAACTCTTTCTTCCCTTGGCACATCTCAAATCCTATAATGTGATATTTGGCCATCTGACACATAGGCTCAGTGAGGGTACCAGTATTAATCAGTATACTACATATTAAGAAAGAAGTGCCAGGGCAGCTAGGTGGTGCAGCAGATAGAGCACCGGCCCTGGATTCAGGAGAACCTGAGTTCAAATCCAGCCTCAGACACAAAACACTTACTAGCTGCGTGACCCTGGGTGAGTCACTTAACCCCATTGCCTTGTCAAAAAAACAAAACAAAACAGAAGTGCCACGTGGCACTGGGGTTGAGCTTCGAAGGAAGCAATGCATTAAAGACATAGCGGTGAAGAAAGAGGCATTCCAGGAAGACAGGCTGGAAAAGCAAGAAGACTAGAGATGCAACATCATGTGTAAGTAGAAGCTTGACCATTGAGTGCATCATGGACAGTAACATATGATAAACCTGAAAAAGTAAGATGGAGACAGGTTGTAAAGAAGTTTAAATGTAAAAGAGAGGAGTTTGTACTAGCTCCTAATGGCAATAGGGAGTTACTGTAGTTTATTAAATTGGGGAGTGACTTGGGCTTTAGGAAAAGCACTTTGGCGACTGCATGGAGGATGTGTTGGGTCTTGGCTACCTCTGTAAATGAATCTCTTCAAAACCTCTCTCCAGAGTTCCTTCCTCAGTGTCTGACATTGCTTTTGCCTTCCCCTGGGTATATGAGTGTTGGGTACCCTGGCCAGATCTTGCAACTCATCTACTGGTCTAGACAGAATTGTCCCATCTTGCCCTGATAAAGTTTGATTCCCTGGTGACCCCCTCACAAGGAAGCTTACCTCAACTTCAATGCTGTGAACACGAGAAGGACACCCATCACAATGTCCTAGTGAGGCTAACACAGATGGTCGGTGATTTTAAGCTTCTGCCAAGTGTGTTTTACTACAGCAACTGATACTCCACCTGTATCATCGTAGGAAAGGAGCAGGAGCTGAGTGACAAGGAGAGATGGCCTGGCAGAGTGTGAAAAGCACTGGATTTGATATCAGGAAGGCCTAGGTTTGAGTCCTGTCTCAGATGCTTACTATCTATGTGAGCTTAGGCAAATGGGCTTCAGATTCTTTATGTAAAATGAGGCCAATAACAGCAATTACATCATGGGGTTTTTGTGATGATAAAATGAGATAATGTAATTAAAATACCTTAAAACTTTAAAATCTACGCAAATATACTATAATAGTAATTATTATTATTATTAGAGGGAGACAACACAGAGACTTGAGATGCTAGAGAGCTGCAAAAAGAGGTTGGATTGAAGGGAGAGGAGCTACACATAAAAAAAAAATATGGACTTGAATACCTGGAGGAAATCAGACCAATGACCTTTCCAGGGAACCACATATGCACAAATCTCAGGGAAGGAAGAACAGATACTAAACAGAGACACAGAATGATAGAGGAGCCTCTAGGTCAATCTAAGGACCAGGTTCAAGCCTGGTTCAACCCCTTTGTAAGGTTTTCTTGGCAAAGATACTGGAGTGTGTCACCATTTCCTTCTCCAACTCATTTTACAAATGAGCCAGAACTGAGGAATAACAAGGAACAAAGCCATGGTGAGAAGAAAGAAACCTGGACCATGCTCTTCACTGCTCTCTTGAGTTGTGTGAATTGAATAGGTCCAGAGGAGGGAGAAGGGGTACTGCAAGTTCTTTTCATTTGGGGATTTCCAACTCAAGGTAGAATTATAATTATGTAGTGACTATATAGGCTCTTTTGGAAGGTGGGGCTCATCAGAGCAATGAATTGCTTGAGTATAACCCTGAATACTTCCCCCTTGCTGTGGAGAATACCCTCTCAGAGCAACATTATAAATCTGGAGGACTGCATTGTTGTTGTTCATCCTTCATTCTCAAAGAGCACTAATGACATCATGAGGATGATGTCTTGACTTGTAAGTGAATTGGATTTAAGTGAGGCAGGGCTATGCAAAATCATCAGCCTCACTTTCTCCTCCAGAGTCATCAGAGTCCAGTGGTAAGACATAGATCAGGATGACTGATGAAGGCTTTGGATGCAGTGGGAGACCTTGGCCTTTTTAAGCTAAGGTCTTTCCCAGGTCTCAGTTTGTTTGGGACAATACCCATTTGGTAGTTGTAGGCTAGGTAATAATTGAGGCAAAAGATGGCCTAGTTTACCTTCACAAAAGAATCAGTCTTGGAGGGGAAGACCCTCAGAGTTTCTGGCCAGAACAGAAACAATTGCTATTTACACTTACTCTGAGCCATCAAAACCCAATGAGCAAGTCAGGGTTGAACTGGTACCTATTATCGGCCAATCAGTGAGAGCCAGAGTGATTAAGAAAACTGCATAGGTTCTTAGAGAAAGTAGAAGTGCACCAGGAAGGGAAGAAGAATTGGCTTGGGCTCAGAGTTCATGGGCTCAGGAACAAGTCTTTTGTATTGATTCTGTCAAGTTAAATAAAATCTACCCAATGGTTGATGTTCTGCTAGCCTGAATACTCGCAAGGGAGCTGAGGACCTTTTTCACTGGAGGATGAGGAGATGGAAGAGGAGTGACCTGGACATGAGCCTAATTGTTATGTTTCTAAGGGAAAAAGTCTGGGTAAAGTCACAAGTGAAAGAAATTTAGAGCAAAGCCCCCAAGATTGTGTTTGGTGTATATAAGCACAGTTCAGTGGTTTGGGGCCATATGTTACTGATAAAATTGAGAGTCATACCTATACAACCTAACTCACAAGGATTCTATGAGGAAAATGTTTTGTAAACCTTACAGGGTTTTGTAAATGTAAGTGATATATAAAACCACAAACAGCCTACATGGAAGCCAGTTTTGCCAATGTCTTATCTCCATGAGAAAACTGTAGATGAGGGCACAATACAGTATCCCTATTATCCTGAGTCATAATACTTCATGGTGACAGTGATCTCAAAAAGGGGTGTGTCTGTTACCATCATCATCATTATTATTTTTATTATTATTATAATTTTTTTGTTTTGTTTTGTTTTTGTTTTTTGCTAGGCAAGTGCTAGGTTAAGTGACTTGCCCAGGGTCACACAGCTAGTATTATGTGTCTGAGGTCGCATTTGAACTCAGGTCCTCCTGACTCCAGGGCCAGTGCTCTATCCATTGTGCCACCTAGCTGCCCCTATTATTATAATTCTTAATGATGAACAGTGTGACTATCATCTGAAGACTGACTTGGCTCAGTCTAGAGAGCATTATCACCAGAGTGGGCTCTGGGCTATGAATTCTAGGGGTAGAGTCACTTTGTTGTTATTGTTCAGTGGTTTTCAGTTGTGTCCAACTTTTGGGACCCCTTTGTAAGGTTTTCTTGGCAAAGATACTGGAGTGTGTTGCCATTTCCTTCTCCAACTCATTTTACAAATGAGGAAACTGAGGTAAACAGGGTTAAGTAACTTAGCCAGGCTCACTCAGCTAATTAGTGTCTGAGGCTAGATTTCAACTCAGGAAGACTCATCATCATGACTCCAAGCCTGTCCATCTATCTACTGTGCCACTAGTTGCAATCTAACAGAGGGACCACTGACAATGAGGCCATCCAGATTCTTATATTTGTATGACACTAAACAAGGCTTTTTCTAATCCAGGGTCTCTTTTAATCCTTACAAAAGTCCTGTGGGAGTATTTATAGTGAAAGTATTATTATCATCACTTTACAAACAGTGACTTGCAACTCAGAGAGGTTGGAACTCACTGCTAAGTCAAAAAGCTAAAAAGTGATGAAGCCAGGTCTTGAACATAGGTCAATTGAATCCAAATTCAGTGTTCTTTCCACTGTAGCACTATGCACGCTTCTCTTTGAGCCTTCCACAGTAGCTAACTCAGAGCATTGCACATCACGGGTGCACAATAAAGCCTTGTTCAGTGAACACACAAAATAGAAAAGCCCAGATACATTGATTTTTTTCCTCTTCTTCCACACCCCAGCTAGGAACAAAAATATCCTCTCTTCTCTGCATACCGTGTGCTATCCTTTCCATCACTTGTCATCAAAAAAGCACTTATTAAGTGCCAGATTTCACTTGAGGTTACTGTGCTAGGCTCTGTCAAAGAGAAATGTTCAGACATCATGCCTGCCCATTAAGCGCTGACAAGGGAAAACAGATGACACTGACTGGGGAGCGTACCTGCCTAGATCATAGAATGATAGTGCTGAAAGGGCCCTGAGACCCGAGACTAGAGACTGTCAGAGCTACCTTGACATCATCCAGACCAGTCCCTTCATTTTACAGGTGGAGATACCAAGGCCCAAAGATGGCAAGAGACCTGGCTGCCTGAGGTCAGTCACCCTGTAGCAGAGCTGGAATCAGAACAAAGGTCCCTTAACTCCCAACCTAGTGTGCTTTCCAATTCACTGTAATGCCTTTGGGCCACAGAAGAAAACAATGAAACCAAAACCAAAATCGATAGTAGAATAGACCAGGTAGTATATATATAGTACAGATCTCTGAGTCTATATTAGGGAGTCAACTTAGAAAGGGAATATTCTTTGTCAGGAAGTCCTTTTGGTCATTCAATAACTAAATACCCTTGGGTGGCATTTAGGATATTTGTAGTTGTTGTTTAGTCTTTTTCAATCAATCATGTCTGACTCTTTGTGACCTATTTTGGGGTTTTCTTGGCAGAGATCCTAGAGTGGTTTGCTATTTCCTTCTCTGGCTCATTTTACAAATGAAGAAACTGAGGCAAACAAGGTTCAGTGACTTGTTCAGGGTCGTATAGCTACTAAGTGTCTGAGGCTAGATTTGAACTCAGGATTTCCTGACTCCAAGCCAAGTGCTCTAACCATTGTGCCACCTAGCTGCCCCAGGATATTTATGTACTAAAAGGAATATCATTATAATGAGGCCAAGTATATTAGCAGCATCTATAGATCAAGGGTAAGTTCATTTTAGGGAAGAATAAAAGTACTATATAATTTGGGGTACCCTAAAAGGACAGGTCATGAAGACTTTGAGCAAAGGGTGAGTAAATTAGCAAATCTCACCAGTTCTTGGACACATCACGATTACTATTAAAGGAATCGTCATAGAAACCTAGATTTAGGATTGAAGGGACAATAGAAGCTATCTAGTCCAACCCACTCATTTTATAAATGAGGAAATTCCAGATATATTGTCACTTGCTCAGGACATAAAGACAGGCAGCACTAAAGGCAGGATTTGAACATAGGTCCTCCAACATCCTAGCGCCATGCCAACCTGTCTCTTTTATAGGGGTAGGTTTTATAATGTTGTGCAAAAGTGAAAAAGTTTTAGCATTAGAAGCAAGAGACCTATGATCAAAGTCTAATTCTTCCATTAAAGCATTATATGACCTTGGCTAAATCCTTTAATCCTCTGGGTTCTCATTACTCACTCATAATATAGGCATAGTAACACTCAAGAAAGGCAACATAGTATAGGCATACCTCAGAGATGCTGTGGGTTCGGTTCTAGACCACTGCAATAAAGTGAGTATCACAATAGAGTGAGTCACACAAATATTTTTGTTTCCCAGTGCATATAAAAGTTATGTTTACACTATAGTAACTACTAAATGTGCAACAGTAATTTGTCTTAAAAATGTACATACCTTAATTTTAAAATACTTTGTTTAAAAAAATGCTAACCATCACTAAGCTGTCAGCTCAGATCTTTTTGCTGATGGAGGGTCTTGCCTCAATGTTGATGGTTATTGACTGATCAGGGTGGTGGTTGCTAAAGGTTGGGGAGACTGTGTCAATTTTTTAAAATAAGACAATAATGATGTTTGTGCATCAATTGACTCTTCCTTTCACCTGAAGAAGGCATTGTAGGGTTATTAATTGGCCAAATGTCAATATTGTTGTGTCACAGGAAATAGGGAGGCCCGAGGAGGGAGAGGGAAGGGAGAGGGAGAAACAATAGACAGACTAATGGACACACAGAGCAGTCAGAATACACAAAGTATTTGTCAATTAAGTTCACAGTCTTATATGGGCTTGGTTTGTTGGGTCCCAAAACAATTAAAATAGTAACATCAAAGATCAACATAATGGATACGATAATAATGGAAAAAGTTTGAAATGCTATGAGAATTAAAATATGACATGATGCAAGCACATGCTGATGGGAAAAACGGCAATAGTAGACCTGCTTGACAGGGGTTTCCCCAAACCTTCAATTTCTAAAAAAAAAAAAACAAAAAAAAACAAAACAAAACAAAAAAAAGCAATATCTTCAAAGCACAATAAAACAAGATACACTTGTATCATGAATAGAATCCATGAATAGAGTCTGGAAGCCCGGCATCCATGCTTCTGATGCATGTTGGTTGTCTGACACTGGGCAAATCACTTAATCTCTCAATTCCTCAGGTATCTCTCTAAGTCTATCGATTACAGATGAGCTGTTGATCTACATCAGTGAAGGAAATTTCCATTTAGGGATTTGCCTTCACTGATAGAATCCTAAATCTGGACCAAAAATGAAAATTAAAAAAAAAATAAAGCCAAATACCCTGCCTTCTAGAGTCCATCAGATGACTCGGTTAATGTGAAATCACTTGGAGGAGGAGATTTAATGTGCTATACAATTGTAAATTCTTTGATTCAGTTTGTGGAGTCCATGAGAAAGTGAAAAGATCCCAGTCAAAAGATGAGATAAGGAAAGAAAGGGGAGGAGGAGTTGCAGGAACAGGAGCAAAAGATTCAGTTCTTTAGTTTTAAAGATGTAGGCAGCCAATCCAGAGCCACCCCCACCCATGTTCAGGCTCCATGTTAGGCAAACTGTGCATACTCCAAAAGTGTGGGCTGCACTGATAATTGGGGAGGGTTCCCTCTAACAGCAGCTCATACTTCTACGATGCTTTCCGAGCATAAAGCACTTTCTTCACTACAACCTTGTGAAGTAGAATAGATATTATTATACTTGTTATATTATATTATTATACTCTACTAGGCAACTGGATGGCAAAGTGCATGGAGCACTGGATCTGGAGTCAGGAAGACCTGAATTTAAATCTGACCTCAGACATTTTGTCATCCTCTGCAAGATGCTTAACAGCACTGTGCCTCAGTTTCTTCATCTATAAAATGGGGCTAATAATAACATCTATGTCCCAAGGTCACTGTGAAAATTAAAATGAGATTATCTTAGTTAAGCTCTTCAAACACCTTAAAGAGCTATATATATGCTGGCTGTCATTCTTATTATCTCTAATTTACTATCCTTCTGTTCCAAGGATGAGGAAACTGAAACTCTTGAGATGTGAAATAACTTTCCCAGGGTCATATATATCCTTGTCTCCAAATCAGCGTTCCTGCACCTCTCCCAAGCTGCCTCGCTAACTACCCCACTGATCCCAGCCCAGCATCCTGGGTCTGGATTAAGAAAGAACCACTCTGTTACATCTGTCATGCTCCCATATGGGCCCATATATGTCTGCATACGGTTGAAGAAGCAGCAGATGACTTGCTGCTGCAGCCTTCCCACAAGCCGTCCTGCTCCAGATAACATGGGGCTCCTATTGATTTGTAAATGGGATAAAAACCCCAAAGCTGCTATGACCCTCGGTGGTGATTTAATGCTGGGAGATCCAGCTTGCCACAAGATGGTGACAGGGCTGTATTTTTTTCTGTCAGGGTTAGGTGCTCAATGGTGCAGCCGCATTTAAGATGGGGAATGGGGGGGGCAGTGGGAAAATGGACATTAATCATTTATGAAGCTGCAGAGCATGGTCTGGACTGCAAGTGGTGTTAAAGGGATAAAAAGGAGAGGAGGCTAATAGGAGCCCTGGGCAAACTGAGCAGTGGATTGGCCCTCCAAAGTTGTGTGGGGGAAGGTGTGAGATCTGGGCTTGGATAAACACTTGTTTTGCTCATTTTTATCACTGCTTTCTACCTCATCACAGCATCCTGAGGTCCTCCCCAGGCAAGGCTTTTAGAGAGATAATTGAGTTTCTCAGGTGGTTGAAGTCAATCAGCCTCAGCATGTGTAGAACCATCACATAAATTCTTTAAAATGCCCACACCCCCAGGGTTTCCCCATTTAATGGGCATTTTCATCTTTCCTCACATCTACATGATTTTATCAATTCATACCTATTTAACCTCTAATTCTAGCAATGGCCATGACACCCCCATCTCTAAGCAGACCTCCGTACTGGCCTCCCCTCTCCAGTGACTGCTCTCTGCTCCCTTCCTTGACTCCACCCCAGCTAACTTTGCCTCCCTCAACCAAAGATCTAGAGCCTGAGAATACTTCCTAATTTGGCAGGTAATAGAAAAGATCACAGGGAAGACAAAGACTTACATGAATTAATGCAGAGTAAAGCAAAATCAGGAAAACAATGCTCAAAAAGATTGGAGCAACGTAAGTGGAAAAAAAAACAACAAAAAGAAATAGAACACTGTATAATTATCATAACCAAGAAACTTGCCCCTGGAAAGAAACTGAGTAAATTTAACTCCCTAGCTTCTTTTCAGAAGTTATGGCAAACACTGTCAGACTCAGTTGATGTATTCGGTGTTTACACAAAACCAAAGTTTTCTCTTTCTTTTTTCATTCTTCATTACAAGAGCTAACTCCCCATACAGGAAGGGGAAATGATGTATTTGAAAATGAAAGTGTTGTAAAAACAAAAGATATTATTTTTTTTAAGTTTAAAAGAGGAGCAGCTTGTTTTATTCCATAAATTAAAAATAAAATTGATTTTTAAAAAAGAAAGAGAGAGGAGCAGGGGGCAAACAACCTCTTTTGACAATCAGACTTACTTTATATTTGACTTTCTAGTGCTATACCTTCAAACAACTTTAACTGCTGCTGTCACTTCTCATCTAAGGTTAATTCCAACTGATTTTGCTGACCTCCTATATTCAAGACCTCCAGCTTGCTCCATGCCTTGATCTCCTGGCACAAATTGGTATTGGACCTTCAGATGCCTGGCTCTCTCTCAACTCTGGCTACCTTTCTTACTGTCCTTATTCTTCTGGCAATAGTCTGATGCAGGAATTCAGAAACAATTCTTTTTTGTTAAAAAAACAAATAAACACAATGCAATCCCTTGTAGGGGTTCTTAAGGAAGGGAATATTTTGGTACAGTACAAAGATGGCAAACACAATGGCCCTCCATTGAAGAACCAGATTAAAATTGTAATTGGGAAATGTTTAATGAAACAAATAAAAATACAATAAAACACAGATAATGTTACATTTTAAGACTAAGGCAATATGCGGCACCCAGGGATCTTTATGTATAGATTAGGACACCGTCCTCTCTCTGTTTCTCCCTGGCGTGCTTGCTCTTCCCAAGACAAAACATCATCTCCCATCTCTACCCCTTTGCACATGTTATCTCACATGCAGGGAATGCTCTCTGCCTTCACCCCTGCCTCTAGAAATCCCTGCATATGGTCAAAGCTCAGTTCAAGAGCTCAATTTCAAATGTTGTTGTTATTTAGCCATTTTTCAATTGTGTCTAACCCTTCATGACCACTTTTGGGGTTTTCTTGACAAAGATACTGGAATGGTTTGTTATTTCCTTCTCCAGCTCATTTTACAGATAAGGAAACTAGCAAACAAAGTTAAGTGACTTACATAGGGTCATGTAGCCAGTAAGTGTCTGAGGCCAAATTTGAACTCAAGTCTTGCTGACTCCAGGTTGGGCACTCTATCTACTTCCACCCACCTGCCCCAACTCTAAATGAGGCCTGTCCTTCACTTGTGCTCTGGCCTTCACTTGTTAGTCCTTCCTTCCATTCTCCAAAAGACTTTGTAAATTTTTTTTCAGGGGGAAGGGTAACTATTTGGCATTTACTTATCTTTGTGCATGTTGCTTCACTCCTATAGAATATAGGCTACTTAGAGGACAGGGACCATTTTCATTTTTTTCGTTTGAATTCCCAGCATCTAGTACCATGCTTGGCACTGTTCTTTTCTTTTTGTGGTACTTATATCATTGGCATAAGTCAGTCCCAGAAAGAAGATTCCCTCTGGTAATGCTCATCAGCCTCTGTTGTCCAACAAAGAGTTTTAGAGAGTTTTTCTGGGACTCTAACAGGTTCAGAGAATTGCCCAGGATCATACAGCCAGTATAAGATACAGGCTAGAACCCAGGTCGTCATCGTCGTCTTGTTGTTGTTGTTGTTGTTGTTGTTGTTGTTGTTGTTGTTGTTGTT